>NC_060142.1:161737580-162937580 GCF_021461385.2 Schistocerca piceifrons | reverse complement strand
TTTATCTACTTCGCCCTCACTTTCAATCATGTCATCTTGTACGTTGCCTCCATATATTTTCTCTAGGTATTCCTTCCACGTAAGTGCTATATCTTCATGATTATACACCATCTTATTATCCTCTCTTATTAGGGCATTACATCTAATCCTTTGTCCTGAGAAGAAGCGTTTCACTGTTTTGTATGCTAATTCAAGGTTCCCTTTCTTCAGAAGGTCTTCAACTTCTTTGCATCTGTCTTCAAGGAATCTTTCTTTTACTTGCTTCAACTTCCTGTTGATTTTGTTCCTAAGCACTCGGTGTGCCGTTTTCCCTTCTTCCGTTTCATTATTTTTGAGCTTCCTTCTTTCCTCAAACATAAGTATTATTTCATCAGTTATCCACTCCTTCCTCTTTTCAGGTTTTTGTTTTCCAATTATCTCTTCAGCTGCTTTTATTAGGCCATCTCTCATATTTTCCCAATGTTGTTCTACATTCTCTATAGGATGCTGTTGAATTAGATCCTTAGCCCTTTCTTGGAACTCCTTCTGCGTCTCACGGTTTCCAAGCTTCCCTATATCCAGTTTTCCATTTCCTATTTTCTTCCTTATGCATTTGAACTTGAGTCGGCATTCCGCAACAACCATGTTGTGATCACTCCCAATATCTGGGCTTGCGTATGCTCTAGAGTCTTTTAGTTGATTTCTAAATCTATTTTTGACTAGAATGTAATCAATTTGGTATCGTTCTCTATCCCCTGGTAAATGGAAATGTCGTGTGGCTAGGGCCTCCCGTCGGGTAGACCGTTCGCCTGGTGCAGGTCTTTCGATTTGACGCCACTTCGGCGACCTGCGCGTCGGTGGGGATGAAATGATGATGATTAGGGCAACACAACACCCAGTCCCTGAGCGGAGAAAATCTCCGACCCAGCCGGGAATCGAACCCGGGCCCTTAGGATTGATAGTCTGTCACGCTGACCACTCAGCTACCGGGGCGGACATCCCCTGGTGACTTCCAGGTGTATCTTCTACGGGGGTGATGTGGAAACCACGTATTCGATATTATCAGTTGTTTCCTGTTACAAAATTCTATAAGTCGGTCTCCTCTATCATTCCTTTTACCAAGGCCGTAGCGTCCAACAGCTGGCTGTACCTCTTTATCTCCTACTATTGCGTTCCAGTCTCCCATGATTATTAAATTTGTTTCTCCTTTGATTCCTCTCAAGGCTCCATTTAACTCTTCATATGCAGCTTCAACTTCCTCATCCTCCTGGTTTGTGGTAGGCATATAGACCTGTATCACAACCGTCTCTGTAGGTCTGGTATCCAGACTGACAAGTATTATCCTTCCTCCATATTGTATGTATCCCTTCACTCTCTGCCCCAATTTTCGACTCATAACTACTCCAATCCCACCTGCTCCAGGTCTATCTTCTATCGTTCCTTTGTGAATTATCCTGTACTCATCACTCCAGAAATCTCCGCAGTTAGGCCATCTCATTTCAGACACTCCTAGTATATCCAACTTCATTTTCTTTATTTCTTGCTTAAGGTTTTCGAGCTTCCCCATCTGCAGTAAGGTGCGGACGTTCCACGTTCCAATTCTACTATAGCTCTTTTTATTTCCTTTCTTCCTATGAACTGTTGAAACGAGATCTCTGGTAGTCCCCTCCCGGAGATCCGAATGAGGGTCTATTACTGCGGATTGCATTTTCACTAGAGCTTGTTTCATATTCATATTATGGCTGCTGATACTTGAGAAATCTAATTAGATCTTTAATGAAGTGGTTTCTCCTTGCCTTCTTCGTTCTATGCCGTTGGCCATCATGTGGCTCTTCCGCCTTTAGGGACAGTTTCCCATCCCAAGAACAAGAGAGTGCCCTGCCTCTACCTGCTCATCCGCCCTCCTAGGAGGCCGTTTCGCTTGGTAGAGGGTGTCTCGTCATTCCGGGAGATACTCGGTCGCCATATCCTCGTTAGTGGTAACAGGGTGTACCGTGCAGCAATCCTTGGCTGCAACTCGTGAAGGTGAGGTTGGCATTTGTATGGAGAGGCTGTTTGAGACGCATCACATACCTTACACCCCCCGGGAAGTTTGGTGGCCAGGAAAGTACGGTAAATTCATCCTGC
This sequence comes from Schistocerca piceifrons, assembly GCF_021461385.2. Lineage (NCBI taxonomy): Eukaryota > Metazoa > Arthropoda > Insecta > Orthoptera > Acrididae > Schistocerca > Schistocerca piceifrons. The sequence continues at coordinate 162,935,474 of NC_060142.1, read as the reverse complement.
TGCTCTACGAGCCACGCGCGTGAACTACGATCTGTGTGATACGTTGCATTGTCCTGCTGGTACATGTCATCCTGCTGAGCAGGCCCTCTCAGCCAATAGGGATCCAGCAGCCCTTCCTCCTCCCCCCTTATCTTTTATAACTGGGGTACTTGAATGGGAGGTGTTTCCAGGAGCTGGATAGCATAGGGGGAGGATGTGTGTAATTGTTAGTAACTGTATTACGTGACGCCTGCAGACACCACACTCAGACAGATATGTAAGTACTTTCGTAATTCTATATGATTTCGTGATAGGCAGCACTCTGGAGCGGGGTAGCATGGAAAGAGGTTGTGCCTACTTGTTTATAACAAATTACGCAATAACAATCTGGTATTGCATGGCTCCATCAGAGAGCTCACGTAGACAGATCTGTAAGTACACTCATTTATACCTATTTTTACGTATTTTCCACAATTTTGCGTATTTAACCCCCATTTTTGTATTTTTACTGGCTTTTCCACAATTTTGCGTTATTTGTCCAATTACGCAAGACTGTTCCTGACGTAACGTCGACGTCATGATGCTTCCAAGCAATCACAATGCAGATTTAGATATCACTGATACTGAGACACAGGCTCCCCAACTCATCTTTCGTGACTGGGACACTCTGGAACTGTGCACCATAGGGATAGGCAGTGTCTCTTTGTTGATAACAAATTACGTCACTTGAAATATTTCGAGGCACCAGCAAACACCACACAGTCAGATACGTAATTACTTTGTTTCCCGTATTTTCTCTGTGTTTTCCGCAATTTTGCGCACTGTACTCGGTTATATGAATTATGTGTCAATATCGCGTAGCATTGTGTCACGACATCACGTCACGATGTCGCATCACATTGTCACGTCACGTTGCGTCGCGTCGGCTTCATGATGATGTCGATCACAATGCTGCAGCTCACATGCGCCTAATAAAAATAATACTAGAACGTTTTCTATTCCGACAATGTCTGCTGTCTGCTTCGCGTTCGACAGGCGACACGCTGGTAGCTTTATCAAGCGCCGGGCTCTGTAGATTACCGGCAGATTATTACCGAACGGTGCTAGAGTGATGTAATTTGTTATAAACAAGTAGACACAACCTTAACACGTTTCTGGTAGTGGCCATTTTCGCAGCAGCTGGATATAAATTGCAGTTGTTTCAAAGAAAATGAATTTTTTCCATGCTGCACATCGAAATTTTTATTTATGCACCCAGACGCGTTTCGCCCCTTTCCCAGGCATCTTCAGTGGATATCAGGTAACTTGTAATTCATTGCATCCAAGCAAACTGCTTTTTCTCATCTGGCAACCAGGTGAACATCTTACAGCTCACTTTCAGTTCACTGATGACGTTACAGATCACTGTAACTGCCATCTTTTTAATACAGTGATGTGTAACGTAATCAGTGAACTGAAAGTGAGCTGTAAGATGGCCACCTGGTTGCGAGATGAGAAAAAGCAGTTTGCTTAGATGCAATGAATTACAAGTTACCTGATGTCCACTGAAGATGCTTTGTAAAAAAAGGCGAAACGCGTCTGGGTGCATAAATAAAAATAAAAATTTCGATGTGCAGCATGCGAAAAGGCATTTTCTTTGAAACAGCTGCAATTTATGCAATTTAGACACAACCTTTCCCTGTGGTACCCAGCTCTAGAGTGCTGCCTGTTATAAAATAGGAAAACGGTGAAAAATGTAGACTAACGAGAGTACTTACATATCTGTATGGTTGTGGTGTCTGCAGGTGTCACGTAATACCGTAATTAACAATTACACACATCCTCTCCCAAAGCTATCCAGCTCCTGAAAGCACTTCCCATTCAAGTGCCACAGTTACAAAAGACAAGGGAGAGGAGGAAGGTTGTTCTGTTGGCTGAGAGGGGTTGCCACCATTTTAATGCCACGTGATCAATTACATCATGATCTCGAATATAAGTACTATAATTGCCGGGAGGATTCCCCTGGATTACTTCGATCAATTCCCGGTGGTTCCATGGGTGAGAGTGAGGGAGGGAAACAAGGAGCCTAAGTGGGTCACCTGACAGTGGAGGTGTAACACGATTCCCTCCCCTTCATCTTATCATTGATAAAAATGGAATATTTTAGAACTGGGACTGCTATCCCACTCACAGCTACAAATAAATATCCGGGCATTGCCGAGTTTCTCAGTTGGTTGCGAATATAATAAGACTGATGATCGCATGTTGTGTATGATTTATGACATGCGGAAGCTTTATTATGTTTCTTTCTCCCTGGATGTAGGTTATAGACGGAACCTCGTCGGAATAATGACTTAATTACATTACAGCACTGTGTCATACACGTCCTACGATAGTAACTGAATGTCTGCTATCGTAATGAATTGGCTCTCTATGTTCTAAAAATTTAAATATTCCTGCAGATTCCCTTCTCTCGCCATGTGATGCACATATTTGAGAGGGACACTGTTTCACGGTGAACTTGATGATAGGAAGTCAAGGCAAACTTAACCTTGAAAGACCCGAGTTACGCTTATGTGAGAAATTCACTGTCGACGTAATTTACAAGCTACACGCAACGAAATGAAACTCTAGCAACAGCGGGAGAAAGCCCTCGTCACAGTGATTCATGAAGACGGGTTTACAGTGTATTTGCAGTATAGCTGACATAACTCGTCCTGTGGCTATTTCTAGACGACAGCAGTGAAGGAGTGCCAGCACTTGAGTACTGATGCGCAAGCCTGCAATTTTCCTCGCTATGGTATTGTGCCGCGTAATTTCACCCGGCCGTTGTTAACCTTGACATTTGTTCCACTCAGCTTTTTTATGATGCTTTAGAGGTATTACAGGGGAATGCAATTATTAAAACAATATAACTAGCAGCTTGCTGTTGATAGCTGAGAGTGCTTTTAGTTATATGTTCGATTGACATTTTAGCAACAAATCTGCTTTACATGCAATCAGCAGCTGTTCCCCGAAATGGAAAGGTGAAATGGTGGCCGAACAGTAAGTGTGCTGTACGTTTTAGGAGTGTGAAGCGCTGTCACCGAGATACTGCGAGAGTTAACAGAATTCCTCAGTCACCATAAGCCTTTGTGCCGGCTTGTCATCATTTGAAGGTGTCAGTTTTCGTATTATACTGCTACAGTAATCTCTTTCATGAAAGTGGAGCCACCATTCTTGGAATATAAGCCAGTGACCCAGGTATAACAGTCTACTTGGCGATGCAATCTTCACCATTCTTCGGCTGAGTGTTACATTCTTTTATGCTAGATAGAACTGTGAGAAAAAGAAACAATGAATAAATAGTAGTGATTTCCAGGGAAAAAAGTTACAGAAAATGAATGTCATACATACATCAAGAGTCACCCATCAAGAATGGTTCGAATGCGAAATTTTAGGTATGTTTTGAAGTTTCCGGAGTGAGCTCGCAATTTTTTCGTTTACTACGATAGATAGCGTAGCTGCAGGACGTGCCGTCATTGAATTTCTCACTGCAGAGAAAGAAACTATGCGAAACATTCACAAAGGCTTGTGCAAAGCATCTGCTGCCGACGTACAGTTAGTTACTGGGCACAGAGGTGAGATCATCAGAATGCGGTTCGGCGCTGCTCCACGATTTGCAGCGGTCGGGGAGACCATCCACGGCTGTCACACTGACACACCTGACCTAGCCCCCTCGGACTTCCACTTGGTTGGACCATTAAAGGATGCCATTCGTGAAAGACATTTTGAGGACGATGAGAAGGTGATTCACGCAGTGAATCAAATGGTTCAAATGGCTGTGAGCACTATGGGACTTAACATCTTAGGTCATCAGTCCCCTAGAACTTAGAACTACTTAAAGCTAACTAACCTAAGGACATCACACACATCCATGCCCGAGGCAGGATTCGAACCTGCGACCGTAGCAGTCACGCGGTTCCGGACTGCAGCGCCTAGAACCGCACGGCCACCGCGGCCGGCCGCAGTGGATCACTGGTTCCGCCACCAGGACAAGGATTGGTACCGACAGGGCATACACGCCCTTGTTTCGCGTTGGATGAAGGTTATATAATGGGATGGAGATTACGTGAAAAAATATGGTATGTAGATTAAACTCCATTCTTTCGTGTGTGTAATTCTCATTATGTTCAATAAAGAATTGTTGAAGAAAAAAATCCAGTACAGTACTTTCTGGGTAACCCTCGTGTGTGAACACAATAATCAGACTCTAGAAGTGCTTCCAGCGACTTCAGCGCTAAAACAATTCAACTGATTGTTTGATTCAACATGAAAACGCTCGGCCTCTCACAAGTTTGAGGACTTCGAAACACATCAATAAACAAGGTTGGGCAATGTTAATCCATCCATCCTGCAGCCCTCACCTAGCTCCCTCTCACTTCCATTTCTTTTTGCCATGAAAGGAGGCCATTCATCAAGACATTTTGGGGATGACGAAGAGGTGATTCATACAAAGAAAAAATGGAATCATGACCTAAACGGGGAATGGTACTGACAGGGCGTACACGCCCTTGTGTCCCCTGGAGGAAGGCCGTAGAAAGGGGAAAGAGATTACGTGGATAATAAGGAATATATATGGCGTCGTCCAAAGGTCGCGGTGCCACACCGAAGTCGGCAACGCGCATGGATACAACAGACATTACGATGCCTCACTGCATTCTGCAACGACTTATGGGAGAGGCTGAAGAAAACATGCCCTCTTTCTCGGCATAGCGACGCCTTCGCAGTAAGATCAATATAGTGCCGAGGATGCAATAGCTCTGCCCAATTCGTGATTTCAGCTGAAGCAGTCAGCATCAACGAGTAGGAATAAGGGTTATTTAAGTCTCAGATGCAAATATGCTTCTGTAAATGTTGAACATTGTACTTCAAGGGAACAGTTTACTAATTAGTACAGCAAGTTATGTCCCTGGCAGTTGTAAACTATCGAGCACACCTGTGGCAAAGGATTGTATCAATTTGAGTAATTCCTTTTATCATTCATGTAATACAGTGAACTAATATTTCATATGTTATGATTCCAATGAGCCATCTGTCAGAGCAATCAAAAAATCCATTGTAGTGGCTGGGCAATTGTAGTTTCGTCTGCCCGTAACAGTGTAGAAGTAACACCATTCTTTCTTGTCTGTGGCCGGCCGCAGTGGTCGTGCGGTTCTAGGCGCTGCAGTCCGGAACCGCGGGACTGCTACGGTCGCAGGTTCGAATCCTGCCTCGGGCATGGATGTGTGTGATGTCCTGAGGTTAGTTAGGTTTAAGTAGTTCTAAGTTCTAGGGGACTGATGACCTAAGATGTTAAGTTCCATAGTGCTCAGAGCCATTTGAACCATTTTTTTTCTTGTCTGTGGATTTCATTGTGTTTAATAAACAATTATTGAAGCTAAAATTCGTGCCTTACTTTGTGGGCGATCCTCGTACATGGAAATTTAATAGAAAGCCGCCACAGTTGCTTAATTAGAAGTTTGTTAAGTACACAGACCATTATCAGCTGTTTCTGAAACTGAGAATACATTATAAGGACATACAAATATTTTATATAATAGGTGAGGAGAGTTGCTTAATATTTTATATAATAGGTGAGGAGAGTTGCTTATATATGTACAGCATAAGTACAAAGAGGTATATAACTTACGTTATACCGTAGAAAGTAGGTTATATGTCTTTGTGTACGTGTATTGTACTTATACAGGGTGTGTTGTAATTAATGGCTTAAACGCATAAGTTGAAAGTACACGATACTAGAAAAAAAAGCCTCAGTAAACATGGGCTCTAAAACGCATACCTTAAAAGCTAAGAGCACTTCTTAATCTTCAATAGTCTAAAAGAAATGTCCTCTACTAAAAGCTTCTTGCTTTACTTATTTTCGGAAGAGGTAGTATGGACTAAAACAAAAAAAAGGTCCCTTAAACATGAGCTCTAAACCGCGTACCTTTAGAGCTCTGAGGATTTGTTCAGTAGAATAGGTGTTTCACAGTTTAGAAGATCAAGCAGAACTCGTAGCCCTTAAGGTATGCGGTTTAGAGCCCATGTTTAAGGAACTTGTTTTTGTTTTGGTCCATACTACCTCCTCCTAAAATAAGTAAAGCAAGAAACTTGCAGTAGAGGACATTTCTTTTACACTATCGAAGATTAACAAGTGCTCTTAGCGGTTAAGGTATGCGTTTTAGAGCCCATGTTTACTGAGACTTTTTGCTTCTAGTATCGTCGACTTTCAAAGTACGTCATTAGTTGTGTTACACGCTGTATAATCTTTGTCTCCTATCAAAAAATATATTTACGAGGGGCGTTTGAAAAGTCTGTGCAAAGTCCGAGAGATGGCACCACCGGCGCGTATCGGGGTCATGCTTAGTTAGTAGTATCTTTGGAAAGAACTCCCACCAAGTTTCAGCCATATTGGTCTATTTCTTTGTGTTTGGCATTCGTATGAATCAAGGAAGTCGAGTGACTGTCAAAAAATGGACGAAAAAGAATTTCGTGTGGTGATTAAATATTCCTTTATGAAAGGCAAAACGCCTCAGGAGACTAAAGAGAAGCTTGAGAAACATTACTGAGACTCTGCACTTTCGATTAGAACAGTTTATAAGTGGTTTCAAAATTTTCGGAGTGGCCATATAGGCACAAGTGATGCTGAAGTTCTGGACGCCCTGTGGAGGTTACGACTCCAGAAATCATTGATAAAATCCATGATATGGTGATGGGTGACAGAAAAGTTAAGGTGCACTTAATTGCTAGTGCTATGGGCATCACGAATGAATGGGTACATAATATTTTGCATAAACATTTGGACACGAGAAGGCTATCCGCAAGATGGGTTCCGCGATTGCTCACGCTTGACGAAAACCGGAATCGTGTGAAGTGTTGCAAGGATGGTTTGCAGCTGTTCAGGAAGAATCCGCAGGATTTTAAGCGTCGTTTCGTCGCTGTGGAGGAAACATGGATACATTAGTATACTCCTGAGACCAAACAACAATCTAAACAATGGGTTACCAAGGGAGAATCTGCATATTCTTTTCGAGTGGAGTTACCAGCGAAGGACAAGTGACTGTGTAACTTGAATAGCCTATTGTGTGATTAATAGTCACAATGACAGATTTAATTTTCTTCGTAATGGTCTCTGACAAGATCTCATTTTTTTTCTCTAGAAGATTGATCTCGCTTTTGGAAAGAGCGGGATTCAAATCCCCGTAGGGCCATCCACATTTGGGTTTGCCACGCCGTTTTAGTATCCGAACTTGTACTTGTTTTTAATGAGCTGGTGGTCAACGGCGCATTCAGTCTTATATTTTCTTCACATTTCACTGACCTCATTCGCCGTTAGGTCTTTTAATGTCCAGATGTGCGAATACAATTTAGAGTTTCAACCTCTGGGTTCTGCTGTTAAAGAGGCAGCGCACTTTGGATGTAACTATGCGTACCTCTGACCCTTTTCTCTTTTTGACAATTTTTCTTAACCTGCTTTGCACGCGTGTGATTACCGACACAAAAAACTGAACATAATGCGTTAACCTTTTTTCTTTTTTTTTTTTTTTTTTTTTTTTTACTTAAATGCGTTGCTCCTCTCATCATTAGGTAAATGTCGTTTCTTTACTTTATACCTCTCCTGAGTATTACTTATATGTAACTTCTCGTTCCAGACTACCTACACGTCTCTGACCCCGGGGATACTATACATTTTGTACATTTTTATCGTTACAAAGAAACTGCAATATGTACTTCCATCTCGGCTAAATGTTATTTTCCAGTAAGATTTATAGAAATCAGCAGTATGATAATGTGCCGAAGGCGTTGGATTCGTATTTGCGAGTGAAATGTAATTGAGGATTCTCGTGGTAGAACTGCTCCAAACAACTTCATACACGGATCTGTAACCCTAATGGTGTTCGTAATGACAGTTACCTTATTCAATCTTGACGGTCGCGTTCATGTATTTTCTTGATGCTAAGCAGTGCCACTAATTTGACAGCTGAATTTTATCTCCGTCTCCAGAGCTCGTATTTTCTAGCAACTCGCTGCGAAATCACGTAACCGCGATCTAAAGAACTGTTCTGTATGAAAGTATTCTCATAACACATTACGACATAAAGTGAACAGATCACTTACTACAATCTGCTCGTAGCTAGTCGCTACGCGATACTTCTTCGCATGACATGTAGGTGATGAGTCAGTAAGTCAGACCGAGATTGTTTAACATACTTCTTTTGTTCCGGAGCGACACCATTGTCGTCCGGACCCCTTCTCCTCTGGGGTCCACAGCTTCCCCAAGTCGAGACGGCAAAGTGTAAACAACTTATCCATTGCAAATAAAACCACTCGCTCTTGTTAATACACTGTGCTCAAATTTCTCCCTTCTTAGCTGCACACGAGTCCAAAAAATGCGAGCACAGTATGCAGTCCGCTATTTAACATTTTCAGCTGCCACGAACATCTTTCGTCGGTCTGAGAGGATTAGTGGAACATGTTATTCTAGAAAATCTCAAGTTGCACTACAGGAGGAGCGCCGATTGAATCTCTGTACCGGTTATCTGATTTAGTTTTTCGCTTGAACCAAGAGCTTGGAAGGGCCGTTCACGAAACGCGCAAATGATTTCCTGTCCTCTTATGTCCAGTCCGAGTTTGAGCTCCATGCATAGTGATTTCGCGATTTTCTTTTCCTATCTGTTTGCAGTAACCTGTCAGTTCGTCCACGTTGAGAACGTTCCTCGCGTTGTTGCTGCCAGCAGTGGAGGAAATCGGTACAACTCAGATGACCTCGGCTCTTTTTTTATTCACTTGTATGCTATTCTCCGAATGTTACCTACAAAATACCCAAGTGCAATAAAACTGAAGTTACCATTATGTTTTTACTGTGAACTGCGCTGAGTCGTATTTTAATCGTTTAATATGTCATGGTTAAAAAAGAATAAAGACGCCGTACCCGGTCCATTACGGTGGTTGTCTCTTTCGCTCCAAAACGGGCATAGAGGCCTGTAGCTTCGGCTTTCAAAAAAACATAAAAGAATTTATGGCAGCTCTTTTTGTCAGCACTGTGAGAGGAATTGGATGCCCCTCTCCGCGCTGCAATCTACAGGGTGAACAGTAATAAAACCATCAAACTGCAAGGACTAATTCCTAATTGGAAATAGAGCAATAAAAGTCGTATGAACATGTGTCCGGAAATGGACGGTGTGCGTGCAACGACAATAAATTGTTGTGGAACACAGTACACAGCTGCATCGCATCCACGTCACAACAGATGTTCAAAGTGGCCCCCATGGGATTGCAGGTGGTAGGGATAGCAGTGGTGATCGTGCAGGATACACATAATCGTACTTTGGCTCACAGCATGTTGGCTTGCCACTTGCTTGGAGGTTGTACTAGAATTCGTCTCAATATCCTGTAGATCCTCGTCCAAATCTGGTGTGCGCATAGTCCGCCGCCTCCCTGCACGTTCGTCTCTCTGAAAGGATCGATGATCACACGAACGCCCAAAAAGGTGTTGAAATATTGCGTGGTGTGGTTGGTGTCTGTGGGCGTATTAGTTTTGGTACAGCCTTGCGGTCTCTCGACCGTTTCCATCTGCTTGGCCGTACACAAACAACATCTCGGCTTGTTCCCGACATGAATACCGTACCATTCTGCTGCTTACAGTACGCTGCGTGAATCACACAGCCTGCAACACACAAGGAACACACAACACGTGATCAGAGGAACTGTCATTTTTCATTACCATCTACCTTGGCAACTATGCATTTCCGGACACATGTTAATAGGACCTTTTGTCCTCCGTTCCCAGTCAGGAATCCGTCTCTGCAGTTTGTCAGTTTTGCTAATGTTAACCTGTGCATGAGAGGCCATATGTTGTGTCGCGGAGAATCATCGCCTGTACGTATAAGTACACTACTGGCCATTAAAATTACTACACCAAGAAGAAATGCAGATGATAAACGGGTATTCATCGGACAAATATATTATTCTAGAACTGACCTCTGGTTACATTTACACGCAATTTGGGTGCATAGATCCTGAGAAATCAGTACCCAGAACCACCACCTCTGGCCGTAATAACGGCCTCGATACGCCTGGCATTGAGTGAAACCGAGCTTGGATGGCGTGTACAGGTACAGCTGCCCATGCAGCTTCAACACGATACCACAGTTCATCAAGAGTAGTGTCTGGCGTATTGTGACGAGCCAGTTGCTCGGCCACCATTGACCAGACGTTTTCAATTGGTGAGAGATCTGGAGAATGTGTTGGTCAGGGCAGCAGTCGAACATTTTCCGTATCCAGAAAGGCCCGTACAGGACCTGCAACATGCGGTGGTGCATTATCCTGCTACAATGTAGGGTTTCGCAGGGATCGAATGAAGGGTAGAGCCACGGGTCGTCACACATTTGAAATGTAACCGTCCACTGTTCAAAGTGCCGTCAATGCGAACCGAGACGTGTAACCAATGGCACTCCATACCATCACGCCGGGTGATACGCCAGTATGGCGATGACGAATACACGCTTCCAGTGTGCGTTCACCGCGATGTCGCCAAACACGGATGCGACCATCATGATGCTGTAAACAGAACCTGGATTGATCCGAAAAAATGACGTTTCGCCATTCGTGCACCCAGGTTCGTCGTTAAGTACACCATCGCACGCGCTCCTGTCGGTGATGCAGCGTCAAGGGTAACCGCAGCAATTGTCTCCGAGCTGATAGTCCATGCACCTGCAAACGTCGTCGAACTGTTGGTGCAGATGGTTTGCTGTCTTGCAAACGTCCCCATCTGTTGACTCAGGGATCGAGACGTGGCTGCACGATCCGTTATAGCCATGCGTATAAGATGCCTGTCGTCTCGACTGCTAGTGGTACGAAGCTGTTGGGATCCAGCACGGCGTTCCGTATTACCCTTCTGAACCCACCGATTCCATGTTCTGCTAACAGTCATTGGAACTCGACCAACGCGAGCAGCAATGTCGCGATACGATAAACCGCAATCGTGATAGGCTACAATCCGACCTTTATCAAAGTCGGAAACATGATGGTACACATTTCTCCTCCTTACACGAGGCATCACAACAACGTTTCACCAGGTAACGCCAGTCAACTGCTGTTTGTGTATGAGAAATCGGTTGGAAACGTTCCTCATGTCAGCACGTTGTAGGTGTTGCCGCCGCGCCAACCTTGTGTGAATGCTGTGAAAATCTAATCATTTGCATACACAGCATCTTATTCCTGTCGGTTAAATTTAGCGTCTGTAGCACGTCATCTTCGTGGTGCAACAGTTTTAATGGCCAGTAGTGTATTCTTGCGTTCTACTTTGTAATGATCGTGACTCATTTGGTGGCTTCAGTTTCCTTAAATCAGTTCCCGGAATATTTGGATTGTCTCTTAATCAGGAGACTGATACACTGATACTTCGGCACTTCATTCACACAGTCTTCCATTCGCTTCTTAACCAACTAGTCTCTCACAAACTGACTTCGGAGAGTTTCAGTTTGCCACGTGCAAACATTCTCTTACGACGCATCGTAGGCATTCTTGTTTGTACAACCGTACATTATTCTTCTGGTGCACGATTTTCTAATACTAAGTTGTGCGGCGCTGCTGTAACATGCTGGACTTGTAATGTCAGAGTAATTTTAAATTCTGTTGACTTGGTCATTTTTATTATTCCCCGTTTCCCTTTGGCAAAGCATATGTGAGGACGTCTTCAAGTGAAAAGATGTGAGCTAAAACCATTGCGCACGTTTCAAAACCCTGGAATCTGTTCGCCTCATATTCACTGCTTTACAAGGAGTAATATCTACAGAGGGGGGGGGGGGGGGAGGTGGAAAAACCCATAAAATCAGGTGTAATTGTTTAAAACTGATTTCAGAATATGTGACCAACTATATTAAACGTTAGTGTCAAGCGTTGTTGGATATTTACTGCCTACTGTTTGGTACTATTGTTATTGCACTACCTGTCATTTGCGAGTCATTGATCCAGATCTTTCGCATAGGCCTATTTAGATTATTACAGAATTAGCTACGCTTACCCTAGAAGTGCCCATCCTTGCAAATAGTGTCATTACAATGTTTATATCGATAGTACTTGGACAAAGTTTGGGGACGAGTTACTCACTCCAAAATAAAGAATAAGTCCCTTAAAATATTTTTTTCCCGTAAATGTTTCTTGTTGATACGTTATTAAAAAATCTCTGTACACATCCGTTTTTACACAGCACGCAGGAGTTGTTCAAAGTGTTATCGTGCTGTAGCTCGGAAAACGTTCAAAATATCCCTATCCTGCTACCGTGGGATGGATCTGATAAGCCAAAATCATCACGTAATTCTCATGCGACCTTGCAGAGTAACCATGAGGCCCATGGGACGCCACGATATGGCTGCCCAAATCGTCATGGAATCCCCGTCGTGTTTCACTCTTAGAACGTGAATTCAGCCAGAAGTTGGAAACAGTGTGAAGGAAGACTCATCCGACCGGACTTCCTTCCACTGCTCCATAGTCCAGCTTTTATGGCTTAGGCACCACGTTTACCTGTTACGGGCGCTTGCATCACTGATAAGCTGTTTTGGAATTTCATATCGCCCAGCATTTCCCTGCTTATGGAGCTCCCTTTGTGATGCTTGATGCTGACAGGGTTCGTGAGTCCGTCACTCACTACTGCAGTGACCTCTGCAGCTGTCGTCCTATTTTTCGTCGTAGTCCTCTTCAGTGACGTGTCTTCCACGATCTGCCGGCCGATGTGGCCGAGCGGCTCTAGGCGCTACAGTCTGGACCCGCGCGACCGCTACGGTCGCAGGTTCGAATCCTGCCTCGGGCATGGATGTGTGTGATGTCCTTAGGTTAGTTAGGTTTAAGTATTTCTAAGTTCTAGGGGACTGATGACCTCAGCAGTTAAGTCCCACAGTGCTCAGAGCCATTTCTGCCACGATCGCTCGACACACTTTCGTTCACGTTATGACTCAGTGGATGATGTTTCTCAGCTTTCCCAATATACAGTGTAAATCATCGATTCGATGCATCTTGGCGGTCCAAACACTTCGGCTACCGTTGTTACGGTAGCGTCCAACCGTACGAGCACCAACGATTTGTCCATGTTCGAATTCGCATAGCCCCGACATAATGCACCCACAACTACACAGAACACTGTACACACCGCGACCGACACTTGCACAGGGGTGTTCGTGGTCTAACGCAGCATCGAAAACTGCGAACTTGGCTAGTATCTGCGTTTATGTTGAAGCATGCATTTCTCGCGGTGTTTCCATATTTTTGTCCGACCCCTGTACATGCTGAAAATATTTATCCGTTAGTGTGTTTAGTTCGCTCTGCAGTTCCGCTTGAATCTGCTCCGCTGTCTGAATTCTTCGCCCCTTCTTCTTGATTTTCACCTCGGAGAAGAGGAAGAAGTCAAATGGAGCTAGGCCTGGTGCGTACGTCGTGTATGTAACGACCGTCATTTTGTATTTACGTTAAGTCAAAAATTCGTAAATAACGTAAGCCGAATGCGGTCGTGTGTTACCATGGTCGAGTACCTAGTCATTTGTACGTCCTTTTGTAAAGTTTTCTCCTGTCCTCACTCAAACGTCTTGGAGCGTCGCGATAGGACTGTACTGTTTTTGACCGCCTCACCAGTACGGACGAACTCTTTATGAACAATCCTTTTGGTGTCTAAAAAAAGGACCAACACGGACTTACTGTTACTCTTGACTTGTTGAGCTTTTTCTGGCCAAGGTAAAGAAGTACTCTTTTGTTGAGACGATTGCTGTCTAGTTTTAATGCTACATTAAACCAACTTCGGTCACCGGTGACAACATATGACAGAATGTTTAGACCGTGTTGAAGCCGTAGTCTTAGTTCTCTGCGTACTTCCACACAGTGGTACCTCTGATCGTGTTGATGCAGTAGTGTCACAGTCGTCGCCTCAATGATTCTCACGTTCAGTTCCTCTGACATAGCTTCACTTGTACCATAACGTATTCCCAACGTGTTGCAGATGTTCTGTATGGCCTCTCAGCGATCTTGCAGAACCACCTCACTCACTTCCTGAATATTTCCTGGTGTGAAGCCAGTTGACGGCCTAAGCGCTCGAACTTTTGGTGCGTTTCTCAAGCGGTTTTCCCCGAGTTTAAAACAAAGCTTTATTCAGACTCTCTGCTCTTTCAGGTCAGCCATTGCAAAATCCCAGCCTCAAGGAAACATAACAGAAACGTGACCACCAGTAGCTGACCAAACTCATCTCACAGCCACTAGCCACACGGATTCTAGAAGGAGGTACGGGGAGACAGCGGTATTTCAGTCCAACCGTAATCGTTTACGCACAAAATTCTAATTTCGGGGACGTTAGAATACAGCTTCGTACTTTCACTTACAACTGAAAAACGAAATATGTCGTTTTTATATTTACTTACCATTCTTCTTGTAAAAAAGGATAAAGGGTATAGCGTCTCGTTGGTGACGAGGTGACTAAAGACAGAATGCAGGCCTTTATGGGACAAGGAAGGAAATGGATCTTACCTTTTTCAAAGAAAACATCCGACATTCACCTTAATCAATGTAAAAAAAACCTCAGGAAACGTTAAGTGCAGATGTCCTGACGGAGATTCAAATCCCGCCTTCTTGCGACTGCAAACCTACTGTTTCAACTAATACCCCAACTTGCTCAAGTTTTGGTAGCGTGTGTAACACAATGCTTGAAGATTTTTTCAAGTGTTTTAGATACACACGCATGAACAATTCCGTGATGGCTGCACCATGTATGAGAGCTGCGCTGCCATAGCCTCAGTGTATGGGATTGTAATGTGTGGCACAAGACAGGTCGTGGTCTAGTCAGGCCTTGTAATCAAAAAGAGCGCGCACACAATGAAAAGAAACGATCTTTCAGCGCATTTTCTCGCTGACACAGCTGAGGGATCTAATTCACGCCACATTACTGCTCTGCAGTCGTGCAAACGTTGTTGCCTTTTTTTATGACGTACCCTGTGTTACCTACATTCTGATAAAGAAAAATGCTGTTTCCATGGTCAACAACGTGTGACTAACAGCAAAACCTAGTTGAACTAGAATTCCCTGGAGAAAGGATAGTGCGGAGAATGGCATAGCCATGAGCTAGAGGTTGTTTCTAG
Source organism: Schistocerca piceifrons (assembly GCF_021461385.2). Taxonomy (NCBI): domain Eukaryota; kingdom Metazoa; phylum Arthropoda; class Insecta; order Orthoptera; family Acrididae; genus Schistocerca; species Schistocerca piceifrons. Next base: position 162,920,379 of record NC_060142.1, on the reverse strand, counting down.
AAGGAAGGTTTAACTCTGTGGAGCACGTCGAATGTTTTGTGCGGAGTTTAGAAAAAGTTGAAGGACTTGAATCTATGAAGCTGGCCTGTTTTGCATTCTACGGTGCTTCAGGTAGTTGAGCTTTATGCTCAAAGGCAAAAATTACGTTCGAGTGTCACTCTCACATAACGCTTTGCTGAAAAATTTCACTATACCGCAGTTATTAAAACCTTTGCATTATCTTATTTGTTTTTGGTTTGAATAAATCCGCAAGACATGAAACAGTGGTTTATTTTCGTCTAAAATATTTTTTCTGATAATTTTGTGGTTTACATTTTATCACTTCTTACAGTATACCAAAAAATTTCCACCTAGTAATGCTATGATTTACATGACACGAGTTTTTGGTGAAACAATAGAAAAAACAAAAACATGTGCAGTATTGGAGATATAACAATAATAATGTCCACATCAAAAATTTTCAAAACTTTACAAAAAATCGCACCAGAATCACGAAAAGTATCCAAATGACAAAAAATTGTATTTCAGAAGGCTGTGTCCTAAAAAACACGAGTAAATTTGTCACGTACATACAGAGTTATTTTATGTGCGGTAATGACACTTTGCTTGGCAAGTTAGTTTGCTGAGTGTCTATGTTTCGTTGGCTGTGTCGGGCGGGAGTCCCATGTAGTCGGGCCGAGGAAACACGTAGCCCGCTGATTTTGTGAATATTTGTGCGTACGAGCCAAGGGATATACATGGCATTATGAGTTAAGGTAACACGTTTCTAAAGGAACACGCGCAAATAGCAGTAGTAGTTCTTTTTCCTTAGGGGCTAAAGTACAGACTGTGGCATGTTAAATATTGCCGGTTTTGTGAGAACGGACGTCGATCCTACGTTACCATTTTGTAAATAGTTAGCCAGTGTTGTGGCTTATTCCAGAATGAAACAAGAATTTTGTGGAAAGATGGAACAACACACGTGCATATTAACAATTAACTTTAACTGTGTACAGGATAAATGTAATATACGTTCAAATTGTTGCGCTTCAGAAAGCCCGTAATTTGTTACGTAATAATTTTAACTGTTCCTAGTACTGGGCATGACGCACTCTATTTCACCGTATCCATTTACTGTCTAACCAGACGTGCTGTACAATCAGTTAACCCTTGCCGTCTATATAACCAAATGTCTAGTTTGGAACCATAGAATCAGTGAATCGACTGGCAGTCTTTCAAAGATAGATATAGACTCTAACATTCGGAATGGTGATCGTTTTGTTCCTTTTTCACGAGTACTTCCCCGTCCCGTTGAAATTACAGTTTTAATTTTTAATACACTCAAACTGGATCCATTTCCTTCTGAACTACGAATGATTATCATCATCTCTGATTCGTCTTGGGTTTGTGTCAGACTACGTATTATATGGTTCAGGTCACTCTCTCTTGTCGTGCTGTCGACATTTCATAGTACTTAGCGTAAGTTGCAAGTCTAAGGAAGCTTTTCATGTTTGAAACGTGCCACAATGTACCAAGCTGAACAGTACATCTCCGTTTAACTAGTTGGAGACAGTCAAGGTCGTACGACCTTCCACAAGATCATGCTTAGTGGAATACTCTGATGATCAAAACAGGCTTCAGCTTGACTAGCATTTTGTTTTTACCTCAGATCTGTTGTACACAGAACATACCATAAGCAATTTACAATACGATCAATTGAACCCTTCTCTATCGTGCTTGGTTAGGTAATCTCTTTATACACGCTCCAGTCACATTTATGTGATCGCCTGAAGATCCACCTTTAGCACCACGGAGCGCTGCAAGTTGTGCAGGAGGGCCTGTAAGATACCGACAGGGATGTGGAAGCATGCCGATTCCAATGCCGTGGCCAGTTGCTCTAGGTTTCTCGATTGTGGTAACCCATGGTGCGTGCAGCCCGATCGATGTGGTCCCACAGATTCTCGACTGGGTTTAAATCCAGTGTAGTTTGGTGGCCAGGCGAATATGGTGAACTCATTCTGTTGCTCTTCCAACCACGCACATACACTGCTAGCTGTGTGACATGTTGCATTGTCCTGGTGGTAGATGCCATCGTACCAAGAAAAGCAAACTGCGTGTAGAGGTGCACGTGGTCCTCAATTATAGGTGCATACTTAAGTTGATCCATTGTGCTATCCAGAATGACGAGATCACGTAAGGAATGCCACGAACACATTCCCCAGACTATAACGCTCCCTCCTCCGGCCTCGGCCCTTTCAAACATTGCAGCAGGATGTTTGCTTTCGCCGGCCGGTGTGGCCGAGCGGTTCTAGGCGCTTGAGTCTGGAACCACGTGACCGCTACGGTCGCAGGTTCGAATCCTGCCTCGGGCATGGAGTGTGTGATGTCCTTAGGTTAGTTAGGTTTAAATAGTTCTAGGTTCTAGGGGACTGATGACCTCAGATGTTAAGTCCCATAGTGCTCAGAGCCATTTGTTTGCTTTCAGAAGTTCCACGCCGTAGACACCAACGGCCACCTGTCTGATGGAGCATAAAACGTGATTCATCTGAAAACGCCACTTGCCGTGATTCAGTGGACGTCCAGTTGCGGTTTCAAAAATGGTTCAAATGACTAAGCACTATGGGACTTAACATCTGAGGTCATCAGTTCCCTAGACTTTCTTTCTTTCTTTTGCTTGTGCCGTTTTTCCCGCAGATACGCAGGGTCGGCATGGTTAATCGGATGTGGCAATGTTAGTTGAAGAGGGTGGCCGGATGCACTTCCTGCCGCCATCCCATACCCCCCCCCCCCCCCCCCACCCGGGAAGGAATTAGTGTACCCCAACTGTCTGCGACTAGTGTAATCCATGGAATAGTGCGGAAGTGTTCATATGTCTGCGAGCCGTGGAACTGAGGCGGGACGTGGGGACCAGCCCGGTATTCATCTAGGGGGATGTGGAAAACCGCCTAAAAACCACATCCAGGCTGGCCGGCACACCGGCCCTCGTCGTTAATCCGCCGGGCGGATTCGATACGGGGTCGGCGCGCCTACCCGAGTCCAGGAAGCAGCGCGTTAGCGCGCTCGGCTAACCTGGCGGGTTCATCAGTTCCCCAGACTTAGAACTACTTAAACCTAACTAACCTAATGCCATCACACACATTTATGCCCGAGGCAGGATTCGAACCTGCGACCGTAGCAGCGGCGCGGTCCCGGACTGAAGCGTCTAGAACCGCTCGGTCACAGCGGTCGGCGCTGCGGTATCGGCGTACGAACAGCATAAGTGCATGAACCAGGCGCCTGCTGCAGATTCCCACACGTTGCAGCGTTTGCTGAACGATCCTTGAGGGGACACTGTTCGTAGCCCCTTGATTCTCCTGAGCGGCCAGTTAGTCAACAGTTGCACATCTATTCACCCACTCGTACACATCTCCGCAGCCGTCGTTCACATCTATCACGTATGGCCCATGGTGCACCACAGTTGCCTGGTGCCGGTTTTGAATAGCGCCATTTCGCCATGCACAGTATACTTCAGCCTCGACAGCACGCGAGTAGTTTACAAACTTAGCCATTCACAAATGCTTGCACAGTTACCCCGAAAGCCAGTAATCCAGTTTCCGTATTATGGCAATGACTGCATTGTGTTCTGCTTCCCTCCAACACGCTTTATATACCCTCCACTGCAAGTGCTGCCAGCTGTTGTCCGTGAGTCGTTATTACACGTTGACTTCGAACGTAGGCGGTGGTCAAATTAATGTTGATTGGACCGTGTATGTTCAGGGTCTTGACACAGATTCACTTCAGCGTAGATGATTATAGCACTGGAATGTTACTTGTACGTTCTACAGTTTGAGAGAATTTTCTGTTAAACCAAACTTTCGGTGAGTGATTACATTACATTACATATTGTCTTACATGACGTTGCTCACTGGCAAGTTCACTGTCTTTTCCTCAGAAACGATGCACAATGTTTACTAAAATGAATCATTTAAAGAACATCTACTGTGATCCCACCACTTACGGAATGATCAAAATTGCTACGCGAGCTCGCTTGAGTGATTGCTGAATTCTTTGGTTTGCTTATTTAGTTTTAGACTTCAGTTTTGATGTGTTACTGACATAATACGAAACAAGAAATGTGGAATGAAACACGCTGTGCAGATGGCGTGCCGCTGTCGTCCTGTTGCTAAGCTAAATTCAGGTTCAGTTGAAATGTAATTCATTTTGAATTGAAATAAAAGTAATTCTGTCCTGGTCTTATAGGTTGGTTCGAACACCACAGTGCTGTGCCCTTGCCTTCCTCAGGCCATTGTACTCCCATTGAAGTAATTTTGTGTTTGACATATTGCATTGGCGGGGGCAATGGAGCCACGCTAGACCTGCAAAACGGTCAACACGGGGAGCACATGGCGCTACAAAGAGAACTAAGATTGGCTGGCGGCTGACCCCTTACAGCTCGACTTGCTGAATTACTTCAGTCGATATGTAGTGAGCCGAATTGTAGGGGGATCTTCAGGTTATCGTGGAGTTGGCATTTTCCTCAAATACAAACCACTGCCAGAAGTGAAAGAAGCGACAAGTGAAGGAAAACTTCTGGGACCGGCTACCGGCTGTCCTGTTGGACTGTTTTTCACGCACTGAGCCATTGAGCCACTCTCAATATACACTGAAGAGACAAAGAAACTGGTACACTTGCCTAATATCGTATAAGGCCCCTCGAGCACACAGAAGTGCCGCCACACGAAGTTGCATGGACTTGACTAATTTCTGAAGTAGTGCTGGAGTGAACTGGCACCATGAATCGTGCAGGGCTGTCCATAAATCCTTAAGAGTACGAGGGGTGTAGATCTCTTCTGAACGGCACATTGAAAAGCATTCCATATATGCTCAATAATGTTAATGTCTGGAGAGTTTGGTGGCCAGCGGGAATGTTTAAACTCAGAGGAATGTTCCTGGAGCCACTCTGTAGCCATTCTGGACGTGTGGGGTGTCACATTGTTCTGCTGAAATTCGTCAAGTCCGTCGGATTGCACAATGCACATGAATGGATGCAGGTAATTAGACAGGATGCTTACGTACGTGTCACCTGTTAGAGTCGTATCTAGACGTATCAGGGGTCCCATATCACTCCCAACTGCACACGCCCCACGTCATAACAGAGCGTCCACCAGCTTGAACAGTCCTCTGCTGACCTGTAGGTTCCATGGATTCATGAGGTTATCTGCATACCCGTACGCGTCAATCCGCTCGGTACAATTTGAAACGAGACTCGTCCTACCAGGCAATGTCGGTGCTGACGGGCCCAGACAAGGCGTAAAGCTTTATGTTGTGCAGTCAGCAAGGTTTCACGAGTGGGCCTTCGGCTCCGAAAGCGCATATGAATGATGTTTCGTTGAATGGTTCGCACGCTGACACTTGTTGGCGGCCCAGCATTGAAATCTGCAGCAATTTGCGGAAGGGTTGCACTTCTGTCACGTTGAACTATTCTGTCGAGTCGTCGTTGGTCGCGTTCTCGCAGGATCCGTTTCCGGCCGCAGCGACGACGGAGATTTGATGTTTTACCGGATTCCTGATATTCACGGCACACTCGTGAAATGGTCATACGCGAAAGTCTCTACTTCATCGCTACGTCGGAGATGCTCTGTCCCATCGCTCGTGCGCGGACTATAACACCACGTTCAAACTCACTCAAATCTTGATTCCCTGGCTTTGTAGCAGCAGTAACTGATCTAACATTTTATATAGGCGTTGCCGACCGCAGTGCCGTATTCTGCCTGTTTATATATCTCTGTATTTGTATCCGCATGCCCATACCAGTTTCTTTGGCGCTTCAATGTATAACGGACAGTCGAATGAAAACTAGATAGATGGAAAATAGTAAGTAAAATATTTCAAAAGTAGTCGCCATAATTGTTCATACTTTTATGCTACTGTTAGACAAGGCGGTCAGTGCCATCATGGAAAAATGTTTGCGATTGCGTACGGAATCATGATTGTACCCAGGCGTACACCTCTTCGTCCGAAGCAAATCGACGGCCACGAATGTCTTTCTCCAGGGCTCCAAAAAAATATGGGAATCGCGTGGGGAGAGGTCGGGACTGTATGGAGGATATTTAAGGGCTGCCCGCCCACGTGTTGACAAGGTTGTTTTGACTACACTGCAGACGTTTCGCCAAGGTTCCATAGGCAACTGTAAACATTTTCCTGTGAAGGCATTGACCGTCTTGTCTCACAGTGAGGTATGTATTAGCAGTTGTGGCTGTTACTTCTGAAACAGTGCCGGCCGCGGTGGTCTCGCGGTTCTAGGCGCTCAGTCCGGAGCCGCGCGACTGCTACGGTCGCAGGTTCGAATCCTGCCTCGGGCATGGCTGTGTGTGATGTCCTTAGGTTAGTTAGGTTTAAGTAGTTCTAAGTTCTAGGGGACTGATGACCACAGATGTTAAGTCCCATAGTGCTCAGAGCCATTTGAGTCTGAAACAGTGAACGGTTTACTTACTTTTCTTCCATCTGTCTCGTATTCCGTTGACAGCTCCCTATAAATAGAAGAAGAAAATGGATCGTGAACAAAATCATTTGTTAGGTGAACACCGTCGAGGGTTTATTGGATATATCCCGCCCCCCCTTGCTCCCATAGTCTCTTCACTAACAGAATTGGATAGACGAGAGGAGGTGTCAGAGACTGATGGGCTGGACACCCCGTCAGCCGGCGCCACAGTGAGATTCCAGCTCCCCTAGCACACTCCATTCACCGGAGGGCGGCGGCCGTTTGTAATTCCTCACACGGGCCGGGGAAATAAATCGTTTACGTAGCTGTGCGTTTGTTACCTGGTGGAAGAGCCTCCGCGAAATGTGGCCGTCCGTTGGCGGTCGCTCGTGTTGCTGCGGCGAGACCATCCATCACGCTGAGCGGGTCGGCTGGATGCTGCCTTTCTGGGAAGCCGCACTTCGTTAGGCTGGGAGACGCCCGTTCGGAATCTTCGATCCCCCCCTCCCCCCCCCCCCTCTCTCTCTCTCTCTCTCTCTCTCTCTCTCTCTCTCTCTCTCTCTCTCAGCTGAGACGCCACAATGTTCTTTGAGTACTTGGGCTATTTCCTCTTGCAGAAGTTTTGACACCCTTGTCGACTCAGTAGTAGTAGTAGTAGTAGTAGTAGTAGTTTCTCATCAGTCGTTACTTTCTTGTATGTCGGTTTTACAATTATAATACATTTCTCCAGAGAAAAATATGACATTTACTTGATTTCGTAAGTTATTGGTAACATACCCCCTCTCAATTCTTTAAATAATCGAACTCTTGCGTATAAAAGGGCTTCAGCCGTCTGAATATTCTACAGATGAGGAGGTAATGTGTTAAATATTTGACTTCACTCATCTAAGCGAGAAAAAATTTAGAAAATGTTTGAAATAATGTTTAAATATTAATGGAAGTCGCTAACTACTCTCATCATGAAACACTAGGTGAATATAGGGTGGTTAATTTATGCTCAACTTTAATGAAAAGATATTTTTTCACGCATTTCAATATTTATCACTTTATGTCTCCTGGTGGTGGTGGTAAGTTCGCGTTGGACCAAACTGCTGAGGTCATTGGTTCCTAGGCTTACACGCTACTTAATCTAACTTAAACTAACTTACGCTAAGGACAGCACACACACACACACACACACACACACACACACACACACACACACACGCCCAAGGGAGGACTCGAACCTCCGACGGGGGGAGCTGCGCGAACCATGGCAAGGCGCCGAAGACCGCGCGGGCTACCCCGCGGGGCTATGTCTCCTGAACTATGACAGAGCGAGGTGGCGCAGTGGTTATCACAATGGACTCGCATTCGGGAGGACGACGGTTCAAACCCTCGTCCGGCCACCTGATTTAGGCTTTCCGTGATTTCCCTAAATCGCCTCAGGCAAATGCCGGGATGGTTACCTTGAAAGGGCACAACCGACTTCCTTCCCTATCCTTTCCTAATCCGGTGGGACCGATGACCTATCTGTTCACTCCCCTCCCCCAAATCAGGCAACCGACCTGAACTATGTGTTGTACAATGATATAATTTGATAGCTACATTCAGTGGTAAGTGTCGACACTATCTGCAAAATGTGCTGCGAATAGAGTATAGAGAGTAATAAATTAGTACGTCGTGCTGACGCTGAAATTTCTACAGCGTGAACAACGAAAATGTAGTAAGTGATAAACTTTTCATCCTTTCATTATTTTTTGGAAAGTGTCAGCGAGAAGAAGGTTTGAAATCGTGTGTAAAGTTTGTCATCCTCTTAGTTCCCTCATTCTCAAATACTGAATTAGTATGCTAGGTATAATGTGCGTCTAATGAGTTACGTTGCCTCGAGTCATACAGGGTGTCCCAGGATAAATAGTCGCTATTTAGGAATGTGACAAGAACGATCATTCGAAGCAAAAAAATCTTCGTATGCACATAAATCCTGTTCCGAGAGGTTCCTGAGATAGAGCATATTTAATGTACATTGTTCTTTATCTTCTTTAATATTCAGCACGGAAAAATAATTTTGAAAGCGAAGTTTTTCTGCTCATACGATAGATCGTTCCCGAACTAGTCTACTGCGATATTTGTTGATCGATATGTATTAGCAGGGGCAGTAAAACTCGAAGAATAACCAGTACCTCAGCAGCGACAGCACCGCCCATGCCAGCACTGATCATTACCAGCAGCTACACCCATGCTCATACATTAAGGATAATTGCAGAATGTGGTGCAACACAACGTTGCACTACACAAAACTGGCGCTAATAGCATAGGCGCATAGGGTACACACACGACACAGGTCTGTAAGTCCACGGTATTGGTGATGAGTTGAGAAAACCATCCCGAAACGCATATGCTACAAAACGCCACTGTTTCCTGCACATATACCCCGACATCAATATGGGATATGATGACCATGCACACGTACACAGGCCGCACAACGGGTTGGCATACTCTGGATCAGGTGGTCGAGCAGCTGCTGGGGTATAGCCTCCCATTCTTGCACCAGTGCTTGTCGGAGCTTCTGAAGTGTCGTAGGGGTTTGAAGACGTGCAGCGATACGTCCACCTAGAGCATCCCAGACGTGCTCGATGGAGTTTAGGTCTGAAGAACAGGCAGGCCACTCCATTCGTCTGATATCTTCTGTTTCAAGGTACTCATCCACGATGGCAGCTCAGTGGGGCCATGCATTATCATCCATCAGGAGGAAGGTGGGACCCAGTGCACCCCTGAAAAGGCGGACATACTGGTGCAAAATGACGTCTCGATTCACCTGACCTGACATGCATGGCTGTACGTGCACCAATCATAGTCCCACCCCACACCATCAAACCACGGCCTCCATACAGGTCCCTTTCAAGGACATTAAGGGGTTGGTATCTGGTTCCTGGTTCACGCCAGATGAAAACCCGGCGAGGATCACTGTTCAGACTATACCTGTACTCGTCCATGAACATAAGCTGGGACCACTGTTCCAATGGCCATGTACTGTATACTTGACATCGGGCTTTACGGCCTCTCCTGTGACCAGGGGTCAGTGGAATGCACCTTGCAGGTCTCCGGGCGAATAAACCATGTCTGTTCACTCGTTTGTAAACTGTGTGTGTAGAGACAACTGTTCCAGTGGTTGCGGTAAGATCCCGTGCAAGGCTACCTGCAGTACTCTGTGGTCGTCGGCGAGCACTGATGGTGAGATATCGGTCTTCTGTGGACGTCCCGTACTGTAGCGCCTGGACACGTTTCCTGTCTGCTGGAATCGTTGCCATAATCTTGAGATCACACTTTGTGGAACACAGAGAGCCTGTGCTACGACCTGCTGTGTTTGACCAGCCTCCAGTCGCCCTAGTATTCTACCCCTCATAACGTCATCAATATGTGTTCTTTGAACCTTTTCAACACACGGTCACCATTAGCACGTCTGAAAACGTCTACACACTTAATCGCTGCACCGTACTCTGACATGCACAAACACACCTCTGCGTATGTGGACTGCTGCCAGCGCCACCGTGCGACGACCGCAGGTCAAATGCATCGCATGGTCATACCCCAAGGTGATTTAAACCCGCAAACCGCTCACCAGAGCGTTGTTTCACTATGTGTCAGCATTATCCTCAATTTATGAGCATGAGTGTAGTTACCCTTCGTGTTCTACATTTTGTAGCAGTAAATTACACCGTGGTGCATCTCCCCACTCTTGTAGCATCTGCCGCTCTACTTGGCTGAGCATCTCCGTGAAGCTTTGGCGCTTGTTACATGGACATGCGACGAAACGCAGTGCTCTTCTTTGGATCTTCTCTGTTCCCTCTATCAGTCCTGTCTGGTATGAATCCCAAACTGATGAAGCATTTGTCGAAGAAGGGTTTTTAAGCCACACCCCTTGTAGGTGGGGACTACATTTTCTGATGATTCATCCAGTGAATCTCAATTAGGCATCTGTTGTATCTACGGTGTGTTTCACGTGGAAATCCCACTTGAAACGGCTCGCAAGGTATACTAACTGATATTTAATGGATGCGACAGTTTCCAATGATTGTTCTGCAATAGTGTAATCATTCAGTAATGGATCTTTCTATTTATGCGCAGTACGTTACACCTGTTTATGTTGATGGCCAACTGCCAATCGCTGCACAAGGCCTCGATGCTCTGAAGGTCTTTCCTGCTTTTTGCTGAAATTTTCTAGCGTAGCAACATCTCTTTATATAACAGCATCACGCTCGGAAAGCCTCAGATTATAAATCTGGTCCAGTGTTCCGGGCGCTCGTGGTGGTCTAACGTTGGGCAGCACTGTACTGCATGTATTGTGTTTTATCTAGAATCAGTGACTTTCCATTTGCAGAGAACCAGTTGTTAATGTACTTTTTATGTGTTGAATTTACTGAATTATATTCGATTATAGTTCTTGCATCATCATCAAAGAGAAATGTTTCTGTTACTTGGTTATGTGATGAAAGATGGTTTATGTATAAAGCGTGATTTCGCTAAATCATGACAAACTGCAGGAAACAGTCCCTATAGGATGAGGAGCAAAAAATGTCAGATGGACATGGCCGGAAGTGCGTTACGGGGAAGTCACCCACACTTGAAGATGGAGACAAATGATCTGTTCGAGTACAGGATCCAATGATTGAAAGCACACACGAGAACACACCAAGCAAGAGGGAATGTTGTGTCTGTTCTAGTGTCTCAGTAATATCGTGGCAGGAAAGGAGGGAAGTGGTGGGCGAAACATCAATGAGGGTTCAATCTCAATGCGTGGGCAGGGGTTATTGGCGACCCCCCCTGAGACAGTCATCCTTCCACAACGCCTCACGGGCGAGGCATATCTGCACTTCTTCAAGGTGACCCTGTCTTCGCTGTTGGGTGGCGCGGTTTTGGGGGTCTCAAGCGTAATATGGTTGCTGGATAACGGGGCTCTAGCTTATTGCCCTCTTGAGTGTGGAACTACAATACCAGTACAAAGAGAACGTTCCCACATGCGAGGGATGTTCTTATGTGTGTGTTGAGCCATTGAAACCGACAGTGTCAGAGAAAGGTCTTTTATCTTCGCCTTCAAGTGTGTCTGCCTCCCTTTGAACTCATTTCCAGCCATATGTCCATATGATATTTTTTTGCTGCTTATAGTATCATGGTTCGTTTCCATCAATTTGTCACCGTGTACCAAAATGACCCCGTATACTTCCATTTATGTTTGAAAACTTAATTGGTTCTAACTAGCAGCAATATAGAGTTTGGAAACTAATAAGAGCTTAGAAAAGAATGTCGTGATAAATTAAGTTTGTGTACCGGTCGACAGTCGAAGCAAGTGTGAAATTGTAATACTGACAACCTAGAAGGGTCGGCCCTCAATGCTTGTACCTAACTCTCTCGACAGACAGCAGTCGCAAACGAGGAGCAGGTGCAGTTTGCGGGTCTGCAACCCGCATGGTGTCGAACGAGCTAATTACCGACGGGTACAGGCCAGCTCACAGAATAGTCGCGCATACTGGAACTGTGGGTCAGAGCACAGTGGCCAGGCAGGTGTGTGAGTGTGTGCGCGCGCGCGCGCGCGCGCGCGCGCGCGCGCGCGTGTACCTTTCTCGTCACTCCAAAGCGAATCTGAGAACAAGTCTGCTTCGTGGTGTTATTTTTAGACATCGATAATTAAAACAGGAATTTTGAGAAAAAAAAATTTAGTTCTCGCATTTGGTGTGTATATACACTATGTGATCAAAAGTATCCGGACACCCCCAAAACATACATTTTTCATATTAGGTGCCGGGTACTCCATATCAGCGACCTCAGTAATCATGAGGCATCGTGAGGGAGCAGAATGGGGCGCTCCGCGGAACTCACGGACTTCGAACGTGGTCAGGTGATTGGGTGTCACTTGTGTCATACGTCTTTACGCGAGATTTCCACACTCCTAAAGAAACCTATGTCCACTATTTTCGATGTGATAGTGAAGTGGAAACGGTTAGGGACACGTACAGTACAAAAGCACATCCGCCGACCTCGTCTGTTGACTGACAGAGACGGCCGACAGTTGAAGAGGGTCGGAATGTTTAATAGCCAGACATCTATCCAGACCTCACACAGGAATTCCAAACTGCATAAGGATCCTGAGACGCCCTGCTAAACCCGCAGGACAGGACAAGTAGTAAGAATTGTGGAAGGGGGCCAGAATGAGCAGCTGTCAGTTACACTCCAAACAAAACACTTCATTTAGTTGTCCAAATATTACAGGGCAACTTTTAAGCTTGACTATCGACAGAAAACGTCTTTAATTCTAAAACGGCTGAAGGCCCATGAATGAAATACAACTGCTATAAATATTTGAGGCAAAAGGCTCTAGGCTTTAACCATAAATAGTATTTAAGGCCAAGCAATGTAAGACTTGACTAGTCAGATAGATTAAGTTTTTCAAAAGCGGATGATAGCCGATAAATTTAAAACAACATAACTACAATAACCTTTCAATAGGCAGAAGGCCCAAGCTTTATGACCAATAAGTAACATTACTCCAAAACGGCTGAATGACTTTCTTAAAAAGCTGCATCCAATTTTCCAAGACAGAAGGCCCAAAGCTTTTAACCGCAAATAGTATCTAAGCCCAAGTGATGTAAGACTTGACAAGTAAGAATCCAAAATTTTAAATCAGCTGAGGGCCCATGTTTTTAAAAAACAATACAACTACAATAAATTTTCAACCCACAGCTTTATCTTCCAAAACGTAATACTTGATAAGTAAGATCCTTAAAACTTCAAGCGGCTGAAAGCCGACGCTTTAAAACAATACAATAAATTTTCAACAGGCAGAAGGCCCAAGCTTTATCTTCAGACAATTGAAGACTTGCCCAATTTAGAAAAACTTACTTTTAAAACGGCTGAAGGCGTTTGATTTTAAAAACACAATTACAAGCATACAAATTCCAACCATCGGCTATGAGCCATTAAAAATACACTATTAAACGCCAACAAGAAAGGCAGTATAGGCAACGGCGCTCAGAAGTTTCCAGGGGCTGGGTCTGCCACTGAAATCTTAACGTTCGCTTAGGTGAGACAAGAAGTCGGCCCAACTATACTCGATCCGCAGGGAACACAACCAAGACACAGTCAGGGACCCACCGACAAGACGACGACTTGCTAACCACCGACCAGTATACGAGAATTCCAAAGCCAAAACGTTACAGACATAGCCGCCCACAACCAAAAATACATTAAGCTGGTAAAAAGTACTCACCATGTTGGACAGCGACAACAGGTGAGGAAAGGACGCTGCCTGAATTTACGTCAGCGACCAGTGCAGGCAACCGGAACACTAACAGCCACAAGGCAGAAAATTCCGCTGGTGCACTTGAATTTCAAATCGACAATATCGTTAATTCCACCACACGGCGGCTAAATCTTCACCAACTCGAACACTCGCTGTTGCTCCTAGGAATATCACCAATAGCAAACCACCAACCAACGGGACAACATGAACAGACATGGCTTTGGTAATTAAATCGCCACTCAACTTTCATGTCCTGGGTCAGTGAGCCATGAACCTCGCAGCACTCGGAACAGCCCCACACGCTCCGACACTGCATAGAGACCGCCAGCAGGCCCGGCCGACTGCGCCGCGTGGTGACTTGTCTGCTGATCCGCTCCAACAACATTTAAAACAAGTTGCCAGTGGAAATGACACCAACTACACACACAGTTTGACAAACACTTGCACAAAGAGTTGAAGACACTCAGTAGTGGCTGTGCAATCACGAAGGCAAATCGGGAGTCGATACACGCATACAGCCAACCCATAAACGATCGGCGAGCCAATTCACGTCGTCCAGTAGGACGACCGACCGACGAACCACGAAGACCGTCCCCGGCTCAAGTGAGCCATGGACATCCAAGTCTCACTGCTGCTCCAACCCGACTGAACTAGTGTTGCGTCCAACACCATGACTGGCAGGTCTGAACTGCACTCCTGGCACGTTCCAACTGACTTCATGACAGACGACAAGTGGGAAGTAATAGCAGTGCAGCAAAGATAACAAGTGAGGGCTATATCGATAGGCGCTGCTGCTGCCTCTGACAGGCAGACAAAGCAGCAACTCGGGGACAACAGAAATTGAAACTAACATAACGAGGTGGCAACACGAAAAAAACAGGATGTAAAATAAGAGATGGCACGAGCGCGAGCCACTCATGGCTCAGCTCCACTGCAACTACTATGACAGTTAAGCGGGAGGTGAGAAAACTTGGATTTCGTGGTCGAGCGGCTGCTCATAAGCCACCCATCACGCCGGTAAATGCCAAACGACGCCTCGCTTGGTGTAACGAGAGTAAACATTGGACGATTGAACAGCGGAAAAACGTTGTATGACAGTACACAATGTGGCGATCCGATGGCAGGGTGAGGGTATGGCGAATGCCCAGTGAAGGTCATCTGCCAGCGCGTGTAGTGCCAACAGCAAAATACGGAAGCGGTGGTGTCATGATGTGGTCGTGTTTTTCATGGGTGGGGCTTGCACCCTTGTTGTTTTGCGTGGCACTATCACAGCACAGGCCTGCATTGGTGTTATAAGCACCTTCTTGCTTCCCACTGTCGAGGAGCAATTCGGGGATGGCGATTGCATCTTTCAACACGATCGAGCACCTGTTCATAACGCACGGCCTGTGTCGGAGTGGCTACACGACAGTAACATCCCTGTAGTAGACTGGTCTACACAGTCATGACCTGAATCCTACAGAACACCTTTGGGACGTTTGGAACTCCGACTTCGTGCCAGGCCTCACCGACCGACATCGATACCTCTCCTCAGTGCAGCACTCTGTGAAGAATGGGCTGCCATTCAGCAAGAAACCTTCCAGCACCTGATTGCATGTATGCCTGCGAGAGTGGAAGCTGTTATCAAGGCTAAAGGTGGGTCAACACCATATTGAATTCCAGCATTACCGATGGAGGGTGCCACGAACATTTAAGTCATTTTCAGCCAGGTGTCCAGATACTTTCGATCACGTAGTGTATAGGGTAACTTGTCGCCCAGTCACTGTTGGAAGGCGCATTCTCTCGTACTTACATGCCGAACTGCAGGGGCGTACCGATCCATGCCTGTAACGACGTATCAGATGCATGCCTATTGTTCGTCACATGGCGACCATAGCATGCGTTAGAACCGATGTCGTTGGCTCGAGCAAGGGTGCCGCTCCGCAGGCCTCTTCGCGCTTCTACTGATCCCCGCGCCTCTGATTGTCTAGCGGAAGCTGTATTTGATGGACAGGGCAGTGATCATCGTTTGCGAGTGCGGCATCGACCGGTGACTCGATGCACACCAACGAGTAACAGCCGCGACTGCCCGCAGCGAGGTCGCGGCGTCAGAAATCGTTTCAGTGCACACGCGGCGGTCTCGCAGCGATAATCGCGCAGCAGTGCTAGACAGGAAGCCAACAACTATGGACGTAGGCAGAAGAAAGCAGGCAGTGTTTCCTTATTTAGTTTATGAATATATTAAGAAACGCAGCATCAGGTTTTGGACTCAACCAATGATTAGTTCACGGCCGCCGAATGGAGCGTTAGTGACTCCTTTATGGATTTAAGAGAGAATGAAAGTAAATCCTTCATTTTCGAATAAGTGTAGAGTCGTTTGATGAATTAGCGGTAAAACAACTATATCGTCAAGTGTTCAACTTTTCCAGATATTTTGGTAGTTGCTGAACTCTAATTGACTTGATTTATCAACACAGAATCGGCCAAACAGCATCGTGTTAATTTGTGATGAAAGTTTGTAAGTATGTGTAGACAATCTTGCACAAACAGTGCTTGCCGAAATTTACAGAAGAAAGATAGCCGAGAAATGCTTGGGAGTCTGAAAAGCATTCTATGTGATCTTGACTATAAAATCCCGTTAACCCAAGGAAGTATTAACATAACACTAGCACAAATGTTTTCACTGATTACTTTATAGACACTACTCGCAGAGTCCTTTGGCAATACAAATGTATCTACGAGGTGCGACAATAAAGTAATGAGACTGATGTGAAAAAAAAAGTTGCTTACCGTTTTAGTCAGGTATAGTGTTGTCTCTTTCAAAGTAGTTCCATTCTGATTGCACACACTTTTTCCAGCGCTTCTGCCATTGACGTTAACATTTCTGAACTCATCTTCTGTAATATCCTCCAAGACCATCGTCACAGATTTTTGGACATCTTGTGTTGTTTGAAAATGGTGTCCCTCGACCGCCGTTTTGACTCTTGGAAATAGAAAAAAGTCGCACGGAGCGATATCTGGTGAATAAAGTGGCTGTCGTAGTACTGAATTTTTGTTTTGAGGTTAAAAATTACTGTACTGACAGAGCAGCATGGGATGGCGCATTATCGTTTTGCAGAATCCAATTATCAGCAATGTTGGCATGGACATGAATAACTCTTTTGCGAAGTCTTTCTAAAATTTCTTTGTAGTAATATTGGTGAACTGTTTGTCCAGGAAGCACCCACTCTTTATGAACAATACCCTTGGAATCAAAGAAGCACACAACCACGCATTTCACTTTTGACTTTGACTTGCGAGCTTTTTTTGCTCTGGGTGATCACTTTGAGCACTGTTGCGAACTTTGACGTTTTGTCTCAGGATCGTACTGGAAAAAAAAAACAACTTTCATCACCAGTGATAACACAGTTCAACAATTCTGGATTGATTTCCGTTTGCTCTAACGAATCGGCTGCCACATTTTTCCGTGTTTCTCGCTGTTGTGGTGTGAGATTTTTGGGGGCCATTTTTGCACAATTTTTTCATACCAAGATCTTCAGTTATTATTAGACGAACCGTTTCTCGATTGATGTTCAATTTTTCTGCAATCATTTCACGGATAATCTTCAATCACATCGTACGAGTTCAACCACCCTAGCCAAGTTGACATCCGTCCGTGAGGTTGATGGTCGTCCACTGCGGTCTTCATCTTCAACATTCGTTCTGCGTTTACTAAACATTTTATGCCAACGAAAATCTTGAGCTCTTGACATAACCTCCGCTCCCAAAACCTTCTGAAGCTTACCGTAAGTTGTCACCGCGTTTTCACCGAATTTAACGCAAAAGGAAATGGCATACCGTTGCGTAATATTATGCGGTTTCATTTCCGTGACGAGAGACACAAACACATGTTAACTTATTACAGCACAACTGACGACTGAGCAGTTGCATCGATGTGCCGCTTGGACTAGAAGTAGCTTAAGACTAAGGTCAAAGATATTGTGCCCACGGAAGCCTGCAGGGTTTCGACATCTTGCAAAGAAAATCAGTCTCATTACTTTATTGTCGCACCTCTTATATCTGGTCAGTAATAATGATAGTGAACACCGATTCAATTCATTTCCGAACGGGAAAGACAATTCAATCTATGTCACTATTGAAGTATGTGCAATTATGTGTTTTGTGGCTGTCGCCGGCCGAAGTGGCCGTGCGGTTAAAGGCGCTGCAGTCTGGAACCGCAAGACCGCTACGGTCGCAGGTTCGAATCCTGCCTCGGGCATGGATGTTTGTGATGTCCATAGGTTAGTTAGGTTTAACTAGTTCTAAGTTCTAGGGGACTAATGACCTCAGCAGTTGAGTCCCATAGTGCTCAGAGCCATTTGAACCATTTTGTGGCTGTCGTACAGTAAAGTGTTAATTTTAATGAACTGATTCAGGTGACAGAATTTATTTTAAAATGTTGTTAACTAAATATTTTTTTCGTGCAGATGAAATATCTCTCGCCAGCGAGCAAAGCATTTGCTGCTTAACGCTATTTCAAGTTTAAAATAGCCACATTCGACCAAAATCGCGAACTCTAGAACACAGAGACGAAATAGTTTAACAGTGGTGTTTACCTATATTATTTCTCTCTTGATTCTTTCGCAGCAAAACCCTCACATAACTTTAAAAACACTTGGAACTGTGCGGCTGTCTTCTTAACCCTAGCATGGTACTCTTTGCGAGATGGGTCCCATATTTCAGGCCATTTTTTCAACTCTGCAGTGAACAATTCTACGCTCATACCGGATGCATCCTTGACTGGCTGACAACAGCTGTTGCTGGGGTTCCGAACGCGTGAGCACTGCCCAATTCACGTACAACGGCTTCTGCTTCGCGGCGATGGGCGAGATAGTAGAGATGCAGCACCGACTGACGAGCATAGTTCACCCGCCGCATTCTTGCAGCGAGTTCGCAGCGTCCCGTATTAGTGAGCGCGGCACCACTGTTTCACATGCGCTCATGAAACGCGCGTGAAACGGACACTGCGAAATCGCGATAGTAAATCGCTCGTGTGCGTCGTGACTAAGGCGGGTGCTACAGAGCATACCTAACTGCAACCGGCTGAGAGGAACCTCCGTACACCAGTACATTATGATTTAGCTAGCCGAAGCTTGCACTGACCCATTTACGTAATATCAGAATATAACTCGAGGCTATTCTCATAACTGTACCAGGCTGTGGAGCAAGTCTCTGCGTTCATAAGTTGTGCTGTCCAAACCAGTAGCGCATTACCGTATGCAACGAACATGATTCTGCGTTTTGTAGGTGGACGCACAACAGCCCCGCCTGGGACCCTTACAATAATTCTGGGAATCTCGACAACAGACCTGCAAGTGTGCTCCGGCTGTGGAAAATCACCTCCCACACGCTACTCATGTACCCAACACCTTCCGCAAGACTTGAGTCATGGCCCCTGGCGTGCATGGCGCCAGAGCTGCCAGCCACCGGAATGTTTGGCACGTGGTAGTATGGTGGCTGCTCCAGTGTTCATTACTAGCATCATGCCTTGTCCAAAAGTGATAACAGGTG
This sequence comes from Schistocerca piceifrons, assembly GCF_021461385.2. Lineage (NCBI taxonomy): Eukaryota > Metazoa > Arthropoda > Insecta > Orthoptera > Acrididae > Schistocerca > Schistocerca piceifrons. The sequence goes on along the minus strand of NC_060142.1, from coordinate 162,901,135 downwards.
GAAGCAATACGGGACACTGTGTGCCACGGTGTCATCGTGTGTGTGCACGTTTGCGGTGCTGTATTGTGGCAAGACGAAATAGTACAAGATTCATAAAGGTATATAAACATTATTGTGTAAAACCATCTGTTCATAGGCGCATGACCGTGTAATTATGATTATGTGCAATCAGCAACGTGTAAAAGATGTGAGTAAAATTTTGTTTTAATGAAAGACATATTTACGTAGTTACACCATCAGCTGCTGCAAAACTTTATTAAGTTGCAACCAGTTTCAGTCAGTATGGACAATCTTTCGGCACTGAACAAGAACTCGTTAAAACATTTTGCTTTGTGTTGTATTAAGGATAACTGCCGTAATATTAACTTAAATAGACATTACACGCCATAAAAGTTTTCAAATGAAAACAGTCTTGGATGGCATGCAGATTTTTAAATTTAAAATTTGTTAATCGGGCACTACACGTCATAATAGTTTTTAAATGGTAACAGTCTAAGATCGCATGTAAGTTTTCAAAATTTATTAACCAGGTGACCGGTTTCGGTAGTGATACGATCGCAGTCAGGCCATTAAAACTCGATGACGACGGCTGGAGAGAAAGGCGAGGAGCAGCCAGCTATGTAGCGATGATACAACACTGTTACGTCGCTACATGGCGGCTGCTCCTCGCCTTTCTCTCCAGCCGTCGTCATCGAATTTTAATGGCCTGACTACGATCGTATCACTAGCGAAACTGGTCACCTGCTTAATAAATTTTAAAAACTTGCATGCGATCCTAGACTGTTTTGTGGTCGCTGCTTCCCAAGAACAATGTTCCAAAAGATGCAGGCTTTTGGAAACTGAACCCAACCGTACTCTCGCTGTAAAGACGGCGCTTACAACTCCTGGAAGACGTCTGAAGTTAACACTACGATACATCTTGTGGTAACACGTTGATGTCGATCATACAAGCACATGTTGCACGCGTCACTAACCTGTCAGAGTTACTCTTTATTACGCTGTTCTCATGTTTTTACTGGTGATTGAGCTCGTTAAAACTTCAGTTATACAGAAAATCTGCAAAACAATAGTCCACAGATTATGTTTTACGTGAATGCAGTTACGAAATGTTCGCAATGATTGCGATGTGACCATAATAACAGTAACTTGGACAGGTTAGCGATACATGTAGAAGGTTGCGATGGACACGTATGACAAACACAACACCTCGGACGACGTTTATGGTACAGCATTAACTTCACAGGTATATTAAGTGTATTGACACCTTTACAGCGAGAGTACAAATGGGTCCAGTTACTAATCGTGTGACAGTGATACGTAATAAAAATAATGATTTTCGCCTATTTAAGTCAATATTAAGGCAACAGCATTCTATGCAACAAAAAGCAAGTTCCTACAAGGAATCTTTATCCGGTTCCAAAGGATGGTCGCGGTATACCGTAACTAGCATCAAATTATTAAAGTTTTAACACTAGCTACATAAATATGTCTTTATTAAACACACACTGGTGTGCAAAACTTGAGGACTAAAGCAGCTTTCGCATAATGTCTCTCTGTCATTTAACATAGTGTGGTGTAATTGCGTGTGTTACATTGTACAATTTCAGCAAGATTACAATAAAACTAGTTGCTTATTATTAATGTAACATGAGCGGTTACTGCATCGATGATTTCAGCCGTAAATAGAAATATTAAAAAAGGTAGGAAGATTTTTCTGTTTAGCAAAAGTGACAAAAAGCAGATTTCAGAGTACTTGATGGCTCAACACAAAAGTTTTGTCTCAAGTACAGATAGTGTTGAGGATTAGTGGACAAAGTTCAAAACCATTGTACATTATGCGTTAGATGATTATGTGCCAAGCAAGATCGTAAGAGATGGAAAAGAACCACCGTGGTACAACAACCGAGTTAGAAAACTGCTGCGGAAGCAAAGGGAACTTCACAGCAAACATAAACATAGCCAAAGCCTTGCAGACAAACAAAAATTACGCGAAGCGAAATGTAGTGTGAGGAGGGCTATACGAGAGGCGTTCAATGAATTCGAAAGTAAAGTTCTATGTACTGACTTGGCAGAAAATCCTAAGAAATTTTGGTCTTACGTCAAAGCGGTAGGTGGATCAAAACAAAATGTCCAGACACTCTGTGACCAAAATGGTACTGAAACAGGGGATGACAGACTAAAGGCCGAAATACTAAATGTCTTTTTCCAAAGCTGTTTCACAGAGGAAGACTGCACTGTAGTTCCTTCTCTAGATTGTCGCATGGATGACAAAATGGTAGATATCGAAATAGATGACAGAGGGATAGAAAAACAATTAAAATCGCTCAAAAGTTGAACGGCCGCTGGACCTGATGGGATACCAGTTCGATTTTACACAGAGTACGCAAAGAAACTTGCCCCCTTCTTGCAGCGGAGTACCGTAGGTCTCTAGAAGAGCGTAGCGTTCCAAAGGATTGGTAAAGGGCACATGTTGTTGTGACTTGGCAAGACAGCCAAGTCACAATGAGAGGAAGCCGAAAGGCACGCGCTTAAGCTCACGCAGGCTGGCGCGAGGTCTGGAACAGTTACGGGATTTAATAGTAGCAAATAAAGTAAGTAGTTGATATAATACTTAACTTTAATCCACAATTGTAGAACATCTCTCTTGACGATACATTTTATAACCACAATATAAAATAATATCCAATGCTATGGAGCCTTGCTAGGTCGTAGCAAATGACGCAGCTGAAGGCTATGCTAACTATCGTCTCGGCAAATGAGAGCGTAGTTGTCAGTGATCCATCTCTGGCTAAGTCGGCTGTACAACTGGGGGCGAGTGCTAGTAAGTCTCTCGAGACCTGCCGTGTGGTGGCGCTCGGTCTGCAATCACTGACAGTGGCGACACGCGGGTCCGACGTATACTACCGGACCGCGGCCGATTTAAAGGCTACCACCTAGCAAGTGTGGTGTCTGGCAGTGACACCACACAGGTCATCCCCGTTTTCAAAAAGGGACGTCGAACAGATGTGCAGAACTATAGACCTATATCTCTAACATCGATGTCCGCAGCTCGTGGTCGTGCGGTAGCGTTCTCGCTCCCCACGCCCGGGTTTCCGGGTTCGATTCCCGGCGGGGTCAGGGATTTTCTATGCCTCGTGATGACTGGGTGTTGTGTGCTGTCCTTAGGTTAGTTAGGTTTAAGTAGTTCTAAGTTCTAGGGGACTGATGCCCATAGATGTTAAGTCCCATAGTGCTCAGAGCCATTTGAACCATTTATTTTTCTAACGTCGATCAGTTGTAGAATTTTGGAACACGTATTACGTTCGAGTGAAATGACTTTTCTGGAGACAAGAAATCTACTCTGTAGGAATCAGCATGGGTTTCGAAAAAGACGATCGTATGAAACCCAGCTCGCGCTATTCATCCACGAGACTCAGAGGGCCATAGACACGGGTTCCCAGGTAGATGCCGTGTTTCTTGACTTCCGCAAGGCGTTCGATACAGTTCCCCACAGTCGTTTAATGAACAAGGTAAGAGCATATGGACTATCAGATCAATTGTGTGATTGGATTGAAGAGTTCCTAGATAACAGAACGCAGCATGTCATTCTCAATGGAGAGAAGTCTTCCGAAGTAAGAGTGATTTCAGGTGTGCCGCAGGGGAGTGTCATAGGACCGTTGCTATTCACAATATACATAAATGACCTTGTGGATGACATCGGAAGGTCACTGAGGCTTTTTGCAGATGATGCTGTGGTGTATCGAGAGGTTGTAACAATGGAAAATTGTACTGAAATGCAGGAGGATCTGCAGCGAATTGACGCATGGTGCAGGCAATGGCAATTGAATCTCAATGTAGACAAGTGTAATGTGCTGCGAATACATAGAAAGATAGATCCCTTATCATTTAGCTACAAAATAGCAGGTCAGCAACCGGAAACAGTTAATTCCATAAATTATCTGGGAGTGATTTAAAATGGAATGATCATATAAAGTTGATCGTCGGTAAACCAGATGCCAGACTGAGATTCATTGGAAGAATCCTAAGGAAATGCAATCCGAAAACAAATGGTTCTGAGCACTATGGGACTTAACTTCTAAGGTCATCAGTCCTCTAGAACTTAGAACTACGTAAACCTAACTAGCCTAAGGACATCACACACATCCATACCCGAGGCAGGATTCGAACCTGCGACCGTAGCGGTCGCGCGGTTCCAGACTCTAGCGCCTAGAACCGCTCCCCCACTCCGGCCGGCAATCCGAAAACAAAGGAAGTAGGTTACAGTACGCTTGTTCGCCCACTGCTTGAATACTGCTCAGCAGTGTGGGATCCGTACAAGATAGGGTTGATAGAAGAGTTAGAGAAGATCCAACGGAGAGCAGCGCGCTTCGTTACAGGATCGTTAATAATCGCGAAAGCGTTACGGAGATGATGGATAAACTCCAGTGGAAGACTCTGCAGGAGAGACGTTCAGTAGCTCGGTACGGGCTTTTCTTGAAGTTTCGAGAACATACCTTCACCGAGGAGTCAAGCAGTATATTGCTCCCTCCTACGTATATCTCGCGAAGAGACCATGAGGATAAAATCAGAGAGATTAGAGCCCACACAGAGGCATACCGACAATCCTTCTTTCCACGAACAATACGAGACTGGAATAGAAGGGAGAACCGATAGAGGTACTCAAGGTACCCTCCGCCACACACCGTCAGGTGGTTTGCGGAGTATGGATGTGGAGGTAGAAGTAGATGTAAAACATTGCTGGTCTTTAAAGGCTTAACGTCATTAAGGCGGGATGCAACAAACTTCACTTTACAGTGAAGTGTACTACATTCCTGGATATGAAAATGATTACCAAATGAGCAAAATAAATGGTTCAAATGGCTCTGAGCACTATGGGACTTAACTGCTGAGGTCATCAGTCCCCTAGAACTTAGAACTACTTAAACCTAACTAACCTAAGGACATCACACAACACCCAGTCATCACGCAAATGAGCAAAACTACATTATGTGCTACATGAAAGGGCCCTCTTGAAAGCGAGTGATCCTGGGACAATGAAACTTTGTGGAAACTGATAAGTTAAGGGGCAGTGCACAAGGCTGCTGGAGTGGAATTCTGGGCCACAACTTGAGGATACAGTAAAGAAAGAGACTTATTTGACAAAACCAAGATGCGAACACTGGAAACAACATAGTTACAGAATTGTCATTTGTAAGGACACCGGAAGATAAATGACGAAAAAACCATCGAAAGAACATATTTTAATTTCGACAACAGGGTAAATTGCTTACCTTGTTTACATCCCTGGTTACAAACGTTGCTCAGTGTGACGAGCATCTGGATCCACAAAAACTTGGAACATTACCAGAGATTACATTTCACAACTGTTGGCAGCATTTTCCGAACGATGAACCATGGAATGTTCAACTGTTGTGTCACAGCTCGTGCACTGCTTAAAGATCGCACATTGAGTCAAGCATTCTCACTCGTGGCTACAGAAATTTCTTCAACAATTGGTGGTGCATTTGGCCTCACCCAGGAGCAATCCCCAAGTCGTCGGTTAATTCGTATTTCCGTATCATGTTCTTCAGCCCCGAAGCGGAAAGAGGATGTCTCTGTATTGGTTAATTCGGGAGCAGCAGGACTATTGCTGTTGTTTACGAATAAAGCCCTACTCACCTTTGTCGAGACCCATGTTGACTGCAACTCAAAAAAATGGTTCAAATGGCTCTGAGCACTATGGGACTTAACTGCTGAGGTCATCAGTCCCCTAGAACTTAGAATTACTTAGACCTAACTAACCCAAGGACATCACTCACATCCATGCCCGCGGCAGGATTCGAACCTGCGACCGTAGCGGTCGCGCGGTTTCAGACTGAAGCGCCTAGATCCGCTCGGCCATCCCGGCCGGCGACTGTAACTCACACTGATACTTGTGTGTCAGCCCTTCGTCGCCGTACCAGTACCGGCGCCTAATGGCAAGTCGTGACACTAACATTACTAACAACGCAAATCCTGCAGTACACAATCTGAACATCATTCCAGTTAAGTTTGGCATCCACACGGCAAATAGTTTCCCGTCTACACTGGCTCGAGTAGTCATAATCACACTGTAGGTGGGAATCATTCCACTTGCTTTTTGTGCATTAGGAAATATTATGAACAGTTTTCACATTCAGAATTCGCGTTTGAACGTCGTTTGTTGCAGAAGATTGTGTTATGCTTGGACGATGACGGCGGTGGACGTTCATTGGGATTTTTTCTTGCCTGCTGTTTTATGAAGTTTAAACATTGCGAATATTCCTCCGATTCCTGTTGTGATTTTTCTTGTTGTTCTTGACTTCTCGTTTTTTAAAAAAGAAATTCCTTATTTTTCAATGCATGATACATAATCAACCCACCACCTGATACAATAGTGAGTCTACTTGATAGTATTACAATTATTACTACTGCAGCTTATTGTTCTATGAATGTTAGTACTATTAATCTTCCACTATGGGCGCTACTGCTATGTCCTAAGGTGAATATTATTTTGAATAAAATATAGTGGCCGAGTGGTTCTAGGTGCTGCAGTTCGGAACCGCGCGACTGCTGCGGTCGCAGGTTCGAATCGTGTGGATGTGTGTGATGTCCTTAGGTTAGTTAGGTTTAAGTAGTTCTAAGTTCTAGGGGACTGATGACCTCCGATGTGTAGTCCCATAGTGCTCAGAGCCAATAAAATATTGGCGTGGATATTACAATAGGTCGATGAAATTTTGACCATACGTAGAAAGGATTGTTAGACTATAGCACAGAAGGTAACCGAAAGAAATACACAATGAGACGAACAGGTATGGCACGTTTCATTCTTTCAGACTTCACAGAAGCTCTCCTGCGAACCCTGCAGAACTAGCACTCCTGGAAGAAAGGATATTGCGGAGATATGGCTTACCTACAGCTTGGGGGTTGTTTCTAGAATGAAATTTTCACTCTACAGTGGAGTGTGCGCTGATATGAAACTTCCTGGCAGTTTAAAACTGTGTGCCGGACCGAGACTCGAACTCGGGACCTTTACCTTTCCGCTGTAGAGTGAAAATCTCATTCTAGAAACAACCCCCAGGCTGTGGCTAAGCCATGTCTCCGCAATATCCTTTCCTCCAGGAGTGCTAGTTCTGCAAGGTTCGCAGGAGAGCTTCTGTGACGTTTGGAAAGTAGGAGACGAGGTACTGGCAGAAGTAAAGCTGTGAGGACGGGGCGTGAGTTGTGCTTGGGTAGCTCAGTTGGTAGAGCATTTGCCCGCGAAAGGCAAAGGTCCCGAGTTCGAGTCTCGGTCCGGCACACAGTTTTAATCTGCCAGGAAGTTTCATTTCAGCGCACACTCCGCTGTAGAGTGAAAATTACGTGTTCGCATCTCTCGCCCTGTGAGGGTACATAATGCAGCCAGGATATGATCGTTTGTGGATAGCTCAGTCAGTAAAAGCGTTGCCCGCGAATGTCTAGGTGACGGGTTCGAGTCAGCGTCCGCCATTCATTTTAATCTACAAGGAAGTTTTAAAAAAGCGCACATTTCGCAACAGAGTAAAAACATTCGTTCTGGACTGCTAGCCAAGTCAGTCAGACATAGATGACACTTGACCACCTGTGGAAGCACAATGTCTCGTAGCGGTATAGAGGTATCCATACTCGGTTTCGCTAGTTATTTTTGTTGAGTAAGAAACTTCGATTTGACATTGAACACTACTGCCGCCAACCTTCAAGCCCAACTGCAGGAAACGTGTTCATGGGGGCTGCGGTTCAAATGGTTCAAATGGCTCTGAGCACAATGGTACTTAACTTCTGAGGCCATCAGTCCCCTAGAACTTAGAACTACTTAAACCTAACTAACCTAAGGACATCACACACATCCATGCCCGAGCCAGGATTCGAACCAGCGACTGTAGCGCTCGCGCGGTTCCAGAGTGTAGCGCTTAGAACCGCTCGGCCACTCCGGCCGGCCGGAGGCTGCGGTATGGGTATTGATGGAGTAGTGGGTTCGGAGAGGTGGATAACGTAATATACTAGTCTCTGCTCCGAAAGTTGTCTCGATACCGTATTACTGGTCAACATAGAATTGCTCTCTGGTGACTCGACGTATCTCTTGGCTCTGTACGTACGTGCGTGCGTGCGTGCGAAGAGGAGACTGCCGTTCTCGCTAGTTATCTATCCTGGCCAACCGACGCTGTGCGTTCCTTCACGTTCTCAATGTTGGCTGCGTGGCTGCGCTGCCGCACTGTGTGGCGATTGCCGATCTGCCGAAATGACTTATGCTGTCGCCCTCTGTCAGATTCTTGTCATCGGAAAAAACTTCGAACGCATCTTCGTAATATATTGCTAGTGTACTTACCTCTTACCTCTATTTTGAACTGATACCGGTCCCAAATGTAATGTTTCCTAGTTGTTTCCGTTATTTACTACGGCAGGGTCTTGAACTGCTTTCTGTGCATGATGTTGAGCAGATTTTTATTGGTTCCAGAATGATATATTTCCATGCACTGCCAATTAGTTCTTTAAAGGCTTTAGAATAAATAAAATCCTGCCAGAGTCGAATAGGCTACATCGGCCTAGGCCTGTTCAGGCGCCTTATAGTAAATCAGTCAGCCTCCTACTCATCCTACACATTTTCCTTGTTTCGACTATGTCAAGTGCTCGCACTGTTTCCAAATTGTGTGCGTCCAGGCACCTCTAAATTCGTTACTTGGCAATGTGAATGCTTTCTACTTTATCAAGGAGGTGCTCTTCGCGTAGCTTTATACATACGCCCCTCAGCAATTATCATTATTATTATTATTATTATTATTATTCATGTTACGTTTTTGTATGAGACTCATCGCTTTTAGCGATTTTTTATCCGTGGGGATCCACAGTCATGTAGAAGTTCTTGAAAGAAGTTTCCTCCATTTGATTGTAATCTACAGTGAAATGACGGAAATTTCTTTTAAAAAATCACTTTTTGGACTAAGCAAAATATGTATTTCCATGGTTAGTGTTCCTCTGAAGCCACGTTTTTTCATTCTTTTGCAGTGAGCTTGTTTTCTTGCTTCAGTTCAATTGCTCTATTCTTCTTCTTCTTCTTCTTCTTCTTCTTCTTTTCCTCCTGATCAACTAGCCATTGTTGCACTGAAGATCGAAAAAATTCCATTGTTCTGTATAGCTTCTTCTGTGATCGTTGATGATTTTTGTCACTTTTTGTTTCCCAAATCCATTTCATTATCTTTGCTTTTGCTTTACTCATGTTTCCATAAAATTAAACTGTATTTCGTTTCGTCTTCGTACATCCATAGTTGAAATGGAGGACAGTGGGACGTGAAATGGAGGACAGTGGGACGTCAGCTAGTTGTAACAACTTCATCTTCAGACCCATGACTTGTTGACGTCAACTGCGTGCGGCTGATACTTGAAATCAGTTGGTGAGATATAGACGTGCTCCGTGTGGCCACACGTCCACATCTCACCACTGACTTCTAGTATCAGCCGCACGCAATTAACAACAAAAAGTGTATAGCCTGGAGATGACGTTGTTACAACGTTGAAACTAGTTGCCAAAATAAAATCGACACCTTAAATACAGCTTGAGGAATTTCTTCATTTTTAATATAAATGTATTTCGTTTCATTCTCATGACGCGACTGTAAAGTCCTGATCTGCGTTTTCTGATTTCGCTGTGAATCTACGCTGATGAGCCAGGGCATTATGACGACTGCCGACGACAAGACTGAACGCCACCTGGTGCGCTGCGAGTTCGTGACCCAGTAAGGTTCTGTGTAAACAGAGCAGAGACGATGAGACGATGCAAGCAGCTCGGAACGAGCGCGTCAGAATGGGCGAACCTGGTCGACTGTTGCGTGCTGCTGTGTGAGTATTTGTGGAAAGTGGATAAGGACGGTGAAATCCTGAATGAGCGACATTGGACATTTGCGCCTTATTAAAGAACGTGGAGGCCGGGCGCTTTCACGCACTGTAGAGGAGGACAGGGAGCGATCTGAGAAAATCTCACTGCAGATGGTGCACGCAGAATGATTTCAGATCGTTCCGTTCAGTACACATTGCTGACCATGGAACTCTGCAGCAGACGACCCACACGTGTTCCATGTTGACCCAGCGCTGTAGCCTCCCCGATGGTGATGGCATGTTCCAGCAGGATAACTGTCCGTGCCATAAGCCCATAACCGTGTTACAGTGGTTGGAGGAGCATGATACTGTAATTACGTTGGTTTCTTGGCGACCAAATTGTCCGGTCTGAACCCAAAGGAACACATGCGGGACGGTGTCGGACGCCAGTTACGCTCTCCCAAACTACCGGACCCCGTAATTTACGGGAATCGGATGACCAGTGAATAGACATCTTGTGCCATGTACCTCAGGAAACCTACCAAAGACTTGTGGAATGCGTGCCTCGTCAATCGCTGCTGTATTGCTTTCCACAGGTGGACCAACTCGCTATCAAGCTAGTGGTCAGTGTTCGGGCTCATCAGTGTACTTCGCCATGATTGGACTTACGAACTATCTTTCCTCAAAAGCTTTCAGAGAAGGAGGCATTTAGTATTGTTTATTGGCATGCTTACAGAACTATAATTACCCCAGTACATTGTTAGGTAATTAAGATTTTCTGAATGATGTCATTGTGATACGAGGGAAACATATCCCTCAAGTTTTCGACTTATTTATTGCTTGTTTAGCCTTAACAGATCTCTTACATCTGACCAGGAACAATACATACAAAAAAATATAACATAACAATCACAAATAGTAACAATTTGCATTATTAATAAAAATAATAGTTGACAGTAATAATAATAACATAAATAATGATGATGAAATAAATGAGGAATTAAGAATGATATTAATTAGTTATTAGCTAACACAATCAATAATAATTATTTGCATTATTTATAAAAAGTAATAATTTGCAATAATCATAACAACGATAATAATGATAACAGTAATAATAATAGTAATAATAATAATAGTAATAATAATAATAAAATAATCGAAGAATTAGGAATGATATTGATTAGTTTAGCGCTTTTGAAGCCTTGTTTGGTATTAGCAGAAGGGGATGGGATAATAAAAGAGGAGATAAGTGAAATGAGAGCTACGATGGCTGTTAGGCAAGAAGAGAATTCTAGTAGAGAACTCTGTACACAAGGATAGGGGAAAGTGGTGGGGAAGGGTGGGCTGACGAGAGTTAGTTTCACACAAGTATATTGAACAGATAGCTATTGTGATAGAAGGTGTGCCATTAGCTGTCTTCTGAAGTTTGAAAGGATTGACATTTCTCTAATACACTACCGGCCATTAAAATTGCTACACCACGAAGATGACGTGCTACAGACGCGAAATTTAACCGACAGATAGAAGATGCTGTGATATGCAAATGATTAGCATTCACACAAGGTTGGCGCTGGTGGCGACACCTACAACGTGCTGACATGAGGAAAGTTTCCAACCGATTTCTCATACACAAATAGCAGTTGACCGGCGTTGCCCGGTGAAACGTTGTTGTGATGCCTCGTGTAAGGAGGAGAAATGCGTACCACCACGATTCCGACTTTGATAAGGGTCGGATTGTAGTGTATCGCGATTGCGGTTTATTGTATCGCGACATTGCTGCTCGCGTTGATCGAGATCCAATGAGTGTTAGCAGAATATGGAATCGGTGGGTTCAGGAGGGTAATACGGAACGCCGTGCTGGATCCCAACGGCCTCGTATCACTAGCAGTCGAGATGACAGGCATCTTATCCGCATGGCTGTAACGGATCGTGCAGCCACGTCTCGATCCATGAGTCAACAGATGGGGACGTTTGCAAGACAACAACCATCTGCACCAACAGTTCGACGACGTTTACAGCAGCATGGACTATCGGAGACCATGGCTGCGGTTACCCTTGACACTGCATCACCGACAGGAGCGCCTGCGATGGTGTACTCAACAACGAACCTGGGTGCACGAATGGCAAAACGTCATTTTTTCGAATGAATCCAGGTTCTGTTTACAGCATCATAATGGTTGCATCTGTGTTTGGCGACATCGCGGTGAACGCACGTTGGAAGCGTGTATTCGTCATCGCCGTACTTGCGTATCACCCGCCGTGATGGTATGGGGTGTCATTAGTTGCACGTCTCGGCCACCTCTTGTTCGCATTGTCGGAACTTTGAACAGTGGACGTTACATTTCAGATGTGTTACGACCCGTGGCTCTACCCTTCATCAAGGCCGTTATTACGGCTAGAGGTGGTTCTTCTCGGTACTGATTTCTCAGGATCTATGCACCCAAATTTCGTGAAAATGTAGTCACATGTCACTTATAGTATAATTTATTTCTCCAATGAATACCCGTTTATCATTTGCATTTCTTCTTGGTGTACCAATTTTAATGGCTAGTAGTGTAATTTCAGGAAGATTGTTGCAGAGTCGGGTTTCTGATACAGAACATGACAGCATTTCTGATACAGAACATGGCAGTGTTGTTTAGTGGTACAGAGAGGATTTTCGTGGAGGTATGTACCGTCTAGGCAACTAAATGGAGGCAGTTAGTTTATTGCCATACACGTTTCTCTTCTTCTATTTCCTTCTGGCCTATCTTTTTTCTATGCACTTAGATTTATTCCAAAAATTTTACAGTAGTCAATTTTGAGGATTAACTACCATGCATTACCTAGCAGCATGTGATTTGCATTGCTTTTTAGGAATGCATCGATCCTTTGCACGTTGTTGCGAATGTTTCTGGAGTTAATTAGTTACATTTAACTGTCTCATTTATTGCGCACATTCCTTTGGATCTTTCTTACTTACTTACTAACTAAGCTAAAAAGCCCTTGTGGGCACACCCACGCTGTCAACTACTTCAGTACTTGTCTCCGATGTATAGGTGTAGCACTCGTCCATTTAGAGGAACCCTACAGTTCTCAGCAAGATGGCCCAAATCTAGAAAATCGCAACTTACTTTGTCACAAAACCTTTGAAATTCCGTGTGCTTGGTTGGTCTTGTCAACCTTCTCTGCTATTCTCTGGAACTCGGAGCCAAGACGCCAGGCATCTTACGTTCCAACATACGGCACAGTCTGCAGCTGGTTGCGCCCTGTCCCCTCAGTGGCTGCTGGAGTGGCCTCCTCAACGTTTTGAATGAGGCAGTCAGGCATACACTTTGAGTGCACTGGGTGATTTTCTATTCCGTTGATGACATTTCTCGAACGGCTAATGTCATTTGCAGTACGTTAGAACTGCCGACGAGTAACAGACGCATATCCTGCGTTTGCTCTTTCTTGACAGAGGGCACAGCAGGCTTCCCAACAGATGAATACATTTGTACGGTGAGGAGGCAGCAGGAAATCCTTCCTATTGACCGACTGCAGTAACGCATTTTTTAGGGCGCTCATTTGAAACGACTTTCGCAATTTTATCCACAATTTTTCGACGACTAGCCTGGTTGTCGTTGACAGGCGCTCGGTGCTTGCAGTCTACCCAGACGATGAAATTATGTTTGTGTCACACCAGTCACTATTTACTCCAGAGTTGCCCTCCCCCTCCTCCTCTTTGCATCTGCCTCTGCTCTCCCTTGATTAACTTTGTATTTCGGTACCCACGCCGGAGCTCTGAAACTTACATCCCCTCTGCTGATTATACGGCTGGCGTGAAGTTAATAAATTGAGAACAGGATGCCAAGCTTCGCATTTAATTGAAATCTCCGTCCCTGTTTATTAGGGTTTCCTACATCCTTGCTTCATTAGGCTTTTTAATTACGGTATCCCCGAAACTTGGAGCCTGCACTCAGATCCTGTTGTGGCAGTAGTCCGAAACAATGAGTGTAGGTGGAACCTGGCGTCGACTGCTAACAGAATCGTCGACATTTTGTTCTCAGAAATGGAGTCGACAACATAGGTGGCCGCCTGAAATCATACCACCCTCCCCATTCCACCCCTGTCAACTGTCAGTCTTTAGTCATGAACTAGCTATTCCACATTGTTTCAAGTAGGTACGTTGATGTGCGTGTATACGTAAGGAATTTGCTCTGCTCACCAGTCTCAACACTTCTCCACGTAGTAAATTTATATGGACTGCCGCTAACGATACCAGCATTATTTTCAGCCACCAGGACAAAGGTGAAACGGTTCTGACTTCCCTCAGTGCTGTAAGGGTAATCTTGAAATGCTTGCAAATTTCTGACACTCGACCAAACTCGAGAAGGCATGTTTTACTGAAGTAAATGCTGGGATGGTGCCTACAGCCTGGTCACTGCCTGTCCTTGGCATTGCCCCCCCCCCCTCCCTCCCCGCCGCCCCCCACCACCTAACTGTTGCTCGCTACGGGACAGTGATTCATTTGCAATGACGTGAAGTGGAAGCAAACTCGTGCCTTTCCTTGAATATGAAAATCATGTTTGTCATTTTGCAGATATTGTACTCAAAGTGATACTGTTTTCCTTGTAAAGCCAATAATGGTCTGTCGACTCCTCACTTGCAGGAACTGAAGTGTTGTCATACTCCGCTACTGTGTCACCCAATTTCTTTTATTTGTATCGTGGCTTAGTGGCTCAAAGATAAAAGCGCTAGCCTACGAATGCAAAGTTCTCTCATTCGATCCTCAGTTAGATCTAGGATTTTTCTCTGGCACTTACCACGTGTTTCACAACTGAGAATGTTTGTTAATCTCAAAACTCCCGTGGTTCGGAGTCCACGTCCTACCATACGTCCCGCCATAACTGCTTAAGACAGTTTAAATTTAAAAAAAGTTAGAGGAAGGCAATAGGACGAAACTAGTACAACTCTCCGGTATTCAAGCCAACCTTGGGATTGATGGCAGCTTCACCTTACGTATCGGTGACTGCCTCATATTGAAACATGCTGCAAAGCTCAAACTAGAATGCATTCGAGAGCGTTTACGGGATCAGATGTTTATTTTGGATGGTACACATGTTTTATTATGGTATTAAGAGGCTGAGAAATTCGTCTTTTCCGGGCAATGAGAGAAAACTTTAACATGATACTAGTAAAATACATGATTGTCTGTTGTAGCCAGAATTAGTCTTAATTTTTAATAATAAATATGCACATGCGTTAATAGGAAGTTTTCTGAAGTTCATTTTCAAGCAGAGAAATTTGAAATAGGCTTTGAAAACAAAAGTTTCCATTGTGCTGTTGACTTACAACAGACGATAATCAGATGTGCGTTGCAGTAACTGCCTTTAGGCGATGACAATAGTGTCTAGTCGAGGAAATCAGTTCAGTAGGGTAAATATTCCCCTTTTTGAACGTAGATTAAATTAGGGTGAGATGTTCGGTTTCGTAAGATGGGTGATTGTGCATTTGTAGCACCCAGTGCCCTTCAGCAAGCGTATAAACAAGTAACGAATGGTGTGGGAGACACATTGCTGATCATCGCGTTAGTTCCGACTGTGACTGAACGCAGGTAACGTCCTTGTAATCAGTAATAACAGACCGTCATTTCGAGGAGATATGTAGTTTCTTTTGTGTTTATTGTGTGCTCAGAGATATTCTGTACATCTCGACTGGTTGCATTGATACACTACACGTCTGCAGTTCTAAGTTCACCGAGTAGAAATGGAACGAAAAGTGAGGAAGATTATATATAGTTTAAGGGTGGAGCATACACGAAATTGCAATATTTTGAAGAAGTTCATAAAGTCCAAAGTTTCCAAGATAATGTAACTAAAAATTTGGCACAGTTGTTAGGAAATGTTGTATGCATATACCCGTACGTTTTCATGCTGATTTACGTAATAAGTTTTTAATTATATAGTTGGAGATTTTTCAACAAGGTGAGTACAAATCTTCCTTTTTTAAATCTTCCTTTTTTTAAAAATCTGTCAGAGTAAAATTAATGCACAAAGTTTGATATTCCATTATTACACATATCTGTGGAAGAGAATTTTGATATTTTCTTTGGTGAATTTTTTCAAGTCTACAAATATCCGCGAAAAAAATGCACCAATTTTAAGGCATTTTCTGTTATATAAATGCCTTACTATTGTGGTAAATGAAAATTCTTTCACAGAATGATTCACTGTAGTGTTAACTAGTGCCAAATTTAAGTACTGTGACGTCAGTGTGTGTGCCAATAAGGTTAGACCTGACTTTATCTGGGTGAACTAATGCAAACAATATGCATACTCCTCTTCACTCTGAAGAAATTTTTTCTTTGATTGACTTCTTTGGTTACTCTGATTTTCAGATTGAGTAGGAATAATATCAGCTCCGCAGTACTCCTATTAACGGTTTCCTTCAATATCGACGAGTGAAAGCTCCTGGATCAAATCGTATGTAGAGTTCGTGATCTGCCAAGTTTACCACAGGTAAAAACTAAACAAGCATCATGTGCTGCAGTTTCAACAGAAGTTGTGGAAACAGATTTTCTTGTGGCATCGTTTCCATATCAGAGAATTGTACCTTTCATTGTGATTTTGAGTCTTTCCATGAACACACTTCTGTACAAGTTACGGCTGTGGTAAACACCTAAATATTGGTTTTATTATGTTTAATACAGCATCAAATAAACTGTACTTATGTGAATAGTTGGCGCCATCATGCTCACATTTTTTGAATTTGCGCCACACACATTATGTACAGGTTTCTCCTCAGTAGATACGCTATAAAAATAAACAGACCACACAGCTTTCTACTTTTTCTCCACATTTCCGCTGTAGTCCCTTATGACCTTACCATGGAACACGTGAAAGAATGGATTTCTTTAAAGGTTTCCAGAAGTAACTACAACCAGCTTCCATTTGCTTTATTCTTTAATTTTTATTTGCCACGACCGGTTTCGAATCACCTAGCGATTCGCCGTCAGTTGGAACCTATTTATTGCACGTTTTCTGTATTGTGGGGGTTGTGTAGTTGCAAGATTTAAAAACGAAACATGTAAGCACTGAATGTGGCGAGAATTATTTACATTAAGGATACGACTTAAATGCATTACTTATAGTTTTTAATAACTGTCGGTTTGTTTTTGGTGGTGCGCACATTATTCTGGAAAACGTAACGTATGTTGCCAGTACCGTTAATTTCGCAGCACTTAACAAACTTCGCCGCAGTTAACAAGTTCCAAGTGCTTTGCAAAACGTAAATAAACCAAAGAGTACGACTAAAGTTATGTTCAAAGAATTTGCTTTGAAGCAAAACTTTCTTTGATCAGCAGTTCCACAGCACATTGGCAACAGTAAGTATATATCTCTTTATATTATATTCATTATTAGAAAATAACATGTATATAATTGCAAAGCTGTCATGTGCTATCTACAAAATCTGTCGAACAAAAGCTTTAGAATGATGTTTAATATACAGTTTGTTACTGAAATTACGTTTGACATTTACCTTTTTGCTTAAGAAACAACGATTATTAATTATCAATTAAACATTAGAGCTCTGCATGAGGCTTCTTCTACTGAAATGTTATATTGTGTGTGTGTGTGTGTGTGTTTGTTTGTTTGCGTGTTTTTTTTCTGGGTAGTTTAGTGTAGTGGAGTGATTTACTATTACGGATGAAAACACCTAATTGATCCTGCAGATCCATCATCATTCCTTTGTCTTCAGCATTTAGAATGTGGACTTTGGTTTTGATGTCTGTAACTTAATGCGTGTTTTGTGCTAGGTGGGCTGTAAAAGTTGATTTATATAAATTTCTTAAACAGAATGCTTCGTTGTGGTATTTGTATCAAATTCCAAAGTTTCTTCCTGTTTGTCATGTAGCAGCAGGAGCAAATGTCACAGGTTAATTTATATATACCAGCTTTTACAAAAGGTGGGTCCGGTGTTTTGGTGTTATGAACCATTTTGTTTTGTACACTATTGTTTGTGTGGAAACTCATTTTGACTTCGTGTGATGTAAACAGTTTTGCAAGTTGATATGAGATATTACCGAGTAAAGGTGTAGAGATATCTTTAGCTTCTTCTGCGATTGAGGACTGGGTTGTTGATGCTGTTTGATTTTTATTTTTTCATCTAATTTATCATCTATTGATGGGTCATAAGCAATGTTGTGGGCTATTCTTTTGAAAATGTTTAGCGCCTTTGTTTTTACATCAGGTTCAGCATGAATTTTGTTCATACAGTTGAATGCTGATCTAAAAAATTCTAATTTGTGTTATTTATAATTTTGGGATTATTTGTTGTTATGACAAGTTACGTTTAAGTCAAGAAAGTTAATTCCATGTTGTGCTTGGTGCCCAACTGTAAAATGTATTTTGTGGTACGTATTATTAAGATTCTCAGCTAAGCTCTCCATTTCAGTGGTTGTCCCATTGTATAGCATCAAGGTACCATCAAGATAATGTTTATAATAAATAATTTTATCATTTTCTGTTTTTTTCCCTTAAAAAAATTTGCTTTCAAGATGTAGATGTCAGCTAGTGGACCGGTAGGCTCTTATCGATCACACAAAAGCACAAACGTGCCAAAAAATTGTCACTTTAAATGTCTGAAAGAATTCCATTATAAAGCTTGGTTTGCCGACATCTTACGGAAAATGTGCTTACTTGGTGATCCATTAAGTGGTAAATTTTTAGTTTCCTGGTCAGAGAACTCGTCCAGAAAATACAGTAGCGCTGACAGCGTCTGGGTCGTCATTGTCTGGCAACATCCATTTTATCCTGTCTTCAAGCTTTTACTTTTCTACATACTCATCCAAGCTCAACCCGTGCTAGAAAAGGAATGGGGTGGAGGGAGGGAAGGGGCGGGGAGCGAGTCACTTACTATGGAGTTATATGGCAAATCTGGAACATCATCTTGTCAATAACTGCTGTGTGTGCGTATACAGTTTAACGTCGGGCGTGTTGTGTGGATAAGAACGGAATGGGCCGTATACAAGGTACACGAGGTGGAAGTGGTTTTACAAAAAACGCGAAGACAAGGAAATATTGTGAGTCATTGCAGTGCCGTGAAATATAGAACGCTTGTGTACTGAAGATCACATGTAAATAATGTAGGAGCTAAAAAACTGACCACTGAAGATGTGTTGAAGACAGCGAAACAAGTTTGGTCCAAATAAGCCTTTACATAGTAGCAAAAGACGACGCAACTCCACATTACTTAAATTTATTTTATGCCTGCGTAAATTAGAAAATATAAGTACCGATTCGTCAGAGATTTATGATACATTCTTGCAGATAACGTGTCACTACACTGTTAATTTCGAGATTATTCTGACTCATTAGTGTTTATCTGTTTGTTAGCAGGTGAATCCCCATTTACAAGAGATTTCCCTCAGTTCATTTTGGTACAAAGTATACTTCGAGCATCTCAATACGATATGTTCTGATCCCCATATGCTTACTGACGTTCGCTGCCTGTGGGAAGTCTGTAACTCCCTGCCTACGAGCTGCGATGGGAACACACGAACCCGAACTGCAATCGAGTAGTTGATATAGCATGTCTCCTCGGAAGATTTTCGGATCGTACCACGTTCTGTTTGTATGGTACGGTGGACTTTATTTTTAATGTAGGAAGTCGGAATACGGCATCTGTGCAAGTAATGGTTTCACTTCTTTAATGCTGTCTTTTGGAAGACCATCTACCTCATCTCGCTGTACTGAACGCCTTTGCACCAGTTTAGCTTCACATAATGGTTTATTGATTCTACGACATTACAACGATTTACTGCTACGGGATATATTTTTCGTTCCCAAGCAAATTTGCCAGTGACCCATTTCAGGAAGCTCCTTAGTTAATATTCATAAGATTTTTGAATTTAAATACTAGGAAAATTAATCAGTATACTTCGAAAAATACTCTTATCGTAGGACATGAGGGCAAATGTGTCCTGGGCAGAATTACGGATGTAAGAGAAGGGATATAGATTTTCGACTTATCTGGCAGCTTCAGAAACATTTAAATCGAAACATCTTGATACAATCTCGCTTTTTTACTTGTTACTATTAGTACCTACGCTATGTAACACAAAGCCTCCAACCCCATAAATCTTATCCCCCCAAGAAAAGTTGTTACATGTACGCTCTTCAGCCATATGGTATTATAATATATTGTTTACTAGCGAATCTTCTGGATTTTGGGCACATGATCAAAGACTTCAGCTTATAAATTGCAAGTGTGCCAAGACCTTGCAGCTAAGAGAGCTCACTGCGCTGGGGAAGTTGGGTTAACTAACTCTTTAAAAAATCGCGGCTATCTCAAGATATTTTGGTTCAAATGCCCTTGGAGGTGCCAGATAAGTCGAAAAGTTAGTTCCCTTCTTTTTACATCCTAACTCTGCGCAGAACATCTAACCTTTTTGTGCTACGATAGGAGCGTTTTTCTGGTCTCTAGCTTTTAATCTGCCATAATTTTGACGTTAGACCGTCAATGCTTCAGAACCGATGTAGATTTTTGTTGACTCGGGCGACGACTGATCGGGTATAGGTAATTTTATTGTCTTTCGAACTCTGTTGGTTAATCGAGGCAACGGATAAAGCTTTCACAAGACAATAGGACTATCATTAACTACATGTATTTTTCTGATTTCTTACAAAATTTGAATCGATTTGGACAAGCCTGAAATATAGAGGTGGCGTGCGTAAAAAAACCTCACAAATACGTGTTTATTGCACTTAATATCAGAATGAAACTAAGTTTTTGAAAACAAGTTTTCAATTTTATCTTAAAAATGAATTTTTATTTATTTGTTTCACTTCAACAGCTTCCGCGCAATTAATTCAGGTAAGAACGAATTTTACATCTTCCTTTAGACCTCGACAACAGATAAAGATTATTGGCTAAAAAAATTCGTTTTGAATTTGTACTTTTATCGACCTTCGTGCAAAGTGTGAACTGATTCGTACAAGTTTAAAGTACAGAATCGGCGCGCTTCAATTTTTTTTTGCTCGTAAAATCCAAACGAAGCAAGATATTTTCAAAGGTTAACACTTACGTTACACCAAAGTCCGATGTACCAGTGGACCAAATTTGAACCACCAGTCTCTCTCTAGTCCGGAGTTATTTAAGGATGACTATTTTGGCACGTAAGTGCCGTATGAGGATGACTGCTTTTGCACGTAAAATCTGAACGGTGCGCGTACAAATGGTGCCATTACCAGAGCATGAATATCGATTCGCACAGTTTGCCTGGGCGCCAGCTCCATTTGCTTAATATACTGTAACATAAATACAGTAAGACAGATGTTCGAATGGCTGTAGGTGGTGGTTGTTAGTGTTTTAACGTCCCGTCGACAACGAGGTCACTAGAGACGGAGTGCAAGCTCGGGTTAGGGAAGGAAATCGGCCATGCCCTTTCAAAGGAACCATCTCGGCATTTGTCTGAAACGATTTAGGGAAATCACGGTAAACCTAAATCAGGATGGCCGGAGACGGGATTGAACCGTCGTCCTCCCGAATGCGAGTCCAGTGTGCTAACCACTGCGCCACCTCGCTTGGTGAATGGCTGTAGAAATGGCCGCTAGTCCGAGATAAACCAAAAACTTTTTACTTCATATTCCTAGATCACATTTCAGCCGACCACCAAGACCCCCAACACTGCGATTTTGCGCGCGGCCTTTTCATGCATAGTTGTCACAGCGCCTCTACGCTGTAACTGTGTGAAACTGTGAGCTTACCCATTTTGGAACACTCGCGCGCTATAAATGCACATTTTACGATTGCTTTCAGCGTCATTTGGAACGTCCCATCGCATGTCAACGACTAGTCCCATGAAAGCTATTTCATTCTCGTTGCAGTGCTGTGGAGGTCACAGTGTTTTCCTCCACGGTGTGGGCAAGGCCAACTACAAGGAAAAAGATGCGCCTGTTACGACACGCTGTCAATCGCGCCAATGCTGACTCATAGAGTCTCCGAGCAACTCGCCAACGTGCTCATTGCTGTTGCTAAACACATTTACGCGTGCTGCAAGATTATCCAGGAATTGGGTCTGTTCCAGATGTTTCCAGCAGCCAGGCTCCTCGGTCGGGCAGTGTTCTAGCCTGCAGACTGTGGCGCCCTGGCGGCTGTCCAGCTCGGCGCGTGACGTGACCGGGGCGGCTTAAGCGACGCCTAATGATCGCAGCGACCTCTGCTGGCCTCTGCGCCAAGCCACGCGCCGCAGCGCGACGCTGGTCGGATGCCCCACACCTCCCCTCCACTCAAAGATCACCACTGGTTTTCCTCCCAGCCCTTTGACGCTTCTTACGGCACCCATTTTATGCTACCAACTAGTATCAGTGATCAGTTGTTAGAAGAGCCGAAGGCCATGGAACGGAAGCAGGAGTTGAGAAGGAAATGAGAAATCTGTAGCTCACAAAGGGAGCGACGACGTTCGGATCAAGAATTTACTTCACACTTTCGTTAACTTTTAATAGCGCGTAAGGACAACGTAACTTGGAAGCTCTAACATGAAAATCACAACAGAAATTGTACACGTCTATGATGTACTGGAGCGTTGCAACCCTGAGCACGAGCTTGCAGCGATCATGTGGTTAGCGTACAAGCACCGTAATCGGTGATCGCTGGATTCAATCCTGCTCTCATGTACAGGGTGGTCCATTAATCGTGACCGGGCCAAATATCTCACGACATAAGCGTCAAACGAAAAACTACAAAGAACGAAACTTGTCTAGCTTGAAGAGGGAAACAAGATGGCGCTATGGTTGGCCCGCTAGACAGCGCTGCCATAGGTCTAACGGATATCAACTGCGTTTTTTAAAATAGGAACCCCGATTTTTTATTACATGTTCGTGTAGTACGTAAAGAAATATGAATGTTTTAGTTGGACCACTTTTTTCGCTTTGTGATAGATGGCGCTGTAATAGTCACAAACATATGGCTCACAATTTTAGACGAACCGTTGGTAACAGGTAGGTTTTTTTTAAATTAAAATACAGAACGTAGGTACGTTTGACCATTTTTTTTATTTCGGTTGTTCCAATGTGATACATGTACCTTTGTGAACTTATCATTTCTGAGAACGCATGCTGTTACATCGTGATTATCTGTAAATACCACATTAATGCAGTAAACGCTCAAAATTATGTCCGTCAACCTCAATGCATTTGGCAATACGTGTAACGACATTCCTCTCAACAGCGAGTAGTTCGCCTTCCGTAATGTTCCCACATGCGTTGACAATACGCTGACGCATGTTGTCAGGCGTTGTCGGTGGATCACGATAGCAAATATCCTTCAACTTTCCCCACAGAAAGAAATCCGGGGACGTCAGATCCGGTGAACGTGCGGGCCATGGTATGATGCTTCGACGACCAATCCACCTGTCATGAAATATGCTATGCAATACCGCTTCAACCGCACGCGAGCTATGTGTCGGACATCCATCATGTTGGAAGTACATCGCCATTTTGTCATGCAGTGAAACATCTTTTAGTAACTGTGGTGTTACCGCCAGACACCACACTTGCTAGGTGGTAGCCTTTAAATCGGCCGCGGTCCATTTAGTATACGCCGGACCCGCGTGTCGCCACTGTCAGTGATAGCAGACCGAGCGCCACCACACGGCAGGTCTAGAGAGACGCACTGGCACTCGCCCCAGTTGTACAGCCGACGTTCATAGCAATGGTTCACTGACAACTACGCTCTCATTTGCCGAGACGATAGTTAGCATAGCCTTCAGCTACATTTGCTACGACCTAGCAAGGCGCCGTATTCAATTGATATTGAGATTCTATTAATGTATCATCAAGAGCGATGTTCTACAAATGTGGATTAAAGTTAAGTATTCCAGAAGCTACGTACTTTTCTTTATAGCATTCATTACGTATCCTGTTTCAGACCTCACGCCAGCCTGCGTGAGTTTAAGCGCGTGCCTTTCGGCTTCCTCTCATTGTGTCTAGGCTGTCTTGTCTAGACACAACAGTAACATCGGTAGAACATTACGTGGGAATGGTGCAGCATACATTGCACCATTTAGATTGCCATCGATAAAACGGGGGCCAATTATCCTTCCTCCCATAATGCCGCACCATACGTTAACCCGTCAAGGTCGCTGATGTTCCACTTGTTGCAGCCATCGTGGATTTTCCGTTGCCCAATAGTGCATATTATGCCGGTTTACGTAACCGCTGTTGGTGAATGACGCTTCGTCGCTAAATAGAACGCGTGCAAAAAATTTGTCTTCGCCCCGTAATTCCTCTTGTGCCCAGTGGCAGAACTGTACACGACGTTCAGAGTCGTCGCCATGCAATTCCTGGTGCATAGAAATATGGTACGGGTGCAATCGATGTTGATGTAGCATTCTCAACACAGACGTTTTTGAGATTCCCGATTCTCGCGCAGTTTGTCTGCTACTGATTTGCAGATTAGCCGCGACAGCAGCTAAAACACCTACTTGGGCATCATCATTTGTTGCAGGTCGTGGTTGATGTTTCACATGTGGCTGAACACTTCCTGTTTTCTTAAATAACGTAACTATCCTGCGAACAGTCCAGACACTTGGATGATGTCGTCCAGGATATCGAGCAGCATACATAGCTGTAGCCCGTTGGGCATTTTGAACATAATATCCATACATCAACACGATATCGACCTTTTCCCCAGTTGGTAAACTGTCCATTTTAACACAAGTAATGTTTATCACGAAGCAAATACCGTCCACACTGGCGGAATGTTATGTGATACCACGTACTTATACGTTTGTGACTATTAAGCGCCATCTGTCACAAAGCGAAAAAAGTGGTCCAACTAAAACATTCATATTTCTGTACGTCCTACACGAATATGTAATGAAAAATGGGGGTTCCCATTTTAAAAAACGCAGTTGTTATCCGTTTGACCTATGGCAGCGTCATCTAGCGGGCCAACCATAGCGCCATTGGTTTCCCCCCTTCAAGCTAGACAAGTTTCGTTCTTTGTAGTTTTTTTGTTTGACGCTTATTTCGTGAGATATTTGGGCTGGTCACGATCAATGGACTACCCTGTATATATTCCAGTCGTATTGACCAACTAGGATCACGTTGACAACTTCAGTTCCTCTTCTTCCTTTGTTGTTGTTTCCTATTTTTCCAGTATTTCCCTCATTTTCCCCCCATGAAGTCGCTCCCTTTCTTCTCTCCATGTTGTTCCTGATTTTGTATTTCTCCTGCTCTGAAAGCCTTCCAAATTTAGTTTTTTATTTTTAAAACTGTTTCTTTCTGCTATTTGTGATTCTTTGAAGTTTTTTTTTCTTTCTAGCTCACCTTTTTTTTCGATATTACTCATATTATTTCAAACATATTACACTTGAAGGGTAATTTGATGAAAAGATACATGCATGTTCATGAACGTTTATTGATTTTCCTTTGTTATTTCGCTGTTTACTAATTTTTATTATTAAAACAAATATTATCCGACTTTCTATATAGGCAACTCAAAAACTCCATCAAGCGCTTTCAAACTTATTCTTATTTGTTTGACAACGAGCGAGAAAATGCTTCTCGTGATGGTGCTATTAAAATACACTGAAGCGCAAAAGAAACTGGTATAGGCATGCGTATTCAGATACAGAGAGATGTAAACAGGCAGAATACGGCGCTACGGTCGGCAACCCTTACATAAGACAGTAAGTGCGTGGCGCAGTTGTTAGATCGGTTACTGCTGCTACAGTGGCAGGTTACCGATATTTAAGTGAGTTTGAATGTGGTGTTATAGTCGGCGCAGGAGCGATGGGACGCAGCGTCTCCGAAGTAGCGATGAAGTGGGGATTTTCCCGTACGATCATTTCACGAGTGTACCGTGAATATCAGGAATCCGGTGAAGCATCAAATCTCCGACACCGCTGCGGCCGGAAAAAGATTTTGTAAGAAAGAGACCAATGACGACTCAAGAGAATCGTTCAAAGTGACAGAAGTGCAACCCATTCGCAGATTGCTGCAGATTCCAATGCTGGGCCATCAACAAGTGTCAGTGTGCGAACCATTCAACGGAACATCATTGATATGGGCTTTCGGAGCCGAAAGCCCACTCGTGTACCCTTGATGACTGCACGACAGAAAGCCTTACGCCTCGCCTGGACCCGTCAAAACCGACATTGGACTGTTGATGACTGGAAACATGTTGCCTGGCCTGACGAGTCTCGTTTCAAATAATATCGAGCGGATGAACGTGTAAGGGTATGGAGACAACTACATGAATCAATGGACCCTGTGTCTCGGTAGAGGACTACTGAAGCTGGTATAGGGTCTGTAACGATGTGGAGCGTGTGCAGTTGGAGTGGTATGGGACCCCTGATACGTCTACATGCGACTTTGACAGCTGACACGTACGTAAGCATCCTGTCTGATCATGTGCATCCATTCATGTGCATTGTGAATTCCGACGGAGATCGGCCAATTCCAGCAAGACAATACGACACCCTACACGTCCAGAATTGCTACAGAGTGGCTTCTGAGTTTAAACACTTCCTCTGCCCACCAAGCTCCCGAGACATGAACATTATTGAGCTTATCTGCCTTGCAACGTGCTTTTCAGAAGAGATGTTCACCTCTCGTACTCTTATGGATTTATGGACAGCCCTGCGGAATTCATGGTGTCAGTTCCTTCCGGCACTACTTCAGACATTAGTCGAGTCTATGCGTCGTCGTTTTGCGGCACTTCTGCGTGCTCGCGGAGGTCCTACACGATATTGGGCAGATGTACCAGTTTTCTTGTTTCTTCAGTGTACATTTTCTCGTAAATCGCTAATTTTCGGCACCGACATTTGCGAAAATGTTGCGTTACGCATAATTTGCATCCAGATTGATGGGAGAAAGAGAAATTTTTCAAAAGGTCAACAAATTTGAAGATTCCTTGCGCGTGCGGAAAAGCTGCATTAGTTGGAGGTAGTAGATACCGATACCGTTTTAATTTATGTTTTCCGTGTCTGTATCAAAATTGCAGCTTGTAATGTCGAAAGCGCATGCGACGAATAATCGCACATGACCCTCAAACTCTGGCATATCGTAACTCACTGTGTTGGTTGCTGAATTTCTTTACTCTTTTGGTGATGGATGTTTGAGTTGGGCTTTCCAAACCTGTACCTTGAAACCTGTGTTTGCAGATCGAAGAGTCCAGGTACAAAGCAGTTCTCGGTATCTTACCTGATTGCAACTATATGTGATTTGGGAAATTCTGACAGGTATACATTTTCACGCAATCCTTATGCATTGGGTTGTTTACTTGTTGATTGTTATAAATATAATATTTATTGTGATGATAAAAACTAACAAACGACTAAATGACATAGGAAATTCAATAAAAGTTCATGCAAATACATGTGTCTTTTCATCATATTACCTTTCAGATGTAATATATATGAAATAATACAAGTAGTGCTGAACAAAAAGGTAAATTAAAAAAATGAACGGGACTTGACACACCGATCTACCGATTGCTGAGCTTGTACGCTAACCACATGACCGCTGGCAGCTCGATCTTTCAGACACCTCCTGAAAAATGTCTCCAACCGAGTTGAAACCGTCGTAAAGGTGAAGCGTGGTCGCACCCCATATTAATGTCCTCTAAGAGGCGTCCGGATACTTTTGTTCAGATAATGTACTTTCAACAGGCAGTGAGAAAAACAAAGGAGAAATTTGTAAAAAGACGACAAACGGTTCAGACAATAAGAGAATAGAAGCTTCGGAAAAGTGGTACAGGAGGGTGCTGCAGATTAAATGGGTACATGAGGCAGCTAAGGCTGGCCATCCACTGGTTCAAATGGCTCCGAGCACTATGGGACTTAACATCTGAGGTCATCAGTCCCCTAGAACTTAGAACTACTTAAACTTAACTAACCTAAGGACATCACACACATCCATGCCCGAGGCAGGATTCGAACCTGCGACCGTAGCAGTCCCGCGGTTCCGGACTGAAGCGCCTAGAACCGCACGGCCACCCCGGGCCATCCACTGGACCCTAAATCAAGCGGCTACGAAAATACGTGATTACGAGTGGCCTAAGTCGTACGACTGTAAGTGATAGGTACCAACCACTACAAGCAACTTCACGAGATTGTCAGTTTTCGACTGGGGTCTTTAGGCAAGTAATCAAAACAAGATTATAAATCGCTCATTAAAAAAAAAAAAAAAAAAAAAAAAGGTTGCATGAGCCATTTGCAGCCAGAACTGCACGTCTTACCACAACCGACACGTGAATCATCATCTATTCACAGTCTAAGAGAGGTACTTTGATAACGCGAAGTAGTAAATTACCGGTATAGTAGGACCAAAAAAACATCAAAGACAACAAAATATTGCCATCGCCGTAATGAGTACATCTTTAGGCAAGAGAAGTAACCATAATTTTGTAAGGCGGCAGAGTAAAAAGCCAGAAGGAAAGTTATATGATTATCATTTCTTAATCAGACCACCTCTCCGTTAGAGAATCATCTTTCTGCACAAAATTAGAAGCCTACTTTAAATTATGCTTGGCAAAAGGCAGGTAATGACACTGACACACCAAAATCACCGTCTGAAAATGTAATTAGCGTTGCTTTTGACATTGGACTGCTTAAATGCAGAAGCGATGTTGAGTGTGAAAAGAAAATTTCAATCAGATATGTGTACTGTTCTTTTCCACTGCGCTTTGACCACCTGATTGAAATCTCGCACCTGCACTTTGAAGACTGAATAGATGTGCGACATTATCAGGTACAAGGGTAAAAAGTCTCCCTTTCAAATGTTGATTTGATGTCCATGTTGTGTAGCTTCAAATAATTGAACAAGTAGAACGAGTTGAGAATTAGAGTGTTTCTTGTTAAGGAGATAATTATATTTATTTCGTTTTTTGAATTGTTTCCGTAGTCTGCAGTTGTTGTATTCTTCCCTGAGATATTCCTTTCGAGCTACATACGGCGCCGAGAGCAGTCAGCCTGCCCGGCTGTGATGCCATCACAAGTAGCAGCAGAGAGACCCCGCGCCGTGAGCAGCTCCCATGGAATACCGAAGACCGGAACGTAGTGCTGACAAGAACGTCAACGGGAAACTCAATTGTTTCCCGTGGGAGAACAAGACTAGTCAGTCCTGCTTGTTTCTATTTGTCTATGTTTGTTAAGGAATAACATGATGTTATTCTGTGTCTGAGGAATGGTGCTCTTCCTCTAGTAGAATAGCGGAATGCAAGGCAAAACAAAAAAGGATGTTGTTGAGAGTTAGTCGACGTTGGCTCCACCGAAGACGCAAGATAGTCGAAGACCCTTTCACAAGTCAGTGGAAAAAGTTTGTTATTCATACAGCGTATTTCTTATAAGGGGAGGGCAGTAAATCATGACATGTGTGTGCTTTTAGACTTGTCATATCGATATTTCGTTTGTTAACGTCACAGAGTTCCTCTTTCTGTGTTCATTCAAATGTTCCTCGCGATAGGACGCGCAGTTTTGCATACGAATGGCTCATACCACTGCTTTTGCGATGAGCGATTTATATTCTAAGCATATTTTCGTACGGTCGTCAGCGTTCCAGGTCACGCACTCCGCTTGTCAGTGGATGGTGTGGATGTTACTTTTTGTTTGGACACCGCATACCTAACGAGCTGTCTGATGCAAACTGGTAAAAGAAAGCGTTAGGTTTTGGATGAACTTAATACTACTTAAACCACATCATTGGGAGAATCCTATCACCTGCACGAGGCTTTGGAGACCAGAAGTACTTTATTTATTACTGGATGCGTCTCGTAGAAAACCCGAACAATGCTCGCAACATGTTCAGGAATTATAAACATTACTTCTTCATAGTATTGTATGGCCTTGGTTGCAAATTGGTCACTATTGACAAGAGCGCGTTCGATAAGGAGAGCACACAGACACATTGCGTAGATGAAATATTAGGAAGTACCGTATGTTCTTTTTGGGAATGAAGCGTGTCCTTTTAAAGCATTCCTAGTGACCCATTTCCTGCATCACAACTTGGACTATCAAAAACTTTATTTAACACACGACTTATGGCGGTGTGCCTATCGGTGGGTACGGGGGAGGGGGAATGGTAGATGGAGACCAAGGCTTGACTGTAGTCAGCAGGTTCAAAGAGATGAAAGTTGCGGAAGTTATGTAGAGATGATCAACTTTGCACAGGATAAACTAGTGAGGAGAATTGCATCAGATCAGTCTTCATACTGAAGTCCACAACAACATTTCATGGTGGTTTTATCTCACCCTTGGCCGAAATCTGACACTTGAGGTACACAGAGACAGCCAATTGAGTTTCCGGTGAATGAAAAAAACTGCGTCGCGAGAATTTAACTGGATAGTACAGCCGTAAATCCCTCGCCTCCCCTCCCCCCTCCCCCTCCCCCCCATAGAAAGCAAAGTTATTAAATAAATTCATTTTATGTATTATGGTTTCGCATGCACTACTAAAGTTGCTGGTATCGAAGCATCGGACCTGTCTCTTGCCACGCAGGCATAAAAGACACTAATTCTTTCACACAATTATGATCTGTTTGTTCTGCAAAGAGAACTGCCTGATGGCTGTGTAATGGCTTGTAGATTAATTTGCTACTGCCTGCAATCTCTTCTCTGTGTACATGAATGTAAAGAAGGCTGTGAATGTGGCACAATGAGGCACGAACCTGTCTGCCAAAAGAATGTATTGTGCTTGTTGAATGTGGTCAACAAATACTACCACCTCGGCTGGCTAGTGCGGGAAGATCTCACGCTGGATGACGCGATAGACACGAGAGAACAAAAAGCAGCCAGCACTTTCGCGAAACTCCACACAAGAGTATGGGGCAAGAAACACTTTACGATGACCAAAAATATACTCATTTATCAATCATGTGTGCTGAATACCCACTTGTTTGGAGCAGATACTTTGACATTATTTGCTAAACACGAACTTAACTCTTTAAACTGCGCTGCTTACGAAATATTTTGGACATAATATGGAGGGACCATATGGGAAATAATACGCTCTCAAGGAACATCGCCTGCGGTGGTTAGGACACTTAAATCATATACGCCAGTCCCTTCTTCCCCACCTACTCAGAGAGACAGCAGTTACCAAGAAACCACTAGGAACACCTGCACTGCACTTTCACTGAGCTGACAAAAATCATGAGATAACTCCTTTTGTCCAGCGTAGTGTAGCACGGGTAGGAATTATGTAACGTCCCCTTTGAACAATTATACATGACTGTGCTTAAACTGACACACAATATTTTGTTAGCGCAACGCAATCTGACTTTTAAAATTCCCTACAAAAGAATGGCCCTGACTAACATTAAACTATACCTTTCACAAATCACTTACCTCACAAAAATCTTCGCTGCTCAAGCTACTGCAATACAGCGAGCGCCACTACTGCCAGCTAAATAAAAGATTCAAACTATGGAAGGCACTAACTACTGATAGGGATAGTTAGCAAATCAAAGATATTAATAGAGAACAAACAATGTATTTACCTTGATATCATCATATATAAATATAGCAGTTCATGACAAATTTCAAAACTCCGCCATCTCTCTCCCCACATCCACCACTGCTGGCGGCTCACCTGCAACTGCGCAACGCTACGCGCTGTTCACAGCCAGCTGCCTAACACTACAATGGCGAGTATTACAACAATGCAAAGCAGCCACAGACTGCACACAGCACAGCCAGTGATTTTCATACAGAGGTGGCGTTACCAATAAAAAAACCTAAACAGCCTACTTACATAGCCCCCATGCTCCCCACAAAAATTTTTACAAATTGGATTGGGCAGTGGCCAATACAGATTTGAAAAAAATTTTTCATGATTACAATAACGAAGAAATCAAATGCACACACTTATTGATACAATGTTGGTCAAAAGCTAAAAATTTCTCACAGTCCATAAAGACAGTCCACATTGTTCATCACAGTAAAAATGCAGAGTTTTTCTCAAAGTCTGAGCAGTTAAAGAAAATGCACATAGAAGTAGTGGATTTCCATGCAGTCTTGAAGAAGTAGTGTTGTCCTTCCAACGGAAAGACAGTGCTGACTCTTGACATGCAGACAGGTAATGGGCCACAACATAGCAAACCCACAGCAGAGTCATTCGACGTTTTGAAGAATATTGGTAGGTAGGTCATCACAGAACAGACCCACTGTAGTCCTGGTAGAGATTACGGTATTGGTGGGCCACCAGACGTGCAGACCCACTGCAGGCCTTGTAGAAATAATGGTACTGGTGAGTCAGCAAAGGTGTAGACCCACTGTAGTCCTTGTAGAAATGGCCAGCAGCCATCTGTTGCGACTGTGCAGGTGCACAATCACCATCGAAGAGTCTTGCAGAGAATATAGCAAGTCCATAAACCACCACTTGTGCACTCACAAAGTGTTTGGAATTGTCCTTAGAACCAGCAATGCTGTTATCCAGTCCCTTGCTGAATTATTAACACACATGCAAACACTATCAGTCCCTACTTCTCACATATTGTCCATGTACTTTGACCAACAGAAACGTGTGCAGTGAAATGTTACTTAATTTGAAGAACTGGTAACAATTACAATTTGGTAACATAAAAATACAATAACAAAGGTACAAAATACATCATTAAAGAACATAATAATACAGATAACATTTGTAGTACAGGCTTTACAAAAGAATCGAAATAACATATACGTCAGTGTTCCAGGAATTATGACATGAGTACATACATAAAAGATCAGAATAACTTTCGAAACACCAACTTCACACATGAGCATTGACACAAAACAGAATAAATAATGTCTAAACATCTTTACAAAGTAAATAACATATTATTAATGCCAATTATATTCGAGGATAACAGTATTCCTCATCATAGTGAATGTAGCTTAATATTAAAAGAAAAAAAATTCTATGAAACTACACAGAGACAGGAAGAAAACAAATACACAAGGGTACACAAACACATAGTGGGATAACACCAATAGGAAAGGACAGGGTTCGTTTTCAGTGTAACATTTGGTACTGCAGTCCAACCCAAAACTTCATATATCTTTCCTCTTATTTCATCCTTTGTTTCCACCAAAAAAATTCTATCTAAGCATGCTTTCTGTATTTATATGTTCACACATTTCTTACCTCAACATTTATTTCCAAGAAAATCCTACCTAAACCTGTTTTCTCAATGCATTTCTTCCAATTCATCGCAACTCATTCTCTTAGAGGCTACCCCCTCTTAAGCTAACTTAAATCTACTGAGCTCAGATGCTAAACTAAGGGACGAGGCAATGCAGCAGCACAAAATAAGTAACACAAACAGCAATGACCAAAAAATTGGAAAATTGCAAAGCAAGCTACAGTAAATCTAAATTACCAAGCAATGCAACATTACAACTAATATGAGCCAATGTGCAGCAACAAAAAAATAAATCTGGCTTAGCAGAGTAACACAAATTAAAGTTCAGTAGCACTATGCCTGGCAAACAGCAGCTTATATCTAAACATGACATAGCTCAAGCAGAAAAAATAGTACACTAAAGATAACAATGCAGATAAGGAAAATGTATAATCACATCTTAATGTCTAAGTAATTAAAGTGGTGCACCACAAGAAGTTATTCTACCAAAAAGTTACCAATTACTTGAAAAGAAAATTATGAATGCAGTTCCTGTGAAGGTAAATGTCATTTTGTGCTCCCTCATTTTTTTAAAAAAAATTATTATTTACTCGATCTGTAGACAGAAAATATTTATATTAGTACATCTATAAAATTTTATTTTAACCAATGCTGCAGTGCAGCTAGAAACTAGATATCAAATGAAATAAGCAACTATGTACAAAGCAAAGCATAAGAACATCGTTCAATAGTCATGTGGCATTTCATAAGTAGTAAAAAAATCTCTCATCTAGAAAGACAGTAGTCATAGTCAGGTGTGTAGACAAACTATTTCTTGTCATTTCATTAGGCATTTCAGTAAATATCAGAAAGTACGATATGTTTCCAAGTAATCAGCGTGTCGGATTTGCGATGCTTTCTCTAAAGGAATGACAATGGCCAGGATAATAGCCTTCCTTTTTTTTTCTGTGCTCTGAAAGGCACGCGCTAATGGCTTTTTCTCCAGGCGTCTGACACAGCTGGGTGCCCACGACGCATTACGTGCAGGTGGTGACTTAATTTTCTTACGGAAATATTTACGACAACAGTTTCCGCTACAGTGGTAGTCTCATATAAAAATATTTCACAGGTCAAGAATTAGCGTTGCAAATCTGTAGAAAGAAAATCCTATAAATATAAGTGTCCAAATAAAATATTCGTCAGCATTGTGATACAGTCACGCATTTACGCACATTTCATAACTCTTAAAGTACGATTCTTGGTTTCCAACATACTTCTTATTCCTCATATACGGTAGCATCATCTTATTGATCATAAACATATCTCAACAGCATAGTACACATCGTCGTCATAATAATAACATCATAACACCTCAGTCAAATCTCAAAAACATCGTAGCTTTCTGTAATAATTTCAAAACCTAAAAAAAATTCTCTGCTCATTTCAATAGTGTCATCTACCTCAAACGTACTTTAAAAATCATGATCTCATACCAAATACATCATTCAAAGCTCTCATAGTATCACAATGATTCCGAAAAAATATGAACAGTTTACAAAGTACAGATAAAATACAGTGTCATAAGTGTGAAGTTACCCAACTGTGTATTGCGTAAACATGTGTTACTGATGTAGTAAAAAAATGTTTATCTCTCAGTTAAATGATCAGATAGCTGTGTAATTATGTGTTAGAGAAATATGGTACCGATGTGTAAAGTTGTGTAAGCAAATACCATATTAGCTAGGGCTCCTTGTGGTTGCCACACACATGGTACACAAAGTAAGCGTGTACCCCCCTGAGGATTAATGTAATTATACCCTCAGGTGTTACAGATTACAGCAATGGAATGAAATGTATTACGGAAAACCTTTGTATTATTGTACTTCAAATATCTTTAAAAATAAATGTTTTAAGTACAAAATTGATCACTCACATGCGTGTACTGTAGCGCTAAATGTGCGTCTTGTTGCAACATAATCTGTGTGGAAGTGTCGTAGTTATCGTCCTCCGAAAGCTAAGTTATGCAGAAGTCAATGTACTTACCTCATAATACACAAAAGTGAAATGCTTTGCGTATAAATGTCTTAGTTATTACGCTTATTGCCGTGATGAGGAAAGTACTGTGCTATAACGTATTGTTGTGCTACGGAAAAGGCAGTCTCATTGTAGCTATACCACAAAAGTTACTACTAAAACCTGTTTTACTTTCCAGAATAAAACAGAAAACTGTGCAGATATAAATCAGAAACACTGCAAAAGCAACATTGTAAATTGTCACTCATTAGTAGCGTCGTGATATAGTCGTGTAGCTGTCTAATAAACTGATCACTGTGCCATCTGGTATCTCACTGAAAGTACTTTAAATCCAGAATATATTTTCAAGTAAACCAAAATGTTGCATTAAAATCTCATTAGCAGTACTGGTAAATGTTCTAAGTACGTAAGCCTCATATTCGTTACGTAATCGTGCAACTAACAAGGAGGAATGTATACACACAATAACACTGTGTCGTCTGTTCGCAATAACAATGCATTCGTCATTTCTGTTTCAATAAGTTCTCTTGGTTCTTGACTGGATATTTAACTTCAAAACATTGTTGCATGGTAACAGTTTCTAAAGCATACTAGTAATGTAAAGTGAAAAGTTTTATGGCAAAGACAAAGTTAAAAAGCAGATTATCTCTCAGTAAGCAGTTTTACATGTGAAGTGTGGTGCAATCCTTTACTCTTCCTAGTACGCAGACTTTCATCTTCAAAGCAATTATCATGTTGTTTACATCGGTAAAGAATGCTAAATCTTTTCTCAAGGCTAGCGTCTTTGTTATTTTTCCCTGAGCCAGCGGCCGCACGCAGCTGCCTGCTGTGCGAGTCATTGTCTGTCTCTTTGTTGGCGCGCGTCGTTATTGGGATTAGGAGACCTAACTTCTACAAATTCACTCTGACGAGAAGGCCCTGCTCTGTTCGAATCCCGCCAGTTCTGATGCAATTCAGATCTGTCGTTACGATCATATCGTCTGTCGTCATGTCGGTAGTTCCTGTAGTTTCTTTCTTGTCGGTCATGTGGTGGAGAATTTCTCCCGGAATCGTAACTGCGCGTTGAACTGTTGCGTCTGAAGTTATTTTGTCTCCCTTGATAATAATTGTTTTGGTTTCCAATTTGTCTGTTTCTCTGATTGTCTCTGTGATAGTCATTACCGCGGAGAGGTGATCTTTCCCTGTAATTATTACTACTCTGCCAACGGTTGTCATACGGGTGGTGTCTGTTTTGGTCACGATTTGTGTTGTGAGAATAGCCTTGTCGCGTCCAGTTATTATCGAGAAATTGTGACGGATGTGACCTGTAATTGTTGTGTTCCTGTTTCCGCATTCCGCGATTGCCAGTGTCAATTTCTAATTCTTGTAAGAGTCCCTGAAATGCTTCAATGTCGTCTTTGCAACGTCCTGCCAAAATAATGTGTCGTAAATGTTCAGGCAGTTTGATTAAGCAAATGCGGATGAGTTCTGAGGGGCTGTATGGGTTTGAAAGATACTGATTCTTATGCAACATGTCTTCAAAATATTTGACAAGACTGGAAAATTCAGATTGTTCAAAGTGTTTCATCATCATGATGCTATGTTTTACACGGTCTTGTGTAGCTTGAGACCAATATGCTGAGAGGAAGGCATGGTAAAACTCTCCTTCACTGTGGCAATCGTGAATTACCGATCGCATTCTTACAGCTGGTTCATTCTCCAAGTAGCCACACATAAATTCTAATCTGTGTTCTAACGACCAGTTGGGAGGAAAACAATGCGAGAATTGATAGAGCCATGCTTGTGGATGAATGTCGTTGTCAGAATTCTTAAATGTTTTGAATTTACGTGTAGTAATGAATAGCTTATAGTCAAAATCATCATGTCGGCGAGTCGCATATCGGTCATTGTTAGGTCGTGTCGGCCGTTCCATCTCAAAATTCGGTGCACATTGCCAATTTCTTTCATAACTTCCGAAATGCCCTGTGTTATTATATTGTGGCTGTTCCGTATTTCTGTGTCCCTCTTCCCGTATTGGGGCGCGAGTATCCTCTGAAATACGTAATTCTTGTATTACCTGTGTCAGCTGATCTTGTACTTCCCGGATTTCTCTTTTGTACTGTGTATTGATTTGATTTTGATTCTGTTTGAATTTTCTAATTTGTTCATACTCTTCTGTGTCAGTGAAGGCTACAGGTCTTGTGTCATTCAGATCATCATCTACCTTTGTAGATAAGTTAGTGACCTGATCCGAAAGTTCGGCTACTTTCTCCGATAGTGAACACATTTCCTCAGTGTGTTTTTCTGAACCAAGTTTCAGAGCGTCCATTTGTGTTGAAATCGAATCTACTGTGTCCTTTAAGTTTTCCTGAGTTTTTGCAAGTTCCGTAACCGAATCGGTAGATGCAACTGAGTCAATTTTAGCCCACAAGGTCTCATGATTTTCATGAACAGTGGTTTGCAGTTCTTTTATGGCTGCTTCGTGATTCTGTAATGCATTTTCATGCCGCGAAAAAATAGGTTGAAAATGCTCACAAATTTGTGTTTTTACGTCATTACAGACTTTTTGACATTTCGATTCAATGTTATGTAACTCAGTAGTTAAGTCTTCACGTGTTTGTTCAAGAGTTTGTTCCAATGAGTCTAACTTTTTAAGATTTTGTTCCACTGTGTCTAACTTTTTGAGATTTTGTTCCACTGTGTCTAACTTTTTGAGATTTTGTTCCACTGTGTCTAACTGTTGCTGTGTTTGTCTCTGGTGTTGTTCCATTGTGTCTAACTTTTCAAGCTTTTGTCCCATTTGTTGCATTAATTGTAACAACAATGCACTGGTGTCTGAAACATGTTCCTCAGTGCTTTTCGGCAGTGAATTTGCACCGGCAACATTCACATTTTGACAAGCGGAAAATGTGTCTTGACTCATTTGAAAAAACGGTGAGGACGCAAACCCTGAATGCACAGTATTTACAAAATTGAGTCCTGTCATTTCGGATTCCTGAGGCGAGCTGTTGCCGAGCGATCGATCGATAATGCTTCCCTGTTCACTACCTGTTTCACTGTCTATACCATTATTTGACGCCCGCTCCATTTCCCTATGCACAGTTACCAAATTACTGCTTTGAACGTCTGTTAATTCATTACACAGTGGTGCTGGCAAGCTACGCTCGTCGTCACTATTATTTCTCATTTTACTTTGGAGCCTAGTGTTACGTTTTTCACACGCCATTATTGTCACAATATTTCACGCGATAACACAGAAAAACACAATTTGAAGATCAAAAATAAGAGAACACATTAACATAGCACTGAAAATAATATCTAGTTAATTGCAGCTGCGAAATACTTGGTGCAAATCTACATGCATGCCACAACTGTTTTACTGTACAACAATGAAAGACTGCAACTACAAAGGAGATTTTCTCTACAATTACGCGCTAGCAATAAACAATAGCTACACTAATTACACAAACTACAAGAAAAAAAAATCAGAAGATTCCAGTGAGGTATCCTAGGCTAAGGGTCGACATATGTAACGTCCCCTTTGAACAATTATACATGACTGTGCTTAAACTGACACACAATATTTTGTTAGCGCAACGCAATCTGACTTTTAAAATTCCCTACAAAAGAATGGCCCTGACTAACATTAAACTATACCTTTCACAAATCACTTACCTCACAAAAATCTTCGCTGCTCAAGCTACTGCAATACAGCGAGCGCCACTACTGCCAGCTAAATAAAAGATTCAAACTATGGAAGGCACTAGGGATAGTTAGCAAATCAAAGATATTAATAGAGAACAAACAATGTATTTACCTTGATATCATCATATATAAATATAGCAGTTCATGACAAATTTCAAAACTCCGCCATCTCTCTCCCCACATCCACCACTGCTGGCGGCTCACCTCCAACTGCGCAACGCTACGCGCTGTTCACAGCCAGCTGCCTAACACTACAATGGCGAGTATTACAACAATGCAAAGCAGCCACAGACTGCACACAGCACAGCCAGTGATTTTCATACAGAGGTGGCGTTACCAATAAAAAAACCTAAACAGCCTACTTACAGAATGGACTCAACAATTCGTCGGAAGTCCCCTGCAGAAATATTGAGCCATGCTGTCTCTATATCCGTCAATTGCGAAAGTGTTGCGGTGCAAGATTTTGTGTACGAACTGACTCTCGATTATGTTCCATAAATGTTCGATGGGGTTTATATCGGGCGATCTGGGTGGCCAAATCTTTCGCTCTAATTGTCCAAATGTTCTTCAAACAAGTCACGAACAACTGGGACCCGGTGACATGGCGTATTGTCACCCATAAAAATTGCTTCGTTGTTTGGGAACATGAAGTCAATGAATGGCTAAAAATGGTTTCCAAGTAGCCGAACATAATCATTTCTAGTCATTGATCAGTTTAGTTTGACTAGAGGACCCAGTTCATTTCACTCAAACGCAGCCTAACCCACTGTAGAGCCACCACCAGCTTGCGCAGTGCCTTGTTGGCAACTTGCGGCCATGGCTTCGTGGGGTCTGCGCCATACTGGAACCCCACTATCAGCTCTTACCAGCTGACACAGGGAATTATCTGACCAGGCCACGGTTTTCGAGTTAACTAGCGTCCATCCGATATAGTCAGGAGCCCAGGAGAGAGACTGCAGGCGTTGTCGCAGAGGCACACGCGTCGGTCTTCTGCTGCCAAAGCCCATTATCACCATATTTTGCCGCACTGTTCTAACGGATACGTTCGCCGTACGTCCCACATTGATTTCAGTGGTTATTTCAAGTAGTGTCGCTTGTCTGTTATCACTGACAACTCTACGCAAATGCTGCTGCTCTCGATCGTTAAGAGACGTCTGTCGGTTGCGTTGTCTGTGGTGAGAGGTAATGACCAAAATTTGGTACTCTCAGCACACTCTTAGCACCTGGGATCTCGGAATATTGAATTCCTTAACATTTTCCGAAATGGAATGTCCCATGTTTGTAGCTGTAAGTACCATTCCGGGTCCAAAGTCTGTTAATTCCCGTCGTTCGGCCGTGATTACTTCGGAAACCTTTTCACATGCATCACCTGAGTACAAATCACAGCTTCGCCAAATCACTGCCTTTTTTATACCGCGTGTACGCGATACTACCGCCATCTGCTGTTGTGTATATCGGTGTCCCATGATTTTTGTCAGCTCATTGTAATTTAATTTGAAATCCAACTACCAGCCTTGTCCGACTGCATCTGCCCTATTCACATGTTGTTTACTGTGTGATTACCTAGAGCAGCCTCGACAAGTAAGGCGGTTGTATTTTGGCACAGTGGAACTCGTCGGTTATCATTTGGTTTGAAAGTGAATGTCAAGCATTGTTGTGTACGCTTCACAAGAGTATCTGTAGACTGATACGACGGAGACAGTTTTATACAACTGCAGCCGGCGAGAGATATATTTTTGTCGCCTTATCAGCTCTTCGCGGAATCGTGAAAATGGTGAGGGAGAGATGGTAATACGAAGCTGCGAGCGAGACAGCGGAAGCCTCGCTGCGATGTGTGCGCCACGTAGCGGTGTCTTCAGCCGAGCGGCGGCCGCTGTTGCCATCCTAGTCACGTATTCCTATATATTATTATCGTCGTTAAGTTTTGCTTTTCCCATCGCGTATAATTTTTTTTTAACAAAGTTCGGGTCCAACTACTTGGCGAAACATTTTCGGCGATAACTTTGCTAACAGGGTTAAATAACGAATAAATCACTATATATTTTAAGAAAAATCTCGACGAAATGTTTGGAAGCACTGAAGATGATCTGTTGTTTCTCTCTAGTACTTACGTATGATGTGAAATCTGTATGGTGGC
This sequence comes from Schistocerca piceifrons, assembly GCF_021461385.2. Taxonomy (NCBI): domain Eukaryota; kingdom Metazoa; phylum Arthropoda; class Insecta; order Orthoptera; family Acrididae; genus Schistocerca; species Schistocerca piceifrons. The sequence goes on along the minus strand of NC_060142.1, from coordinate 162,860,382 downwards.
TCGTTGGTCTAGGGGTATGATTCTCGCTTAGGGTGCGAGAGGTCCCGGGTTCAAATCCCGGACGAGCCCTACTATTTTAATTTATAATAAGAATTCCCAATAAACTAACTGTTGTAAAATACTTATTAATTCACCTGTTTTTCTAATATTTGCCGAAATATATTTATGCATATAAATGAAATATTACGTAATGTAGCATTAGAGATAAGACTACAGAGGCTTTACTGATCAGGTTTTTCAGAACAATTAAACCTTAGCCTAGTTTATTAGGAAACGCATATCTTTCGAACTCTGATATGAGAAGCAAAATGTGGGTAAAACCTGCATTAAAGATATTTTTCCCGTTGTCTATACTTCGTTTCCTTCTCTGGAAGGGCTAGCTCATTTCATTTTAACATGCTTATGTCTTTCACTAGTTGATGTCGCCAGACGCTAGCCGTACACGCTTCTTTGTTCCAGAATACATCTCTATTCAAACCGTAAAAGAGTGCAGTGAACGGCAGTGAAATACGTCAACAGTCCCACCTACGATAATGAGTTATGAATAATTTAGTATCCTTATTTTTACTTAACGAATTCTTACGCAATGATGGACTCTCGTGCGGTATCTACAGTGGTATTGGCGTGACTTACTGTATCATGGTTAGGGTCACTGAGAATGACAACCAACTGGCTTATACCTTCCAATGCTCGTCACTGGGTATGAGCGTGGGAATTAACCTTATGGCTTAAATCTACGCCACAGCAACGTAATAGTGGGATGAGACGTCCGCAGTAACAGCACTCAGTTACGAATGTATCGTGACTGTATTCTCCGTTCGCCTCTTTTCATCTTGGTTCTTTCGTATTAGCTCTTGCCATGAAGATTTGACAGGCAATGGCATCAAGCTTTGCCACTGAACGTGCTGCACTCGAACCTGTATAAGCGTAACTCCAAGAGACGAGGCATTTTTCTCACTTTTAGAAGTACACGGGTACAGAAGTCGATCCTCTCACATGGAGGTTTTCCTTAACATAGGCCTACCAGATTATCTCTCTTGGGAGGTTTGAGAAAAGAGCAGGTACAGAATAGGGAATACTCATGACATTTAGAAAGTTGTAATTATGTAAAAATGTACATGGTCCGCGACGGTATCCGGATGCCCAGAATCTCGGAAGAACTGTGTTCCCTGACCGATCGATTTAGTTACATTGCACGGAAAAAACTCCTGTAATATTACTGCCTTGTAGCATGAATGGATGAACCACGATCGATTAAAAATTTAATCGTTATTTACGAGAACCAACAAATCAAGGCACTGGAGCTAACGGACACCCTTAAAAGGCTCTCATTGATACTGCTGTTGATTCATCGTCAACTCACGGACGACGTACGAACAGTATAAACCTCCATTAAGTTCACTGCCAGAAAAACGAAAGACAGGATTCTGAAACTCAAAAACGCAATGACACTAGGAACATGCCAAATGAGGATGAAATAATTTGGGGAAGATAAGAAGACTAAGAAAACTGAAAGCAACTAATTGCAGTACGTACTTTTTAAAGGGTCTGCAATTTTTATTTAAAAGTATTGTGTGCAATAGTACACTTTCTTAAGGAAACGTTTCAGCTTCCTTAGTTTTTTCTATTTGGTAGTCTGAAAGTGTTTTTCAAGTTCAAATATTTGTAAAAACTTGACAGCATCTGTCGAAATTAAAAAAAAAAAAGAAAAGAAAAGAAAAAGAGAGATGTGTGGACTGTGCGAGCACGCGATATTTGTTACTTGTTGTCTGAAGCATTAGCCTCATCAATAGAAACAATAACAGTACGACTTAGAAGGGCCGTTTGTCATTTTACTCATGCAGGTGTCAATGTCACATTCTTCTGTGATCACTCCACAGAAGGCAGCGAAACAGGAGGGATAAGCAGCGTTCACTGCTTTGTATTGCGTTCATATTTCGTCGAATGGTTTTGAACGGACCCTTGTGGTTGCACCCTGTACACCAGGGCAAACACTGCAGTCGCATTGCACTCCGAAGGGGTGCTATCACTTTCAGTGGGGTTTCTGGCACATGATGTCCATCGAGAAGGGATAAACAGTCTGACGGGTGTCAGCGATGTAAAGGTTGTCAAGAACATTGCCCTGTTGCACATCCCACTGCGGAACGTCGCTTTCGACCGCGAAATGTGTGGGAATCAACGCCTCAAGGAAGTGGTGAATTCGATGACGCCCTTTATGTCACCCCTAAACTCTTTTCGCCTCGACGAACAACTACTTTCGACATGTTGAATCATTCACAAAATAAAAGGAGTGCAAGTTTTAAGAGTTACACCGTGCACATATAACGCGTACCAACTTCACGCACCGCGAAAAGCATGTCAAAGCAAACGTGAAAAATTACCAAAAGCACGAAGGCAGTAGCAGTAAGACGTCTACAACATCGCTCCCAGCGGCCCAGATCTTCTCCGCAAGACGTCCGGCCCGTGATTTATGGCGAGAGAGGATGCACGTTCCGGCATCCTAAACAGGACTTCCCGCGAGCTCAGCGACATGCATCTCCACGTATGCGCACGGCGCATCCGTCCTTGACGGTCGCACAGAAAGTGGAACCTGTGCATGACCGACCGCGCGCCAGGACGTGTTGATGCCAGCGGCGGTAATGTCCCTATATATAGCGCAGACCTCATCAGGTCCCAGTCATTAACGCCGACTGCCCGGCCGTGGGCCACGTGCTGACCTAAGCGTCCCGTGTTTTTTATGGCCCAAAATTACGAAACACAGCTTACTTTCGCAGTTTCGATGACAGACCCTGTTTCTCGGGAACGTGAAGTAACTGTGTCATTTGTGAGCGCTCTCATGAATATAACTACAAACAGCGGTCGGAAATTGCTGAATAGTTCCAAATGACAGTATTTTTCTTCCCGTGAATGGTGTGAACTACGAATTTTCACGACCGTTGTCCTAAAGTATACCAACGGCTTTTCGTAGAAGTCACGTCATTTTACACTGTGAACACGGTGTTGCAAGCACTTGAACCAGTTCTGTGCCCTCGTGTCGAAAGTATGAAGACGTCATACAGTCGGATCACTTTCAGAGCCTCCAATTCGGTAAAGTCGTTAAAAACCAGGTGTCACAACTGTTCTAAAACCGTTGTTCCACGAATTTTCTCGCTTTGTCGACCCTCGTCGTGTAATGGTGTTATGTAACAGACAATAGGAGTAAATTAGAAACTTGGTTGGAGAGAATTCGGGAAGTGAGAAAATCTTCTGAGACTAACCGCGAAACCCCGTCATTTCACTTCCTACAATCTCTTTAAGTCAGACCACCCAACCCTTCTCCTCTGAAAGAAGGAAAGAACTCGGGGAAATGCAAGCCACATTACCCGGAATTTTAATGCCAAACGTTATGACAACCTGCATGAAAGCTTGTTGGTTCTCCTCTGGAACGCAATATAGCGGCGATTCTGCGTGGCACGGATTCGGTACGTTCTTATGAGGTTTCCGGTGGTTTATGGGCGCGAAGATGTTGCCCAATAGATCGTGCGAGTTTGGCTACGAAAACATTAACGCAAGTTCACTAAGAAGCTCCTCAAGCCACTGCAGCACGATTTTGGTCTTGTGTTAAGGACAGTTATGCTACTGGAGGATACCATTGCTGTCGTGGCAGACGTCAAGCGTGAAACGATACATGTGGTGTGCAATAACGTTCCCGTTGTCCACAGCTGTTATGATGATAGTGTGTTACTATCACAGGTCCCACGGAAGTCCACCTGAATGTTACCCGTAGCATAATGCTGTACCCACCGGCCTTCGTCCGTGGCGCGAAAAATGTTTCTTGTGGCTGTTCGCTTGAACTAAGGCGCATCCGGACACGATCATCGAGCTGGTGTAAAACGAAACCTGATTCGTCAAGTGAGGTGAGACTTATCCACTGATCCACGGTCCATTCTCGGGATGGACAGTGCTTATTTCAGGTGCTTTAGTGTCATTGCATAAAATTACGAATTTCGATAAATCACGGGTTTGGTTATTTGTACGTAACGTGGGAAATGAGATGTGCTGTGCTTTTTCTGAAAAATCAATGCGACTGCAGTTTTTGCTCTGGTGTACAGGGTGCAACCAGAAGCGTCCGTTCAAAACCATTCGACGAAATATGAACACAATCCAAAGCAGTGAACGGTGCTTATCCCTCCTGTTTCGCTGCCTTCTGTGGAGTGATCACAGAAGGATGTGACGTTGACACATGCATAAGTAAAATGGCAAAGGGCCCTTCTAAGACATCCCACTTCGGCAACATCTTCGGTGTCACCCACCTGCCTTTATTGAGCACATTAAAAATTTACCTACACAGAAGAGCGAAAGTAACTGGTACACCTGCCTAATATCGCCACGAGCACGCAGAACTGCCGCACCACGACGTGGCATGGACTCGACTAATGTCTGAAGTATTGCTGGAGAGAACTGACACCATGAATCCTGCAGGGCTGTCCATAAATCTGCAAGAGTACGAGGAGATGAAGATCTCTTCTGAAAACCACGTTGCAAGGCATCCCAGATATTCTCAGTAATGTTCATGTCTGGGGAGCTTGGTGGGCAGCGGAATTTTTTAAACGCAGAAGAGTGTTCCTGGAGCCACTCTGTAGCCACTCTGGACGTGTAGTGTGTCGCATTGTCCTGCTGCAATTTTCCAAGTCCGTCGGAATGCACAACGGACTTGAATGGATGCAGATGATCAGATTTGATGCTTAAGTACGTGTCACCTGCCAGAGTCATGTCTAGAGGTGTCAGGGGTCCCATATTACTCCAATTCCACACAGCCCACACCATTACAGAGCCCTCACCAGCTTAAACAGTCCCCTGCTGACATGCAGGGTGCATGGATTCATGCGGTTGTCTCCATACCCGTACACGTCCATCCGCTCGATACAATTTGAAGCGCGACTCGTCCGACCAGGCAACATGTTTCTAGTCATCAACAGTCCAATGTCGGTGTTGACGGGCCCAGGCGAGGCGTAAATATTTATGTCGTGCAGTCACTAAGGGTACACGAATGGGCCTTCGGCTCGGAAAGCCCAATCGATGATGCTTCGTTGAATGGTTCGCACGCTGACACTTGCCGATTGCCCAGCATTGAAAACTGCAGCAATTTGATGAAGGGCTGCACTTCTGTCGCGTTGAACGATTCTCTTCAGTCGTCGTTGGTCCCGTTCTTGCAGGATCTTTTTCCGGCCGCATTGATGTCGGAGATTTGATATTTTACCGGATACCGGATATTCACGGTACACTCGTGAAATGGTCGTACGGGAAAATCCCCACTTCATCGCTGCCTCGGAGATGCTGTGTCACATCGCTCGTGCATCTACTATAAAACCACTTTCAAACTCACTCACATCTTGATAACCCGCCATTGTAGCAGTAGTAATCTACGTAACAACAGCACCAGACACTTGTTGTCTTATATAGGCGTTGCCCAGTGCGACGCTTTGTTCTGCCTATTTACATATCTCTGTATCTGAAGGCGGATGCCTATACCAGTTTCTTTGGCACTTCAATGTATATAGACAGAATCTTTTACGAAGTCCTAGGCGCCTGCAGACAGGCAATCCCTTGGACACCATATGATTTATGATGGCCTACTGGCAGGGGCAAGAGCAGCAGCGTAGTGGCGCAAGAGCAGCTGCGCCTGGGTCTGTCGCCACGGGCTCTGTCTCCAGAGGCACATTTTTAAAGTGCTCGACAAAGACGGATTGGTGTCACCGGTGGTGTTGCCGTAGTGGGGTGCTTTTGAAGGACCCTCTGCCGTTTTATTCAAGCATGTGTCTGTGATTACACAAGGGCGCGAAACTGGAGGACTGAAAAAGCATAAGCACTCATTGTTGCTGTGGATCCCGTTTAAATTTCGTCGAATGGTTTTAAACAGTCCCTATTGGTTCCATACTGTACACCAGAGCAGAAACTACAGTCGCAATGCAGCCCAAAGGCGTGGGATCGCGTTCAGCTGGGTTACTGGCCCACAGTGTCCTTAGAGAAGGGTTGAATCGCCTGAGGGATGTCAGCAAAGTCGAAAATTGTCAAGAACGTCGTCATATTGCTCTCTGCACTGCGAATTGTATGTCATTTTCGACTGCAAAATGTGTGGGAATCAACGCCCCAAGGAAGGGGGTGGTTTCACTAACGCCCTCTATGCCACGCCCTAAGGCCTTTTCCTGTGGATTCCGAGCGGCGTGTGTTTACAATGTTGATACGGCCACACATAAGAAAGCAGCTTGATTTCAATGCTGGGCGTCGCGGTTGTGACGTCCATCGCAGAGGCGTTGAAAGAAGCGGGTGTAAACGTGGGTAAGGGGGGGGGGGGGGGGAGACCTTCCCGTCGTGTGACACGTTCACAGTGGCGTTGGGCAGAATTATGGTGAAATTTGATGCCAATGTGACATCATTAACCCACCTTAAGCCTCACATGAACTTTTGAATTGTGGCCTTTTCTTTCGCGTGTGTCGTTATCGTGCTGTTAGAAGCGTCACCGTTCCCGAGGGTGACGTCGCAGGGCGCCATGCTTTTGCATATTTACAGAGGAAGGTTGTAGGCACCTTTGAGCCAAATTTCGAAGTGACAGATGACAAGTAGAGAGACTTATCGGGTTTGAAAAAAGTAGTCCTGTATTTATTTTGCGCAGTGTAGTAAAAGCGTAGGAAACAATCCTGAGAGGAAGATGTGAAGTATTGTTGAGCATGAGAGAAACGAGATTTGAGTGGTGAGGTTAGTATGTTTGGCAGCTCTTATTCCAGCAGCATCGGCATATAGTGTGCTGTCGGTTACCTCGTGATGACTGGGTGTTGTGTGCTGTCCTTAGGTTAGTTAGGTTTAAGTAGTTCTAAGTTCTAGGGGACTGATGACCATAGATGTTAAGTCCCATAGTGCTCAGAGCCATTTGAACCATTTTTTTGTGCTGTCGGTTTGCAAAGCAGACTGCGTGTGCACGTAAGTTCGGCAGTTGCGGTAGTCGCTTGTATCCTCTCGCGACGCGACCAGGTTCTTACAGATATGAATCTAAACGCAATTGACTGCAGAGTAATGGAGGTCAGTTCGTGGCAAGCAGAGAAGGTAGCAAAGTTCCGCACTGATTCTTAAGCGCTACCTCAGAACCACACGGCATCGACGAGAACCTGCGTCAGAGTGGGTCTGAAAAGCGGGTCTCCGTTAGTTTTTCTGCCTCGTGGTGTCTCTCTACCGGTAAGGAAGCAGTTCATGCAGTCAACCTCACTGGGGAGTCTGCGCTCACCTCTCCTGCTGCTCTTTAGGCGGTGTAATGGGGGCGACCCCATGAGCAATTTGAACTAAATTACTATTTTCTTCGCCAATCCAAACCATAGTGAGTTTTTTTAAACACTATTCTCGGTGGATAGTAAAACATTTTGATCGTACCATCCAATAACCTTGTACTTCGGTAACACTTCGACTGGCCTGGAATACCGAGCAAAAATTTTTTCATGGTGGAAATTTGCGTGTTAAATTTTCGTACTCATTAGAGATGGACGCTATCGACCCGTGACTGCTGTCATCGGATTTATAATTTCCTCTTTTGTATGAATCTGGGATAGGATTTTGTGCTACTTGAATAATTTGGTATTCTTCCTTGTAATGGCTGGACGAAACGGTCTCTAAGGCATGTTCACTTGTGTTGGAACCATCGAGGAAAAACGTCAGGTTTACAAAGTACCCCAAGTAGGGATTTTATACCAGATTCAGCCATAGTGAGAGGCAAGGAGATAGGCCTACGCTGCTAAGATAAGATGTATTTCCTGTTAGCTCTACTTTATATTACGTGGTTACAGTGTGAGCTAAGATTCTTTTTAAGTGACATGTGTGCTGTCTTCAAGCGGAGGTTCGAGTCCTCCCCCGGGCATGGGTGTGTGTGTTTGTTCTTAGGATAATTTAGGTTAAGTAGTGTGTAAGCTTAGGGACTGATGACCTTAGCAGTTAAGTCCCATAAGATTTCACACACATTTGAACATTTTTGAAGAAAAAAAAAAAACAAAGCTATGACGGAGTCTGGAGTGAGAACCTCACTTGGCGCTTTTAACACCGCAATACCCGATTCTAGATGCCTAGTCTTCCAATTGCACCACATTTTTCGTATATTTTTGCATATAGCCATAGTGCCAAAGTTAATAAGCCTTATATCGCTTTTATCGCCTTTCCAAGAGCGTATGGATGTTGTCGGAAAAGTACCTCTTTCGGTGTACAGAACCACACTTCGTTCTGTACCTCGATTGATAGAACAGAATTACGTGTCCCTCTGCCTATTATCGTTTGCCGAAAACCTCGTTTCGGTATCTTGAAGCATTCGCATAATAAGAGGGGACCCTGTGTGCCGAATATCTAACCTTTACGATCAAATTTGTACGGACCATAGAGTATTTTTTAAATAATTAACATACTATCGTAAGCAAATGCACGATCTGATCAAAAATATCCTGACACCCCTATGTGAAGCGTGGTTGACTACTGGAAGTAACGAGAAGCGGACACGCCGGTATAAAAGGAGGCGGGAAGTGTTTGGTTGTCAGTATTGAAGAAATGACGATAGAATGGGTCGGTCAGGAGAGGTCAGCGACTTTGAACATAAACTGATCGCTGGAAGTCACCTGAATAACAAATGGACCAGGAACATTTCAACCCTTGTGAAGCTCCCCAAGTCGACTGTTGGCGATGTGATTGTGAAGAGGAAACATGGAGGGGCGACAACACCTAAACAGAGGCAAGGCACGTCCGCATCGGTAGCTGCACGGTCAGCGTGGCGCATTGCTAAGTGAGGGGACTGGTGTTCGATCAGCGGAAGCAGTCAGTCGTGAGTTCCAAAGTGCTACCAACAGTCTAACTAGCACAGTGACAGTTCATAAGAAATTAAAAAGATTGAGGCAGAATGTCGAGCAGTTCCTCGTAAGCCACACCTAACTGTTATCAATGCTAAGTAACGCTTCAGGTGGCGTAAAAAGCGACGACATCGGACTGCGGATGAATGGAAACGAGTGATTTGGAGTAATGACTCACGCTATGACCTGTGGCAGTTAGATGGTAGGGTTTGTGTTTTTTACTCACAATAAAAGGTACACACCGTTAGTCAAGTACTTAAATGTAACAGAAACTCAATAGTTGTGGAAAATTTCACTCGTGATATACGTTCGCGACAAGATGGCTTTCCATTACTATCACTGTTACGTATACGAAAATCGTTTACCATTGCAGTGAAAAATCAAGTCTACCATAACTATTGTTGTTTTGCAAAAGAGATTTTAAGCAGGTTAAAGATCAGGATATTGTGGCGAAATTGCTTTTGCGTGCTATGATCAATGGAATATTCTGTATCGTACCTTTAGTTGACGTACTTCTGATCACGTTCCGTAAAGTTCCGTTACTTGTCTCTGGAGAAAACTTTCTTTAGTTTCCATTATTTTATTCAGTTTTTACTGCTATCATTCTCCTGTTCTTCTTTTATCCTCATTGTCGGAGTATTTCAACACGCACAGTTACAATTACTTTCCTTTTTACCTACGATTCGAAGACTGCGGATTATGGTCTCTGTTCGCTCGCCAGTGTATTCCATTCCATTTTTTACTGCTTGCTGGCTGGATAATGAATTAGAATTTTTGAACTGGCAGTGTTTTACGACTTTTAACTGTGAAGTCATAAATGGCTGCCGAATAGACACCATCAAACAAATCTGAAATAAACCTTCAGTGAAATTCAATAGTAAATATTCTCAATTGTATTTTCTTCTCAGAGGAAAAATTTACCTCTTCTTTCTGCTGCTACGACCGTCTCGAACACAGAAGTATCTTACGTATACCTCTTTGGAGACATTTAGCAAGTGGCGTGACAGGTTTTTGTTTGTCGACTGCCTCGAGAACGAACGTTACCTGGCATGATGAGTAGGGCCAACAGTGAAGTACGCAATTATTGTAGGGGTGTTTTTCGTGGTTATGTTGCGGTCTCCTTACTGCGCTCCAGAAATCGTTAAATGCTGGAGGATATGCATTCATTTTACAGGTTTTAACTGCATACAGTAGAGGATCAGTTCGGAGACTCTGATTCTTTGTATCAGCATGACAATAAATTTTGTGATAAAGCAGCATCTGTTAGGCAATGGTTTATGGACAGTAATAATCCTAAAATGGGCTGGCCTACCAGAGTTCTGACGCGAACCAAATGGCACACCTTTGAGATGAGTTAGAACGTTCAGTACGTTGTAGATCCCAGCGTCCAACATCACTACGTTTTTCTGATTCGCCCTTTGCGAAAGAATGAGCTGCCACTCCTCGACGGATTTCAGACATATTGTTGAAAATATCCGCAGCAGAGTTCAAGTCGTCAGAAAGGCGAAGAATGGACACAACCCGTATTAATGTCTACAAATGGACGTCCGGGTACTTTTGATCAGGTAGGGTAATTATGATCATGGAAAATAAACTGCAGATAGGCGGATAAGTTTCCTCGCTAATGGGCGGTTTATGGATGTAGGAAGTTGTTTACTAGATACCTAAACCGAGACGACAGTTTGATCGAAGTTAGTTTTATGTTTTAGTAAACGTCCAAGAGCAACGTGCATGTGTATGACTGAAGGGCATTATCGGGAACTGAAATTAAATTTTATTATTATTATTTAAAATCATACGCTTTGGACAAATCCAAGTATCAACTGGATTTATATTGGAAAAGTTTATACTCCACATTGGGCCCTAACGATAATGATTTGGAAGTCTTGTAAAGTGGAACACATTATTTTCGCTACAACCACTGTACGGGTATTAGGGAAACTGACCAGAGTGAGAGAGGACGGCCGGACGGAAGGGAATTGTCGGATTACAAACAGGTTGTCCGCTTTGTGACTATGCTCTCGCCGCATGGTGCTGGAACGGTAATTGGAGAGCGCGGTCTCCAGCTCTTCCAGGAACACGCACGCCACGAGCCCCTGGCTTTGCCGCCGCTCGTGTTTTTATGGTCCGCTAGCCGTTTCGACACGGCTTGCTGTCGCGTTAATTTACATGGGTGCGCCCGCGGGTGCAGGGGGGAGATGTCGCCGCGGTGGTAGCGGGGAGACAGCTGCGGTTTCCACGTGCGACTCTCTGTAGAGTTCCGACGTGCCGCGTTACATTGTACGGCTCAGTAGCCGTTGCGTCCTTAACGATCTCTTCATTGCACAAACTGCATTTGTGCAGTGAATTACGTTGGCAATCAGTGACAAAATACAATGTGCAATAGTGTAAGGTTAATCAGTAGCCCCGCCATTACACCAGTGATGCAAGTAAAGCAGCAAGATGAAATCGTAAGTGATAAACTGTCATATAAAATGCTTTCACACTATTTTCGTAACACATAACTGATGCAAATCTATCTGCTTCCTATAAAGGCTGTGATATCATACATAATCAACCACAAGGAAGAAAACCAGCAGAAGACATCACTGATTTCGACATCAAGCCATCCACTGCCCCCCCCCCCCCCAAATGCCACACCAGCCGCTACAGTAACAAACGATGGACAAAGAGCTCTAGATTAATCTAGTTTAAGACTGTTTATTTTTAAGTAACATTTCTCTGTATGTATGTATGTAATGTACGTATGTAAGTATAAACGCCTGAAGATGAACAGAAAATGTTCGAAACGCGTTGTATTCTGTTAAACATAAAATAAAAAAGTGACTGGTAGCAGAAATTAGAAAGAAATAATTATCCCACACACTCACGGTTCACAAACATAGCCATTCTGGCCGAGAATCATTTCAGAGTTGATCGTTGCACCTCGAGGGAGGACGTTAAATAGTTGCAGCGAGGTGTTTGATTGTGATCCGTCGTCCACATCGAATGAGTGTGTCCGCACGTTCCAATACTGTACGAGTCGCAGCTGTGTGCGGCCGGCCGGAACGCAGGAGTTGCGACAGGTTTGCGCGACCTTGTTGCTTTGATGTCAGACGCCTCGTCAACCACTCGCCATGCTTTTGTTCACCGCCAGGTCTCTGTAGCCACTGTGAAAGCGCCTATGAATATCTGTAATGCTCTGTTTTCTGCCAAAAGAAATTCAGTGACGGCTCTCTGCTAGGAAAGCTCCTCATTTACAGATGCCATTTTGAAGGCAACGTAGGGCGCTGCCACCTATCGGATCTTCATGGACCTATACGGGCTGAGGCGGGAATATTCCACGATGTCCCACAGCAAATCTCGAATTTTTTAATCGAAACTAACCGAGAAAAAAATGTGTTGCATTATGTACTGAACGCTCCTCGTAGAAATAAGAGTAATGTGGATACATCAAGGTGCGCCTTCTCGCCCATCCGTACAACAAATTTGGAGGGAAAATTGTTGTTGTAAAGGACCGAGATAGACCCAGGAATCAATTCTTATACAACATGAATATGGAGGTACAATAGTTATCAAATGACAGATAGGAGCATCTAACAATACCACCACTTGCAAAGTAAGTTAGAAATCAGTTTTAATCTGCCAGGAAGTTTCATGCCAGCGCACACTCCGCTGCAGAATGAAAATCTCATTCTGGGAACATCCCCCAGGCTGTGGCTAAGCCATGTCTCCGCAGTATCCTCTCTTTCAGGAGTGCTGGTTCTGCAAGGTTCGTAGGAGAGCTTCTGTAACGTTTGTAAGGTAGGAGACGAGATACTGGCAGAAGTAAAGCTGTGAGGACCGGGCGTGAGTCGTGCTTCGGTAGCTCAGTTGGTAGAGCACTTGCCCGCGATAGGCAAAGGTCCCGAGTTCGAGTCTCGGTCGGGCACACAGTTTTAATCTGCCAGGAAGTTTCAGATTAATAATGTTGCTCACGCAGCATATGTTCGCTTTATCGGGCAACAACAAAGTTATTGACTGTGGATGGTATCGTCAGAATGGAAATAATGAAGTCACTGTAAAAAAGTCATTAATTTTGGCACTTACCTTGAATGGATTCCCACGTAGATTTCGTCGAAGTCGTTATGGCTCATCTTGTTGGTTCTAGGCTGATTCCACTGTGACTGCTAGAAGGTCCAGATCTGTATTTTAGTAATATTTGAAGTTTCAGGAAATTCTTAATGTTTAAACAATCCCAGATCAGAACAATGGTATGGTAGAAATAATTTTTGACTTGGTGTTCACGATCCACATTTTTATTAAACTTCTTGTAAATTCACATATACTTCTTAATTGTCACATCATCAAGAAAACAGTTTTGTATCAATCTTCATATGTTTAATTTCCACTTTAAGCAAACGCAAGACTTGACTGTTCTTTTACAAAGCGAAGCAACAACTTCTGCAAAGTGAAACATAGACTGCCCTATGTGCATTCGCGCCAAAACGGTTACAAGTAAGTCAAAGATTACGACAGTCTCACAGAAATGAATACACCCAAGAACCATATCACTGTAATATATCGATACATTGGAGTACCTATACATTAATAAAACCAAATGTGAATATTGTCACAAAAATATGTCTGTTACTTCGCAGAAAAGTAGTACGATATTACTGGCATCGAGAACTGCGGTTGGAGTGCCGTAATGGTCACGTAAATAAAGAACCATTACAAGCAGGAGGTACAAGGAAGTGACTGTCCGACAAAGTCCGTACTTTATCTACACGATGATTGTGATGGCGCTGGAAGTGCTCGAGGTTTTTAATTAGTCTCCCACGTGCGGGCAGGCAGTGGGAGGGCCGCATTGAGCGTTTGCATAGCTGCGGCCGACCACTTAACCCAGTGACTTGCCGGGCCAGCTATCGCCCTGCCCGGCATACCTTCGCCGCGGCCGGCGCCAGCGCCGCGTGACGTCACCGCGTGCCTGTGGCGTCGGTGCGACGGCGTAGACCCCGCAACGCAGTCGTGGGCGGACTGGCCGGCAGCTACGCCGTTTCCAACCCGCTGCGGTGGGCCAAGCAAATGCGGCTCTCCACAGTCACTCCTCCAGGAGCAACCGAAGCGGGCGTAATTGTCTCTCGCCCAGCGTTTGCACCATTTTCACGAACTGGTACAACACACACACACACACACACACACACACACACACACACACACACACACGGTGATTCAGCTGCCCCTATTGATCGGTTTTATGCAACCTGCAACGCCTTCAAATACCAGGCGCAAGATTTTCACATTCTCTCGCTCGCCACGCGTGAGTTATTACTCCCACGGAAAAAATAAACAGGTTCTTTTAGTAGGTAATGTAATGTTATTAAATTTTGTTCTGGGTTCCGCTTTTGTTAGAGTCCATAGTTTTCGAATTATTCAAGAAAATCATGCAGAAATGTCCAAATGCGTTTCTTTTGAATACTCGAAAACTGTGGCCTTCAGCGAAAACCTATCCGAGTGCAATGTTTACCTAGACTAAATCTACTGCAAAAGGGTCCTGTTCATAGAATGAAGGCTTTCACGGCAGGTGTTGTCATCACTTAACATTTCCGGGCTGAGATGCCGTCGTCCATACATAAGACTCTCCCCTGTCCGCGGCGCCCTCTCGATGGCTTATATATACGGCGCTCACTAGTGCTCTCGTTGCAGTTTGCCGATTGTCCTCGGAGGATGCCTTCCGCAGCCGAAGGCGAAACGTCAGGGTAGAGTCTTATGTATGGACCACGGCATCTCAGCTCGGAAATGTTAAGTGGTGGGCCCTGTTCGGTTTTTTCAGTATCACCAATAATTTGTGTAGCGAGCGAGAGGATATGAAAGTATCACATGTTTTTTTTTTTTTAAGGTGTTTGCTGTTTGCTTAAAACCTTAGGGGCAGCTGAATCATCCTGTATACAAAAAGAAACTTCCTGGCAGATTAAAACTGTGTGCTGGACCGAGACTCGAACTCGGGACCTTTGCCTTTCGCGGGCAAGTGCTCTACCAACTTTTTGCATTTTGTTCATTGTTGATCGTTGTGTTTGGTCGTTGCGGACGTCACATGGCATCCGTCAAAGTTCATTTGTTGATCCTTCCACTCAGTTTTTTATTACAGAGGCCAACCAGCTCTCTGATCGAACACGCTTTTTTTCCCCTCATAAAAACATTTATTAAAAAAAAAACAATGTTACACATTCCAAATACATACTAAGTTAAACATACATGAAGTTATTTAAACAAAACGGTTTGATCATTTCAATTACGCTGACGTTAAGGAAAGACAACTGACTAAATTACCAGAAAGAATTACGTTAAACATCAAGAAAAAAATTTTTAAAGGCTTTCAAACTTCAACCTGAAGAAGTAAAATCTGCACTTTGAATTACATGAGCTGCAATCTTTTCAGAAGCATAATTTCTTTATGATGGATATCAGCAAGTTCGTGGGATAATTTTAAATATAAAACAATTTAATAATCATATTAGGCAATTTCTGAAATACTTGAGAATGGCGGAAAGGAGATATATAATAAAGTTGACTAGCCTTCCAACTACACTTTCCGGACATTAATTGAATCTTAAGTATCTGAAGTGATCAGATCTATATAATCAGACTTTCACTGCGAAACTGACTTACACATCACAGTGCAAAAATGAACAGGGCAATATGCCAGCCATTGAATATTACATTTATCAGATAGAATCTTATGGTTTTAACCAATCGATAAGGACATTTCTATAAAAACTGTCTATTTCCAAATTTCTAGTATAAGCCAATAATGCACCTTTAATGTTTTGTGTTTTGACACTATTAGACACACAATCTCTATGTCACATTAGTTCTGTACATTAGCTTATAAATTTCAAACACTACTCTCTGAAGTAGAAAAAGCACACATCATAAATATACTGTAAAATCGTAAATAGTATCCTGAAGATACTACAAACTGAGCTACAGTGCCGGCTCCAACTGAGCTACCCAAGCACGACTCACGCCCCGTCCTCACAACTTTACTTCTGCCACTACCTCGTCTCCAGGTAGGAGACGAGGTACTGGCAGAAGTAAAGCTGTGTGGACGGGGCGTGAGTCGTACTTGGTAGGAGACGAGGTACTGGCAGAAGTAAAGCTGTGAGGACGGGGCGCGAGTCGTGCTTGGGTAGCTCAGTTGGTAGAGCACTTGTCCGTGAAGGTCCCGAGTTCGAGTCTCGGTCCACCACACAGTTTTAATCTGTCTGGAAGTTTCATATCAGCGCACACTCAGCTGCAGAGTGAAAATCTCATTCTGGACCCTGTATACAGAGTGGTCCTAAACTATCGTCAAAAATGTAACGGCGGGTAGAGGGGACCGAAATAACCAGATGTCGTATAGGAATGTGTGCGCAGTAATGCCGCCTTGAGCCGGTAGAGAGCGCTTATGACCGTGGCGTATAAGAACTCATTTCTAGCTGGATTCATCATTTCCCACATGGATCTCGAGCAGCATGCATCGTTTCACAAATGCGGAGCTTGCCTACATGCATTTCATTTATGAGGCTGCACAACGAAATGGGTTAGCTGCTCTAAGGATGTGCAGGGAGCAATTCCCGGATAGGAATCAGCCGGATCGTCGAACATTCGAGCGTCTTCAACGGGAGTTACGCACGAGTGGATCGTTTTATGCTCCTAGGAGTGGAACTAGTACAGAAAGACATCGCAGAACTTATGCGGTGGAAGAAAGAATACTAAATAAAGTAGATGATAATCCTTCGACAAGCTAGAGAGCTGAAGGACATGCGTTGGGTGTGAGCCATCAAAGAGTTTGGAGGATTTTACAAAACGGTTAAAATGGCTGAGCGCTATGGGACTTAACTTCTGAGGTCATCAGTCCCCTAGAACTTAAAACTACTTAAACCTAACTAACCTAAGGACATCACACACCTCCATGCCCGAGGCAGGATTCGAACCTGCGACCGTAGCGGTCGCTCGGTTCCAGACTGTAGCGCCTAGAACCGCTCGGCCACCCCGGCCGGCAGGTTTTATATGAAGACCGAATACATCCGTATCATTTACGGAGGAGAGTGCAGGCAATGATTCCTGACGATTATCTACCTACAGCAGACTGCAGCCGATGGAAGCCCTCCCTCCAGATGTTTCAGTTACTGATGAAACTACCTTTACGCGGTCGGGTATGTTGAACGTGATACTTTTCACCTTTGGGCTTATGGTAACCCACATCGGACAATAACGCACGCGTACCAAGAAAAGTTTTCCGTTAATGTTTACGCAGGCATTGTGCACAATAACTTAGTAGCAGTGTACATCGTACCTAGTCGTTTAAGATGCCACACATATATCATCATCCTACAGGAGGTCTTACCTGAACTTCTGTGCGAGATCCCTCTAACTACCTGCAGACTGATGTGGCTCCAGCCTGATGGAGCCAGAGCTTACTTCAGTAAGGAACGTCAGGAATCACCTGGTCGCTGTTTGCGGTCAGCAGTGGATAGGGTGGGGTGGTATAGTTTCCCGGCCGGCCCATTCTCCCGATTTATGCTGCGTGCATTTTTTCTTGTGAGATCGAATGAAAAGCCTGGTATACGAAGGTCCCGTCACATCTGAAGGAGGCCTAGTTTCCCGAGTGTCCGTTGCTGCTGGACATACAATCGACATGCCTGACGTCTTTTCTAATGTACGCTGTTCTACGCACCGTCGCTGTGACTCGCGTAGCGCTGTCGGTGGCCGCTGCTTCGGGCACCTCTTGTAAACGATAAATTAGTTTCTGATGTCATTTGTCTTTACATGCCTTCTCAGTTTCCTGTAATTTATATTGTTGTACAAGCTAGTGCTGTAATGAGTCATCACTGCACACACACTCGTATACGAAATCTGCTTATTACATTTTTGACATATAGTCCGAACTGACGTAGACGACGCTGAGGCAAGGTATGTAATATAAGACACATGGAGTAGGAAATGGAAAATACCCTAAAAGTGGATGACAGATGTCGAACATGTGACATCACCAAATGACGTACCTGGCCGCACGTGCAGCACTTGAACCTATCGGTCTGTCGCACTTGATCATCCCAACCCATGTCAAGCATTCAGTTCGGTGTGGGTCTGGGCCCACCTGTGCGACTTTCACGCGTAGAGCTCAGCGTTTGAGTCTTACGTCTGGAGGCAGCATTTTTTTTTGCCATATGTGTTTACATTCAGGTCAGATTTATTATTTTTGGTAACGGACTCGCCGTTTTCGCCGATTTATTGCAGAGTACAGTAGAACAAAACCTACGGTATTGCGTCACAAGTAAATGAGTGTAAGCTTCTGAATTTCGTCGTTATCAGCAAATGACTCCATTTTCTGTCCGCCCCCGGTAGCTGAGTGGTCAGTGTGACAGAATGTCAATCCTAAGGGCTCGGGTTCGATTCCCCTCAGGGACTGGGTGTTGTGTTGTCCTAATTATCATCAATTCATCCCCATCGACGCGCAAGTCGCCGAAGTGGCGTCAAATCGAAAGACTTGCACTCGGCGAACAGTCTACCGGACGGGAGGCCCTAGTCACACGACATTTACATTTGTTTACTCCATTTTCTGTAATAAATATTGTCTGTTAAAAAAAGGAAAGAAAGGCAAAATAAGAACACCTCTTATATGTTTAGAACGAGGACAATAATTGTAATTTCTATGTTTACGACAGATTACATTTACAAAAGGTGTCACAAATTTTCAACGTTTGCTCGAATACAAGTATTGCAGCCCTCATCACTCTTTTACACCCAAGCCCAACCGCTGCACGTGCGGCGAGGTACGTCATCTGTTGACATCACAGACACAACATTTCTCATCCATTTTACGGTTATTACCCGACATTTGCGACCCCATGTGTCTTATATCAAAATTACCTGACTCCGTGTCATCTACGTCTCTTCGGGGGCTTTAAACGTTAAGAAGAATTACCCAGTGTAACGGGGAGCAACTTTTGCTAGAGACAGAACTTCCGCTGACGATTCCCGTCTTCACTGGGCGTCGGTTTTTGGAATTCGCTGTCCCCGGGATGATGAGATTTCACCGAACAAACTTCCTGTCTCTACTAACCAGTTGTGCTGCATCTGCATACTATCTACCCCAGTAAACTGACCCAGTTATTTTCAACAAAAAAACTATAACAATGAATGTCTCTAAGCGGAGGAAGATATTTTAGAAACTCGGCATACCTCGTTTCACATGGATAAGATGACGGGATCCTATGCATCGCATGTTGCATACGCATGCTGTACAGTGCCTTCGCCCTCATACCTCTCGTGTGCACAACAACTAATAAAACACGCCTAGCGCTGCGGAAAGCGTCAGTGAACAGTTTGTCTAACGACACTTGTTCCTCATGTGATCTGTCGTCCACAGACGTCAGGCTGCATGCACGTGGAGTGTACAGTTAGGTAGAATCGCGAAGTTAAATGCAGTGCCTATCGTCTTTGACAAGACATGAATTTAGCAAGTGACACTAAGACGGCACTTCTTCTTTATTTGATATGCAACGACTAAATAAATACGATTGCTGTATGATTATACATATAACGTGGAGTAAACTGAACGGAGAGGTGTGAAGCAGTACATACATCGGACGATCGCCAAGAATAGTGAAATATTGGCCATTTATTGCGGCGTTATTCACATTTTGGAAATAATGGGAATCAAAAATGCGCTATGGGACTTAACTTTTGAGGTCAGCAGTCCCCTAGAACTTAGAACTACTTAAACCTAACTAACCTAAGAACAACACGCACATCCATGCCCGAGGCAGGATTCGAACCTGCGACCGTAGCGGTCGCGCGGCTCCAGACTAGCGCCTAGAACCGCTCGGCCACTCCGGCCGGCTAATGGGAATCGATTAGAAGAACGTTATTTGTTTTATTTTAGAGGCTCTTCATAAAATTTATAGAGAAATAGGTTTTTAATCTAGAAATAGCACGAAAGTGAAGAGAAAAAAAACCGCGAAAACAGGAAGAGTGAATTCGTAACAGCATATAAATGGCGAAAGGTGAAAGTGAAAACAACTTTTCTGTGATTTCAATCCCCGCTAACAACGGGGGAAGTACAGTAACAAAGGATTTACGAACATGTAGAAAAGAGGAAAAACACCATTTTAAAATTATATGTCAAATTTATAAAACTATTTGTAATATATAAATAGCAAAATGTAGAAACACATTATGTATACAGTATTTTCTTAAGGACTACTGAAGATGTCTTGTAAATAAAAACGAAATGCTTTTGTTGGACAACACTCTACACTGCTATTAGCTTATAATACTAGACACAATAATAATAAATAACAGCTGCTGCGGAAGATAGTAGCGCAAACAAACATAAAACGAAGCAGCTTCTAAGATACTTATGTTAGCGGAGTTCAAAGAGAGAACTGTAACTGGCGGTTCTTAGGATATATTTTCGTGAAACAAATTGCATTGCTAACCCTTATCCGGTTACTGATTTTTCGCCTAGGATTTACATGCATCACAATTGTAGAACACTAAAGAGGTCAATAAATGTTATAGAGTGTAAAATCCTGCAGGAACTTATGCGTTCATGTAAATACAGAATAATATATATTCATATCGTCATGTATTCGTTCTAGTTGTTTCTTTCTCACTTCTTTTCTACATTTTAGTCACGCTGTTTTTATCTGTCCTCTTTTCATTATTTTCCCGTGTTCCTCTTTCTCGTGTTCTCCCACTTCTGCTGTTATGTCCATTTCTGCCCCAGCTCGCTATGTCATATTTACGTGCATGAAAATTCCTTCTCTCCTTTTACTCAACAGGAGAGCTCTGCCAAAGCAGTGTTACTGAACACAGCCTTCTGAAATGACTTCATAAAAGAAGACCAAGTAAATATTCTAGAATTCGAATCAAGAACAGCTGCCTACATGAGTAACGTAAAAGTAAATATCCTCGGAGTAGTGAAGCAACTTAAATCACTTAATAAAAGCAAGTCTTCTGGTCCAGACTGTATACCAATTAGGTTTCTTTCTGAGTATGTTGATGCATTATCTCCACGCTTAACAAACATATACAACCGTTCGCTCGACGAAAGATCCGTACCCAAAGACTGGAAAGTTGCACAGGTCACACCAATATTCAAGAAAGGTAGTAGGAGTAATCCACTTAATTAAAGGGCCGTATCATTAACGTCGATATGTAACAGGATTTTGGAACATACATTGTGTTCGAACATTATGAATTACCTCGAAGAAAACGGTCTGTTGACACACAGTCAACATGGGTTTAGTCCGCCCCCGGTAGCTGAGTGGTCAGCGCGATAGAATGTCAATCCTAAGAGCCCGGGTTAGATTCCCGGCTGGGTCGGAGATTTTCTCCGCTCAGGGACTGGGTGTTGTGTTGTCCTAATCATCATCATTTCATCCCCATCGACGCTTAAGTCGCCGAAGTGGCGTCAAATCGAAAGACTTGCACCCGACGAAAGGTCTACCCGACGGGAGGCCCTAGTGACACGACTATATACAACATGGGTTTAGAAAACGACGCTCTTGTGAAACACAACTGGCTCTTTATTCGCATGAAATGTTGAGTGCTATTGACAAGGGATTTCAGATCGATTCCATATTGCTGGATTTCCGGAAGGCTATAGACACTGTACCACACAAGCAGCTTGTAGTGAAATTGCGTGCTTACGAAATATCATCTCAGTTATGTAACTGCATTTGTAATTTCCTGTCAGAGGGGTCACAGTTCATAGTAATTGACGGAAAGCCATCGAGTAAAACAGAAGTGACTTCTGGCGTTCCCCAAGGTAGTGTTATAGGCCCTTTGCTGTTCCTTATCAATATAAACGATTTGGGAGACAATCTGAGCAGCCGTCTTTGATTGTTTGCTGATGACGCTGTCGTTTATCGACAAATAAAGTCATCAGAAGATCAAAACAGATTGCAAAAAAATTTAGAAAAGATATCTGAATGGTGCGAAAAGTGGCAGTTGACCCTAAATAACGAAAAGTGTGAGGTCATCCACATGAGTGCTAAAAGGAATTCTTTAATCTTCGGTTACATTATAAATCAGTCAACTCTAATAAATTCAACTAAATACCTAGGAATTACAATCATGAACAACTTAAATTGGAAGGAACACATAGAAAATGTTGTGGGGAAGACTACCTAAAAACTGCGTTTTATTTGCAGGACACTTAAAAAATGTAACAGACCTAAGGAGACTGCCTACACTACGCTTGTCCGTCCTCTTTTAGAATACTGCTGTGCGGTGTGGGAGCCCTAACAGGTAGGACTGACGGAGTACATCGAAAAAGTTCAAAGAAGGGCGACACGTTTTGTATTATCGTGAAATATGGGAGATAGTGTCACTGAAATGATACGGGATTTGGGCTGGACATCTTTAAAGAAAGGTGTTTTTCGTTGCGACGGAATCTTCTCACGAAATTCCAATCACCAACTTTCTCCTCCGAATGAGAAAATATTTTTCTGTCACCGACCTACCTAGGGAGAAACGATCACCACGATAAAATAAGGGAAATCAGAGCTGGTACGGAAAGATATAGGTGTTCGTTCTTTCCGCGCGCTATACGAGATTGGAAAAATAGAGAATTGTGAAGGTGGTTCGATGAACCCTCTGTCAGGCACCTAAATGTGATTTGCAGAGTATTCATGTAGATGTAGATGTAGATAGCGTAACGTGAAGTACGCTGGTTTCCGAGATAGGTAGTTGTACCAGACCCGGATCGAATCCGCGCGGCACTTCAACGACCGGCCATCTTGATTTTAGGCTGTTCCCCATGCTCGTTTACGCAAATGCGTTAGTCCCCAAATTTCGCATCAGAGACCACTATACCTAAACAGGTCAAAGTCGATAACATTCAGAACAAGGTTGACACGATATTCACGGACAGACGGTGCACAAGGCTTCCCTCCCTTTGGTTACATTGGTGACTATGGTGTTAGTAAAGGCATCTAGGAGGCCTAAGGACAACGATAGGACACAGCGATGGAAGAACACGGCTTCTCTACCCTTTATCAAAAACGTAACGGATCAAATCGGCATGATTTTAAGGAAACATAATGTTCGACCGATTTTCAGACCATCTAAGAAAATAGGCCAAGCGCTTCGTTCCGTTAAGGATAAACGTCCCCCTCTGTCTGCAAGTGGAATATACAAGATTCCGTGTACATGTGGTAGGGTCTACATTGGAACTAGAAAGGGAAGTGTGAATACACGGTTGAAGGAACATAAAAGCCTTTGCCGACTAGGGAAAACAAACAAGTCAGCCGTGGCGGAACATGCTCTTCAGTCGGGTGATCACGTAGTGAAATTTTCGGATACTGGCTTTTTATGTACTATGACGAACTATTATCCACGGCTATATAGAGAAGCCATCGAAATATACAGGGTCTTACAAAAAGGTACGGCCAAACTTTCAGGAAACATTCCTCACACACATATAAAGAAAAGATGTTATGTGGACATGTGTCCGGAAACGCTTAATTTCCATGTTAGAGCTCATTTTAGTTTCGTCAGTATGTACTGTACTTCCTCGATTCACCGTCAGTTGGCCCAATTGAAGGAAAGTAATGTTGACTACGGTGCTTGTGTTGACATGCGACTCATTGCTCTACAGTACTAGCATCAACAGGTTAGTGTTCATCACGAAGGTGGTTTTGCAGTCAGTGCAATGTTTACAAATGCGGAGTTGGCAGATGCCCATTTGATGTATGGATTAGCACGGGGCAATAGCCGTGGGTCGGTACGTTTGTATCGAGACAGATTTCCAGAACGAAGGTGTCCAGACAGGAAGACGTTCGAAGCAATTGATCGGCGTCTTAGGGAGCACGGAACATTCCAGCCTATGACTCGCGACTGAGGAAGACCTAGAACGACGAGGACACCTGCAATGGACGAGGCAATTCTCGTGCAGTTGACGATAACCCTAATGTCAGCGTCAGAGAAGTTGCTGCTGTAAAAGGTAACGTTGACCACGTCACTGTATGGAGAGTGCCACGGGAGAACCAGTTGTTTCCGTACCATGTACAGCGTGTGCAGGCACTATCAGCAGCTGATTGGCCTCCACGGGTACACTTCTGCGAAGTGCAAATTTTCTCTTTACGGATGAGGCTTCATTCCAACGTGATCAAATTGTAAATTTTCACAATCAACGTGTGCGGGCTGACGAGAATCCGTACGCAATTGCGCAATCACGCGATCAACAGAGATTTTCTGTGAACGTTTGGGCAGGCATTGTTGGTGATGCCTTGATTGGGCCCCATGTTCTTCCACCTACGCTCAATGGAGCACGTTATCATGATTTCATACGGGGTACTCTACCTGTGCTGCTAGAAAATGTGCCTTTACAAGTACTACACAACATGTGGTTCATGCACGATGGAGCTCCTGCACATTTCAGTCGAAGTGTTCGTACGCTTCTCAACAACAGATACGGTGGATGGTAGAGGCGGACCAATTCCATGGCCTCCACGCTCTCCTGACCTCAACCCTCTTGACTTTCATTTATGGGGGCATTTGAAAGCTCTTGTCTACGCAACCCCGGTACCAAATGTAGAGACTCTTCGTGCTCGTATTGTGGACGGCTGCGATAGAATACGCCATTCTCAAGGGCTGCATCAGCGCATCAGGGATTCCATGCGACGGAGGGTGGATGCATGTATCCTCGCTAACGGAGGACATTTTGAACATTTCCTGTAACAAAGTGAAGTCACGCTGGTACGTTCTGTTGCTGTATGTTTCCATTCCATGATTAATGTGATTTGAAACGAAGTAATAAAATGAGCTCTAACATGGAAAGTAAGCGTTTCCGGACACATGTCCACATAACATATTTTCTTTCTTTGTCTGTGGGGAATGTTTCCTGAAAGTTTGGCCGTACCTTTTTGTAACACCCTGTATAAACATGGGGATAATTTTAACAGAAAACAAAAAGCTTTGAAATTCAGCGATGTATGGACAGTGGCGCTACAGAATCGATGAGACGTTTTTATCTTTGACGTACTATGATCGATAGTTATATTTTATCATTGGCAATGTTTATATCTGCTATCACGCGAAATCCAGACCACACCCACTTTCCACGGTGTTTAGGCCGTTTTTCGACCTCACTCGGCAAGACTCAGCACACCCAGGAGCACCTCCGAAGATGTCCAATGTATCTTTGGACGAAACGTCAGGGATTGAAGAGTTCCATGGACCACGGCCATATAACCCGGAAGAATTCTCGGCAGCTGAAACATCTGGTCGTGAAAGCCTTGATTGTATAAATTTTGTTATGCCTTCGTTGCGCCTGTGCTGTGATTCAAATCCTATTGAGGTCTAGGTTGGTTGCAGCGTTCTCTATTTCACTCATAACGGTGAAGTTAGAAGTTACATACAAAGTTTTCTACTTTATTAAAGTAAAAAATTCTTTTGTAGTGCTTTGGCGTATATTTTGTTTAATGTGACGAATCCATTAGTGGGAGATGAAAATGTACCTTTGTTTTCGCAGAAACGTTTTGCAGTAAATGCTTAATGCGGTGTCATTAATATAGTCGCTAGGGACGTAGTTGTTTTCACAGTCTGCTGTTTTAATTTCATTAGTGGGAGAGTTTTGTCAGTTGCATGACTGAAATGTAAAAGCACCATCTTTTCATTATTTTCTAGTGCACAAGTCGTACGTAGCCTTTCAGCGGACAATTTGACTTAAATTCTGTTCCGTTGAAACCACCAGACAGCTTTCTTCTGAAGATACGCAGATTCTCACAATGTATATGACAGTTGCAAACGTGGATATGGTTTTTGTTTCTGGTATATGTCGTCAAACTATTAGAGCAGCATTGTGTTTGAATGTTGAAGGTATCCTGATCGTTACAAGCCCTGACTGTGAGGCTTTGCAAACATCATTTTGAAAAATTTCAAGAAACTGGTGGTGTGAGGAATAAAATACGTCGACGAAAAAGAATAGCAACGATGAGTGAAATGCAGCTTACATTTTAACAACGGTATCTCGAATGGACAAGTGTTATGAGCCAAATTAGTGTTGTGTAAATACTGGATTCTTGCGCATTTAACTCTTCCCAAATTGCGCTCCGTTGACAGCTTTATGTAAATGATTTTCAAAATCGTTTACATTTCTCCGAATGGTATCTAATAAATCTGCAAAGTGATGTGACTTTCCCTATTCAACGTTTTGTTTAATGATGAAGCGTCGTTTACAAACCATGGGCAAATCATTCTTCGGAATCTGCCCTATTCATCTGTTGAAAATCCACTCTTGCTCAGAGAAATGAATGAACCAAGACTTTGGTCTGCGAACTTCTCAAGAATCGCTATATTAGTTACTGTTTTATTAATGAGCTTCTAAATAGCCACAAGTATCTACTGTTGCGAACAGTTGTGCTCCTGTAGTTATAGGAAGACATCGCTCTGGACATAAGGTAATTCGTGTGGTACCAACATGACGGATGTCTCGCCTATTCCGCAAAAATAAATTCCAGGCATTCTTAAAAGAATATTTCGATCTATTTCAGTCGGGTGTTTCGGAAACGCAAACTGCCTTGCACGCTCACCAAACTTGGGTTTTATCACCGTGGAAAATTAAATCGAAGACTGCACAAAGAAACACAGACGACTCCTAAAGACGTGGAGTACTGCGTGACACAGGCCTGTCTACCGTAAGTTCAGATGAAATTCATCATGCAGCCTTTTGCTGACAGGAATCTCTTTATAGCGTGCATCATGGCTCAAGGTCAACATTTTGAACATCTGATAATTATGAAAGGCATAATAATAAACACACGAACCGTGCCTGAATTATGTCGCTCTTTATATTTGGTACATTCTGGCAGACGTTTGTGGAACCTATTCTCTTAAGCACTGTTTTATCTTATTACTATTTGATAATGTTACATACATGTTATGTCGCTGAAGTCCTCTCCTAAGACTCGCTCCAGTGACATGGAAAAAGTATTTATAACTCGGCAGATATAAACATTAAAAATTGCTTGCGTACATCAGAGAATCCGCCACATTGCCTGAACTCAGCGCACACTGCGCCTGGATATGTCGTTCTAAAAGTAAAGGACGTCTTGATCAGACGGGCCGTGCAATTCTATACCCACCTCCACCGCGTTATCGTTTGTAGTCGACGGTATCTGCTTCTATGTAACACAGATGGGAATCAGAGAACAGATTGGCCCATATCTCAATAGGTACCGGTTGCAGACATTCTTTACGGGAACTTCTCTTCTAGTTTCAACCAATACTACCGCCTGTTTAATGAAGAGTAAAGAACCTATAACGGTTCATTAGGTACAACCAAAGTTACTTTCTAATGTGACGATTTTGCCCGCAAATGACATGTTTTTCGTGTGGTAGGAAGTCCGTAAAGAGGGACTTTCATGAAAACCACACACTATTTAAAAGATGCACTAAATCCAAAGTTTTCAAGATACGGCAATGAAATTTTGTACCATGCTGTACATGAAATTAACAAATGTACTGTTTCTTGGATTATATATATTTAACTTTTTTATGAAATGTAAAAATTTTATTTTCAAAAGTAATAGATGTACCTTTTCCTTAGAAACTGTTAGATTTGTACAAAATTTTCTCTGTTTAACCTCTCCTCATATAGTAAGCTTCTCTCATGACGTTTTTTGAATATATCTTATAAGATGATTTCAGTATTTTTTATTATAATTCTATATCTATGGTGTAAAATACATGCAAAATACGGAACACTTTGCCCCATATCTAGCTTAGACTCAGGATTTCAAAGTTTACTCTTGAGACAACATTTATTGGGTTTCTAGAAATAAGTGTGCAAAATTCCATAATTCTAGCCTTCATAGAATCAGAAAAAAAGTACATAAACTTCAAATAAATACAATTTTCAGGAAATGGAATTTAGAGTTCGACTTAACGTATTTCCTTATATCACCTCTTCAAAAGATTAGTACTCAGGGTTCTCTTTTCCTTCAAGGCCTCCTGGTTTCTTGTTTTCTACCTTCTTTCCTTTACCAGGTCTTCAGCTGACAGTTTAGCTGCAGAGAGGCTCTGTAAATCTATTTTTCACAAAATGTCTTGAGTGAAATTTCTCATCTTAAAGTCATTTGCCTCCAAGAGCTTCATCTTCCCTACGTCCCCATCATGAAATACAAGAACTGCATAATTAGTTGCAATTCTTTCAACTGTAGTAGATGAAAATGTGCGCCGGCCGGGGTGGCCGAGCGGTTCTAGGCGCTTCAGTCTGGAACCGCGTGACCGCTACGGTCGCAGGTTCGAATTCTGCCCCGGCCATGGATGTGTGTGATGTCCTTAGGTTAGTTAGATTTAAGTAGTTCTGAGATGTTAAGTCCCATAGTGCTCAGAGCCATTTGAACCATTTGAAAATGTCCTTTCGATCATCGTTTCCATATGAATTTAGAGAGTCATATGGATTCTGAGTTTTTCCGTGAACGCACGTTTTTAGAAATTCAGAATCGTACAGAAATTTGTAGGTGGTCTTTACAACATCCATGATAGAATTTAGAAGCCTCTCCTTGCGTATGTAGGGGTTGTTATCCCTCTGAGTGTGTAAATGGTTCAAATGGCTCTGAGCTGGGGGGCGGCAACTGACTCTCAAATGGCTCTGAGCACTACAGGACTTAACATCTGAGGTCATCAGTCCCCTAGAACTTAGAACTACTTAAACCTAACTAACCTAAGGACATCACAGACATCCATGCCCGAGGCAGGATTCGAACCTGCAACCGTAGCAGTCGCGCGGTTTCGGACTGAAGCGCCTAGAACCGCGCGGCCATCGCGGCCGGCTCAGTTTGTAAATAATGAAGTCTTGCTTCAAGAAGTGGGCATGGCAGGAATGTCGCGTAACCCATTTATTTTTCAGTTACTCCGGATGCGAGTTCATCATTGAAACTTGAGGAACTTATTGTTCATGAGTTCTACTAATATATAGAAATAAACTAAAAAATTGCCATTTTCGGTCAATTCGTGAACGTATTCCCTTAATCCAATCACCAGGCAGCAGTTCGCTATTTGCAGGTGCTTTCCGAATAACTCTCGACCACTGAATCCGTGTTTGTCGGTGGCAGTAGCAGGTCAGGCAGAAGCTAGTGAGGCGGTGTGAATCGATAGGGCGTGAGGCCGGCACGCCAGACAGAAGCCTGTCGTGTGGCTGGCCGCCAGCACAGCCGTAATGAGGCCGTCCGTGCCTGCCCTAGGACAAGCCACTGTGCGACGCGGCGGCCGGAGTTGCGCAACGCTCTGCACGCCTCACACCACCGCTGTACCTCACGCAACAAGAGAGTCATGCATCCCTTAGAGCTCCAGCTTTTTCTGTTATTCATTAACGTTTTTGCTAGAGTGTGTAATCGAAACACTGTCGTACATTAGGGATAAACTGATAAATTAAGAGCATATGGACTATCAGACCAATTGTGTGATTGGATTGAAAAGTTCCTAGATAACAGAACGCAGCATGTCATTCTCAATGGAGAGAAGTCTTCCGAAGTAAGAGTGATTTCAGGTGTGCCGCAGGGGTCTGTCGTAGGACCGTTGCTATTCACAATATACATAAATGACCTTGTGGATGACATCGGAAGTTCACTGAAGCTTTTTGCGGATGATGCTGTGGTATATCGAGAGGTTGTAACAATGGAAAATTGTACTGAAATGCAGGAGGATCTGCAGCGAATTGACGCATGGTGCAGGGAATGGCAATTGAATCTCATTGTAGACAAGTGTAATGTGCTGCGAATACATAGATAGAAAGATGCCTTATCATTTAGTTACAATATAGCAGGTCAGCAACTGGAAGCAGTTAATTCTATAAATTATCTGGGAGTACGCATTAGGAGTGATTTAAAATGAAATCATCATATAAAGTTGATCGTCGGTAAAGCAGATGCCAGATCGAGATTCATTGGAAGAATCCTAAGGAAATGCAATCCGAAAACAAAGGAAATAGGTTACGGTACGCTTGTTCGCCCACTGCTTGAATACTGCTCAGCAGTATGGGATCCGTACCGGATAGGGTTGATAGAAGATATAGCTTCAAATGGCTCTGAGCACTATTGGACTTAACATCTATGGTCACCAGTCCCCTAGAACTTAGAACTACTTAAACCTACCTAACCTAAGGACATCACACAACACCCAGTCATCACGAGGCAGAGAAAATCCCTGACCCCGCCGGGAATCGAACCCGGGAACCTGGGCGTGGGAAGCGAGAACGCTACCGCTCGACCACGAGCTGCGGACGATAGAAGATATAGAGAAGATCCAAAGGAGAGCAGCGCGCTTCATTACAGGATCATTTAGTAATCGCGAAAGCGTTACGGAGATAGATAAACTCCAGTGGAAGACTCTGCAGGAGAGACGCTCAGTAGCTCGGTACTGGCTTTTGTTGAAGTTTCGAGAACATACCTTCACCAAGGAGTCAAGCAGTATATTGCTCCCTCCTACGTATATGTCGCGAAGAGACCATGAGGATAAAATCAGAGAGATTAGAGCCGACACAGAAGCATCCCGATAATCCGTCTTTCCACGAACAATACGAGACTGGAATAGAAGGGAGAACCGATAGAGGACTCAGACTACCCTCCGCCACACACCGTCAGGTGGCTTGCGGAGTATGGATGTAGATGTAGATTCAGGCTGCGCTGTTTTAAGTGAGTAACTGCGCCGAGACTGGTCTAAAAGTGACATATTCCAGTTATTATCTCTTAATGATATTTGAACTCTACAGAACAATTTGATGTATTATTCCAATTCGAAGTGTACTTTTCATCATTTCAAAGTTAATAGCGCAAACAGAATAAAGTTCATGAGCTGCATTCGCAATTGAGAGTGTAGGCAACCGTCAGTTGTGTGATGGATTGATGACACAACAACAACAACAATTAAGGTTCGACGTACTATGTAAAAGAAGTGGCAGTATTCGATATTCATCTAGCGCTCTGTAAGTGTTGATCAAGAATTGTCTTAGACAATTCAATTGGAAGACAATAATAGAAAAGGGAGTCTAACAGATAAATACATTGATGAAATCTAGCAATATTATAGAACGACAATAAGATGCAACCCGTATCTCCTACAAAAAATGAAAAGAGCGGTGTGGGTTACATTCTTCGACAAATCATCCACTGATCATATCTTATAAGTGATCTTTGTCCACTGGTTTCTGATTGAAGTTGCAAGTACCGCAAAGCTTAGGCAATGGATATAGAGGAACAGGTTAGACACAAAAACAACATAGCATCTGCAGTGATGGAAACTCTTAAAACAGTGCATACCTTTCCAAACGCCGGCCGCTGTGGCAGAGCGGTTCTGGGCGTTTCAGTCCGGAACTGAGCTGCTGCTACGGTCGCAGGTTCGAATCCTGCCTCGGGCATGGATGTGTGTGATGTCCTTAGGTTGGTTAGATTTAAGTAGTTCTGTCTAGGGGACTGATGACCTCAGATGTTGTCCCATAGTGCTTAGAGCCATTTGAACCATTTTAAACCTTTCCAAACGTCTCCATGGTCTAAGACAAATCTCGAATGAGTCTCTTAATAATGTCATTTCGACCCACATACCAAAAAATGTGTTTTTGGGAAGGTAAACTCTGTATCTGGGTGTTTGCGATGCTGTGATAACGTTTAGTGACAGTAACAAGGGAAGAATTAGGGCACTACAGAAACTTGATAGCAGACCAGAAGCGCCGGCCGCGGTGGTCTAGCGGTTCAGGCCCTCAGTCCGGAACTGCGGGACTGCTACGGTCGCAGGTTCGATTCCTGCCTCGGTCATGGATGTGTGTGATGTCCTTAGGTTAGTTAGGTTTAAGTAGTTCTAAGTTCTAAGGGACTGATGACCACAGAAGTTAAGTCCCATAGTGCTCAGAGCCATTTGAACCATTTTTGCAGACCAGAAGCAATATCCTTCAAGCCTTTCAACGAACGAATGAATTTAGAATGTGAAAGCCCAGCGCGCAGCAGAAGAAATCACTGAAGAAGCAGGAAAAAATGAAGCGTCTGGGCTTGCAGGATGATCAAGAACAGAATACAAACAATGCTGATCATGGGCCTGGCTCTTTCTAGGCGCTGCCGTGCCTCCATATGTGAGCTGATACCATATAAAACTTCGTACTTGATTTCCTGAAAATGATATTTTGAAAAATATTTAACCCATTATCTCAGGAACTATTACAGATATTTATACCTTAGTTTACACTTCGTTACGTCTCGGTACACTGTAGCTACTGAACCACTACAATGCATCTACCCGTAACAGCTTTTTACCTACAAAGGGAGAAATTGGAGTTTCCAAAGAAAAAATTGAACTTAATTTTAAAAAAAATTTGAAACTAATTGTCTGTCTGGATGTTCAGAATCTGGTTCAGTAACCAGTATAGGTGTTATGTAATACTTCCTACAAATTTCGGTTCCTATCGATCAAAGCCTCTCGGATAATTGGTCATCAAAATTGCAGTTTTAACCCTGTAGGTATGGGGCACACCTACTCCCATTAAACAGAGTGGCCTTTTATTCTGGAAGATGGCGACTCTAATCTCCACCCGGCCATCCTGTTTGAGGTTTTCCGTGGTTCCCAATAAATTACTTCAGAGAAATTCCGAAATAGCTCGGTACGGGCTTTTGTTGAAGTTCCGAGAACATACCTTCACCGAGGAGTCAAGCAGTATATTGCTCCCTCCTACGTATATCTCGCGAAGAAACCATGAGGATAAAATCAGAGAGATTAGAGCCCACACAGAGGCATACCGACAATCTTTCTTTCCACGAACAATACGAGACTGGAATAGAAGGGAGAACCGATAGAGGTACTCAAGGTACCCTCCACCACACACCGCCAGGTGGCTTACGGAGTGTGGATTTAGATGTAGAAATAGTTCTGTTATAAGACAACTATCGACTACCGGTATGCTCTATGTCATACTAGACAGATATGTATGTAAATGCCGATTGATATCAACTATGTGTAACACGAATTAAATACAGGGAGCAGAAGGTTATTTACAACTTGTACGGAAACCAGACTACAGTTACAAGAAACGAAGGGCATGAAAGGAAGCAATTACTGAGAAGAGAGTGGGATAGGGTTGTAGCCTGTCACCGGTGTTATTCAATCTGTACATTGAGCAAGCAGTTAACGAAACCAAAGAGCAACTTGGAAAGGGAATAAATTTCAGCATAAGAAATGAAAACTTCAAGCTTTGCCGATGACATTGTAAATCTGCCAGAGACCGTGAAGGACTTGGAAGAGTAGTTGAACAGAAGGAGTAGTGTTTTGAAAAGAGATTGTAAGACGAACGTCAATAAAAGTAAAAGAAGGATAATAGAATGTAGTCCATTTAAAACAGATGATGCTGAGGGAATTAGACACAGGAAAGCGGGCAATAGTACTAGTAGATCGCACAGTTTTGAACATGGCCGTCTTCTAGCTTGTCTTCGTCACAATGAATTTTTTTTTTCCTTGCAAGGTACACGTACCAAAGGCTTAATTTTACATGTCTACTCTAAACTTTGACTATTGTCTTGTCGCAGTGTAACTTTACGACTTTTAAAATTTCATTCTGAAGAAGACATACTTCGAGGTGTCAAAACCTAGGTTATTGTATTAAACAGTTATTTGCAACCGGTGGGCTACGTTACTTCTCCGTTGAACCTAGTAGATCAGTTCAGCTATTTAGCAGCGAAATAACTGATGATGCCAAAGTAGAGAAGATATAAAATGCAGACTGGCTATAGCAAGAAAAACCTTTTTGAAACAGATAAATTTGTTACCTAATATAGACCTGAGTATTAGGATGTCTTTTGTAAAGGTCTTTTATGCAAGTAAAACGTGAACGATAAGCAGTTCAGACAAAATAAGAATAGAAGATTTTGAAATGTGGCGCTACGTGAGAATGCTGAAAATTAAATGGGTGGATCGAATAGCAGATGTGGAGTTATTGAACTGAATAGGGGAAAAAAGAAATTTGAGATACAATTTATCTAAAACAAGAGATTGGTAGACAGGATGCAACTTGAAACATCAAGCAGTCGTCATTTTGGTAATGTGGGGAAGTGAGGATTGGAGGGGGGGAATGTGAATTGTAGAGGGATGCCAAGGTGTGAATACAGGAAGCAGATTTAAATGGTTGGAGACCGCAGGAATTATTCAAAGATGAAGAGTTTTACAAAGGACAGACGAGCGTGTAAAGCTGCATCAGACAAAAAACGATAACATGAATTACTTTTTTTTTGTTCTGTAACGATGCGTCAAATATCCTCATAAGGTGATCCTTGCGTAAATAAAACTACTATACCTTTACGAATGAAGAAACTAATAGCAGCTATCTGCTTAATTGTGGAGGACGTCAATAAACTTGCTAGGATTCGTGCTTTATCCAACAAGGATATGACCCTAGCCTACGCAGAGCCTTTTACCCGAAAGAGCTCCATAGCGTCATTTTCTTTGCGACGCTCCCGTACAAACTTTTGCGGCAACTCTTCCATCAAGAGCGTTGTACTTAGAGTGTCCATGGAATGCTGAGTGGCTTGCTAATACCAGGGTTCTGTTACAAACGGCACTGCCGAAACTTCATCTTTGTACCGCGTAGAGAGGAAGTGATCGTGAATGGTATGGTTTCTCTGTTTAAATTTTACTTTCGAAATTGCATCATTAATTACTAATATTAACGTAATTCGCATTGCGTAATCGGCCAAATAGCACCAGTAACATGGCATTGATAATTTCCACAGCATGTTCAACAGCTTAGTTCAATACTCCCGAATATTAGCTTCACTATGCAGGTGGAAAAGGGTGGCTACTTTCCCTTGCTTGGTGTGTTGGCGAATGATGATGATACCCAGGGACATGCATTATGTAGGAAGTCAAGTCTCATTAGTTCCTATCGTCAGATTGATAGTTGTCATCATCTGGATGAGAGTGAAAGGGCACTTCAGGCTTGGGTTCGTAGGGACGCACGTCATTTCATCTGTGTGTTACGCTATCGTGAATTAGTGAGTGACGAGAATAACGAGGTGACGGTAAAGCCTATAGCTTTAAGCTCTTACGCTGTAAGTATTTCCAAAAACTTTGGTCGAATTCTGAGGAAACCTGGTGTGAAATTTTTTGTCGACTGCCGTCTAACATTAGGACCGTTTTAGTGTACGATTTGCTTAAGGAGGGTGTCTATCGTATCACGTGTAGTTGTAGCATGTCATATATATCGTCAGACCATCAGGAACGTCGATGACCTCCGTAAAGTTAATAAGCGTCACACCCGCTTACAACAATCGGGCAAATCTACTGCAAATCATTAGCTTGGTACCAGAAATCCGATTGAAATAAGGACAAAGAGATTCTGGAGTGCACTCCTAGTTACTGGGATAATTTTCATAACGAAGCTGTTGACAATAAAGTAACAAGTGACTTTACAGAGACCGAAGTTCGTGCTTAAATTGTGGTTGCAAACGCCCTGTCTCCTGGGCGAAATAACAGAGGGACATACGTGTTCACCCGTTGTTGATTAAAATTTCTCTATCGATAGCGACTGACGTTAGTCATTCTTAGTTTTGTGATTTTGGTAGTTATTTACGATGTGTGTCGTCTATCTGCTCGTCGTCTTTTGATTTCCTGGCTGGCGTAGCTGCGCCCATCAAGGCTTCCAGGTGTTATGCACAGAAGTCTCTCGCTTCATTGTGCCTTGAAAAGAACGGGGTTTTCATCTGTTAAAATATCAGGGGTTGTGGAGGACGTTACCCGGCCGCATTCCCGGAAATAATTCGAACATTCAGTATACAGGAAAAGCTAAAATCTCATATGGATATCCTGTTACATGTGACTTCATGTTGTTTGTACCTCCTAGCGAGAAGTAATTGTGAAAAGTGTGTGGTTTCTCTCTTTGGATTGTCTTAGGGCTTCCATCCTTTCATCCAGTGTCGACTTGAAGCAGTTCTTCAGTCTATGTTGTAAATTAGACAGACTGTATATTTCTTTCCGTGTTGTGCTGCCAGTGCACAGGTGTCATTAATTCTCAATCTGCATAAAGCACGCACGATAACGGAGCGGTAAGCCTTCTCCTTTCCCAAGCAGGGACTCGAACCGGTGAGCTAAGCATTACGAGACAGCGACACTCCCATTCATCTGCATTTGGCGAGTTAAGTGCTGCACTTGGCTCGTCCCGTCTCTATTACAACTAGAGCTATCCCGCGGCGACCACTGCCATTGACGTGTTATTGAACACGGCCGTTGACCCTACGTGCTGGTCGATGCAGGCGTCTGTGTAAATGCGGACAGCTCACCCTCAACTGTGTGACACGACCTCACTCAATTAGACAGAGATGTTTGGAATATAATCCTGGCCTTTCGCGTAGATCTGGTGATCAGGGTATGTATGCCACCGCCTCTTCTCCTCTTCCTGGCAAAATACTGGCGATGTTTTCACCACCGTAATTCGAACAGGCCACCCACGAGTCCGGCGCCAGTCCACAATTGTCCGTTAACTAACCCAGTTAGAGAGGCGGACTGGCAGACTAATGACATGGTACCCCGCGAAAGGCCTTGTGACTGGGGACATTAGGAGATGAACAACTCGTACAGCTTTATCTGCCCCTGATGACATTCCCCATCAAATGTGCACAATTCTCATTTCTTCTGTATATGTCTTGCACACTGGTGTTACGTCTAGTAAATTCCATAGGTTAAAAGTTAACTGAGAGTTCCGTCGCTTCTTGCTAGAACAACATAATGAGAAATGGAAAAATACTATGCTGCTTATGTTCTACAAGATTAATTTATTCAAGTTACCCAGTTTTCGGGTTACAAGGCCGTCATCAGACCTTAAATATCGTCACCAAAGAAGGCACAACGTATGTATACAACACTGGAGAAGGTGTGACTGATCTGGATTGAGGCACAAGCATCAGAAAATGTCATCTTTGACAGTGCGTCGGTAATACAACTTAAAAAGTAAAAAAAAAGACCAGTAGCAAATATTACGGAGCAAATAGGAAAAACATTAGCAGTAAACTCGAAAAAACAATGCATATACACTACTGGCCAGTAAAATTGCTACACCGAGAAGAAATGCAGATGATAAACAGGTATTCATTGGACAAATATATTACACTAGAACTAACATGTGATTACATTTTCACTCAATTTGGGTGCATAGATCCTGAGAGAAATCAGTACCCAGAACAACCACCTCCGGCCGTAATAACGGCCTTGATACGCCTGGGCATTCAGTCAAACAGAGCTTGGATAGCGTGTACTGGTACAGCTGCCCATGCAGCTCCAACACGATACCACAGTTCATCAAGAGTAGTGACTGACATATTGTGACGAGCCAGTTGCTCGGCCACCATTGACCAGACGTTTTCGATTGACGAGAGATCTGGAGAATGTGCTGGCCAGGGCAGCAGTCGAACATTTTCTGTATCCAGAAAGGCCCGTACTGGACCTGCAACATGCGGTCGTGCATTATCCAGCTGAAATGTAAGGTTTCGGAAGGATCGAATGAAGGGTAGAGCCACGGGTCGTAACACATCTGAAATGTAACGTCCACTGTTCAAAGTGCGCGTCAATCGAACAAGAGGTGACCGAGATGTGTAACAAATGACACCCCATACCATCACGCCAGGTGATGACTAATACACGCTTGCAATGTGCATTCACCGCAATGTCGCCAAACACGGATGCTGTAAACAGAACCTGGATTCATCCGAAAAAATGACGTTTTGCCATTCGTGCACCTAGGTTCGTCGTTGAGTACACCATCTCTGGCGCACCTGTCTGTGATGCAATGTCAAGGGTAACCGCAGCCATGGTCTCCGAGCTGACAGTCCATGCCGCTGCAAACGTTATCGAACTATTCGTGCAGATGGTTGTTGTCTTGCAAACGTCCCCATCTGTAGACTCAGGGATAGAGACGTGGCTGCACGATCCGTTACAGCCGTGCGGATAAGATGCCTGTCATCTCGACTGCTAGTGATCGAGGCCGTCGGGATCCAGCACGGCGTTCCGTATTAGCCTCCTGAACCCACCGATTCCATATTCTGCTAACAGTCATTGGATCTCGACCAACTCGAGCAGCAATGTCGCGATACGATAAACCGCAATCGCGATAGGCTACAATCCGACCTTTATCAAAGTCGGAAACGTGATGGTACGCATTTCTCCTCCTTACACGTGGCATCACAACAACGTTTTACCAGACAACGCCGGTCAACTGCTGTTTGTGTGTGAGAAATCGGTTGGAAACTTTCCTCATGTCAGGACGTTCTAGGTGTCACCATCGCCGCCAGTCTTGTGTGAATGCTCTGAAAAGCTAATGATTTGCATATCACAGCATCTTCTTCCTGTCGGTTAAATTTCGCTTCTGTAGCACGTCATCTTCGTGGTATAGCAGTTTTAATGGCCAGTAGTGTATAACAGTTGGCATTAAATACACAAATCCAATAAAATAAAATTAGTATTTGACAAAACTTCTTCGGGGATTTTTAGACATGGCAAGTGATGCTAAACCAAATAAAAGGAAGAATTAACAATTACTGCAACAGAATATTTGGAGTACATGGGAAATCACAATAAAACAAAAAGAAAATAATAAATACGAGAAAGTACTTATTAAGTACTAATTTTATTTTATTTTTTACAAGGTTTGTTTATTTAATGTAAACTGTTATACAATCACTGTTTTTTCAGGTTTACTATCAATGCTCCTTTATATTTATTTTAAATTGCATTACTACCGCATTATCGAAGGTGACTTTTACTTAATGTTTGTGGCTCAGTTTAGATCAGTAAGATCTTTTCAAATGTCTGGTGTTGGCCTTGGAAGCCGAAGACCGCTTAACTTGAATAAATTAGTCCTGTAGAGCATAAGCAATATTGTCCTTTTTGTTTATTATTCGTAGTCATCCCTCATTTTCCTTTTAACAAAAAAGGCAGTTTTCCCTACCATCTTATATAATAGACCTCATCAAATGCAGGTGCACTCACGACCTACAGTAAATAACCACCCATGCACAACAGCTCAGTAACTCTTGCGTGTATAGCGTTCTACAGCTACCGAGCGAAGTGCCACACTGCTAAAAACTCTGAAGTACAATTCGATAAGCGTGGGCTGCTAATCTAGATTAGACATTCAGATTGAAGCCTCCCGTTGCTTCTCCCAACTTTTAATGCGAATACTCTGTGGCTCCTTGAATAGGACCAAGGCGCAATTTCTTTGCTGTCCTTCTCATTGACGAACTTGTCATTTGCCTCTAACATCCTCGGTTTTAAGGAGACCCTAAACTCTAACCTAGTGTCCCTCATTCCTACTAGATCTGATACCCTAAAATTTATTAGTGACGGAGCACTTGGGGAAGTAGTTAGTAACAATTAATTGAATTACATTTGTCTCTGGTAGTTCATATCGAACCTGCACATCTAGTTTGGGGCGCTTTGCGGTGGCTTACCAAACAAGGACTGCCAGGCACAAACTGAAGTCTGGCGCCAGATTAAACAGTGACCATTGTGAGTGTGGCTTTTAGAGGGTTGCCACACTTGCTAAGGTAAATTTCACGCTGATTCCCTATCTCTGAACGGGGAAGTTGATGCTCGGATCATTGAGCTATGGGCACATGTAAGAATGTCAAATTATTCGTCGTCAGATGATGCACACTACTTTCCCCTGTTGGTGTACCGAGATAGGTGGCGCCGTGGTTATCACACTGGACTCTCATTCGGGAAGGCGACAGTTTAAAATTCTCCTCCGGCCATTCAGATTTTGGTTTTCCGTGATTTTCCTTAATCACTCCAGACAAATGCCGGATGGTTCCTTTCAAAAGGGCTCTGTCGATTTCTTTCCCACACTGTCGTAATCCATGCTTGGGCCCCATCTCTAATGATGGGGCTGTCAAGGTGATGTTAAACTCTTAATCTTCCTTCCTTCCTTCCGTTGGTTTAAGTGACGAAAGTGGTGAAAGGGAGGACATTTGGCAACATAACAAGAAAAAAAAAGTCGATCGACAGATGTGCGACTACCTTGACATTGTGGGAGAAACGCTGAAAAATGATGTAGTTATTTCATATCATTCTCTGCAAATCGGCGATCAGTTAGATGGTGACCATTTTCGCTTCAGGATAAGTAAAGGCACTATAGAGGCAGTTCCGACGTAGCACTTGCGAATGGAAGCAAGATTTAACAAGAAGCAAGATACTTTCGTAAGAGTTGTCGACAATGAAAATATGTATAATTTACAATAATACGAATACCGATAGGGAACACTAAGAATGGAAATCTGAGAGAGTATGTGCCAGGATTAAAAATAAAAACTACTTAAGACAGGGATGAAGCCGTGCTCTTCTGCACTTCGAGCTGTATATCGCAACAGGAGTGAAGGAAATAATGAAAGCTTCCGAAGTGTGATAAAAATTCAATGTGAAAGATATTCATGATGAGACTTGCATAGTACATTACTGACCTCTTTAAAAGTGAGGAAGAATTGCAGAACCAGCAGAAGAAGATGACTGGTGTAACGGGTAGGGAAAACGGATTGAGGGTGAACCAAAGACAGATGAATAATGAGGATTAGCAGAAATGATATTTGTGACAAAATTAGCATCAATATTGAGGACTATGAAATAGATAAAGTGAAGGAATCCTGCTTCCTTGGAAGCAAAATAGCGCACCACGGACGAAGCAAAGACATGAAAAGCAATGACAATCAAAGATAGCATTCCTCGCCAATAGAAATATGGATCTGTGAAACATATCCTTTAAATTTGTGAAGGAATGTGAGAATTAACATACAGCATTGTATGGAAGTGAGTCATGGACTGTGGGAAAACCGGATAAGAAGAAACTACTGAAAATTAAGTGTGGTGAAGAGATAAAAAATGAGGTTCTCTGCTGCATCGGTAAGGAAAGGAGGGTGTGGAAAACAAACATCAAAAAGAAGGGACCGTATGATAGAATGTGCGTTAAGACTCCATGGAATAACTTCCGTGGTACTAGAGGGAGCCATAGATGGCAAAAATTCTCGAGGAAGGCAGAGATTGAAATGTATTCAACAAATAAAAAAGGACGTTGGGTGTGTTAGAGATGAAGAGATTGGCGCAGGAGACAAAAGTATACTTGATACTAATCTGTGCTCGTTAGTTGTTTCGCTTAATAATGGTCCCGTTACAGTGACCGGCGTTGAACTTGAAACTGTACTCGTTTGGAAAGAGCTCATTGCGGGAACAGCATTTTTTTTTTTTTTTGACTACATTCACGAAGACGACGTTCAGTTATAATATACAAGCGACTCCGTGTTACACTGATTTATTTGCAGCTTAAAAGTGCCGTTCGCTGGCTACCTGCATCATGAAGGGACGGGATGAAGCATGTTTAGCACGGCGGACAATGGATTGTCTGCCCAGATAAGGAAACACGGCGGCGCAGCGCGCAGGCTAGAGACCCCTTTTGGAGGAATTATACAGCCTGCCGCCGCGGTTCGATGCCCTCCCAAGCTTGGCCGCAGAAGAGCCATTCAACATTGGACGGCGATAGAACTACGGACTTGTGCGACGAGTCACGCTTCAGGGCTCGGCTTGCACGAGAGTATCCGAGGCATTTAGGGTACAAAACTGTTCAGGAGTTGCTAAAGCCTAATTAAATGCTTTGTGATAAAAACTAAAACCACAGCTGGCACTCAGTGTACACAATCATCCATAGTAAATGTGGTATTCGGTTTTCATCGCGCCGTATGTGACAATGCGACAGGTGGAAACAATCACGTTTGAAAGACGACTCATTCGTAAATAACACGATTTGTAGGAAGTTAGGATAGTACTACTGCACTCGATAATCCGTCGAAGGGACTGAACTCCGATTTCACCATCATTTGGGCTCATTGCTTTTACACGTTTTTTACGATAAGGAGGTAATGTCTTCTTCATCAGTATCCGCCAGACAATATTCTTCGAACTGTCGATTTCAAGGGCGATTTGGCAGATGCTTTTTAAAGAATCTTCTCCTCACAATCTAACATCATCTCCTTACATGCTATCGTCCGAACAATTGTTTGTCGAGTTCCTTGTCTATTTCCCTCAAGTTTGGTCGACCCTATTTGTGGTACATATCTGTCCTCGACGATAAGTTTTTTCCACTTAGGACGTCAACTGTTTCGCGACTTTTTTCTGAACAGTCATTCAACTTTCCTGGCACCCATTCAGTTGCGTCACACAGTAAAGAAATGTCTGCCAGCTTGTAACAATTCGTGGACTGTACAAAGTGTTCAACTGTGCCATGTACACACCACAGACGACTATCTATTGTTTTGCAAGGTAGCGCCACAAAGGAAACAGAAACAATTTACAAAGCCGTGGACCCGAGTGTTTCTGATCCAAGACCTCGTAGGGCCGAAAACAATCATTCCCAACAGTTGGTTTCCTGTATTAAAATACTTTAGGCTCATCTTTCTTCTGTTTTGACCTTTAAGCTTTTGGGACACACAGCATAACTCAATAGCTTTAAGATCTTCCTGTCTCTCTCTGCTATTAACTTCTTTCATCTGTAATGAGTTCTGGTACTCTATTTAAGTCTCATACTGAAGTTTTTAAAAATATATTTATATAGTGTGTTTCGTTTGATAAAGTCCATTCATCAGTTCTACTAAATTACCCAAGAATTGTGTAAATTTGATTTTGAGCGTCCTCATGTTTTACACTGATGTCCGGCGCAGATGTTTAAACAATCCCGACATTTGTCTCAGTGGAGAGTAAGAATGCACCTAAAAACTATACATGCGGTTTGGCCGGTGTAATAAAGCAGCGATTGTAATCCGGTTCCGCGATTCGATCTGAGACTGGCTGATTTCCCCTCCTAGCAGTCTAGCGCTCTACTTTCGTTTCTTTTTGTTTTTTCACAACACTGTATGACGATTTGTAGTCTTCGAAAATAGTCAAGAAGAACTGAGTAAGTTCTTGGAAATCAAATGGTGAATACGCCCTGCAGCTATTAAGTAATATCTGTCATAATCTCTGGCAGATGGACTGTTGCAACATGGCAAAGCTGCGTATTATGTGCTATAAAAATTAAACATTAAATTTTAACAGCAATTTTTCAGTCGGCAGTAAATGATCTCTTCTGTAAACACGTCACATTCCGATTACGGTAGACACTGATGATCAAGGGAATGGAACAGCTACGCGTTGCACCTGACCCGTGGGAGAATGTCACGGAGATGCCGAAAAAACTGGACCGGCATACACTTGAAGATAGGCGCGATCTGCCACTAGAAAGCTACTTACAAGGTTTTACAAACCGGCTATAAATGATGACTCTAGGACTATATTACAACCACATACATATCGCTCCCTTTGGGATCGTGAGAACAAGATGGTGCTGATTACTGGGTGTACAGAGGCGTTTAAGCATTCATTCTTCCCGTGCTTCACACATGAATGGAACTGGAAGAAGTCCTAGTAACTGGTACCGTGGGAAGTACCCTCTGCCATACACTTGGCAGTTGTTTGCAGAGTATGAATGTAGACGTAGACCGTTGTTACGCCTTGCTCTTGCTGTACGGCCAACAA
Organism: Schistocerca piceifrons; assembly: GCF_021461385.2. NCBI lineage: Eukaryota > Metazoa > Arthropoda > Insecta > Orthoptera > Acrididae > Schistocerca > Schistocerca piceifrons. The sequence goes on along the minus strand of NC_060142.1, from coordinate 162,816,994 downwards.
TCGATCATACTTCCAGGATCTTCTTGGCGTATTGCAACTGTGTGACTATCCAGGAATTGAAGTAAACCCTTGTACTTTTCTGGCTGTGCTCTTGCCGTGTGAGCTGCTCAGATTCGTATTAAAATTCCGTCGTCAGACAGTGCTTCTTTCTTTCCGTGAGGTACACGGTGAAATAACCGTTGTGGAAAAAGGAGGGTGCTGGCTAATTCTGTTCTGCGCTCATTGACAGCACTCGTTGCTCATTCTAAGCGATAAAGCACCATCCCGTCTGTCTTGACACGTTTCATAGTGATGAAATGAACAGTCCACGGGGGTGAAGGTACTTATTTCTCTTCACAGTCACCTGATATTGGCCATGTTGAGAATATCGAGGATGCAGTTCAGGTGGATGGGCACTCCGTAGACCAGTGGTTCCCAACCAGGTGGTAATTAGCTCCTGAGGGCTAAAACGTAATTTTCTGAGGCGTAAAACCAAAAGGGTACAGTTGTGTTTCGGTTACAAAATTATTTTTGAAAAATCGTTACTATTATCATTATTCCGTAAGACTGTAATACTGCTTACATAGGTTACCAATAAGTACATCTTTTTCTCCAAACACTAGCATTAATGTATGACGTAATATGGTGGTTACAGCCTGTGAAACAAATGTACGAACCTTTTCTTCAGTCGGCCGAAGTGGCCGTGCGGTTCTCGGCGCTGCAGTCTGGAACCGCGAGACCGCTACGGTCGCAGGTTCGAATCCTGCCTCGGGCATGGATGTGTGTGATGTCCTTAGGTTAGTTAGGTTTAACTAGTTCTAAGTTCTAGGGGACTAATGACCTCAGAAGTTGAGTCCCATAGTGCTCAGAGCCATTTGAACCATTTTTGAACCTGTTCTTCATCTAGTCCGCCCATTACACACGTACTATGTACTTTGTTCCACGCGTTTGTGACAGTAACAATAAGACACAGTCATCATGTATGGTTAAATATCTCATGAAAGTGCCTCCTCGAGTAGTACGTAGTTACTGCTAGAGACCATAAATTGGTCCATTATTCACTTCGTAACAGTAAACGAACTAACTGACAACACTGCAGTAACTGCTACTACACTGCTTTGTGGCCTACACTGTATTATTAGTATTTTTATTATACATTTTTGCCCTTAAGACAGTGATTGAGCTTGAATGTTACATGATTATTCAATATTCCCCTTTTTTCATGTTTTCTTCTTCTTTTTCTCTTCCTAAAACCTCTTCATTCTGTGATTGTGTTCGTGTTTCCTTTGTTCTATCGATATTTTCCCTGATATCTTCCTTTCTTTTACTTCAGATTTCGTGTTCATAATTTTGTTTCTGAATTTGTCTCTTTCATCTATCATTCCTTTGTTGATTCCTGCTTGTTTTAGGTCTTCTTCTACTTCATGAAACTAGTTGGTTTTTTTGATTGAGCTGCTGAGTACATCAAAAATACTCTATGTGTGTCTGATGATGTTCATTCTGTGTATTTGCTCGAAGAATGTTAATCGACGTTTTCTGATTATGTCTGTGAGTCTGTCTATATGTTCGTGTAGTTCTTTGGTTGACCTCTTCATTGATATACCATCTTTACGTACCGCTCCAAAAATTTTTCGAAGGATTTTACGTTCCATCTTTTCTGTCTCTATGATGCCTGGTTCCCCGATTGTGGTCGTTTCTGATAGATGGCATCTGGTAGTACAACTGTATTGTAGTGCCTGAGTTTCGCCTGTCTTGATATGCTTCTTTTATTGCAGTGCGTCCATGTGAGTTTGTACGCTTTCTGAAGTTTTTCTGTTCGTTCTGTATTGTGTGCCTTGTTTGATCCTCCTGTTTGTATGTATTCTCCTAGATACTCTGTTAACCAATCCGTATTTTGTCTGTATCACTCGTGTTTTGTTGTTCTTTCTTTCCATATATTATGTTTTCTCGTATGATATCTGTAAACCCGTTTTAGCAGTGACTTCATGTGGATATTCCAGGGCTTTTTGCGCTTCTTCTATGTTGTTGCTGAGTATTGCCAAGTCATATGCAAATGCTAGGCATTTTATGATTGTCTTGTTTGCACGTGTTCTTCCTAACTGAATTCCTTTTAGTTTTTCTTCCCACTGCTTGATAATTTTGTCCAGGACTATGTTGAATAGAAGTGGTGTATGTATCTCAAATGGCTCTGAGATTTCTCTCATAACTTTTATTTTGGATGTGGTGTCTCTGAGCGTCTGTTCTATCAGTGCTCTAGTTTTTCTGTCTATTACATATTCTTCTAGTGTGTCAAAGAGAGAGTACTTGTCAGTGGAGTCATAGGCCTTCTTCACAAATGTAACTCCAGTGTTGTTCGCCTGTCTGACCTTCAAGAGCGTTCTCAGGTTCCAAATTTGTTCAATACAGAACCTTCCCTTTCTGAACCCTGCCTGGTATCCACCTATATTTGTATCCACTTATGGTTCCAGTCTGTTCATTAACACCTTGGACAGAATTTTGTAACTGGCCGGTAATAATGAGATCCCTCTGTAATGATTAGGGTCTGTCCTATCTCCCTTTTTGTGGAGTAGGCGAATCAGTGCGCATTTCCATTCCCGTGGAATTGTCTCTGTACTCCACATTTCCAAGAGAATTTTATGAATTTTCTTTGTAATATTTTGGTCTGCGAGTTTCCAGATCTCGGCGATAATGCCATCTTCCTCTGGGGCTCTGTTGTTCTTTAGTTGTTTTATAACCTGCTCTACCTCTGTGATTGTAGGCGGCTTCGAATCTGGATTTGGTGGTGTTTTCGTGGAATATAATTTTTGCCTTGGGCTTCTCAAAGTCGAGGAGTTTATCAAAGTACCCTTTAAGAATATTGCAATTTTGTTTGGTATTTGTTTGTAGAGATCCATTTGTTCTTGTGAAGCAGGTATTTGGAGGTTGATAAACCATTATATTTTCTCTGAACATTCTGTAGAAATTTCTGTATTATTATTATTATTATTATTATTATTATTATTATTATTATTAGTAGTAGTAGTAGTAAGAACAGTGGTCACAGACAAAGCATTGGCTACCTGAACTCTTCCAATTTCTGCCAGCTCAGAAGTAAGGAGTCATTTACAAACAGTGCGCCTAAATATGGTTCATATGTGTTAATACGGCTGATTTTGAATTGGTGTGTAGGATGTGGATGAAGCAGGTGTCACAAGGAAGAGGAGTGGTGGAGAGGAAGCATGTTTTGTAACAGCTGTCTACCCTGTATGGATAGTTAGCTTTCTTTCCGCAGAAGATGGCTTAGGTAACAGTCGCAATGCACTGAGAATTATTTGATCATTCCATAAAAAAAAGTTGTCACAAATAAACCATAGCAATTGATTCATGGTTTAATGAAACTCCAGCAAAAGCTTAACATCAGTCTGAAAATGAATGTGTTCAAAGAAAATTCTTTTTGATTGTTTAGTCGGGAACTGATGTTAAATATGGTGGAGGAGAGGGTCGGGGGTGGGGAGGGTAACTAGATAATATCTGATTGCCCTCACGGATAATGACCTCAGAAAGACTGGGAACCACTGTCGTCACGAGATTTTATTTACAGCAGTTGAGTTTGTTAGTGTGGGGCCCTGTCCACTTGTCTCTCAATAGGGTGTCTAAAGGATGCTGCCTTTTCTGATAGCTATACAACAATTCAAGCAAATCACATTAATGGTTTTTATTACGATAAAGTAGAGCCGACCACTGTGGTCCAGCGGTTCTAGGCGCTTCAGACCGGAACCGCGCTGCTGCTACAGTCGCAGGTTCGAATCCTGCCTCGGACATGGATGTGTGTGATATCCTTACGTTAGTTAGGTTTAAGTAGTTCTAAGTCTAGGGGACTGATGACCTCAGGTGTTAAGTCCCATAGTGCTTAGAGCCATTTGAACCGTTTGATAAAGTAGATTAACAATATTTAACTTTGTATTTGCGACGAGTTGTCGCAAGCGAGGGCGACATGCAGCTAAGTCAGTGTCCTTCACTATATACAATGTCCATGTAAGCAATGGACATGGATCTCTAATAACTGCTCCACTAGTGTCTGTCTTCTACTGTCCTAAGGCTGGCAGGAGCGGTGCTTATATTGTCTTCGTATAGAGGCCGCTCCTGTTGTGGTGCGGTCCTAGCTATTGGCTGACGTCGTCTCACAGCCTTCTCTACTCTTGCGTTCATGTTCGTACCGGCGCTTTTCTTACGCCGGAACAGTTAACGAGGTTACCAAGTAGTTAAAAAAGACAATCACGATTTCGATATTTTCAGAAGACGTATTTCAGCGTTTCTAAATGGTTCAAATGGCTCTGAGCACTGTGCGACTTAACTTCTGAGGTCATCAGTCGCCTAGAACTCAGAACTAATTAAACCTAACTAACCTAAGGACATCACACACATCCATGCCCGACGCAGGATTCGAACCTGCGACAGTAGCGGTCGCCCGGCTCCAGACTGTAGCGCCTAGAACGGCATGGCCACTCCGGCCGGCTCAGCGTTTCTACACAATTAATTTTATCACTGATGTAAAGTTTACGGTGATAGCTAAAACGAATTGCTTCACTACTTGTCAACTTGTGTTGACAATCCAGGGTCCCTCAGACTCGATTCGTATACATCCCATAGGTGTTTATCCAAATAGAGTGGAGGCAGACAAGAGATAAAACATATGGGATAAATAAGTGACTACTTGGACCGATTGTGATGGAAGATTGTGATATACAAATGAGGAAATAAAATGGCAAGGAGTCGTGGAAAGAAAGGGCTGCAGAATTTAACGTCGCCACCCGACAGAACGATCGCTACCTCCAGTGAGATATCGTGATTTCATACGACGCTGAGACGTCCACATATTGGTGCAGAGATTTATGATCTGGAAGTGTATACCGCCACGTACCCTCCCCTTCATGGTCTAATTTCACTGGTGGGAATTTTTACCACCGCTGGTGATAAAACTGCCTGCTAACTAGTGGAGAAGCATCACGCTATGACGGCTTAAAACGCTCGGTCTCGGAGACAGCTGATCGTAATACTTGACTGTGTCCACTAGCAGATTTAATTTTCTTCACAACAGAGACAAGCTGACGAGGAGCAAAATGTTTTAGGCAGCACGATACAGAAGACAAATGTAACATAAGCATTGCCACTGGCAAGGAGTACAACAGGATTTCTAATACTCTTTTCCGGAACTTGTGTACAATTACAATTATATGCATAATGTGTGCGCAAAGAATGAGTGTTCTATGACTAGTAAAAATGTATACTAATTAAGATAACATTCAAAGCCCTGATAGAAATAGTATCTTTAAGACCATAGGCCTAATATTAGATCAGGGCAGAAATATTCTTTTTCATAGATCATGGCAGAAATATTCTTTTTCATAGATCATGGCAGAAATGTTCTTTTTCATGTGTAAATTTCAAACTTCTTAGCCATTAAGTACAATAAGCCCATTGATGATAACGCAAAAATGCAGACGCATAGTTCAAGATACAGAGAAAGTAGGTATTTTATCCTGCTGTACGAGTTCTGAAGTGTTAATAATGTCCAAATAAAATATTATGCTGCCCCAAACACACATTTATTCTATCCACTGCAGGCTTTAATAGCTAATAAATTAAAAATGCTAACCATCACAAATCTAACATTAAACAATTTAAAACCATATTCACTGTTAATCGACCGTGATTGTTTCAATAATATGAAAAGGTATTACAGAGACCGCTGCCACTCACAAAATTTTTTTGACTACTTTTCATTAGTCACCTTGAAAATAAACATCTGAACAACAATGACAACATCACCCAGAAAACTGTGCACTGCTGCAGATATGTAGTTGATACATCATAGTATTTAATAGAACTGAAGAAGAAATAGAAACTTTGTTAAATAGATTCAGCAACTTACACAAAACATCTACTTTGCCATAGAACATGAGAAAGATAACAAAATAATTTTTAAAACAAGACAATAACTGATGCAAACCGGCCCCTGCATATCGGTGTGCACGGAAAACCGACAAATACAGACACACTCATTAACAGAACCTCCACACACCCCAACTCAAATAAAGATGCCGCATTCAGATCCTTCTTAAACAGAGCACAGAAATTCGTATTTAATGCTGCCGACTGCGAGGGAGAAATAAACAGCATCAAATGCATTGCATGTAGCAATGGCCATCATGAACTTGAAATAGATACACTTTCATAACACATAATAAGAAACAAAAGGAAAAAAACTGAAACATCCATCTCCCAAAACATACAAAAAGCAAAGTATGTAACTTTACCATATTTATGAGTCATATCAGGCAAAATAACCAAGCTGTTTAAAAACACAGATATCAGGACTATTTTTGCCACCAACTACTACTTAAGAAAGAAACCGGTCAGTGACACCTCAGAACCAACATACACTCCTGGAAATGGAAAAAAGAACACATTGACACCGGTGTGTCAGACCCACCATACTTGCTCCGGACACTGCGAGAGGGCTGTACAAGCAATGATCACACGCACGGCACAGCGGACACACCAGGAACCGCGGTGTTGGCCGTCGAATGGCGCTAGCTGCGCAGCATTTGTGCACCGCCGCCGTCAGTGTCAGCCAGTTTGCCGTGGCATACGGAGCTCCATCGCAGTCTTTAACACTGGTAGCATGCCGCGACAGCGTGGACGTGAACCGTATGTGCAGTTGACGGACTTTGAGCGAGGGCGTATAGTGGGCATGCGGGAGGCCGGGTGGACGTACCGCCGAATTGCTCAACACGTGGGGCGTGAGGTCTCCACAGTACATCGATGTTGTCGCCAGTGGTCGGCGGAAGGTGCACGTGCCCGTCGACCTGGGACCGGACCGCAGCGACGCACGGATGCACGCCAAGACCGTAGGATCCTACACAGTGCCGTAGGGGACCGCACCGCCACTTCCCAGCAAATTAGGGACACTGTTGCTCCTGGGGTATCGGCGAGGACCATTCGCAACCGTCTCCATGAAGCTGGGCTACGGTCCCGCACACCGTTAGGCCGTCTTCCGCTCACGCCCCAACATCGTGCAGCCCGCCTCCAGTGGTGTCGCGACAGGCGTGAATGGAGGGACGAATGGAGACGTGTCGTCTTCAGCGATGAGAGTCGCTTCTGCCTTGGTGCCAATGATGGTCGTATGCGTGTTTGGCGCTGTGCAGGTGAGCGCCACAATCAGGACTGCATACGACCGAGGCACACAGGGCCAACACCCGGCATCATGGTGTGGGGAGCGATCTCCTACACTGGCCGTACACCACTGGTGATCGTCGAGGGGACACTGAATAGTGCACGGTACATCCAAACCGTCATCGAACCCATCGTTCTACCATTCCTAGACCGGCAAGGAAACTTTCTGTTCCAACAGGACAATGCACGTCCGCATGTATCCCGTGCCACCCAACGTGCTCTAGAAGGTGTAAGTCAACTACCCTGGCCAGCAAGATCTCCGGATCTGTCCCCCATTGAGCATGTTTGGGACTGGATGAAGCGTCGTCTCACGCGGTCTGCACGTCCAGCACGAACGCTGGTCCAACTGAGGCGCCAGGTGGAAATGGCATGGCAAGCCGTTCCACAGGACTACATCCAGCATCTCTACGATCGTCTCCATGGGAGAATAGCAGCCTGCATTGCTGCGAAAGGTGGATATACACTGTACTAGTGCCGACATTGGGCATGCTCTGTTGCCTGTGTCTATGTGCCTGTGGTTCTGTCAGTGTGATCATGTGATGTATCTGACCCCAGGAATGTGTCAATAAAGTTTCCCCTTCCTGGGACAATGAATTCACGGTGTTCTTATTTCAATTTCCAGGAGTGTAGAAACTGAGCAAATCAAGAATTTATAAATTCACATATAGGCATTGCAACAAATACTGCGTCGGCCAAACGGGAAGAACATATTGGCAGGATGAATTGATAAAGCTGTCGTCAGCTATAGCGAAACATATAAACAAAACAGGACACAGTACTGCGGTAGAAAACGATCTTAAAAGTACTGCATACCTTAGAAAAGAGCTGGAACATGAACATCTTGGAAGAGATGAAATGACAGAGTTTTAGAATTCAAATTTCTTCATGAGTTTCAATTCGGTACTCTTAAAATCGAAAATATGTAGCATGTTTACATATGAGTGAGTGTAGGTCCCTGCAATATCTTTGTTATTCTTAAAGTAAAACTTTTGTAGTGTCATATTTATCATGAAAATGTCACAGTCGCTCATTTTGTAATACATCTCGCCAACCATCATCAACGATGTGACAACAAGAAATGTAGAAGGCATTACAAGTGCTTGACAACACCAGGATCGACATATCGATAAAAAAATCGAAAAATTTTGTTTTGACCGCCATCTTATTTTTTGCACTGTTTGTGATACCGTTTTCCAAGATACCTTTAGAAGTTTGTGAACAATGGCTAACAAGATCAAAAGAGCCATAGAAATAGAGCCACATCATAAGAAAACTACCACGTCACAAAATTCGAAATTTTTGATGTAAACAGCAAACCAAATTACATGGTGGCATCCCTTTTTCTTAGGTTATCCTTCTTTCTTGACAGGATAACCACAGCACGTACCAAGTCTATACAAAGAAACTTTAATATACATGTGCACTTGGGTTAGATGTTTTTGTACTGCCACTGTAGCCTGTTGATGAGTTCTAACCTCGAAAGAGTGGTCAACAAATTATGTGACTGGCAGCGGTATTTGTAAAAATCCTTTGAAACATAAAGTTCATAGCGAAATCTATAAAAGCGACATATATCGAGTATTTTTTTTCACGGTATGAATTCGTTTATTTTAAACAATTCGTTGCCAGTAATGTAATGAACTGTATTCGCAGTGAGATAGTATCTACAAATTTCTGTTCCCTTTTACCTATTTAAATTTCAGTAGCAAAAACTCTTGTTGGAAAAACACACCTTTTTTTCCGAGATGGAAGACTGATATGTAGTGTATAAGTCCTTATGGAATGCTATATGTGTCTTCAATACGGGTTGGAAAGTGTACAGAAACGGTATCTGATATTTACATTTGTTTCAGATAGTACTTTGCAACATAATCATCATATCGACTCATAAATTTGTCGTAACAGTGTATAGGTTGTCTTAACACTGCTCGAAAAAAATTACTGCCTCCCCATTGTTTATATTTGAAATGTGTTGGATAACTATTGCTGATCTTTTATAAATGGATTTTATTTTGTTCCTTAACGTTTGTTTTACGCTTTTAAGCGGTCTGTAAGTTAAATAATTAATACTCTATGTGGACTGTTCGGAAAGTAAATTTCGACGCTGCATGATGCACAGAGGATCGGGGGTAGCGGAGTGATTTCAGCATAACTGTCACCCGTCCCGGTACGAGTCTGCTCGTGCCGCGGGAAGTTACTGACCTGTTTATGCCATAAACATAAATCAAAACGGCTGCTGTCATCGAAAATCCCGCCGCTTGTGTTTTACGAGCTTAATCCGTTTCCTGTGTGCGAAAAACACGGAAGCATAGATTTTCATAGAAAACTTTGTGCAGTACACGGAGAGAACATTAGGAGTGGTAGTGCTTCAGAAAATGTTGCTGTTTGTTTCGGGACAATTAGACGAGCGTACCTGGCAAAGAAATAAATTGACGACCATCTGTTGTGACAACTGAACTTTTTGCAAATGTTAATGAGAGAATCGGAGAAAATCGTGAGTTTACGATTACAGAATTATCAGTCCGTTTCCCCTCAGGTCTCTCGGATAGTGACTTATAAACTTGGTTATCACAAACTCTGGGCGTGATGAGTCCCAAAGCTTTTGACTACTGTCCACAGAACGATGAGATTGGGAACCGCATTAACGCTTATGATGCGATACGATACGGGAAGAGATGAATTCCTCGCTCACATTGTGGCAAGGGATAACGCATAGGTTGGATAAGTCAGCTTGGAGACAAAAACCTGGGGCCGTAGTAGGACGCCATGTAAGCCTTTCAGGTGGCGCCAAACATTTCCTGCAAAAAAACTGATGATAACCGTTTTTTGGGACAGAAAGGGAATGCTCCTTGTTGATTTAATGCTAACAGGCAATACAGTGAAATCCGAAATTATTGCAAAATCCTAAAGCAGCTCAGATGAGCTATACGGAATAAAAGGCGTGGAGTGCTGAGATTAGGGTCCTTTTTGGGGGACGATGACTTTGGGCCACCTACTGCCGCACGCACACAAACGTAGCTTAGCGGTTCAACAGCGAGTTATTTGATATCCTCCGTACCGCCTTGATTTATCGCCAAGTGATTTTCACCTTTTTCCATAGATGAAAAAATACCAAGCATCACGGGTTTGAAGATGACCTGAGTTAAAGAATAGTGTCAGAGCATGGTTTAGGTCACAGGCAGCAGAATCCTGTAACGAGGGCATTGATAACGCGTTCCTCCTGCCTTAATCTAGGAGGCAGTTGTGTAGAAAAACAGACAGCTGTAGCGTTACGTTCTATATACTAAAAAACCTCTCAACATAATGTCGGAATTTTTGTAAATTAACGTAACTTATTTTCTGTATAACCTTCATAATAAATACTTTCTTCTAATAAGTATTGAGTTCTAGTTGTGTAGTGTAAATATATGTTGTTTAATTGCAATTTTGTTCGTTAACACATTATTTGCAGTAGTTTCAAGCAAAGTGTATGATTTGAGCGTTTGCTTTTATCACTGCTATCTTCTGTGTGTGTCCATTGACTCTTAAGTGCCCACTGCACCCTTTTCTCAGCCACTGAGATCATTACTGATGAATAATGAATATCCTTTACTACATGCAGGCGCTAAGATGCGGGAAATAAGGAGGCTGAGGAGAAACGGAGATGTATTTACTTCATTAGCACGCGGCACAGTGTGACGGGGCAGCAGCCATTTGTGTGTTTCAGAACCATTTCTGCGCAGACGCCCTCCATCCCCAGTTTGTTTACCAAAATATTAGGAAACACGGGGTGAGACAAATTCATCTCTTTTCAATGTAAATTGCCGGAAAAAAAGCAAAAACCTCACGGATCATGTTCAGTGGTACCAGGGTGTAATACGTGCATACTGAGAGGATTGTGGTGTTAATGATTCATTTGTCACTGTCATTGGCGATCAGATGGCATTCAGGAGCCTCGTCTGTGCGCCCTCTGTTCTGAGTCTACAGGCAGTGATTGTGCTGAGTTTAGAGATGAACAGTGTTCACAACATTCATTCTAGGGCACTGCCATACCCCACTCACGAGTACGTACTCTTGTCGAACTTAGCCATTTGGATACGGTCGCATTGTGGGCGTGCGTGAAGCTAGATGGACGAGTCGACGGATTATTGCACGTATTGAGCACGTAGTACTGATGGTGTGCCGCTCCTTTCAATAGTGGCCTGTGGAATATTCCTACACCCGTAGACCAGGTTCTGGACATCCACGTAGTACAGACACTCGCCAAGATCGACACACAGTGCGAGCAGCGGTGTCCGATAGAACATCGTGCAGGGACGAAATCGTGGCATATATTTCACATGCTGCGCCATGAGGGATCATTGGGAACATTCTGTTTGCAGCAGGACTAAGAACACGTTTTCCCGGCTACCACTGACATCACAAAACTACCAATCACGAATACTTCGGTGACGTGAAAGAGTCGACTGGAGAGTGGAATGACGCTGAGTTGAGTTCAGTAATGAAAGTTATTCTGTCTGTATGCAAGTGATGGACGTACACGTGTATGGCGTAGACCTGGTGAACTGCCTATTCCAGAGTGCATCCTCCCCCGACATCAGATCCCATCCCAGGCTTTATGGCGGTTGAGCGATATGTTACAGCTCGAGTCACATTTGGTGTTGCTGCAAGGTAAGGTAACCAGTCTCCGACACATTGTAATCCCCGAGCTGCTGCCATTTCTTCGACAGGAAGGCGATGCGCTTTTTCGCCAGGAGTGTGCACGTCCACATACAGCTGCTGCGGCATAATGTGCTCTTCGTGGTCGCAATCCACTGCTGTGGCCCGCAAGATCGCTAGTTTTCTCTCCAATTGAACAAGTATGGGACATGACGAAGCGGGAGCTTACTTGTTCTCCCCCACCTGCAAGAAATATTGCCGAATTGAAAGAAAAGGCGCAAGATGCTTGGAACAATCTATCCCTGAATGCCATTCGGCACCCTTACGATCGTTTGCAAGCGAGAATACACGCCTACGTTGACGCCAAAGTTGGGTACACTATGAACTAATGCGACTTTTTGGACACTTTTACTGTAACATGTGTCTTTCATTTGCTCTGAATTTATCACCATACAGCCCTACAATGATGGACTACCTGTCAACTCACTTGTCAATAAAATGATCTTTCCCTTGAGGGTGTTGCATATTTTACCGGAAGTGTATTTTTGGTCTTAACTTACTTCAACAGGATCGTATGATATTTTTGGTTCTGTCTATATTTCGGTCTGATCTCGAGGTTGATGGTTTTCCAGTTTGATATTTGCCTTCATCTTCTTCACCCTCTTGTTTATTAACTATTTGGCCATAGAACCAACATAGATTATACCACTGTCACAGTACATTCATCACCCTCCAAAACACCCACGCAGGCCCTCGTACTTCTGTCTTAAATCACTTGAAAGACAATGCCTTTGACAACACAAATATTTCATACATGTCTTGTTGATGAGCAAAAACTAATTGCTCTCCAGTTTAATTGGCGCCCAGTCATTTCTGTTTATGAATTACCGCATTTTCGACAGACGCATGAGAAGATGTGGTGACCAATGAAATTCCACACTCGATTACGGTAAACAGGCCATTTTCAAGTGAACCTAAAACGTATTAGCACACAACAAAATCTGAAGTCCAGAAGAGTCCATAATATTTCACACTGTCTTAGGCAGTTGCTATACATGAAATCAGTGAAGCACGTGCTGTATCCTTGCTCGCAATACTGTACGAGTGAGACACATCATTGCACATTTTTGTATGACTTTGGGTTATGACATATGCAAATCCACTTCACAATCAGTTGAAAATGGCTTGCATTCCAAAACCTATTTCGGATAAAAATTAGACATTAGATCCATGCAGTCGTCTGGCGAAAATGTTGTTTCATAACAAAATTTGTATCGCCCATTTTCAGAGTACGCTTGAAGCAATGTGTCCTTGAAAAACTTCAGTACGGATCACCACTTTACCTAGCGACCTGAAATTCGTGTTAAAATATGTGTATTGTTGACCTTTTGTTGCAACCAAAACACACCCACCATGGTAGAAGATGTAACATTACACTGTCAGTCTCATTACTTTGTAGACGATTTTCTTAAGTTATGGAAAGAAAGCATGTGCAGTACTTTTTCTCCGTCTACTTGCTTACTCATCTTTGTAATGAAGTATTAATTCAGGGAATTAAATGAACACTGAGCCCTATCATCATTCTGTCACCTGTCGTTAAAGTTGCCTTTGATTTTGAGCTGAAATGAACTAAAACAGAGTGGTTCACAAGCGTTTGACAATATTTCCGGCTTGAAGAACACACTCATGTTGTCTTATTTACGGTTTTTCATTTGCACATGAGTAAAGAAAATACGAGGGCTGTTTGGAAAGTAAGTTCCAATCGGTCACGAAATGGAAACCACTGTGACAATCCGATGAAGCATTGCATATGTGTTGGGCAGTGTCTATGGTACACCAGTCGGTCGCGCCCTGTCGCTCTTTTCAGTTCTGAGCGAACGTTGAACAAGTAAAGATGCCTAGAAAATAGTGTCTCTCACCAAGTGTGAGGGCCTAGTGAGAGATTTCGCCTGATGTCATGCAGCCCACACAACATAACTGTCATATGGCTCCTTATTGGTAAAAATTCTCGGCCGCACCCCGCAGGGGCAATGAAGATGCTCCTGCAGCGTTTTCGCTGGGTCTCATCTCTGCTCAGATGAGCTGCTGGCTATGAAAACAACGCTTTGACACAAAACGAGCTGTAGATAAGCGTAGGGAATTGGCGAAAAGCGCAGGCTGCTGCCTTCAATGACGAAGGTATTGGAAAGTTGGTACAACACTACGACAAATGTCTAAGTCGGATCGGTGACTATGTAGAGAAGTGGATGGAAGATGTAGCTAATTGTTGCAAATAAAACATTTTTGATTTTCGCAGTGGTTTCCACTTCGCAATGTACCGGGACTTATTTTCCAAATATTCCTCATATATTTCATGTACTTTGTATTATTGCTGATGTTATATTTAGTGCATTGACGTTTATTTTCATAGTTGTTGATGTTTTTCTTTTGTTACAGGTAAGTGGAAATCGTCACCTCTCGCCGGCATGCTGTTCTGTTTAACGGAGACCCTGGGGAGCGAGTTGTTTTAAAGGGTGCGTTAATGGGAATGTCGCGAAATAAGACTGTACCAGAAGCTACGAGTCATTCAAAAACCTACTGAATACAAACGAAAAAGAAAACGATGGGAAACTTGAAAATAATTTGTTTATACTTTGGTGAGTATAGGACGCGTGGGCGGGGTAGCTTCCTTCTCCATCGCCTTGTAGTTTATTTGTAGCTGTTTGCTATAAGTGATAGGTTTTCGTATTAATATCAGACACGTCAGCGGGAGTAACTGAAGATACATTTTGTGTACATTCATCACAGCCAGTGGTTAAGAACTGCCAATATCATACAACTGCGGTGATTAACAGAAATAGAAAAGTATTAGAGGAGGAACGGGAAGACAATAAATAGGCATGAATAAGATTTCATAAAGTTGATTTTCTTTCTGCATCATAGAAATTCATTAATGTTTTAACTGTTTTAGAATGCTATACTTTTGGTAGGGATATGTCGCGGGAAGTTTACAAATGTCGCACTGAAGTATCTGTGTGGAGCATAAGTTTATATATTGATAACAAGAAGCAGCTCATGATTACGACGAATTGTCACATAATTTTTCGAAGTGATGGAATGAGAAGAACAGTAACAAGCTGCTGGTTTTAAATATGCGGAATTTTCAAAGAACTTAGACCACTGAACTACATCCACGCCCCAATAACAAACCATGAATGATGTTATAGCTGAGATTGGTACACCTGCTAGTAACTTTCTTGTTATGACCACCACCACATCTTGTCAGAATAGTTCACCGATTGTACGTACTTAAAAAAGATCATACTTAAGTGTACCGGTATATTAAATTTATTTTTGCCATCACAGTCACCTCTTACGCAATGGCTACTGGTTTTGGGCGAAACCCACCATTACACCACAGTTGTTGCAAGAATTGTAGCACTGTCTAGTTATTGTGTTTACATACATATGGAATGTGCAATTAGAGTAACTAGTGACGTGTTAAGATTCTGGTGTGAACATGGGCTTCACATTAAATCGAGAAACGGTTTGTAAATAATACTTCACTGTGACGACGTAAACAAATGCAATATTTATTGAAGGTGCGGATACCGACTTTTGACATATATTAATATGACACAAGTAGCTGTCATTAACAAGCGTGGGAAAGGAGAAGGAAGCAAACGGTGTGTAGAACAGAAGTAGAATACAAAATATTAGGCTGACAATACCGCTGTATAGACAGTTATGTCGCTGATCACATTTGAACTGCTTGCATAGATGAACACTAGAGTCAACTGTTTCCAGCAGAATTGGTTATTCAAATAATCTATTTGGCGTGATCCTTGTATGTGCCGACATTGTTAGTTCAGGAAGTGAATACGTAACACACGTTGAATAGACACACTTTAACCTTTGGAAGACTTAAAATGGTTTAGAGGTTATCCAGTCATCTTGAAGAAAGGGCGATAACTTAATACGTACTGTCAACACTGTGCACAAAAGTGCGATGAGTGATGACTATGGTCAGCTTTCAAGTGAGATTTTCAAGTGAATCTCATCAGCAGACTACGCTGGGCGCAACCAAAACAACACGGCATGATATTGGTGAATAATCTTATTTCGACTAACACGAATGTAGAATGGTAACTATCTTCCAGGGATCCGTTATATCGCCTCATAACCATTAATACTTCTACGGCGACAGATTCGGTGGCACTTTGTACTGCGGTTACATTGACTACTTACGGAGATGGATGTGCATTGCGTTGTTTCACATAGCTTGCTACTTTTTTTATATTTTCAATCGCCTCTGGTTGTGATTTAGAACTGAATGTATCGGAAATTATCATGTTTTCTATGAGGGTAATCCCAAAAGTAAGGTTTCCCATTTGTTTTAAGTACATAGACCTGTTTATTTCAACAATGGTTTACATCAGTTTACAGCTTGAACATTTAGCTATTTTTCGACATAATCACCATTTCTGTCGACGCATTTTTGTAGACGCTGTGGCAGTTTTTGTTTGCCCATGTCATACCAGCTCACTGCCATGCTGTTCAGAAGGTTATGAACCTCTTCTTTCACCTCGTCACCACCCAGGTTTCGTCAACCGTGACAATTGAGTCCAGAAAGTTCTCCTGTTCGGCTGCAAGGCTGTGAAGAAATGCGCGGGAAACATCAACTCGTTGCCGCACATGGTCCTTAGTCAGCATGCGTGGCACCCATCTTGCGCACACTTGGATTTCAATCGGCACAGTGCCCTTTGCGTTCAAAAACCAAATAACTGCGTGCAATTCGCACTTGGCGGTAACATCCAACAGGAGCTCCATTCTCAACGGCTGCCAGGCCAAGACTGGGCTCCTCAGCGCGGCGTGCGTATGTTTACACACAGCGCGTGAAGCACTCTTCATAACAGTATGATCAACTGCCACACAAACAGAGTTCTGTACTTAAAAAAAATGGAAGACCTTAATTTTGGGATTACCCTCGTTGACCCAGAGCCCCATATTCTAACTTAACAGCGTCCATAAACATATACGTAGGATGTTATGATTACCTTATGTGTCTCAATATCCTCGGTGAAGATCGTGGTCTTAACCCACCAGCATTTTAATGTCCTGCTATGGGCTGCAAGTCTAGCGACCTGTCTGCCTTCGAACGTGTTTCTGAGCAGACGCAAAGGCAAAATTCGACTCCCACCTGCATCAGAAATGTTACTATCTCTGACCCTAGTCGCGTCGGATGTTTGAGGTACAAAGTAACATAGTAATAATCACATAGACTGCTGTAAGTTTTGTTGGCTTGCAATAAATGGTTGTTGAAGTTATGTATTGCCATTTATATTGTTGCATCTTGTTTGTGAGCAGAGTTCTCGCTGTCTGTACAGTAGCTTGATTAAACGCAAAACAAGCTAATGAGTATATATCTACATCGTATGCAGACTAACAGATATAAAGTATCCAGAAACTTATTACTGGACATTAATATATTGAGTGCCCACCCTTAGGTTTTATGACGGTTTGAATGTTTCTTGTCTGAGAGTTGCAGAAGAAGTGCAGCCCATTCCTCGTCAAGAGTTGAAGCCAGAGAAGGTAAGGATTATGGATGCTGGGCTCGAAGTTGACATTCTATCTCATTCCAGAGAGTATCATTGCGTTCAGGTCAGAAATCTGGGCAGGCCAATCCATTTCAGGGCTGTTATTATCCACATGCCATTGCCTCATTGATGCTGTTTTATGAAATGGTGAATTGTCCTGCTGATTCAATGAATCATCTTCTCCGAACTCTTCCTGTACTGTATGAAGTACACAATGGTATAAAATGTGTTCGTATCCTTTCTCATTTAGCGTTTTCTTAAGTGGAGTAAGAGGACCATACCACAACCACGAAAAAAAACCCTGTACCGTAACCCAACTTGCTACTTACTTCACTGTTGGTACTACTACACATGATGGCAGGAAACGTCTTCCAGGCATTCGCCAAACCAAAATCCTTCCATCGGATTTCGCCACGGTATAGCGTGATTCATCACTACAAGTCAGCCGTTTCAAGTAATCTCGTATCCATTGGGGCCGTTCTTTACACCGCCTTAGGGGTTGCTTAGCATTGACTACAGAAAGTGTGGCTTATGAGGAGCGACTGGACCATGGTACCCCATTCTTTCTAACTCTCTAAGCACAATCAGTGTGCTGGCTGGACTGCTGGTAGCACTTTAGAGATCACGAGTGATTCCCTCCAAAGGTTTCACGGGATATTTTGCAACCAGCTACCGCAGTGCTCGAAGGTATCTGTCCGCCAGTTCATGAGGTCAGCCTGTTCTTGCTTTAGCTGTGGTTGCTCGTTCGCATTCCACTTCAGAACCACATCAGATCACCAACAGCCTATTCTGGCGGCATAAGAAAGGCTAAATGTCCCTGATGGATTTGTTACTCTGGTGACACCCAGTGAGTAGTCCACTTTGGAAGTCACTGAGTTATCATGACTGACTCGTTCTGCAGTTACTGCCTCTATACTGACGACACAATACACCCATCCTTCCGGGTCTGCCTCTCATGACATTTAATAATCAATTCCACATTACATAGGGTTGTCCGGATACGTTTCGTTAGATACTGTACCAGGTTGAAAATGGATGGCAGTTTGAATCATCTTACATGACAGGACAGTCATCTTAGTGCGACATTACTACGTAACTTATTGGTATTGAAGGCCAAATGATTTACTATATTCTTGTCCAGTTGCAGTTGTTGTATTGTAATGCCAGTTGCTTATAATAATTATGCCCCAAATGTTACAATAATTCATTGTTCACTCCTATTCGCCGGCTCGCAACACTATAATTATTATTCTCCGCAGCCAAAGAATACATTAGTTTTCCGCATTTGTATATCCTACTAAGGATATTCTAGTGTATTATGGCAGGATACCATATAAATGAAACTATCGACATGGGCTAGCATAATGGAATGCTCGGCGTCAGTATATTACACGCTGAAATGTCAGTACCAAAAAGTAGGCCATCATTAACATAAAACGACCTTAGGACTCAGTCCATAATCGATTTTTCAAATTCCGAAAATACCGGAGTATTTCACCTACGATGCGAACGCTGTCGGCGTTGCTGGGGAATCAGTACCGCCATAACCGGGCTTCCATCACCGCATGACTCCCTGGCCTGAATCTGAGACAGTGAGGCAGGTGGCGTATCTGTTAACAGGGCGTCTCGTGCCTCTTTTACTGTACGAGTACAAGCGAGAGTTTGTGTATGTAGTTTCTATTCACTGTGATACACGCGAAGGATCAGCAGGTTTTTTTAAAATCCGAAACTATGCAAGAAGAGAGAGATACGTATGATGTCGTCCTGCCTTCATGTGAAAAAACTGCAGATGCACGCTTCGCAATGATTCCACGATACATCGATTAGTAAAGAAATTTCAAGGAACAGTATCCCTGTTAAACAAAGGAAGGTGTAGAAAATCAAATTTCTTAACCAAGGATAAACAAGAAATCTGTTGTGTCAGTCGTATCTGGTCACTCAACTTGTGAATCATTAAAAATTTACGCAAGTGCCTCGATTGACGAATTACTCGATGTCAGTGGTGCAAGTAGCTTTTGGAGTTTGTTCATCATGGAGCGGTTGTACCTGAAATGAAATGATGTTTTTTTTCTGGTGAAATGGGCTGGATTCATCAGTGGCGTGAACTTGCACAGAAAAGGACACTGGAGTTCGGACAATCTTCATGTATTACATCAAGAAAGCTATTGTATTACGTGAAAACAGGAGTGCGGTATGTAATTATCGGATCGATCATTTTCCGACTAACCAAAACTTCTAATGTGTGTGAGAGAGATGTGTTGTGTCCAGGCGAACTACTTTCGCCCGGCTACAACTGTGGGTTCTTTTTTTGCTATAGGAGGAGGATCGTCAGTCATGGAAATATGAGTCCACTTTATTAATAAATGAATAAAAGATCTGCTTAACTTTGACATACTTCTTTGCCACAGGAGTACTGGGTAATTTACAGCTTTCAAGGACTAGCTAAGCATCACTTGATGCACCAATTAACGATTTCTGCTGAGGTACAATATTCAACACTACGAAGCACATTTCATCAGAAACTTTAACTGTCACTCTTCTACTCGATGATGTTGACAGCTGTAATGAGGTCTCGAGCTAGAGCAGAGTTCTTGCTAGCTCGGCACTATATTGAGCTCAGCGTGAGGGCGGTGCTGTGCTGAGAGGCGAGGCGTGGTGCTCTGGAGCGCCTGCCGTCGTCGTTGCGGATTGCAGCGAGTCCTCGCTGTTGTCTGCGGTATCGTTCCGCGTTATCAACTTTGGTGTGGCAGCACAATCTCTGTACGATACCACAATATGTACTTAAACTATTTTGTAGAGCTCTAGCAACTGTCGAAAAGATCGACGGTTACTTTATGTAGGATAAGTATACAAGTTCACTTATTACCAAAGCTCTTATGACAATATTTCGAGGTGTTTGCAATGATGGTATTGTTGGCTGCACTCCTCGTTCTCACTTGATTTTTAACTCTGGGAGAAGTCAAAAGATGAAGTGTACGCAAAGAATCCTTCTACAATCGAAGTGACAAGACAGTATTCGACTTATGATTTCAAGAGTGCGACGAGTGTTGGGCCACACGTACAGAAGGTGTTAGCTTGCTGTTGTCGCAGATGGACATCGTTTTGACCAGCTGCTGCAAATAAAGGTAAGATTAATTTAGCCGCATTGAACATTACTTTATACCTCAAATCAGGGAAGACTCGCCCAGACGTCATGTGGTAATTGCTGAGGTAACCTGCGTCATCACATCCTGTGCGAACTGCAGGGAGGCACTCTTCGTTGTACAATATGTAAAAGCACAACAGTCTATAATCGCAATTGTGTGTTTTATTTAATGACCGGTTGCAATCGTAATGTTCACTTTCAGATTGATCTAAAAAAGTTATCAATATTACAAGTAACAACGTGACTCACATTGTCTGTGAGGGGAATAACATATACGAGGTTTGTCCGGAAAATACGTATAAAAGTTGAATAATGTCTTTATGTTACAAGTTGCAGTCACCGTCATGTGGGACTACTGCTGTAATCAATCCCATCAACGCTCAGTTCGAGTCAGAGCATTCTGCGTGAAGGTGAGAGTGTGCGGCAGCTTGTTGACAGTTACCCTTTTTCACCTGCCGTCGGCATGGAGCTCTCTCTGATTGAGGAACAGCGCATCAACATCAAGTTTCTTGCAAAGCTAGGCAAGAATGGCAGTGAGATCTTTGAATGTTTGAAACAGGCTTACGGAGACAATTCTCTGAAGGAACCAACCGTGAACAAGTGGTTAAAATGGTTCCGGGATGGCCGAGAAGAAGTGAACGATGACCCTCGCCCAGGACGCCCGTCGACATCGAGTTCCGATGCAAATGTTGAACGAATTCGTGCTTGTGTTCTTAAAGACCGTCGATTGACAGTCAGAATGATTGCTGACGAGCTGTCAATCCCCAAAACAATCGTTCACGAAATCCTGACACAAAAATTTGAAATGAAGAAATTGTGTGCGAAAATCGTACCGAAGCTCTTGACGCCAGAACAGAAAGCAAAGAGGGTTGAGTGCTGTGAGGATTGGTTGGAAGCAGAGGAATGAGGGGACTTTCTCAACCGAGTTATCACTGGAGACGAGTCCTGGTTTTACGAATTCGATGTGGAGCTCAAATCTCAAAGCAAGGAATGGAAACTAGCAGGAGAACCAAGAACAAAAAAGTCGCGAAAATCAAGGTCCAATGCGAAGACAATGTTGATTGCTTTCTTTGATTCTAGGGGCATTGTTCACAAGGAATTTGTCCCTCCCGGCCAGAGAGTGTACGGAATCTTTTACGTTGAAGTTCTGACACTTCTCACATTTCGTGTGGCCCGAGTTCGACCGGAGTTGGCAAAAGGGGGCAGGTGGATCCTTCATCACGACAATGCGCCCGCTCACAAGTCGCTCGTTGTGCGCGAGTTTTTGGCCCGAAGCTCAATCGCCGTGACAGACCACCCGTCTTATTCACCCGATTTAGCCCCGTGTGACTTCTTTATGTTCTCGAAATGCAAAATGGTGCTTCGAGGGCGGCACTTGGGAGATATGGAAGCCATCAAGGCGGAAACGACACGGCAACTGAACAGCATCACAACTGAAGACTTTCAGCAATGTTATCAACAGTGGAAACGGCGTTGGCAGAAGTGTATCGTGTCTCAGGGCGAGTACTTTGAAGGAGACTATATTGTAATACCGGATAATTGTAAAATAAAGTTATTATTCAACTTTTATACGTATTTTCCGGACAAACCTCGTATAGCCGGGTTGATGTGGGTCACATGGTAAGAAAACATGATAAAATTGTGGTAAACACTCATATCTCGCGGACATCCTCCGTCCTCCCTTTCACGACGGTGTTGTGGTGCCATCTTTCAACATGACTCTTCTCGTCCACACATGGCACGTGTTGCTATGAACTGTCCGCTTGACCTTGAGTTATTCCAGCGGCCAGCAGGATCCACAAATCTTGCGGTGGTAAAATATGTACGAGACCAATTCGAACGACAACTCCGTCCCGCTGCCAGTATCTGGGACGTCAAGCACCAGTTACAACAGTTCGACGCAGTCTGTCTCAGGAAAGGATACAACGACTTTATGACACTCTTCCCAACAGAATCAGTGTATGTGCCTAGGCCTCAGGGGATGCAGTGTTATATTGATAATCAGCCTCATACTGCCAAGGTTTTCTAATTTGACTCGATTTTGTAACCAGTGAAACAACATCACATACTCCCTCTCAGACCGAGTACTGGCAGAAGTGAAGCTGTGAGGACTGGGCGTGAGTCGTGCTTGGGTAGCTCAGATGGTAGAGCACTTGCCCGCGAAAGGCAAAGGTCTCGAGTTCGAGTCTCGATCCGGCACACAGTTTTAATCTGCCAGGAAGTTTCAAGCTTCATTTTGTTTGCTCGTCCCCTTCTGGGAGCTTTACTTTTTTGTCTGACAGTGTTTGGCAGTCAGACGTGCGGTTGACATGAGACTACCAACGCTCAAACCGAGATCTGGTTTGTGAACAACGGAGACGTGTACGTCGAGAATTATTCGGGAAGACAGAAAAACTATCAGTCAAACACATCAGGGAACAGACGGAAATGGAAGACGCAAATACAGTTGTAATGAGAGTGAAATGGAGGTGGGCAGGACGTGTAGCCAGGTGAATAGATAGCATGTGCCCCAGGAAGTTCTTTCCTGCATTCATTACAAGGGATAAGATACGAATTTTACGACTCTTTTAATGAAAATTACGTAGATAACATAAGAGAATATGGAGCAGCAACGTGCTTGCATGTAACTAAAGACCGTAAAGGCGTAGAACACACTATAAGGGGCCGTTAGCCATCAGTGCATGTCAAATGGCTAGTGGTTATGATGGTGATCATTAGCTAATAGGTTTTCGTGTCTAATAAGTAAAAATGATAAGGATTGTTTTCAACCATTAATTTACAGTCATAGCTAAACTATAATTGTTCTCTTTTTCTTGCTTTTTCCTCTCCAAAAAAGTTTACTGTAACCCACAGGGGGGTACTTGCCCCTAGGTTGGGACAGAGGATACGGGTTTCACCCGTTGCTGCTATTGTAAATTCTTATCTGCTATGTGCCACCTATTTCTGCTTCTTCGGCCATCTTCTTTATGTACATCTCGAACTAGAACGGATACCGTGCCTTACAATCAAAGTATCGCAGATACAGCAGTTGCTCTTTCAAAGGTATATCAATGGTTTTTTTTTTCCATCAGACTTCCGATCCTGCGCCAATCTTCTCATCTTGGAGTAGCACTTTCACCCAGCGTCCTCGATTATTTACTGGATATATTCCAGTCTCTGTGTTCCATTAGAGTTTTTCTTTCTAATATCATGGAAATTTGTCCCTGATGTCTTAACACGTGTCCTATATTCTTGTCCCTTATTCTACCTCCTGTTCTCCATGTATACCTTTCCTTTACGATTCTGGGGAGAACTCATTTCTTATCGTATCACACAACCTCATGTTTCACCTTCTGTAACTCTACATCTCAAACACTTCGTCTTCTTTTTTTGGTCATCAGTCTACTGACTGGTTTGATGCGGGCCGCCACGAATTCCTTTCCTGTGCTAACCTCTTCATCTCAGAGTAGCACTTGCAACCTACGTCCTCAATTATTTGCTTGACGTATTCCAATCTCTGTCTTCCTCTACAGTTTTTGCCCTCTACAGCTCCCTCTAGTACCATGGAAGTCATTCCCTCATGTCTTAGCATATGTCCTATCATCCTGTCCCTTCTCCTTATCAGTGTTTTCCACATATTCCTTTCCTCTCCGATTCTGCGTAGAACCTCCTCATTCCTTACCTTATCATTCCACCTAATTTTCAACATTCGTCTATAGCACCACATCTCAAATGTTTCGATTCTCTTCTGTTCCGGTTTTCCCACAGTCCATGTTTCACTACCATACAATGCTGTACTCCAGACGTACATCCTCAGAAATTTCTTCCTCAAATTAAGGCCGTTATTTGATATTAGTAGACTTCTCTTGGCCAGAAATGCCTTTTTTGCCATAGCGAGTCTGCTTTTGATGTCCTCCTTGCTCCGTCCATCATTGGTTATTTTACTGCCTAGGTAGCAGAATTCGTTAACTTCATTGACTTCGTGACCATCAATCCTGATGTTAAGTTTCTCGCTGTTCTCATTTCTACTACTTCTCATTACCTTCGTCTTTCTCCGATTTACTTTCAAACCATAATGTGTACTCATTAGACTGTTCATTCCGTTCAGCAGATCATTTAATTCTTCTTCACTTTCACTCAGGATAGCAATGTCATCAGCGAATCGTATCATTGATATCCTTTCACCTTGTATTTTAATTCCACTCCTGAACCTTTCTTTTATTTCCATCATTGCTTCCTCAATGTACAGATTGAAGAGTAGGGGCGAAAGGCTACAGCCTTGTCTTACACCCTTCTTAATACGAGCATTTCGTTCTTGATCGTCCACTCTTATTATTCCCTCCTGGTTGTTGTACATATTGTATATGACCCGTCTCTCCCTATAGCTTACCCCTACTTTTTTCAGAATCTCGAACAGCTTGCACCATTTTATATTGTCGAACGCTTTTTCCAGGTCGACAAATCCTATGAAAGTGCCTTGATTTTTCTTTAGCCTTGCTTCCATTATTAGCCGTAACGTCAGAATTGCCTCTCTCGTCCCTTTACTTTTCCTAAAGCCAAACTGATCGTCACCTAGCGCATTCTCAATTTTCTTTTCCATTCTTCTGTATATTATTCTTGTAAGCAGCTTCGATGCATGAGGTGTTCCCCCAAGCTGATTGTGCGATAATTCTCGCACTTGTCAGCTCTTGCCGTCTTCGGAATTGTGTGGATGATGCTTTTCCGAAAGTCAGATGGTATATCGCCAGACTCATATATTCTACACACCAACGTGAATAGTCGTTTTGTTGCCACTTCCCCCAATGATTTTAGAAATTCTGATGGAATGTTATCTATCCCTTCTGCCTTATTTTAAATTCCGATTCTAATACTAGATCCCCTATCTCTTCTAAATCGACTCCTGTTTCTTCTTCTATCACATCAGACAAATCTTCACCCTCATAGAGGCTTTCAATGTATTCTTTCTACCTATCTGCTCTCTCCTCTGCATTTAACAGTGGAATTCCCGTTGCAATCTTAATGTTACCACCGTTGCTTTTAATGCCACCAAAGGTTGTTTTGACTTTCCTGTATGCTAAGTCTGTCCTTCCGACAGTCATGTCTTTTTCGATGTTTTCACATTTTTCCTGCAGCCATTTCGTCTTAGATTCCCTGCACTTCCTATTTATTTAATTCCTCAGCGACTTGTATTTCTGTATTCCTGATTTTCCCGGAACATGTTTGTACTTCCTCCTTTCATCAATCAACTGAAGTATTTCTTCTGTTACCCATGGTTTCTTCGCAGCTACCTTCTTTGTACCTATGTTTTCCTTCCCAACTTCTGTGATGGCCCTTTTTAGAGATGTCCATTCCTCTTCAACTGTACTGCCTACTGCGCTATTCCTTATTGCTGTATCTACAGCGTTAGAGAACTTCAAACGTATCTCGTCATTCCTTAGTACTTCCGTATTCCACTTCTTTGCGTATTGATTCTTCCTGACTAATGTCTTGAACTTCAGCCTACTCTTCATCACTACCATATTGTGATCGGAGTCTATATCTGCTCCTGGGTACGCCTTAAAATCCAGTATCTGATTTCGGAATCTCTGTCTGACCATGATGTAACCTCCCTCTCGGCAGTCCCCTCCCGGAGATCCGAATGGGGGACTATTCCGGAATCTTTTGCCAATGGAGAGATCATCATGACACTTCTTCAATTACAGGCCACATGTCATGTGGATACACGTTACGTGTCTTTAATGCAGTGGTTTCAATTGCCTTCTGCATCCTCATGTCGTTGATCATTGCTGATTCTTCCGCCTTTAGGGGCAATTTCCCAGCCCTAGGGCAAGAGAGTGCCCTGAACCTCTATCCGCTCCTCCGCCCTCTTTGACAAGGCCGTTGGCAGAATGAGGCTGACTTCTTATGCCGGAAGTCTTCGGCCGCCAATGCTGATTATTTATTAAAATTTAGGCAGTGGCGGGGATCGAACCCGGGACCGAAGACGATTTGATTATGAATCAAAGACGCTACCCCTTTTGTTTTTTAATTCTCATTTTGACCGCGTTTGTTCGTTGTATCTACTCGGGGCGGACGTCGTAAGACATCCGATTAAGTTCGTTGATGATCGATTAACTCAGTTTTTTTATTACAGAGAGTACGTAACCCTCTGTCCGAACACGCTGAGCTACAATGCCGGCTATAAAATCTCATTACTGGACAGTGACGCTATTCATTACGCTAAATCAACATCGTGACCACGGGTACCCTCTTCTACGTCATCTCAATTTTGATGCTGACTTTATCTCTAATCTCGTATCTTCTTCAAGCATTACTTGCGTCTTTCTGTGGTTCATCTCAATCCATAGTGTACTCTCATTAGACCGTTCACTCCATTCAACAGGTCCTGCAGTTCTTCCTCACTGTCACAAAGGACGCAATGTCTTCAGCGGAATCATATCATTGGTATCCTTTAACTCTGAATTTAACTTCCACCCTTAAGCCTTTCTTTTATTTCCATAGTTCATTTTTCGATGTACTGATTGAATAGTAGGACAGAAACCCCTGCCTAGCCTTACGCCTTTTTTAATCTGAGCTCTACTTTCTGGGGATTTCTAAAGTTTTGCACCATTTTACGTTGTCTAGATCGGCAAATCCTATGAGAGTGTCGTGATTATTTTTCCATCTTACCTCCATTATGAAGCGCAACTACAAGAGCTACTTCTCTGACGCCTTTATATTCCCTGAAGCCGAACTTATCGTCATTTAAGAGATCCTGAGTTTTCTTTTCTTATCAGCAGCTTACATACATTAGTTGAAAGCTGATTGTGCGATAATTCTCGCACTTTTCTGGTCATGGTATATTTAGGATCGGAGGATAGAATTCTTCCGAAAGTCTAATGGGATGTTTCAAGTCCGATAGGTTCTACAAACTAACTTAAATAGTCGTTTAATGGCCATTTCCCCCATATAATTTTAGAAAGTCCAAAGGAATGTTATCTATCCCTTCTAATTTCTTTGTGGACAAATCCTTCTAAGTTATGTCAAAGTCTGGCTCCAATACAGGAGTCCTCAAGTTTTGCAGATCGACAGCCATTTCTTCTTCTGTCACGTCAGCAGACGCTCAACCTCGTAGAGGCCCTCAATGTGCTCTTTCCACTTATCCACCCTCTCCTCCGCGTTGAACAACCGAATTATCTTTTGCACTAATATGTTGACGCCCTTGCTTTTAATTTCACGTGAAGTTAATTTGAGTTCCCGATTTACTTCAGATTTCTCCTACCGCTATTTTGCTGTAGCTTTCCTGCACTTCCTGTTGATATCATTCCTTATTGACGTACTTTCCTGTATTCAAATGGCTCTGAGCACTATGGGACTTAACATCTATGGTCATCAGTCCCCTAGAACTTAGAACTACTTAAACCTAACTAACCTAAGGACATCACACAACACCCAGTCATCACGAGGCAGAGAAAATTCCTGTATTCCTTTCCTTTCATGAACATTTTTGTATCTCCTCCTTTCGTCAATTAACACACACACACACACACACACACACACACACACACACACACACACACACACACACACACATATATATATATATATATATATATATATATATATATATATAGAATGTGTGTGTGTTCTTTCGGAAATGTCCTAAACACACCCCTCTTGGTCCGACAGCCGTATATATACGTGATGAAATGTAAAAGAAATTCTAACATCGGCCAAAATCGGGCACTGAAATGAATTCAGTTGCGACAAGTGATTATTTGTGCTGGATTGGGACTCGAACCGGAATTTCCTCTATACATGAGCGCTCGCCTTAGCCACTTCGGCTATCTGAGGACGCTTCCTACCCAAATAACGGACACACATTATGTATGTGCTTTGACGAACATTAAAGATAATTTCCGTGCGGATGCACCCTCTCCCGTAATCGTGTAGGAATCAGTGTGAGGCTCGTGCAATGAGGATGGTGGACAGAGTGCGCTACGTAAGTAGTTGTGACAAATTGGGAATTAGCGCTGGACGGGAAGTGTACTCAAAGAGCCGGAGCAGTTAAGGTGATCACTCTGGGTTCCAGTCCTGCTCCGACACAAATATTCACTTGTCAGCATTGATTTCATTTCAGTTCCCGATTGTGGTAGATGTCAGAATGTTTTGTTTCATTTCATTATGAAGTCTTTCTTCTGTTACACAAGGTTTCTTCTCAGTTATTTACCTTCAATTTGTATTTTTACCTACCCAAGGTCTGTGATTGCCGTTTTCAGAGACGTCGATTCCTTTTCAATTGAACTGCCTACCGCGGTATTCCTTATCATATGTACGTCGTCAGTGAACTTAAAACGCAAATCACCGACTTCAGCACACCACTTCAGTATGAACTGTTTCGTATTGACTATTTTCTTGAACTTACGCCATCTTTTCATCATTATAAAACTGTGATCTGGGTCTGATCTTGGGTACGACATACAATCCAGTATCTAATTTCGGAATCTCTGCCTCACCATGATGTAAACCAGCTAGTATCTTCCAGTGTCTGCAGGCTTTTTCCAAGTAAACCGCCTTATCTTGCGATCATTAAAGAGTGTTTTTGCTGTTACTAACTGAATTTTTGTTGCAGAACGCTCGCAGTTTTCTCCTCTCATTGCTACTACCGTTTTCTCCCTAAATCTGTCATCTGTTGCTTCACATTAATCGCCGATGATTATTGGATGTTCATCTCCCATTACATTCTGAGTAACCCCTCATGTACTCTCACTATATGTCGGGTTAGCATTCGCATTTCTCTTTAGAAATTTTCTAGCTTTCTTACCACACTCAGACTTCTGACATTCCACGCTCCGACTCGTAGAATGCTACCATTTTGTCGGTTTTTCTGTCTGTTTCTCATGGTCGTCTCTTCCTTTGTAATTGCCGTGAACTGTTGTATTTCTCTCTCTCTCTCTCCCCGTTTGTTTTTAATGAAACTGTTCATTCGATCACTATCGGTAGGTGTCCATCTATGATGACGATGATTTTCAGATACTTTACTAAAATAGTTATTTTGACCTCCACCAACTAGAAGTACCGTTTCCAGAAATAGCAGGGAATCTATTTATAATGAATTAAGCCAACAAGAAATACATCTTAACAATTTACACTGATCACTCAATTCACTAAGAGCTTTTATGGAATCATTGGATAGCGGCTGGTGACTCAGCTGGAATTGAAGTCCAATGCAACTGGATGTTCTCCTCACAAAGTTTTCGATAACTAGGCGTCGTCTGCTCTGTTCACTACACACTTGGAGAAGAGGAATCGTGAGCTTAACGTAATTTTTTACTAAAACTTATATAATAAAGCTTAAACATAAGGAGGTCGCGAGTGAGGCCCCGGCGTCGCCATAACGACTCCCAGTGTGTCAGGTAAGCTGCTACCAAGTTTTACATGTGAATTGTTTCTTCCATCGCTGCGTGGTAGAACACTTTCACATTTGTCCTTGAAGAAAACACACAAACTGTGCATGAATTACAGAACTGCCAAAAAACGAGTTGTGCACCTTAGCTTGTAAGCATCATTGTCTGTAACCTAATACTGTAATTTTCCTCTTTTCTAACAGAACATTTAAAGGATGAATTTTCAAAGCAGTACTTTAAATAAATGTTGAAGACTTGTAAAGATAATGCCTTAGATAAGAATTATCCCTTACCTACAATACCCCTTACCTCCTCCTATTAAATTAGTACTACGTATACATTTCAGCTGATTTTCCAAGTTGGATAAACTCTTGGAATATTTTGTTCAGGCGATGGAAATTCGCAACGGGAATTAGTTTTTAGTAAACGTTTAAAGCTGGATGTGCTGCATGTGTGAAGAAAGGGGTACTTAACCTTACTTACAGTAATTGCACCGAATATTGGAATCTGAGAATAAAATGGCTCTGAGCACAATGGGACTTAACATCTGAGGTCATCAGTCCCCTAGAACTTAGAACTACTTAAACCTAACTAACCTAAGGACATCACACACATCCATGCCCGAGGCAGGATTCGAACCTGCGAACGTTGTCTGAAAGTGAAACCACTCAGTAAAGTAATGTTCTTTGTTCGAATTAACCATCATTGTCTTAATTAATATTTCGAGTCTGTCTTTTCGCTAGTTGTTTTTGGTAAGAGGAAATATAAATGTGTCTGTCTACAGCGGACAAGTTTGTTACTGCTAACTAAACCATAAATGTGACACTCCAAACTGAGTCTGTAGATGGATAATCTTGCATTTACACCCATATATATGCAAGATTATCTACCTATATATATAATTTCCATTAGTTCACTGTAGGCAATAAGGTCGAGATACTCGTCTTTAGTATCAAGAGATGTCAGGTGAGAAGAAAGAAGAGTAAAGAGCCGTTTTACAATGTAGTCATTCTGTAGTAATTCTACATCTATGTCTGTTTTCCGTGAACCACTGTGAAGTGCACGGCAGAGGGTACATCCCACTGTACCAGTTATTAGGTCTTTCTCCCGCTCTATCCAGTTATGGAGCGCGGGAAGAATGATTGTTTAAATACTTCTGCACTTGCTGTAAGTAATGTAATCTTGTCTGCACGATCGTACGGGAGCCATACGTAGGAGGTTATAGCATATTCTTGGGTTTATGAATTAAAGCCGGTTCTCGAAATTCTCTGCCAGTTCAGTCGTTTCAACATCTCTGTGGCACTCTCCGCAGGTCAGACAAATCTGTAGCCATTCGTGCTGCCCCTCTCTGTACACGATGAATATCCCCTGTTAGTCCTATCTGGTACGGGTCCCATATACTTTAGGAATACCCTAGGATGGATCGCACAAGTGATTTGTTAGCAGTCTTCTAGTTCCCAGTTCACAAATTTAATACGGTAGCTCATGTCTAGGACCACAGAGAAATGAGTGTATAAAATATCAGTATACCACAAAATTCACGCCGGCCGCTGTGGCCGAGCGGCTCTAGGCGCTTCGGTCTGGAACCGCGCGACCGCTACGGTCGCAGGTTCGAATCCTGCCTCGGGCATGGATGTGTGTGATGTCCTTAGGTTAGTTAAGTTTAGGTAGTTCTAAGTCTAGGGGACTGATGACCTCAGATGTTAAGTCCCATAGTGCTCAGAGCCTTTTGACCATTTGTAAAATTGTATTGCCTCAATGTGGCCACAGTATTTTCATATTATATATTAATTTTCGCATTCAGTGTGTGATAATCCCGATCTTGAAACGCAACTGCATCTCGAAAAGAGTATGTTTCTACTGATATCTGCCTTCCAACCTCACATCATAATGACGGGGCTACCACGACGATGCCGTAGTTATTCTCCACGTAGTGAAGGCGCTGCCGCAGAGGCCTATCTCTGAGCAGATCTGCGGGTCGCTGCGTTGTTTTAAATTTAGGGCTGCTAATTAGTGGCCCTTGTGTCCTTCGCAAGTCATCGATCTTCCCGCAGGCGGTCGTGGGCGTTGCCGGCATCTGCCCTCCTGCAGAACACCAGCGCCAGCGGCGCGTGCGTCAATGGGGCGAGTTTATACGCACACTACATAAACGTGCTTAGCTCAGGCCGCGCTTTCGTCTGTTGAGGTCTCAATCTCTGCCTGTGTTCGGCCGGAGAACAAAACCTTTTGTCGGCCCTCACGGCGCCGCACGCTTTGTTTGACCCGGAGGGGGAGCGATTATTGGAGAGGCTTTTTAATGGCCCTCTTTCGCGTACGCTCGGTGCGCCTATTAAAAGCTCTCTCCTTGAGCTCGAGTGGAGAGACGCCGCGGTTCTGGACACCCTCTATTGTTACCTGGCTACTGCGGCGCCACCGAAACAATGCGTTCGCGTGTCGGTTTGAAAACGAGCTGAAAAACGTCTCACGTGCGAGTATAAGCACAGCTGAAACAGTGTTCGAGAAAGCTAGTAGAACCAATCTATATATAGCTTTTCTCCCATTCATCAAATGGCTTTCTTTTGATTCCTACGCTAATTATTGGTTGCATTTGGAACTACTACTCATAAGACTCTGGATCGTTTTGCTAAACGAATGTTTTTCGAAAGTTTGTGTTTACAGTCTTCGTAGTATTTATACACTGAAGAGCCAAAGAAACTGGTACACCTACTTAATATAGTGTAGGCCACCGGCGAGCTCGCAGAAGTGCCGCAACACGACGTAGCATGGACTCGACTAATATCTGAAGTAGTGCTGGAGGAAACTGACTCCACGAATCCTGCAGGGCTGTCCATCAATCCGTAAGAGAACGAGGGGGTAGAGGTCTCTTCTGAACAGCACGTTGCAAGGCATCCCAGATAATAATGTCCATGTCTGGAGAGTTTGGTGATCAGCGGAGGTGTTTAAACTCAGAAGAGTGTTCTGGAGTCACTCTTTAGCTATTCTGCACGTGTGGGGTGTCGCATTGTCCTGCTGGAATTGCCCAAGTCCGTCGGAATGCACAATAAACAAAGAATGGATGCAAGTGATCAGACAGGATGCTTACGTACGTGTCATCTGTCAGAGTCGTATCTAGACGTATCAGGGCCTCCATATGACTCCAACCACATACACCTCACATCATTACAGAGCCTCCACCAGCTTGAACAGTACCCTGCTGAAATGCAGGTCCATGGATGTATGAGTTTGTCTCCATATCCTCCGTACACGCCTATCCCCTCGATACAATTTGAAACGAGACTCGTCCGACAAGGCAGCATGTTTCCAGTCATCAACAGTCCAATATCGGTGTTGACGGGGCCAGGCGAAGAGTAAAGCTTTGTTCGTGCTGTTATCAACGATACTCGTGTGGGCCTTCGGCTCCGAAAGCTCATCTCGACGATGTTTCGTCGAATAGTTCGCATGCTAACACTTGTTGATGGCCCAGCAGTGAAACCTGCAGGAATTTGCGGAAGTTTTACGTTGAACGATTCTTCTTGAGTATTCGTTGGTCCCATTCTTGCAGAATCTGTTTCCGAGATTTGATGTTTTACCGGATTCCTGATATTCACGGTACAATAGTGAAATGGTCGTACGGGAAAATTCCATCTCATCGCTACCTCGAAGATACTGTGTCCTTTCGCTCGTGCGCCGACTATAACACCACGGTCAATCTCATTCAAATCTTGAAAACCTCCCACTATAACCGATCTAAGAACTGCGCTAATAGACGCTTGTTGTCTTGTATTGGCGTTGCCGACCGTTGCGCCGTATTCTGCCTCTTTACATATCTCCGCATTTGAATACGGATGCCTATACCAGTTTCTTTGCCGCTGCAGTGTATAACATAGTCTTAGGGGCCTTCACGCCCTGATCTCAGCTCTTTGTAGTCATCTGTATTTGCAATGTGATATTTTTTGTCAAAAAATAGTGAACGCTTAAGACGTCTCCAAAGCGCCACATTTCTTCCTCAGAACCAGAAGGAATGGTACGAGTTGGGGGCCATTTAGTATAACAGCGTTCTTCTCAAACATTTTCGCTCATGAGCCAATACTGGAGCGGTACCTCGGGTCGCATGTACAGCCATCTGATTGTAGACTGGTAATCTACACAAATTAGTGTGGTCTTGTCATTAGTTGGGAAGCCAAGTAAATTAGTATGTTATTACCCCTTCCCAATGCACTTCTCATAGTAAGGGTGCTGTAAGTATGACCTGGCTCCCAAGTACTGATCGTTAAAAGTCGGCACCATTCGGCAAGGTACGTCTCAACAGTTCCCTGTTACACGTTGCTGCCACCCTTAGCGACAACTAAGTTGTGGCACTGTAATTGCCTGACAAAAAGTTGTTTTGTATGCGTGAATGGATGATTCACTGATTGCCACTTCGGTTGCCGGTCACGTAAACATTGCAGTTACTCAGAATGCCGACCATTTTCTGGTTTTTCAATATTTTTTATTTAGGAAACATTTGACCTTTTATGATAGCCTGAAGTTGCTTCTTCTGGATTGCACGTATAAATTGTTACACATTTATTTCGTATAGCATAATTTTTTGTATGATAACACTGAAATAACGGTTCTTGGACATGACTACGTTGCACTCGGTGCAATGATATATACTGTTTTCTCTTGCAATGTTTCATCGTTCAAGAAATGAAGAAACATCAGAAAAAATCGCAACGTTTCAACAAACTTCTGCGAAATCAAAACGAGAAATAATTCACTTCAAGTCAGACACTATTCTTCTTCACAAAGTCAGCATCATCGTCGATGTCGCCATCCTCACTTTCATTGTCAACAAAATCTTGCTCCAGTTCAGGCAACATTTCGTCGACCGCAAGACAGCGTGAAACCACCTCTTTCGTTTCTTCACGTACTGAACGTACAGTTGCCGCCCTCCAGCAGCTTGACTTCATAAAACAAACGGCTTATTTATGGAAACGACATGTCCCTCGCAGCACAATACAGCCGACTGGGCCTGTCAATATAAGTCATCGGGATAAATTGTACCCCGTCACATGTCGCAATCGGCAGACAAAATGTTAATAACAGGAATTGTACTAATACTTAAATGCACGATGCAATACGAGGCACGATGACATATATAATTTCGTAGGCTTCCGCGGCCAGAGTCAGTTGACGAAAAAGTTTCCTGAATATCGTACGGTGTCTGCTGACCCTGTAGAAGGCCACATGGTTGAAACGTTGGTTTCTCCATTATAGTTTTTTACACTATGGCGCGGTACGATACTCACAAAACTTTTATGTCAACGATCAGAATTGTTTCAAAACATTTAACAATGTAATTTTTTTACTCATTGCGTTGTATTACAAAATGCTTAAATTAATTTTATATTCCTTGTTACAAATATAGAAGTAAACGTTACTCCCCTCACATCCTCTAACCTCATAGTGGTCGTGCTACTTACCCCTACGCCCCAGAGGTAGGAGCCCATTTTAGTTATCTCGCAGCCGAATTACCAATATCACATTTTAAAAATTTCTTTCCTTGTAAGCTTTTTTTTTTTTTTTTTTTTTTTTTTTTTTTTTTTTTTTTAAGCGGGGAGACTGCTCTTTTTAAGAAGCTCTTAACGTTAGCTCATGTACACACATCGAAGTTTTGCATCACCTCGGTTCGCAGAACTCATGAAGATAGACGTTGACTGTGGATATTGTATCATATGCACAGTCCCTTTGACTGTTCAGAGATGTCACTAAGCCCGCACAAAGATGTAAACAACCATGCATAAGCAGCGCTTATTAGACGGAGGGGGTCCGGCAGCCGATCAGTTCCAGTCATTCCACCAGGGTCGAGGTACACGGCTCGTGTTGTCCGTAGTTTGACCATGCCTAGACGGTCAATACCGCGGTTCGATCGCCTCCACATTGTTACTTTGTGCCAGGAAGGACTCTTCAACTAGGGAAGTGACCAGGCGTCTCGGAGTGAACCAAAGCGGTGTTCTTCGGACATGGAGGAGATACAGAGAGACAGGAAATGTCGATGACATGCCTCGCTGAGGCCGCCCAAAGGCTACTAATGTAGTGGATGACCGGCAACTACGGATTACGGCTCGGAGGATCCCTGACAGCAACGCCACAGTGTTGAATATTGCTTTTCGTACAGCCACAGGACGTCGTGTTACGACTCAAACCGTGCGCAACAGGTAGCATGATGCGTAACTTCACTCCCGATGTCCATGGCGACGTCCATCTTTGCAAACCACGACACCATGTAGCGCGATACAGATGGGCCTTACGACATGCCAAATGGACCGCTCAGGATTGGCATCACGTTCTCTTCAACGATGAGTGTCGCATATCCCTTCAACTAGTCTACCAGACAATCGTCGGAGACTTGTTTGGAAGCAACCCGTTTAGGCTGAATACCTTAGACACATTGTCAATCGAGTGCAGCAAGGTGGAGGTTCCCTGCTGTTTTGGAGTGGCATTATGTGGGGCCGACTTACGCCGCCGGCGGTCATGGAAGGCGCCGTAATGGCTGTACAATACGTGAATGCCATCCTCCGATGGATAGTGCAACCATATCGGCAGCATATTGGCGAGGCATTCGTCTTCATGGACGACAATTCGCGTCCCCATCGTGCACATATTGTGAATGACTTCCTTCAGGATAACGACATGGACTAGAATGGCCACCATATTCTCCATACGTGAATCCTATCGAACATGCCTGGGATAGATTGAAAAGGGCTGTTTATGGACGACGTGATCCACCAACCATTCTGACGGATCCACGCCGAATCGCAACAGTGCCTTGATTTTGTGGATAGTATGCCACGACAAATATAGGCATGCATCAATGCAAGAGGATGTGCTGCTGGGTATTAGAGGTGTCGCCTCGCGAGATCAGCCGAGCGGTCTGGGGCGCTGCAGTCGTGGACTGTGCGGCTGGTCCCGGCGGAGTTTCGAGTCCTCCCTCGGGCATGGGTGTATGTGTTTGTCCTAGGATAATTTAGGTTAAATAGTGTGTAAGCTTAGGGACATATGACCTTAGCAGTTAAGTCCCTTAAGATTTCACAGACATTTGAACATTATTAGAGGTGCTGGTGTGTACAGCAATCTGGACCACCACCTCTGAAGTTCTCGGTGTATGGTGGTACAACATGCAAAGGGCGGAAATGATGTTTATGTTGATCTCTATACCAATTTTCTGTACAGGTTCCGGTTCTCTCGGAACCGAGGTGATGCAAAACTTCTTTTGATATGTGTATTTGGATTCGCCTGTTAGCTGGTGGATGTATGTTGTTATGTAAAACACTTGATTCGAGCTGCATTTTTACGATCACTGATTTGTAATCTCAAGCATACTTACTTCACTTTACGCGATCAGGCCCAGAGGAGCGCGCTCAGCTTCAAGGCGCCTCCTCCAGTGGATTCTGTTTCGTGCCATCTGTTGCCAATCATGTTGTATGCCTATCTGCAGGAAATCCTCATAGATTCCATCTTCCGAAGCTTTGCTTTGGTCTTCCTAGTGCTCTTTTTCCGCAGGGAGTAAAATCCATGGACTTCAAGGGTCATCGGTGTTTATCCATTCGAGCGACATGCCCTCCCCATACTAGACGCTTGCGTCTCATCACGCCTACAATGTTTGGTCTACTGTAAATTTCGTCCAGCTCACAATTACGCTGTATCCTCCTTTCTCGAGTGATCTGCCCCGGCACAAGACGATACCACTGGAGAATGAAGGATCTGGCTGAATGAAATCTACAACAGACCAGACATTATAGACGTGATGAGAAGTAAGCGGGTAATATGGGACATGTCGCTCGGATGGGTAGACACCGATGGTCTTTGAAGTCCATGGATTTTACTCCTTGCGCGAGAAGACCGCTAGGAATACAAAAGCAAAGGGAGAGAGATGGATTCCACGAGGACTTGCTTCAGATCGGCACAGAGGGTGTTGTACGACAGAAGGTGCGGAACAGGATCCAGTGGAGGAGGGGCCTTGTAGCTGCGCGCGCTCCTCTGGGCCTGATCGAGTGAAGTGAAGCAAGCATGCCTGAGATATAAATGGTCCTCAAGTCGTACCATCCCTTCTGGTTCTGACGAAGCAATGTGACGCCTTGTAGGCGTTTATTAAACCTGCTAACCTGTGGAACTATTTTGCTACAACAATCTTTGTAACGCAGATGTTAATGTGTGGTTACCTGTGAGGATCGGGTTTGACGTATAGACATCTATCTGTAAGTAGGTAGAATCATAAACCGTTAGGTAGTAATATCTTGCAACATTCATTTTCGGTCCTGTGTTCTATTGCTTGTTCTCATTGCCGCTTTCAGTCTGGGCTTCATTCACAAGAAATTACCAAGAGAAATATACATGTGACAGGAGTCTACTCACGATATTAGTAGTTTAAACACATGCACGTAAGAGACATACCGATGAGCCAAGTCATTATGACCACTGCCCACCATGAGATTGATTGGCACCTGGGGGCGCTACGGGAATGTGACGCACTAAGGAAGGTACGCTCTAAGTCAATAAAAAAGACGCACCATGAACAAATTATACGAATAGGACGGAGATCGACAGATGCTATGTACATATACAGACAAACGCATTATTAAAATTTGAGAGAAATTGGATGATTTATTCGAGAAAGAGCTTCACGAGCTAAGGAAGTCAATAACTCAATGGTCCACATCTGTCTCTTATGCAAGCAGTTATTCGTCTTGGCATTGATTGAGAGAGTTGTTGGATATCCTCCTCGGGGACATCGTTTCCTGGTTAAAGGCAACTGCCCATGATGCTCCAAACGTTCTCAATAGGGAAGAGGTCCGGCGATTGTGCTGGTCAACATATGATTCGGCAAGCACGTAGACAAGCAGTAGAAACACTCGCCGCGTGCGGATGGGCATTATGTTGTTGAAATGGAAACCCAGGATGGTTTACGGTGAAGGGCAACAATAAGGGACGTAGGATATCGTCGACGTACCGCTGTGCTGTAATGGTGCCGCGCATGACAACGAAAGCTGTCCTGCTATGAAATGAAATGACACTCCAGACAAATACTCGTGGTGTCAGGCCGTATCGTGGACGACAGTCAGGTTGGTATCCCACCGCTATCTGGGGAGTCTAGACATGTGTTCGCCGGTCATCGGGTTCAAAATGGTTCAAATGGCTCTGAGCACTATGGGACCCAACATCTGAGGTCATCAGTCCCCTAGACTTACAGCTACTTAAACCTAACTAACCTAAGGACATCACACACATCCATGCCCGCGGCAGGACTCGAACCTGCGACCGTAGGAGCAGCGCGGTTCCGGACTGAAGCGCCTAGAACCACTCGGCCACCGCGGCTGAATTCGAAGCAGAACTCATCAGTGAAGACAATTCTAGTCTTGTGAATGAGATTCCAGGTCGAATGTGCGCGGCACCATTGCAAACGGGCTTGTTGGTGTACAGAGGTCAATGGTAGTCGGCATAAGGGGCGCCGTGAGCTTTCAGTCCCCTTCCCTTGAGCTTGCTATTAATGTTACTTGTGATCACTGAAGGACCAGTTGCACGTCGGATCAATGGTATCGATGAGCCCGGGGCCCTGATTGCCTCTCTGACGATAGCTCTTCTCTCTAGATCTCTGACGCTCTGTCCTCTCTAGATCGACCGTTTTCTTGTCGCCATTGTGTTTCGCCCTGGTTCACCCGTTCCTGCCAACATCGTCGAATAGTGTCATCTCTCCTATTCAAATGTCGAGCGATTTGCCGTTCACTCCAAAGTTGAGCCCAACTACATATCCTCTCTCAAATGCTCACATCTGTGTACACTGCTCACACGCCTGTCCGCGATGCATACTTACTGCCCAGCTGAGTACATGGAATGAAATTCGAAAGACTCTATGCCATGGTATCGACATGTTCCCTATTTACAACCCATGCTAGCTGCGCGGTAAAATTTCACAGCAGCGTCAAACATTCATCCATCGCCCTCCAAAGTTTACAGTTTCGCATTTTCCTTACATATCTGTATGAAAATCTATTTGTGAGTGTTTTGGTTGGCAGGAGAGCCAACACCGTGTTACTAGAGGTGGCCGAAAGGCACGCGTTTTAGCTCACGCAGGCTGGCGTGAGGTCTGGAACAGGACAAGGAAATTAGAATTTAGAAAAACGGACGTAGCTGGTGGAATACTTAACTTTAATCCATTAATGGTGATCGTCGGTCTTGACGGTACATAATTCAATATCAATAGTAACTGATAATGGCGCCTTGCAAATGACGTAGCTGAAGGCTATGCTAAACTATCGTCTCGGCAAATGAGAGCGTATTTTGTCAGTGAACCATCGCTAGCAAAGTCGGTTGTACAACTGGGGCGAGTGCTAGGAAGTCTCTCTAGACCTGCCGTGTGGCGGCGCTCGGTCTGCAATCACTGATAGTGGCGACACGCGGGTCCGACGTATACTAACGGACCGCGGCCGATTTAAAGGCTACCACCTAGCAAGTGTGGTGTCTGGCGGTGACACCACAGTGAGCCCTTTGCGTAACTCTTTCGTGGTGCGTCGATTTTTTTGTTGTCTTAGAGTGTATATGATCAGAGCATGAAAGAATGGAGAATCATTCTAGCTAGGATAAGGGCCGTAAATTGGGAAACCCACTCACATAAGCGACTTTGACAACGAACAGACATTTAAGGCCTGACGCGTCGCAAACGGCGAAAATAGTCGGCTGTAACCGTGCTACTTTTGTACGAATCTACAGAAACCAAGAGTAGGCAGCAAGACGTTTCATCATAGAACGTGGAGATGGGAGGCTTGCTCGCTCTGTGAAGTATGACAGGGGGCAATCTGTGGCAGATCTGATGACAGATCTGGTCCTGTCACAACTGTTTTGGATCACACCGTTGATCGCACGTTGTAGAAAATAGGTCTATACAGTAGAGACCCCTACATTTTCCCAAGATGGCCCAAAGACATCGTCAGTAACGATTTCAGTGGACACGGGATCATTTACATTGGACTGTGAACCAGTGGAAATGTGTAGCTTGGTCATATAAATCACTTTTCTTTTTACACTAGGTCGATGGTCGTTTCCGGATACGCCATCATGCTGCGTAAAGGCTACTCGAAATATGCACCACGCGACAGACGTAGACCAATGAGGGCAGTATTATGCTGTTTGGGACATTCACCGGGGCTTCCATGGAATGTGTAGTCGTTGAAGGCACAATGGCAGCTGTAGACTACGTGAACATAATTGCGGGCCACCTACATCCTTTCATGCTTGATGTCTTCGCCGACGGTAATGGCATATTCCAGTACGATAACTATCCGTATTGTAAGGCGAGAATCGTGCTGTAGTGCATCGAGGAGCCTGATAGTGATCTGAGGTTGATGTGTTGGCCACCAAACTCACCTGCTCTAAATTTGATGTGTACGTCCATTACGACTACTTAGTTTCCTGATTATTTCCTTTTGTGTAACAATGATATTCGCCTAACAGGGGAGTAATTCAACGACATGTTGTGCCACATCAGTTAATGAATGTATGTAAAGCATTTACTATGATCTAGACTCTCTACAAATATTACATTTCATGTTCTTGCTCCACAAGAAGTGAACGCAGATATATGATTCCATAACAGAGCGTTACATTGCGTTGTAACTAACCTCAAAATGTTCCTAATGTTCTATAACTATCATTCCTAACGAGACAGGGCGGCGATTTAGTGCTTGTAATTGAGAAGAGAACGATGCAAGTCCTAGCGCAGGCTTCTGATTTGAATTTTGCGTGGTCTTCCTAAATCAGTTCAAGAGAATAGTTGTATAGCTCCTTCATCACCCACGCGCGCTGCCGCGCGTGTAACGTGACCGCTCCGGCATGGGCAGGTGCTGACACCGGATCGAATCCGTCGTGCGGATTAACGACGAGGGACAGGTTTTCCGGCCAACCTGGATGTGGTTTTTAGGCGATTTGCCACACCCCACTTGCTGAATACCGAGCTGGTTCCCACGTCCCCCTCAGATGCATGCTACACCATCATTTAGAACGCTTTCTCACTCTTGCACACAGAATTTACTCTATACGCCTACAGATTAGGTGCACTGCTTCTGTCCTGGGGGGACGGGGCTGACTAAGAGACTGATAAACTTTTCTGTTTGTTCTCCTTAAACTCTTACTCGTCATCAGCATTCTTCAGCAAATTCCTATTCTCTATTCCAGGCAGTCCCACGCTGGCAGGATGTGACGAAGTGACCTGTATCCCCAAGGCCCCATTATCTTCCTGTTGTGAGAGCGTGAGGTCAAACAGCCAAATTCACACCATTAGTGGCTCACGAAAATTCAAATCAGTAATTATTCGTTGAGGGTCTAATGTATCGTTGAAAAATATAAGTTGAGGTTGTCTCCTGTTAGTACGGGTTGTATCAGTTTCCTCTGTATGCTTCAAGCGTTATTGTCGCATCTTTATTGCAGTGAAAAATGAATGTAGATTATTGTTTAGGGCAACGACGACGCCACCATCGTGAGAGTCGGAGCATTAGCTGGAACTGAAGAAGGATCTGAGTAGGAAACATCCATGGTAATTCCGAAGGAACAATTTCGGATAGAATTAGCTCAGGTCATGAGACACTAAAAGTATTCGACGAGTTTTACAATGGGGCTCCAAAATAACTGATAATGGCCAGAGTGAAGAGAATATAAAATGCACAATGAAGAAAGTAAGAAAAGTATTTCTGAAAAAAAAAAGAAATTTGTTAACATCGAATATCAATTTAAGTAAAAAATTTGGAAATTTGTGGTAAGGACTATGGGACCAAACTGCTGAGGTCATCGGTCCCTAGGCTTACACACTACTTAATCGAACTTTAACTTATGCTAAGGACAAAACTCACACACACACACACACACACACACACACACACATACACACACACACACACACACACACACACACACACACACACGCCCGAGGGAGGACTCGAACCTCCGAGGGGGGGAGCCGCGCGAACCGTGACAAGAGCGCCTCAATTTAAGTGCTGTGAAGCCTTTGTGAAGGTATTTGTGTGGAGAGTAGACTTGTACAGAAATGAAACGTGAACAGTAAGCGATTCAGTGGAGAACGGTAGTTTTTGAAATGTAGTGGTTCAGAAGAACGTTGAAAATTGGATGGATAGATGGAATAATTAATGATGACGGACTAAGCCAAGCTGGAGAAATAAGAAATTTGTGGCACAACTTGATTAAAAGAAGGGGTCAGTTGGTGGGACACTTCCTGAAACATCAAGGAAGCATCAATTTAGTAATGGAGGCAAGTGGGGATGGTAAAAATCGTAGAGGGAGACCAAGGGATGAATTAGTAACCAAGCTGAAGTGGATTTAGGTTGCGACAGTTGTATAGAG
Source organism: Schistocerca piceifrons (assembly GCF_021461385.2). Taxonomy (NCBI): domain Eukaryota; kingdom Metazoa; phylum Arthropoda; class Insecta; order Orthoptera; family Acrididae; genus Schistocerca; species Schistocerca piceifrons. The sequence continues at coordinate 162,773,708 of NC_060142.1, read as the reverse complement.
ATTGAAAGGCTTACTCAAAATGAACTAGCTCGGAGATCTGCATCAGACAAGTCTTCGGACTGAAGACCAGAACAACAACAACAACAAATGTTGAAATGTGTGTGAAGTCTTATGGGCCTTAACTGCTAAGGTCATCAGTCCCTAAGCTTGCACACTACTTAACCTAAATTATCCTAAGGACAAACACACACACCTATGCCCGAGGGAGGACTCGAACCTCCGCCGGGACCAGCCCCACAGTCCATGACTGCAGCGCCTTAGACCACTTGGCTAATCCCACGCGGCCAACAACAACAACAGGCCTCTTAATATGCAGAATAAGCATTTGTCAGATTCGAACCTTCCGTCAAGTGTACGGCACTGTAATTGTTTGAGTTGGTAAATGCGTTCAAGGCTGCTACTGTTGTGGTCTTCAGTCCAAAGACTTGTTTGTTACAGGTCTACATGCTACTACACTCCTGGAAATTGAAATAAGAACACCGTGAATTCATTGTCCCAGCAAGGGGAAACTTTATTGACACATTCCTGGGGTCAGATACATCACATGATCACACTGACAGAACCACAGGCACATAGACACAGGCAACAGAGCATGCACAATGTCGGCACTAGTACAGTGTATATCCACCTTTCGCAGCAATACAGGCTGCTATTCTCCCATGGAGACGATCGTAGAGATGCTGGATGTAGTCCTGTGGAACGGCTTGCCAAGCCATTTCCACCTGGCGCCTCAGTTGGACCAGCGTTCGTGCTGGACGTGCAGACCGCGTGAGACAACGCTTCATCCAGTCCCAAACATGTTCAATGGGGGACAGATCCGGAGATCTTGCTGGCCAGGGTAGTTGACTTACACCTTCTAGAGCACGTTGGGTGGCACGGAATACATGCGGACGTGCATTGTCCTGTTGGAACAGCAAGTTCCCTTGCCGGTCTAGGAATGGTAGAACGATGGGTTCGATGACGGTTTGGATGTACCGTGCACTATTCAGTGTCCCCTCGACGATCACCAGTGGTGTACGGCCAGTGTAGGAGATCGCTCCCCACACCATGATGCCGGGTGTTGGCCCTGTGTGCCTCGGTCGTATGCAGTCCTGATTGTGGCGCTCACCTGCACGGCGCCAAACACGCATACGACCATCATTGGCACCAAGGCAGAAGCGACTCTCATCGCTGAAGACGACCCGTCTCCATTCGTCCCTCCATTCACGCCTGTCGCGACACCACTGGAGGCGGGCTGCACGATGTTGGGGCGTGAGCGTAAGACGGCCTAACGGTGTGCGGGACAGTAGCCCAGCTTCATGGAGACGGTTGCGAATGGTCCTCGCCGATACCCCAGGAGCAACAGTGTCCCTAATTTGCTGGGAAGTGGCGGTGCGGTCCCCTACGGCACTGCGTAGGATCCTACGGTCTTGGCGTGCATCCGTGCGTCGCTGCGGTCCGGTCCCAGGTCGACGGGCACGTGCACCTTCCGCCGACCACTGGCGACAACATCGATGTACTGTGGAGACCTCACGCCCCACGTGTTGAGCAATTCGGCGGTACGTCCACCCGGCCTCCCGCATGCACACTATACGCCCTCGCTCAAAGTCCGTCGACTGCACATACGGTTCACGTCCACGCTGTCGCGGCATGCTACCAGTGTTAAAGACTGCGATGGAGCTCCGTATGCCACGGCAAACTGGCTGACACTGACGGCGGCGGTGCACAAATGCTGCGCAGCTAGCGCCATTCGACGGCCAACACCGCGGTTCCTGGTGTGTCCGCTGCGCCGTGCGTGTGATCATTGCTTGTACAGCCCTCTCGCAGTGTCCGGAGCATGTATGGTGGGTCTGACACACCGGTGTCAATGTGTTCTTTTTTCCATTTCCAGGAGTGTATATCGTGTGCAAGCCTCTTCATGTCCGAATAACCACTGCAACTTACATCCTTCTGAATCTGCTTGCTGTATTTATCTCTTGGTCTCCCTCTATACTTTTACCCCCGGCCTGTCCCCCCCTCCCCCCCCCCCCCCTCCCGAAGCACCAAATTGGTGATCCATTGATGACTTCTTCTAGCCAGTGGTTGTGCCAAAAAGTTCTTTTCTCCTCAGTTCTATTCAGTACTTCCTCATTAGTTACAAGGTCTACTCATCTAATCTTCAGTATCACATTTCCAAAGCTTCTGTTCTCTTCATGTCTAAACTGTTTATCGTTCATGTTTCACTCCCATACAAATCCTTTCAGAAAAGACTTCCCAACACTTAAATCTATATTTTATATCAACAAATTTTCCTTCTAGAAACGCTTTTCCTGCCATTGCCAGTCTACATTATATATCCTCTCTACTTTGGCCATCATCAGTTATTTTGTTTCCCAAATTGCAAACCTGATCTTCTGTTTTAAATGTCTCGTTTCCTAATCTAATTCCCTCAGCCTCACCTGATTTAATTCGACTACATTCTATTATCCTTGTTTTGCGTTCGTTGATGTTATTTTTATTCCTCCTTTCAAGACATTGTCCATTCCGTTCAACTGGGCTTCCAAGTCATTAGCTGTCTATGACGGAAGATATGCTAGGTAATTATCAGATCAACTTCCGTATGGGGTTAGTGGTACCAAGAGTAGCTCATGCTATTAAATAGGTTGAGTTTTTCCCTTGAGTGACATGTCGAAAATTTAAAAAAAAATTGTACACTACGTCGGATCTAAAGCAACGTCTTCCCTTTAAAACTGATAAACGTATGATTTGTTACACGAAGCAACCTTAGCGTACAGCCATGCCCTTATATCATTGCTCTCTACGCGAGCCACTGCTGAGGACTTCCATCTCCATCGAGCACACTTCACGCGGCTTATGAGAAAATTAGCCGAGTGTAAGGCGCGAGGTAACTATTTCGGTATGGCGGGAGTAATGAGATAGAAATCGGATACAAATGTACCTGAGAAACTGGCGGCAAGGACTACCTGACACTGAAGCTGTTATGCCGGTTGCGCGAGTCATTTGCGCGAGCTATATTTTCTAGGTCGCACCGACAGTATTGGGGCAGCGAGAGATGAGATATGCATCAGCGCGCTGATTCAGTGCTCCGTACGTAACAGAAACGTGGACAGTGAGAGATATAAGGTCTCAGGGTCGTGCAAGATAAACACTACTTCGTTGAGGTGAGCAGCTTAAAAGGAATGTGATTTTGAGTGTACATCTGGATTCGGGTGTTCCATTTAGTCGTGACTTTGAGGTGGCCAGACCATTTCATGGATTATGCTTATCCATTACGGATATTATAGAACCGTGACTGTATATTGAATGTAAATAAGTTATACACAACTGCAATCAGTCAGTGACTGGTTGCAGTTGTGTATAACTTATTTACATTTCAGGGATGTTGTTGTCCACAAAACAATGGATCACATATGCTGCTAATACAAACAGTTATCGATTCCGGACTGTTCTTCTATTGTACACCGTATGCAAAGCTGTGAACTGTGTTCATATCCTTCCAATTGTAACGTTTCCCTGAGTACAGTAAGGAGACGATACTCAAACCATAAGAAACACTCCAGCGTAACACCATCTCCTTCGTACTTCACTGTTGGCATTATAAATGAAGGCAGGTAACGTTCTCCAGGCATTGGCCAAACCCAGACCCTTCCATCGGATTGCGGCAGATATCGCGTGATTCATCGCTCCAAATCACTCGTTTCCAGTCATCCAATGTCCAATGGTGCCGCTCTCCTGCACCACTTCAATCGTTGCTTAGCATTGACTACAGAAATGTTTAGCTTATGAACAAATGCTCGACCGTTTATCCAACACATTTTAAGTCATTGTACTAGTTGGACTGCTAGTAACGCCGGCCGGAGTGGCCGAGCGGTTAAAGGCGCTACAGTCTGGAACCGCACGACCGCTACGGTCGCAGGTTCGAATCCTGTCTCGGGCATGGATGTGTGTGATGTCCTTAGGTTAGTTAGGTTTAAGTAGTTCTAAGTTCTAGGGGACTTATGACCACAGCAGTTGAGTCCCATAGTGCTCAGAGCCAAACTGCTAGTAACACTATGTATATCCGCCGGCCTTCATAAATTTTTTTCTAGAACCGTCTTCCGCAGTGGTCGAAGGTCCCTGTCCATAAGTACCTGAGGACTGCCAAGTCTTTGTTTAGCTGCGGCTGTTGATTCACATTTTCGCTGCACAGTTACCAACGGCCGACTTGTGCATCATTTGAAGGGTCGTTCTGTTCCAAATGAACTGAACAGTCAGGTGACGCCAAGTGACTAGTCCATGTTCGAGGTCGCTGAGATCCTCTCACCGACCCATTCTGATATTATTACTTCTTTACTGCCAACACATTACTCTTTTTATACTGGCAGGTCCGCCTCTCGTGACACCTAGTGGTTAATTCTAGATTACATAGGGGTGCACAGATACTTTTGATCAGATAGTGTATAGCGATGATGGGCACAATACGATATATTAATGGAAAGAGGCAGTACGTATGTGGTTCTCCTTGCTGGTAGAATGCTTGTCCGCCCTGGATCACATCACTAAAGACTTTGTAACTGACAATGGAGCCTATTTGGAAAAAATGACAAATTATTCATAGAGATTAAGTGATTGATTATGTTGTTTTTTTTCTGCATTTTATACGACACAGTTGCATAAGCATTGCACAGTGCTGTGTCCGGTTTCGAACGGCCATTGGTCATCAGACTGTCGGTAGATAGAAGGAGTAGACAGAATCACTATACGAGGGCGTTCAATAAGTAATACAACACATTGTTTTTGTCGGTCAGTTTCCATTCAAAAAATGCGGGATTTATCCTGACACGTAGTGGAATATTCCTGCTTCAACCACTATAGCTCCGAGAAGTTCCTGTAGGTGGCGACACTATACACAGCCTTTAAATGGCGTCTGTAACGACCGAGCGAGGTGGCGCAGTGGTTAGCACACTGGACTCGCATTCGGGAGGACGACGGTTCAATCCCGTCTCCAGCCATCCTGATTTAGGTTTTCCATGATTTCCCTAAATCGTTTCAGGCAAATGCCGGGATGGTTCCTTTGAAAGGGCACGGCCGATTTCCTTCCCAATCCTTCCCTAACCCGAGCTTGCGCTCCGTCTCTAATGACCTCGTTGTCGACGGGACGTTAAACACTAACCACCACCACCACCACCGTCTGTAACGGAGGTGTGTTCCAAGCAGAGACCTGTCATTGAGTTTATTTTAGCGGAAAACCAGAGCATCGCAGATATTCGTAGGCACTTGATGAATGTCTACGAAGGCCTGGTAGTGAACAAACACACGGTGAGTCGGTGGTCGATGCGTCTGTCATCATCGTCGCAACAAGGTTGCGCAAACCTGTGCGATCTTCCGCGTGCCGGCCGGCCACACGCAGCTGTAAGAACGTGCGGACACACTCATTCGAGGTGATCGAAGTATCATAACCAAACATGTCGCTGAACAACTGGACGTGTCTCTTGGTAGTGCTGACAGACTTGTCCATCAGTTGTGGTATTCAAAGGTGTATGCCCGCTGGGTTTCTCGCCGTCTAACAGGAGACATTAAAGAGCAACGAAGGACCAGCCGCGTGGAATTGCTTGCGCGTTACGATGGTGATCGTGACAATTTTTCGTGGAACCTCGTCACAGGCGATGTAACATGGGTTCGTCACGTCGAACCAGAAATAAAACGGCACTGCAAGGAGTGGCACTACACGACGTCTCCTCCGAAGAATAAGTTCAAAGCCGGACCCTGAACCGATAAAGTCATACCAACGGTCTTGATCTCTGAAGTTCATAGTGCTACCCTCAGGAAATTTAAGAAACGACTTTAGCATGTTCGTCGCCACAAAAATACAAACGAACTTCTCCTTGTTCATGACAACGTAAGGCCTCACACAAGTCTGTACACGCAAGAGCAGCTCACAAAACTCCATTGGAACGTTCTTCTTCATCCACGCTACAACACAGATCTCGCGCCTTCCGACTTCCATCTGTTTGGCCCAATTAAGGATGCACTCCATAGGATGCAGTACGTGGTTGATGGGGAAGTTATTGATGCAGCAAGAGTTTGGATCGATCCGACGTTCACCAGTAGTGTGATACCGTCCCGACATACAGGCCTTCCCAGTAAGATGCCGTAAGGCCGCCGCACTGAACGGGGACTATGTTAAAAAAGAGGGATTTGCACCGGAAGAGTGGGGAATAATACGGTGTACTGGACTCATAAATAAAACCAACGAGCTTGTGGGAAAAAATGCATTGCGTTACTTATTAAACTACCCTCGCAGTATAGAGGATCAGTTACTAACTATTGCCACCAAGAATAACTCCGTAAGTATGATAGGAGCTGAAAAGTTTCTTCCGGCCGCTGTGGCCGAGCGGTTCTAGGCGCTTCAGTCGGGAACCGCACTGCCGCTACGGTCGCAGGTTCGAATCCTGCCTCGGGCATGGATGTGTGTGATGTCCCTAGGTTAGTTAGGTTTAAGTAGTTCTAAGTCTAGGGGACTGATGACCTCAGATGTCAAGTCCCATAGTGCTTAGAGCCACTTTTGAAAAATTTGCGGGACAAAAGTTGCATGGGACAACGGGGACAAATATATGACGTTGGGTTTTTGTTGTTAGGTGGATCGCTTCAGAGATATAGAGGTCGACCTTTCTTTTTTAAATGGGATGCTATAGTGTGGTACTTCTTTTCTGATAACGGCTATGGAGACGAATCCAATGATGTCTGTGAAGGTCAATGAAGGCCACAAATGTGGCATGAACGCCCATTTTTAGAAGGTGTTCGAAGTGATGACCACTGGTATCAATGCAGTGCTGCAATCTTCTTGTCATGGATTGAGTGGTATTCCTTATCACATGGGCATTTATCGAAGCACATGCTGTGACACTTCTCTCTCGCATATCTTCAGGTGTAGTTTGAACGTCTTTATAAACAGTGTATTTTACGAATCTCCTCAAGAAAAAAATCCAGAGGCGTCAAGTTTGGCGAACGAGCCGGGCACGACTCATCTCCTCCGCGTCCAGTCCAACGATTTGGGAATTGTGTCTGCAACTCATTTCTAGCCATCAGCGAAAAATGTGCCAGACACCCATCGGGTTGATACCACATTCTGTTCCTTGTTCCAAAAGGTATTTCTTCCAATAATGGACCTAATGTTTCTTGCAGGATTGTAGTTTACTTCCTACCATTAAGATTTCCTTCGATGAAATAGGGACCTACATTTCTGTCCTCCAGAATTCCACACCGTACATTCACCGACCACGTTTTTTGATGTGCAACTTTCCGCAGCCAACTTGAATTTTCAGTTGCCCAATAATGCTAATTAACATTTCCATGGTTCGTGAATGTAGCCTCGTCAGCAAATAAAATCAAATTGACAAATGTGTCATCCCTCTGAATCTGAAGTTGAGCCCATCGGCAGAATTCAGTGCGACGCATACAATCTGTATCAGCTAATTCTTGGAGGAGACTGATATGGCAAGGATGATATTTATGGCGATGCAGAACACGAACAAAAATACTCTGTCTCATGCCAGATTCCTTTGCGATTTGACGCGAACTAACACAATGTACCACAGTGGCAAGAGAACCAATTTTCGTTTCCTCGTTAGTAACTTTTCTTTGCCTGATATGTTGCCGAACGTTAATGGTCCAGTTGTTCTCAATTTATCATACACATATTTAAATGTACGACGTGTGGGGTGAGTACGTTGAGGATATCTTTCAGCGTATAAGTCTTTAGCTCCCACTGAATTTCGTTGGCATTCTCCGTAAATGAGAAGCATATCGACTTGTTCTTCGAAGGAATCCACTTGATTCGAAGATACTAGTTTTACCGTTCCTATAAGTGTTGTATTCCGAAACCGTCGAATGGTGTTTACATGTCAATGACACGTCAGATGGATACGCCGCATTCGGCAAATATTTACTATTTGCACGATATACGAGGGAGAATTGTCAGAGCATGTGCTTCGATAAGCGCCGAAGTGATAAGGAATACCATTCGGTCCATGACAACAAGATTGCAGCACTGCGTTGATACCAATGGGCATCACTTCGAACACCTTCTGTAAATGGACGTTCATGCCACCTTTTTTTATTATTTTTTTTAAATTTATTTATTGTTCCGTGGGACCACATTTAGGAGAAGTCTCCATGGTCATGGAACGAGTCAATACATGAAATTATAACACGATTGTAGAAACAGATAAAATGAAATATAAGAAACATATTCAGGCGACAGGTCGTTAGTTTAAATAAAGAAAATCAAGAATGTAACACTGGAACTTGCTTAATTTTTTAGCTCTTCCAGGAGCTCCTCGACAGAATAGAAGGAGTGAGCCATGAGGAAACTCTTCAGTTTAGACTTAAAAGTGTTTGGGCTACTGCAAAAGTGTTTGGGCTACTGCTAAGATTTTTGAGTTCTTGTGGTAGCCTATTGAAAATGAATGCAGCAGAATACTGCACTCCTTTCTGCACAAGAGTCAAGGAAGTGCATTCCACATGCAGATTTGATTTCTGCCTAGTATTAACTGAGTGAAAGCTGCTGACTCTTGGGAATAAGCTAATATTGCTAACAACAAACGACATTAAAGAAAATACATACTGTGAGGGCAATGTCAAAATTCCCAGACTATTGAATAGGGGTCGACAAGAGGTTTTCGAACTTACACCATACATAGCTCGAACAGCCCGTTTTTGAGCCAAAAATACCCTTTTTGAATCAGAAGAATTACCCCAAAAAATAATACTATATGACATAAGCGTATGAAAATATGCGAAGTATACTACTTTTCGTGTTGAAATGTCACTTATTTCAGATACTGTTCTAATGGTAAATAAAGCGGCATTTAGTTTCTGAACAAGATCTTGAACATGGGCTTTCCACAACAGCTTACTATCTATCGGTACGCCTAGGAACTTGAACTGTTCCGCCTCGCTTATAACATGCCCATTCTGTCTGATTAAAATGTCAGTTCTTGTTGAATTGTGGGTTAGAAACTGTAAAAATTGAGTCTTACTGTGATTTAGCATCAAATTATTTTCCACAAGCCACGAACTTATATCATGAACTACATTATTTGATAATGTTTCAATATTACACACAAGATCCTTCACTACCAAGGTGGTGTCATCAGCAAACAGAAATATTTTTGAATCACCTGTAATACTAGAAGGCATATCATTTACATAAATAAGAAACAGCAGTGGCCCCAGCACCGACCCTTGGGGAACGCCCCATTTAACAGTGCCCCATTGGGACTGAACATCATTACCACTCTCAATATTGCGGAGGATTACCTTCTGCTTTCTGTTCTTAAAGTAGGAGGCGAACCAATTGTAAGCTACTCCCCTTACTCCATAATGTTCCAACTTCTGCAGTAATATTTTGTGGTCAACACAGTCAAAAGACTTCGTTAAATCAAAGAAAACACCTAACGTTCGCAACCTTTTATTTAATCCGTCCAAAACCTCACAGAGAAAAGAGACTATAGCATTTTCAGTTGTTAAGCCATTTCTAAAACAAACTGTACATTTGACAGCAAATTATGTGAATTTAAATGCTGCAGTAACCTTGTATATACAACCCTCTCGATAACTTTAGCAAACACCGATGGCATAGAAATAGGTCTATAATTGTCAACATTATCCCTGTCTCCCTTTTTATAAAGTGGCTTCACTACCGAGTACTTTAATCGGTCAGGAAACCGACCACTCCTAAAGGAAAAGTTACAGATATGGCTAAGTACTGAGCTAACATACGTGGAACAATACTTCAGTATTCTGCTAGATACCCCGTCATATCCATGAGAGTTCTTGGTCTTTAGTGATTTAATTATTAACTCAATCTCCCTCTTGTCAGTATCATGGAGGAGCATTTCAGGTAACAGTCTCGGAACACTTTTTTCTAAGAGCGCTATATGATTCCCTGTTGGGACTAGGTTTCTATTTAGTTCACCTGCTATATTCAGAAAGTGATTATTAAGTACTGTACATATTTGCGACTTATCAGTAACACGGACATCCCCACTACGCACTGATTCTATATTCTCGACCTGTCTCTGCAGACCAGCCACTTCCTTTACGACTGACCATATGGTTTTCATTTTATCCTGAGACTTAGCTATTCTATCTGCATACGACATACTTTTTGCCTTCCTAATAACTTTTTTAAGCACCTTACAATACTGTTTGTAATGGGCTGCTGCATTTAGATTTTGACTGTTTCTAACGTTTTGATATAATTGCCACTTTGTTCTACAAGATATTCTTATCCCTCTAGTCAGCCACCCAGGCTGCCTGTTTGTGCTAGTACCCTGTTTTGAACGTTCTAACGGAAAGCAACTTTCAAAGAGCACGAGAAAAGTCTTGAGGAAAGCGTTATATTTATCGTCTACTGTATCAGCACTATAAACATCTTGCCACTCTTGTTCCTTGATAAGGTTTACAAAAGTCTGTACAGCAACTGGATCAGCTTTCCTAAAAAGTTGGTAACTGTATTTAACATGTGTTGCAGCACACAAATCTTTTAGACTTAAAATTTGTGCATCATGATCTGAAAGGCCATTCACCTTTTTGCTAACAGAATGCCCTTCTAATAATGACGAATGAACAAAAATATTGTCTATGGTTGTTCTACTGTTCCCTTGCACTCTTGTTGGAAAGAATACGGTTTGCATAAGATTATATGAATTAAGGAGGTCTACCAGCACCCTTTTCCTTGCACAATCAAATGGTTCAAATGGCTCTGAGCACTATGGGACTCAACATCTGTGGTCATAAGTCCCCTAGAACTACTTAAACCTAACTAACCTAAGGACATCACACACATCCATGCCCGAGGCAGGATTCGAACCTGCGAGCGTAGCGGTCTCGCGGTTCCGGACTGGGCGCCTAGAACCGCTAGACCACCGCGGCCGGCTTGCACAATCACTTATACAATTAATATTGAAGTCACCACATATAACTAACTTTTTGTATTTCCTATAAAGTGAACCAAGAACCTCCTCTAGCTTTAGCAAAAATGTTGTGAAATCGGAGTCTGGGGATCTATAAATAACAACAGTAAGAAGTTTAGCTCCACTAAATTTAACCACACCTGCACAACATTCAAACACCTTTTCAGTGCAGTACTTTGAAACATCAATTGACTCAAATGGGATACCGTTTTTCACATACATGGCTACTCCCCCACACCGCAAAGAGCTCCTAGAAAAGCTGCCAGCCAACCTGTATCCTGGTAAAGGAAGCCTCTGAATTATCTCCTTATTTAAGAAGTGTTCAGATATACCAATAATTTCAGAGTCAACATCTATAAGCAGTTCACTAACTTTATCTCTAATACCTTGTATATTTTGATGAATTATACTAATTCCCTCATTAATCGGATACCCAAGCTTTGTAGAAAGCGGTTTCTTTGTTAGAGAGACTTCCCTTAAGCAGGAATACCTATCAGCTGACTTCAATCTAAAAAAGGTACAGCTCTAACACCCACAACTACCGGAATTTTCCCATGAGTGATCCCACCACCCCCACCTATGCTGTCACCTATAAGTTTTGCCAACCTCCCCTTCCCATACCTGTTGAGGTGCAGGCCATGTCTAGTGAAACCCGTCCTACTGATAGACTCCACCGACACCACTGAAATGTGACTCATGCCTTCCGTCATCAGCGCACCCCCAAGTCTCATGTTATTACGCCTGACGGCTGTATTAAGATGAGGCCGATCGTGACGCTGAAACAGTTCCACGAAATGCACATTCGTGTTGCCAGTCTGAGTGGCTATCTTTTCCAGGTCACCATCTATGTCATACTCCCCATCCCTATCAATACTAATACCAGCCCCACCCACAATCAATACCTGATCCTCTTTAGTAAAATCCCTACATAACCCCCCTATGTTAAAAGTCACCTGAGCCAATCCTGCATTAGGCTTCGTTGATCTTCAAAGACCTTACTGTTACACATCACTGGATTCGTCTTGATAGCCGCTGTCAGAAAATAATTACCAGACTATAGCATCCCATTTAAAAAAATAAAGTTGAGCGTCATATCTCTGAAGCGACCCCACCTAGCAACAAAAAGCCAACGTCATATTATGGCCCCAGTTGTCCCACGCAACATTTGTCCCACAAACTTTTCAGCTACTATCATACTTTCGCAGTTATTGTAGGTGGGAATAGTTAGTGACTCACCCTGTATATAAAATCTGCCAAGTAAGTACTTGCTGCAAGGGGTGATGCAACGTTCCCTTTAAGGTGTCGGCAGCATTAAGCGAAAGAGTGGGTAGAGGTTGAGGTTTTATAGGCGAAGTGAAATCCTCTCTTTGTCTATTCGTGAATGTCTGTATACGCGAAAGGAATAACTGTTCGGCAGATTTTACAGCTGCTTTCATTAGAGTCGGGTAGCTTTATTACTGTAATTCATAATGCGGCATTTCGAAATGCCACCGCTACTAGGTCCTACCACACAGACCACTACCTGGAGAAATTAGCTGCTGGCCACAACTGGCGCCGGCCGCAGTGGCCGTGTGGTTCTAGTCGCTACAGTCTGGAACCGAGCGACCGCTACGGTCGCAGGTTCGAATCCTGCCTCGGGCATGGATGTGTGTGATGTCCTTAGGTTAGTTAGGTTTAATTAGTTCTAGACGACTGATGACCTCAGAAGTTAAGTCGCATAGTGCTCAGAGCCATTTGAACCATTTTTGAACCACAACTGGCTTTATACGGCACGGTATAGGCAAGTCGAGGCCTGGACTGACGCGAAGCAAGGGGAATCTGAAAAGTGGTGCTGTAGTTAAGACTCTGGACTCGCATCCACTAAGACGGGACACCCTGCAGGATAGCCATTCTGTGATTGTGGGGCACTGGGAGAGGCACACGCCCCCGTTTCAGCAGGGAGCCGTATGAATCCTGTACAGCGATGAAGCTACACAGGGGGCAGAAAGTTGGGCTTTTTGCTCCATTTCTTCTCGCTCTATGAATTTCTGTATTTAGAGGGTCTATACAAGGGCGATGTACTACAGGGCAATTTTATGGAAACGGAACAGGATGTAGATGAAGATGAAATGGGAGATACGATACTGCGTGAAGAGTTTGACAGAGGACTGAAAGACCTAAGTCGAAACAAGACCCTGGGAGTAGACAACATTCCATCAGAACTACTGACAGCCTCGGGAGAGCCAGTCCTGACAAAACTCTACCATCTGGTGAGCAAAATGTATGAGACAGGCGAAATACCCTCATACTTCAAGAAGAATATAATAATTCCAATACCAAACAAAGCAGGTGTTGGCAGATGTGAAAATTACCGAACTATCAGTTTAATAAGTCACGGCTGCAAAATACTAACGCGAATTCTTTACAGACGAATGGAGCAACTGGTAGAAGCGGACCTCGGGGAAGATCAGTTCGGATTCCGTAGAAATATTGGAACACGTGAGGTAATACTGACCCTACGGCTTATCTTAGAAGCTAGATTATGAAAAGGCAAACCTACGTTTCTAGCATTTGTAGACTTAGAGAAAGCTTTTGACAATGTTGACTGGAATACTCTCTTTCAAATTCTGAAGGTGGCAGGGGTAAATACAGGGAGCAAATAAGTATATACAATTTGACAGAAACTAGGCAGCTGTTATAAGAGTCGAGGGCATGAAAGGGAAGCAGTAGTTGGGAAGGGAGTGAGACAGGGTTGTAGCCTATCCCCGAATTTATTCAATCTGTATATTGAGCAAGCAGTAAAGGAAACAAAAGAAAAATTTGGAATAGGAATTAAAATCCATAAAGAAGAGATAAAAACTTTGAGGTTCGCCGATGACATTGTAATTCTCTCAGAGACAGCAAGGGACCTGGAAGAGGAATTGAACGGAATAGACAGTGTCTTGAAATGAGGATATAAGATGAACATCAACAAAAGCAAAACGAGAATAATGGAATGTAGTCGAGTTAACTCGGGTGATGCTGAGGGAATTAGATTAGGAAATGAGACACTTAAAGTAGTAAAGGAGTTTTGCTATTTGGGGAGCAAAATAACTGATGATGGTCGAAGTAGAGAGGATATAAAATGTAGACTGGCAATGGTAAGGAAAGCATTTCTGAAGAAGAGAACATTGTTAACATCGAGTATAGATTTAAGTGTCAGGAAGTCGTTTCTGAAAGTATTTGTATGGAGAGTAGCCATGTATGGAAGTGAACGTGGACGATAAATAGTTTAGACAAGTAGAGAATAGAAGCTTTCGAAATGTGGTGCTACAGAAGAATGCTGAAGATTAGATGGATAGATCATATAACTAATGAGGTGGTATTGAATAGGATTGGGGAGAAGAGAAGTTTGTGCCACAGCTTGACTAGAAGAAGGGATTGGTTGGTAGGACATGTTCTGAGGCATCACCAATTTAGCTTTGGAGGGCAGCATGGAGGGTAAAAATCGTAGAGGGAGACCAAGAGATGAATACACTAAGCAGATTCAGAAGGATGTAGGTTGCAGTAGGTACTGGGAGATGAAGAAGCTTGCACAGGATAGAGTAGCATGGAGAGCTGCATCAAACCAGTCTCAGGACTGAAGACCACAACAACAACAACAACAACAACATTATCCTTCGTTAGCACTACTTGCATATTGCGATCTCCTCTATTTCCAATGTTTTGTTATTTGATTTCGTTTGTTGGTTTATTTGCTGATACCTTTTGTTGGTATATATGATTAAGTCTGTTGGTACAGTTCCTCTCTTTTTTGTGTAGCTATATCGTTGTTCCTATACATTAACAGAAGCTGTGCTTGATCTGGAGGTTGATTTCAACACCACAGTGCTTTAGTTGGCATGACCCTATTAAAGACCTTCTTTCGGTCTTTGAATTGACTTACCTGGATCAATTGATTTGCCTATACGTTTTTATAATTTTGTAATCTGATGTCCTGGACTCGAAAACAATTATCCCCTCTGTACGGGCGATATCGTCAAATTTCGTGAACTTTTTCACCACCATTCTCTCTTCCACGACCTCTACATTACTTAAAAAAAAAAAAAAATGCTTCTTGACTAGTGACAGAGACGTGTGCCTTGAGACTAAATGGAGTTCTCTATTTACTTGCTACCAAAAATTCAGCTATAGTCCAAAATTTTCGATGACGATGGAAGCTATCATCTAAAGCGTGGGATTTTACCTGGTTTTGGGTGGAAAAGTAGTGCAGAACATTTTCTCCAAGGACTCCATTGCGCAAGATTTATTAGACAAGATTAAATAGACTTGGCCCCTTGTAGACACGACGAAACGTTCCAGATCTGTCGCAAAGACGCTTCCCAAGCCACTCACACAAAGCATAATCCTTGGGAAGTGATGCGGATGTCGAGCAAAGCTGCTTTGTTCGCACAATATTCGGACCGCGTGCAGTTTACTTTAGCTTTTACCAGTTAATTTCTTTCGATACTGTTTTAACAAAAAAGTTTAAAACATGTATCTGGCATCATTAGCCGGCCAGAGTGGCCGAGCGGTTCTAGGCGGTACAGTGTGGACCCGCGCGACCACTACGGTCGCAGGTTCGATTCCTGCCTCGGGCCTGGATGTGTGTGATGTCCTTAGGTTGGTTAGGTTTAAGTAGTTCTAAGTTCTAGGGGACTGATGACCTCAGATGTTAAGTCCCTTAGTGCTTAGAGCCATTTGAACTATTCCCTAGTCGGACTTCCCCGTTACAAGTTGGTCCAGATTCAAACAGCCGCCACTTGTCTACCGCGAGTGAACGGTATTGGTAGGCGGCTGATACTAAATTGTGAATCGAAAGTAATTCAAATGCATTAATATTTAATATTCAGTATCAGACACATTAATATATCGGTGGTTACCTGTATACGACATCAGTTTGCCTATACAAAATAAAAATTAACTAAACCGACAAACTCCAGACAGTTGCACAGGACACCGAAACAAATACTTTTCTGTAATGTCATATTTTCTTATGGGAATTTTTCGACCGGTAGAGGGACTTTTCTCTGGACGAAAATTAATTAAAGTAACAAACTCTGTGAGATTGCATGGGGCAGTGAAAACCCTCTGTCTAATGTGCTTTCCTGTGAGGACAAAAAATTAACGCAGATAAGTGTTAATTCTTATAGCCAAGAGACAACTATGTTAACACAACTCAATTTCTTCAGTTACAGCAGAGGTTCAAAAATCCCACCACTGACTCGTAAACAGAGGTTGCACCGGTGGCTCATGTTCTGTCTAAGACGGTCAAACACTACAGCATGTCCATGCTGCTGCTACTACTACTACTACCACCACCACCACCACCACCACCACCACCACCACCACTACTACCCGGCAAGCACATACTCTTCTGTTTCAACAAGGGTTTTGCACGTCTCTCCTCACAAAACAAAGTCCAGAGGGATCAAATAATGAGATTGAATAGGCCGTGATACAGGACCACCACTGCCTACCCACTCATCAAAAAACAGTTGATTCAATAATGGACGCACAGGGCGACTGAAAAGCTGGCGCCCCGTCTTGCTGAAATCACATGTGCTGTCTCGTAGCGAGTGGCATATCATCCAGCAAGGCTTGCAATACTCTGGCGAGGAAATTGTAATTCAATTTAATGGCCTAGGTAGTAGTACGGCCCAATTAAACAATCACCAACAATATCTGCCCACAGATTGACGTAGAACCGCAACTGATCAGCGCGAGTAAATGTGGTGTGTGGGTTAACCTTACTCAGCAAAGCCTGTCGACGGCAGTGACGAGGTTGATACACCGGTTCCCGTCAGGTCACCGAAGTTAAGCACAGTCGGTGCGGCCAGTACTTGGATGGGTGGCCGCCCAGCTAGATCGCACAGTGTCACATTTTCCCCTTTACTTGTACGGTAGAGGGGGCAGGAGGGGTGGTGTCGTAGAGTCCCCGGTCACCCGCCTTTGCGCCAGATGTCCTGGATTCAATTCCAAACCTCTCCGAGCTGTGTCATGAAGTGAGGGCATGCAGCACCTTTAATGGTGATCCATCCTTCGGAGGGGGACTCTTAAGCTCGGCGGCCACCTTAGTACTTTTCGAGAAGAGTAGGTTATGTGCCGGCACCGGGTTTCACCCTTCCGCTTCTCTCATCCTCTCCAACACAAACATGACACACTACAGACTCACTCATCACAGCAATCAGCTACACTTACCAGATATGCTGTGTTAAACAGCTCTCGTCCTTCGCGGAGCATGGGTGCCTAAGGGTGCGAACGACAAACCTTTCCAATCAGGTGGATGAACCTACCGTTCGGGGTCTCCCAGCCGTTCATGCCATGCGACTTCACTCAAACTATGCGGCCTATAAATGTTGAAGACCCCCATCATGCCCGAACGTTGCTTCATCTGTAAACAGCACGGAGGACAGAAGTGTAGCATGCATTTGGCACTGTTCCAGATGCCACTACGAAAACTGTGTTCTGATTGGATAATCATCTGTTTCCAGATTGTGCAGACGCTGCAACTGAAAACAGATTAACAACTGCTCGTGAAATATTTTTCTTCCATTTGTCTGATTTGTGCCCATGTTATAAGCTATTGCGCGCCCTCTGGCGGATTAAATAGTGCTCACAGGTATTTATCACATTAGAGAAAATGTTTTAGTGTCCCGTGCAACCTCCCAGAGGTTGTCAGTTTAAATACACAACTGTCCATTAAAATTGCTACACCACGAACATAACGTGCTACAGACGCGAAATTTAACCGACAGGAAGAAGATGCTGTGATATACAAATGATTAGCTTTACAGAGCATTCACGCAAGGTTGGCGCCTGTGGCGACACCTATGACGTGCTGACATCAGGAAAGTTTCCAACCGATTTGTCATACACAAACAGCAGTTGACCGGCGTTGCCTGGTGAAACGTTGTTGTGATGCCTCATCTAAGGAGGAGAAATGCGTACCATCACGTTTCCGACTTTGATAAAGGTCGGACTGCAGCCCATCGCGATTGCGGTTTATCGTATCGCGACATTGCTGCTCGCGTTGGTCGAGGTCCAATGACTGTTAGCAGAATATGGAATCGGTGGGTTCAGGAGGGTAATACGGAACGCCGTGCTGGATCCCAACGGCCTCGTATCACTAGCAGTCGAGATAACAGGCATCTTATCCGCATGGCTGTAACGGATCGTGCAGCCACGTCTCGATCCCTGAGTCAACAGATAGGGACGTTTGCAATACAACAATCATCTGCACGAATAGTTCGACGACGTTTGCAGGAGCATGGACTATCAGCTCGGAGACCATGGCTGCGGTTACCCCTGACGCTGCATCACAGACAGGATCACCTGCGATGGTGTACTTAACGACGAACCTGGGTGCACGAATGGCAAAACATCATTTTTTCGGATGAATCCGCGTTCTGTATACAGCAACATGATGGTCGCATCCGTGTTTGGCGACATCGCGTGAACGCACATTGGAAGCGTGTATTCGTCATCGCCATAGTGGCGTATCACCCGGAGTGATGGTATGGGGTGCCATTGGTTACACGTCTCGGTCACCTCTTGTTCGCATTGACGGCACTTTGAACAGTGGACGTTACATTTCAGACGTGTTACGACCCGTGGCTCTACCCTTAATTCGATCCCTGTGAAACCCTACATTTCAGCAGGATAATGTACGACCGCATGTTGCAGGTCCTGTACGGGCCTTTCTGGATACAGAAAATGTTCGACTGCTGCCCTGGCCAGCACATTCTCGAGATCTCTCACCAATTGAAAACGTCTGATCAATGGTGGCCGAGCAACTGGCTCGTCACGATACGCCAGTCACTACTCTCGATTAACTGTGGTATCGCGTTGAAGCGGCATGGCAGCTGTACCTGTACACGCCATCCAAGCTCTGTTTGACACAATGCCCAGGCGTATCAAGGCCGTTACTAATGCCAGAGGTGGTTGTTCTAGGTACTGATTTCTCAGGATCTTTGCACCCAAATTGCGTGAAAAGGTAATCACATGTCAGTTCTAGTGTAATATATTTGTGCAATGAATACTCGCTTATCATCTGCATTTCTTCTTGGTGTAGTAATTTTAATGGCCAGTAGTGTAATTTTCATCCAGTATGTTTCAGTAGGAGGTGGCTGTAATGCAAAGGGATGTTAGTGCGTCCGCAGGTCGTCGCAGCACTCGAGTGTGTGGCTGCGGTGCCGAGGTCTGCCCAAAGAGGCGGCTCAAAAGATGAGTGCGGCCTTTCACTGGCGGGACACGGGCCGTCCTGTTGAGGCCGTGCCCTGAAGAGGCGCTCGTATATTTACATTTGCGCAGGGAGGATGCTGGCTGAAGGGCACGCATGCTAATAAGGCCGGGACGGTCCCGCCGGCTGAGTCAGCGGGACCCCGCACGCGGCCTGTCCTGCACCAGCCTGCCACGCGGGTCAGCGCAGCCGGTGCCCAGCCTAAATACTACCGCCAAGGCCCCGCCTGCAGCCCTCTCCGCTTACTCGGCCTTACTCGCCGCGCGAACGCACACACTCACATACACTCCCACGCCGGTGCGCCTATGAGTTACGCCTACCATTCTCTCGCCTGCCGGCCCGTGACAAGCGCGCCGTTTCTCAACGTGCGCAATTGAGCAACCGCCGTCGCCGCCGCACTCCAGTGATTTATACCCCGTTAAAGGGGCCAGCGGGCTGATCGCCGTCGGAGCAGGTCGACTGGCTCATTTGCAGGGGATAGTGTCGGTTGTGCGGCCATATGCGTCGGTGGAAGCCGAAAACGGTACGGTACTATGAGAATTGTTTCGCGCTCTACATAGTCTAAGAACGTTGCGAAATGCTTCGCGGGCGGTAGGAAGCACTGTGATTTGGCTGGCACAAACTACTCGAAAGAAGTCGTGTACCACCTGCTTCTCTGCGAACGTATGTGGGCTTAAATTCAAGTTGCCGCAGAGATAGAAATAACAAACTTTCTGGAACAACAGCAAAACAAACGAGTGGTAATGATTAACGAGCAGCTACGCACACAGATCCATTGTGGTCTGATATTAGCGTAGGGTCCAAGCGGGGCCAAAGGCGCTGCAGTCATGGACTGTGCGGCTGGTCCCGGCGGAGGTTTGAGTCCTCCCTCGGGCGTGGGTGTTTGTGTTTGTCCTTAGGATAATTTAGGTTAAGTAGTGTGTAAGCTTAGCAGTTCAGTCCCATAAGATTTCACACACATTTTTGAACAAGCGGGGCTATTCCGCTCACGAGGCTGATTCACCTGAAATAAGAAATGTTGCAACAGCGCGCTAGTTCCTCACAGACTGAAGGTCGTTTCGCTTTCAGTGGCTGCCAGTATACCTGTGTCGCCGCATGTGGTTTGTAGAAAGGGTGTTTCCTGTATCCTTTTTGATAGGACAGAACAACGATCCCTAAAGGTAAGCGAATTGTTGTGGATTATTGCCATAGTTGAAGAATACAACGTGTGCCATGTACAATAACGCAAAATTTTAAACCCTTATTGTTACTTGTTTAAAAACACAGCGTTATGTAGTGTGTGTATCAACAAATATTGCTGGTTTATTCCAAAAAGTTCTGATTTGCTGTGTCTTTCGAAATATGTCCACATGAGGCTATTTCGCCCATACACATGACGCTATTTCCGCTCAGTCAAATTATTGCTTTAATTAACTTTTACTGTGAAGTTCTATAGAATACGTTTTCTTGGTATCTTTTCAGATGGTCTGTACATGCAAAAGGAAAAACCCAAATGCTTCATGGCCGTAGGAAGATATGAAACAAGGAGTAACAAATGTTAAAGGGAACTCCTGTGGATAAAGTGCCAGCAATGTGATACATGCTCTCACGAAGAGTATGTGGGGCAAAAAGATGAAAAATGTTCACTTCTGGTAAATGTATGTGATTTTGACACTCAAATACACTGGCGAGAATAGTCTCTTAGCTGGATAGAATAGCTCCACCTTTTTTATGTAGTGCGATTTTTGCCCTCTTGAGATATTCGTTTAATATTTTATTCAAGTAAGGAGATTTCGACCTTTTATATACTGGAATGTATTCAGAATAAAGTACTATAATTGTATCACAATAACAATGATTTTACAAAGTTTCGTGTCATATTACACAGGACTTACTGTTGAAATCAGTAGAACAGCCCCTCTGTACTCTATGGAAGCGAAGCTTAGTAGTTGATGTATTGTGTTAATGCGGAACCGATTTACGCCAAAAAAATAGTTCCAGGTTTTGGCCGACAGGTGCAAATTTGGCGCTGTGAATGCAAGAAAGACGCGTAGAAATGTTTTCATATACATCCATCAAATAAAGTTTTGCCTCACCCCGGTTCCCAGAACTCCTGAAGATAGACATTGACTGTGGATATTGTATCACAGACACAGTCCCTTTGACTGTTCAGAGATATCACTAAACCCGCCCAAAGATGTAAACAACCATGCATGAGCAACGCCTGTTAGATGGAGGGGTCCGACAGCCCATCAGTTTCAGTCATTCCACCAAGAAGGAGGAACACAGCTCGTGTTGTCTGTAGTTCAACCTTGCCTAGACGGTCATTACCGCGGTTCGCTCGCGTCCGCATTGTTACTTTGTGCCAGGAAAGGCTCTCAGCAAGAGAAGTGTTGAGGCGTCTCGGATTGAACCAAAGTGATGTTGTACGGACATGAAAGAGATACTGAGAGACAGGAACTGTTGATGACACCCCTCGCTCAGGCTGCCCAAGGGCTACTACTGCAGTGGATGACCGCTACCTACGGATTATGGCTCGGAGGAACCCTGACAGCAAAGCCACCAAGTTGAAAATGCTTTTCGTGCAGCCACAGTCGTCGCGTTAGGACTCAAACTGTGCACAATAGGCTGCATGATGCCCAGCGTCACTCCCGTCGTCCATGGCGAGGTCCATCTTTGCAACCACGGCACCATGCAGCGCGGTTCAGATGGGCCCAAAAACATGCCTAATGGACCGCTGAGGATTGGCATCACGTTCTCTTCACCGATGACTGTCGCATGTGCCTTCAACCAGACAATCGTCGGAGACGTGTTGGAGGCAACCCGGTCAGGCTGAACGCCCTAGACACACTGTCCAGCGAGTGCAGCAAGGTGTAGGTTCCCTGGCTGTTTTAGGGTAGCATTATATGGGGCCGACGTACGCCGCTGGTGGTCATGCAAGGCGCCGTAATGGCTGTACAATACGTGAGTGCCATCCTCTGACCGATAGTGCAACCATATCAGCAGCATATTGGCGAAGCATTCGTCATCATGGACAATTCGCGCCCTCATCGTGCACATCTTGTGAATGACTTCCTTCAGGATAACGAGATTGCTCGAGTAGAGTGGCTAGCATGTTCTCCAGACATGAACCCTATCGAACATGCCTGGGATAGATTGAAAAGGGCTGTTTATGGACGACGTGACCCACCAACCACTCTGAGGGATCTACGCCAAATCGCCGTTGAGGAGTGGGACAATCTGGACCAACGGTGCCTTGATGAACTTGTGGATAGTATGCCACGACGGATACAGGAATGCATCAATGCAAGAGGACGTGTTACTGGGTATTAGAGGCACCGGTGTGTACAGCAATCTGGTCCACCACCTCTGAAGGTCTCGCTGTATGGTGGTACAACATGCAATGTGTGGTTTTCATGAGCAATAAAAAGGACGGAAATGATGTTTCTGTTGATCTCTATTCCGGTTTTCTGTACAGGTTCCGGAACACTCGGAATCGAGGTGATGCAAAACTTTTTTTGATATGTGTATAATGGGTTTTGAATGGGACATGGGCAGAAAAGGTTAAACAAGTTAGAAAGACATAGCGTTGACATTATTAATCGCTGCGTACACAGTTTGTTCATTATGAACACCAGAGACGTCGACGAGATGCTGTACAGCGCTAGATTAACACCTGGTTGTCAAATTTGGAACTATTTGTTTTCTAGCGTAAATCGTTTCCACATTAGGATATCTACAAAGTTTCGTTGCCAGACAATAAATACAGCCCACGCTGAAACTATGTGAGTACTGCACTTTAATTATAACCAGTCCGTACTTTACAGTAAACACAACAAAGATTGAACGCTCGAATGTCGCTGTCATGGCGTATGTCTATTCGGAGAGTAACCTCCGCGCTACCATAAAGGTACAATGCGCGCCTGGTCTAAGAGCGGTACTTCAGAGAGTGACGCTGACCGATTTTGTTCATTTCAAAGTCAGTGACTGGAGACGATTTCCTAACGCAGAGCGACGCAATTCTGAAAAAGAGCTCAAAAAAAGTAGCCTTTGAAGAATAGAAGATTTCCGAGCGCTTTGAAGTATAAATCTGTTGTAATTTATTTCCGAATTCGTGGGTACCTCAGCGCATATCTTAATAGCATTGCAATCACGAAGTCGCTGGTTTGAATCTTGCTTGTCGTGTACTGTTCTTTTATAAATTTCATATTTTACTAACAAATGGAAGTTTTAACAAATATGGGATCATAGTTTTGTAAATAAAAGTAATATATTTCTATTTGTAATTAGTCTGTTGTGCAAAACTTAAGACGAAAATAACTTTCGTATGATTTGTCACTGACAAGTCACTTGGTTCAGTGATACTTGGACCAGTCATAGAAAGAACTGCTATACCATAATACTGAAGGTAATGGAAAGAAATACGTAATAGACTAATAGAAATGACACTTTTGTTCGAAGACAATAATTACAGCGAAGTCTCCACGATTCATGATGATCACCTGGACATTACAAACAACGGGGCATGATTCTTAATAGGGCTTGTGATCTCCACGGTTGGCAATGTGTGCTCTGCAACGTACTCCCATACTTGGCAAGAGCATATTCAGCGAACAGACTGGCCTGCCGGTCCCTCCCTCCCCCTCCCCATCCACCCCCCCCCCTCACCCCCACCCGGCTTCAATCTCATCGCGCCCGTGTGGGATGAGTTGGGGACAAGTATTGCACCACATCCACATGAACTATGGACCATCCAGCAGTTATCAACCGCGCTGTTGGAGAAAGAGAACACATTGCGACAAGAACTCCATGCTAAGCTCGTGGCCAGCAGTCGAGCACGTTGCAGAGAGAGCCCGTAATGATCACACATCCTATTAACAACAACGTCCCAGGCAGTCATCACGAATCGCGGAGACTTCAGCGTAATTATTGTCTTTGAAGAAAAGTATCATTTCCGTTCGACTCACTGCGAATTTCTTTGAGTTATCTTGGGTACTACGCTGTAGCAGTTCTTTCTGTGCACGGCGCAAGTTTCATCGAGGTACGCTGCTTCGCAATGACACATCGTAGAAACTTACTATCGTTTTTAGGGTTTGCACACCAGTGTACTATTCGCATAAAGACGCGAATATTCGCAGAAAATTAAAATTTATTACAAAAACGTGATACATCAAACAGAAAAGCAAATATTTTTTATTTCTAGAGATTGGATAGTATTATTGTTTTAATGTAACTAAAAGCTGTTTCGCATATCTGTATCGAGTCTCAATTTATTTTCATACTACCAGTAGGTACTCATAAACATATTTTTTATTATAAATTATCATTTAATATTTATTAATTAACCCTTACATTTGCTAAAAAATATGGAATTTCAAAAAGTAAGAAATGTAGACTACTGGTGAGATGACAACCAGCGACTTTATGATTACAATCTGATTAAGCTCAGCCCTAAGGTACCGACGAACTTGGAAGTAGTTTACAGCACATTTGTACTTAACAGTGCTCGGAAATCGTCTAATCTTCAAAGGAGATTCCTTGAGAAGTGCGTCGTACTGCTTCAGGAATCTGATGTCTGGGCGCTGACTTTGGAATGTTGTAACTAAGAAGTAAGTCAGTGAGGGACATACCGTAAGGTCCCCTTGTAAGCTTGGAATGGCGCTTCGAAGCATGTGGAGAAACTTAACAGCGTGCTCCAATCATCCCGTCCACTACTGGACACACGGCGTGTTCCGCGTAACTGCATTGAGAGTGCGTGTTTTATCTCAGTTATTCAGGAGGTTGTACGTAGCAATTTCCTCTAGTAACAAGAGTATGGTTTCCGATAGAAACAAAAACACACACACACACACACACACACACACACACACACACACACACACACACACAATGACGAAAGGAATAATGTGAATGGCTTGCAACATCTCCACTATTGATGCAGTAAAACTTTTGCTTCAGACATGAGGTTTTAATTTATTATTTCTCTACTACTAATTCTATTGCCAACATATTTTGCAAACCGTATGCACATTTAACTCTGAATGTACCTGTAAAATTAGATCTTTGTACGACACATAGTTCAAGATGTAAGGGCATAAACATTGAGATACATGAAAAATTGGCTTTTCTTAAAACGGAGTACAAACTACCCACACGTTTGAATCAGTTTTACAAAAGGGGGCTCGATTCTTTAAAGAATCGAAGATAGGGCTTATTGGTAATGTCGAAGTATGATGCCGCACCGTCGATTTGAAACCACATCGTTTCTCTGACTACGAGAGTCCTCAGCATATGTGGCAGGACATCTCCAGTGAACCATTCAAACAAGAAGATCGTATTAGTTCGTCTTCTTTAATTTAGTAGAGGAACGTCGCTGGTGGTATGAGAAGAAAGTGGTGTACGGATTTTTATCACTCCAGACACGACTATAGCGGCAGTTCAAAACACCCTCACCATCAAAAGAGGCCTCATACGAGAATAATACAAACTTTAGGAAGTTCAACACTGTAGTACTGTGCTGAATAAGGCAAAACTGAACTGTGGAATCAAAATAATTTAAATCTATTTTTCACGCACGCCGTACATGGTACGGTGTAATCACTGGTACTGCTCCGTCATACACACTGGCCATTAAAATTGCTACACCACGAAGATGACGTGCTACAAACGAGAAATTTAACAGACAGGAAAAAGATTCTGTAACATGCAAATGATTAGCTTTTCAGAGCATTCACACAAGGTTTGGCGCCAGTGGCGATACCTACAACGTGCTGACGTGAGGAAAGTTTCCAACCGATTTCTCATACACAAACAGCAGTTGACCGGCGTTGCCTGGTGAAACGTTGTTGTGATGCCTCGTGTAAGGAGGAGAAATGCGTACCATCACGTTTCCGACTTTGATAAAGGTCGGATTGTAGTCTATCGCGATTGCGGTTTATCGTATCGCGACATTGCTGCTCGCGTTGGTCGAGATCCAATGACTGTTAGCAGAATATGGATTCGGTGGGTTCGGGAGGGTAATACGGAACGCCGTGCTGGATCCCAACGGCCTCGTATCACTAGCAGTCGAGATGACAGGCATCTTATCCGCATGGCTGTAACGGATCGTGCAGCCACGTCTCGATCCCTGAGCCAACAGATGGGGACGTTTGCAAGACAACCACCATCTGCACGAACAGTCAGACGACGTTTGCAGCAGCATGGACTATCAGCTCGGAGACCATGGCTGCGGTTACCCTTGACGCTGCATCACAGACAGGAGCGCCTGCGATGGTGTACTGGCCGGCCGGTGTGGCCGTGCGGTTCTAAGCGCTTCAGTTTGGGACCGCGTGACCGCTACGGTCGCAGGTTCGATTCCTGTCTCGGGCATGGATGTGTGCGATGTCCTTAGGTTAAGGACTGATGACCACAGATGTTAAGTCCCATAGTGCTCAGAGCCATTTGAACCATTTGATGGTGTACTCAACGACGAACCTGGGTGCACGAATGGCAAAACGTCATTTTTTCGGACGAATCCAGGTTTTGTTTACAACAACATGATGGTCGCATCCGTGTTTGGCGACATCGCGGTGAACACACATCGGAAGCGTGTATTCGTCATCGCCATACTGACGTATCACCGGGCGTGATGGTATGGTGTGCCATTGGTTACACGTCTCGGTCACCTCTTGTTCGCATTGACGGCAGTTTGAACAGTGGACCATACATTTCAGATGTGTTACGGCCCGTGGCTCTACACTTCATTCGATCCCTGCGGAACCCTACATTTCAGCAGGATAATGCACTATCGCATGTTGCGGGCCCTGTAATGGCCTTTCTGGATACGAAAAATGTTCGACTGCTGCCTTGGCCAGCACATTCTCCAGATCTCTCACCAATTTAAAACGTGTGGTCAATGGTGGCCGAGCAACTGGCTCGTCACAATACGCCAGTCGCTATTCTTGATGAACTGTGGTATCGTGTTGAGCTGCATGGGCAGCTGTACCTGTACACGCCATCCAAGCTCTGTTTGGCTCAATGCCCAGTCGTATCAAGGCCGTTATTGAGGCTAGAGGTGGTTGTTCTGGGTACTGATTTCTCAGGATCTATGCACCCATACTGCATGAAAATGTAATCACATGTCAGTTCTAGTATAATATATGGTTGTCCAATGAATATCCGTTTATCATCTGCATTGCTTTTTGGTGTAGCAATTTTAATGGCCAGTAGTGTTGTATTTTCCTCAACACTGTATTATTCGAAATGTGCTTTACATGAACAAGCTGGCTTGTGCTTATTGATGAATCTTGTCCCACACGATCCTACACCATCTCCTCAAATTCTGCTGCACAAACAATTCTTTGCCTGCAACCTAGGTCGGCTCTCCGTGGCCAGAACGACTCGGTGTATCTCTCTCTCTTCCCACTTCAGTAAGTTTCTTCCATTCAGGATGTCACTAATTCGAAACTTTACTCTGTACATTCGTTGAGCTTTCCGGGTACTACATTCTGGCGTAACATGTAGTAAGTACAAGTCTGAGCATTCTTGTGATGTACCATCTATGCCACAGGTCATGAAATGTAAAATATGGTAAACTCCACCGTGAACGCTTCAGTACGACTGTGTATTGTTTTTCGAAGTAACATCATCAATGTGATACTGCAGGCAGACATGAAACACAAACATTTTACAAATGCTCTTTTCCGACCATTGGTAACTTATAATATACAGTTTAGGTCGAACCAGCTGCTCTACCTTTTGTGTAAGCCCGACCCTAAAGGTTTAAGACACCAGAGGAGGTTTCCTGGTGGCTATTAGTGACGTGAATATTGCACTTCCACATACTGGTATTCAGCAGAAGCAGCTGATGAGTAAAAAAGGTGTATTTGAAAAGAAAATTCGTTGTTGCATGATGTGTACAGACTGAATGTGTATTAGTTAACAAAATACCAATGTTGATGCACTAGTAAACTGATGCTCCTCTTTTTCTACGTACACAATGCTGTTAAGAGTTGTAACTGGTGTTTACCGAGCGAGCTGGTGCAGTGCTTAGCACACTGGACTCGCATTAGGGAGGACGACGGTTTAAACTAGCGTCCGGCCATCCTGATTTAGGTTTTCCGTGATTTTCCTAAATCGCTCCAGGAAAATGTTGGGATGGTTCCTTTGAAAGGGCACGGCTGATTTCCTTCCCCATCTTTCTCTAATCCGATAGAAACTATGAGCTCGTTCTTTGGTCCCCTGCCCAGAGTCAACCAACCAGCTAATGTTTCCACAGCAATGCAACATATATAACGTAGACGCAGTATTATGATCTGAATGCGTGGTAACTTATTAATTATAGACAGAGAGTTCTGAATATATATAAAATAGAATAAAATGTGCATTTCACAGAGTGTGGTACCAAAGTTAAGCCGCGCGCGAAATGGAGCTAAATTCCAGCTACATATTATCATTTTTCTATCCAGTCACCACCATTCGTTATGCACTTTTGTCAGTGATGGAAAAACTGCTTGCCGCGCTCGTAAAAGCCTGAAAGAGCCGAGGCTGGTCGTTATCTTGCAGCTTTCCCGGCAGCATCTTCGTCTGGAAAGTTTCGACCCCGTGATTGATCTGTTATAGACACAAAGAGGTGCAACTATGAAAGTACTACATCAGGACTGTATTGGAGATTTTGTAGAACAGTACACCCGAATTACGCAATGACTCGCACAGTCGCAAAACTATTGTGGGGCCTGGCCTTATCGAGTTGGAGGCGGAAGTTTTTCTTCGCCTGTGGGTCGACTCTGGGCATCTGCGCTTTCATCCTAGTCAGTATCGTCTTGCAGCCGTCGGAATTAACAGTTGGTTTGTGCTCCAAGATATCAAAACGAGCTACACGCCGCCTGTCCCATATTACAACACTTCGCTTTCAGTTGGGTGTACGCCGGCCGCGGTGGCCGAGCGGTTCTAGGCGCTTCGCTTTCAGTTGGGTGTACGCCGGCCCCGGTGGCCCAGCGGTTCTAGGCGCTTCAGTCCGGAACCGCGCGACTGCTCCGGTCGCAGGTTCGAATCCTGCCTCGGTCATGGATGTGTGTGATGTCCTTAGGTTGGTTAGGTTTAAGTAGTTGTAAGTTCTAGGGGACTGATGACCTCAGATGTTAAGTACCATAGTGCTCAGAGCCCTTTGAACCATTTTCAGATGGGTGTTCCTCGACCGTCTTCTTTGTTCGAAAAGTTGATTGTCGCCACACCGTGGGCTGTCTTTGGGATTCACACTCGTGTTGGTGACACCGTGTCTTATCTCTGGTGCTGACGGTCTTCAGATAGTCGCCTTCAGTCTCATATTGATGCAACAGATCTCAACAAATTTCCTTTCGATATTTTTTTACTTTGAGTGAGCATCCGTTGAATGCTTCTCGCACACACTTGGCGATAATCAATATTGTGTAACTTCCTGTCTAAGGCGCCACAGCCGACATTCAGTTTCGCACATAAATCTACCGATGCTCGCGAATGTGTTACTCACGTCTACCTTATGCCTCTATACACCTTTCGCAAGCGTCGATGAATTTCAGTTGGCGTAATTAGTTACGATGTGACGAATTCTATGATACATTAACGTTTTATACGAGCCTCGATGTCAGACGCTATTCTGAAATGCTCTCCTACTGCTGCTTCTGTCTGTCGCAGGAGAACGAAACCAACAGGACAATAGCGGGAAGGTTAAAAAAGTTGTACATAATCTAGTTTGGTCACTCAAAGCCGATGAAAAAAAATAGCAGACATTAGTTTCGGAATGACTATCTTACGTTATTACCAGTGAACTAAAGAGGAACTTATTGTCAGATCATGTGCGTAGTTTGTTTCGTTTTTGGAACACTGCAAGCGACCTATACCTTCAACAAGACCACCGATGACGAAGTTGGTATAGCCCTCCAAGGCCCCTTCCATTAACTATATTGAACACATTTGGAACGCTGTCAGGATCCGTGTCTTGAAATTTGAAAGAGGCAGTTTCTCTAATAATTTCTGCCGTCTTGCTTTTACACTGTCGCGACAGTTCTTGTTCGGATGATATGAGATCCCAGTTTCTAAGTTCATTTCCAACTGCGGTAACTGCAATGTCATTACTCTCTTATATTCTGTTTCTGTACACCCAATCCAACCGCGGTAACTGCAATGTCATTACTCTCTTATATTCTGTTTCTGTATACCGAATGAGCTCATTACGCGCTTTTCGTGTAATTATTAGGCGAGTAATATTTGAAAGTCAGTGTATAAAAAGTGAGTCCGAACTGTTAGATGTGCCTTGCGAAGCAGTGTATGATTAGGTGGGGTCTTGGAACCACGGATGATAAGTGTGACTGTGGCACTGTGCAGGATATGGAGCATCTGCTTGCCTGCCCTTTAGGTGCAACCCCAACGATTTATGGCTGGACAAGAAAGAAGCCTTGGACGTGGCCCTATGCTGGGATGAAAGATTGCTACCTGGTTTCCGGACACGAAAAAGTAAAGTAAGCGTATGTTGTAATCACAAACGTGCTACCAATGATTACCGTAACAAGTACTACGTTGCCCAAGCCAGGCTACGAAATCTGTTCTTATTACTAAAAATGGTTGCAATGGCTCTAAGCACTATGGGACTTGACATCTGAGGTCATCAGTCCCCTAGACTTAGAACTACCTAAACCTAACTAACCTAAGGACATCACACACATCCATGCCCGAAGCAGGATTCGAATCTGCGACCGTAGCACCAGCGCGGTTCCGGACTGAAGCGCCTAGAACCGCTCGGCCACAGCGGACAGCTTCTTCTTACTAATTAGCTATAAGATGAAAACATACGGTGTAACTTATTTTGTTTGAAAACGGATGTGAGGAAAGGGAGGCAATTGTGTTTCCATTAATCTTATATATTTTTTGTTTGTTTAACCACCTTATCTGTAATCTATTGAGGAAGTCATTCTTTTTTCATTTTTAACGTCGCTAATAAGCTGCTGCCTTCAATTTGTTCTGAACTGTCGGCGTTATCACTTTGGTCCATGAATGCCGTCTTTAAGTAACGTGTCATTTAACAAGGAATGTTAATAACTCCTAATAGCTTACAGCTGATAACATATCCACACTTGTCTAGTCACTGATGGGCGGGCTGTTTGTCTTATATCGGAAGTTGTAAAGTAACATCTCTGTAACCATCCGCTTTCATTGACGTTTATTTTTTGTGACATGTCCTGTCTGTGAATCGTGGATAGATGCGATGGAGCTTCCATCTGAAGTATGTGCCATACAAATACATGGTAAATATTAACGCCACTCAGTAAACGGTCGATTTTCGCTGCTGAGAGAATCATAAGTGATGTTTTCCGAGATTTATTCCTACGCCTACTATTGTTCCTCACTGAAGTCAATGACAAGTTGTACAAGAGATAGAATTAGTTCCTTTAAACCGTAACACAAATATATTAACCAATTCCGGCAGATCTACAACGACAGAAGGAATTTCAAGTCGTGTGTAGAAACATTGTTGATTCATCTCTCTTGTTTCAAAGATAATACTTCATTATTTTAAGGAGGCGATGATTTGCAGCTTCAAAATATTTATGAAAAATTGTGATGTGGACGATGGCTGTGTGTCACTTTATTTACAGACAACTAGTTTAGTCAGACTACTGTGCCTGTTCAGGTATGAAACGACATCAATTACAGGACATGTCAGAGCATAACAGCTTTCTAGATCAATGCTAAAGATCATCTGCATCAGAACCATAGAATACATGGAAGCGTCTAACTCACGTGTAAGGACTAATGGATAGCGCCCGGATTTTAATGACCTAATAAACAGCGAAATATGCAAGGATTTACGACCTAAAAATTATATAAAAATGACTTTAAAAGTAAAACGTTTTACAATAAGTAAGTCCGCAGCTCGTGGTCTCGCGATAGCGTTCTCGCTTCCCGAGCACAGCGTCTTGGGTTCGCCGGCGGGGTCTTGGATTTTCACCTGCCCCGAGATGACTGGGAGTTGTTGTATCATCATCATCATCATCATCATCATCATCATCATTCATCCCCATTACGGTCAGAGGAAGGCAACGGAAAACCACCTCCATTAGGACCTTGCCCAGTACTGCGGTGCGGGTCTCCCGCATCGTTCCCCTGCGCTCTGTCAAGAAGCGTGGGACTTCATTCCCACTCCATTTCTGTAATAAATAAATTTTCTATAAGTTTATTTGAAAAAACTCTTGTTGATTTTTTTATGTACTTTCTAAACCAAAACCCACTTCTGAATAGATTGTGAGTATAGTACTTAGTTTGTGCAGTGTTCGCAACTATCCAGCACTTATTTTTGAAATGTCTGCACGTGTCTGAAGAAAAACACGAAGCGCAGTGAAAACCGTAACACCCATTCGAACAATAAAACGACTTGTTTAAAGTATTTCGAATTATTTAATACGCCCTATCAATCATCCGTCGCTGCAGAGTTGCAAAGGCTCAAAAGCTGCATTTTCAGGTTTTCTGTTTTCGAAGACCTCTGGTTGTCGGTGAGGATAGCTTTATTCTTGGAAAAGCTCCTCTCCACATCACAGGACGTCATTGCAGGCCTGCTTTGGTTCGTCTTCAAATTTCGAGGCAGTCCCAGAACAACTGTCACAAATTTTGCACATTGTAAACTATCCAGGATTCCGCTAGAGAACACTTTGAAAATTGTTGTTTAGTTTGTCAGCCACGTTAGCATGAGCTCAACCGAACTCATCCCGCACATGTTGCACAGTATTTAGAGCGTCACACAGTTGTGTGCCAGCTGATGTATGCCAAGCCTCCAGACAAGATATCTGTAAGACCTCTTTCACATTTTGTAGCACTTGATTCATCACTATTTTGGTGTAATTGGTGGAATAATAATCAACAGTATTGAACTAAGAATCGCATTGTATAACAGCAGGTTCAGAGGGGGAGGGGCAGTGAAGGTGCCTGTTCCTTGAATTTCTGCGCCCGTAGTGGATTTTCACATATGTTTTCTTGCCACAGGAAGTTAATGTGTCCAAATCAGGGTAATCTGATCGCACCTCTTTTGCAACTTTGTGTAACGCATGTTCGAGGCAAGTGACGCACACCATACTGCGATGGAGACTCTGAAGCCGGTTGGCCGCTTTAAGCAAGTATGAAGCACTATCTGTTATCAGCAGCAGAACGTTGTCTCTGTTCACACTATCCGGCCACAGTAGCTTTATAGACTTGTCAAACAAAAAGTCAGTTGTCGAGTTGTTTACAGTCTCGACAGCTTCACACGTTAGGGTGAACGTTCCTCGAGACCCATGAACTTTTAGAACACCAACAATATCATTTGCTACGTAACACTCACCCTCATCGGTGGGTTCATGTATGGAAACACAGTTTTGGAACTAGAATCAATAACCCATTTTCATTAAAAGAATCAGTGAAGGTGCGTCATTAGCGGTGATGGTATACTTCCACAATAACATTTGCATTTTTGGCAAAAGTTGGCCGAAAAGATTAGACAAATGTATGTGCATTTTAGGAAAACCTGGCCGAAGTATCATCTGTTATGGCGAAAGTTGGCCGAAGTATGACCTATTACTAAAAATATAACATCTTAATTATGCACATTAAAATACATTTTTATACTCTACACTACCTGCTTTCGTGCGTAAATTGTTGTCACATTCACTCTTAAATTCAGGAAAAAAGTATGACTTTTCATTAAAATCCGGACCATAGTAATGAGTTTATAGATTCAGGCACATGGGCATCATATTTAAATTTACAGTCCTAATGGGTAAATTTAGCAAATACATAAGATGTAATAACTAATGATTATTTTTAAATAAAAGATTGTACCTGTTGATGGGAGTTTACAATTTATGGAGCTGCATTTACACTGCCGAAAAAAGTGCCAAACCCTGGAGGACAACGTCATTTCATTGAGAAGTGAGCTGGCAGGTAGTTCATCGTTATAGGAGTATGTGATAAAAAATTTAGACTAGAATTAAACACGTATGTCAAAGAAAAGAGTGCCCAGACATTCGCATCAATACACCCAGGTGCCGAATGGCATCCTACGATAGATTGTCCCAAGCGTCTTGCCTCTTTCGTTGAAATTCGACAATGGTTCTTGCTAGCCTTGGAGGACGAGAATCTTTCTGATTCATTCTATCCCACACGTGTACAATTTGCGAGAGTTCTGGTGACCTTGCTGGCCAGTATAGTTGTTGTAAACCACTAAGAGCATTTGGCGTCGCAGCAGCCATACGTGAACGCGCATTGTACTGTCATACAGACAGAACTTACTCTTTATCACTGAAGATAACAGAGCGACAGTCAACTCTTCCACGATACCATAGTAGCCATGTTTGTGTCAGTGTTAGCCTGCCTCGAGACACGCGAGATGTTAACCCTATCGCAAGCAGACGATTCCCAATTGCCCCCGATGACACAGCAAATGCAGCATGTGCCCGAATTTCGTCCCTGTATGAGGTTTTGTCGGCCACTATTTCTGACACATTGCGTCGATTCTGTACTACGCGGACGTCCAGAACCTGTCTTCAGGTGTGAGTATATGTCGCAGACAACTGTTAAAACCAGTGACAAACCACCGATAAATCGTGTCCAACATCTGCAGCAGTCCGTCAGCACGTCTTCCCAGCTTCCCGCAGGTCCACAATGCGACACCGGTCAAATAGGTGATGATCAGATACTGCCTGCAGAGTCAAAACAAAGTATGCACAGACAAGCCTCCCGAGCGCCATCTGATAGGCGATGACCGCGTCAAATGAATTACTAACATAGCCCATTAGTATGCACATATTATTAATAATTGGCAACCAATGCTGTACAATCGCAATAAAGTCATGAGATGTTCAATTGACTCTTTTATTAGAACATGTTACGCGTTTCGGGATTACACCCATCTTCAGTCATCTGTTACAAAAATGTACAAAACATAAGTGAACAGCACACTCAACGCGTCTCAACGTTACAGAAAATGAGATCTGGTCATATGAGTTACATATCACAAACTTCAACTCCTTCCTAACCAACCAGGCGTACAGCCTTGACAATGGCCGGCCGGTGTGGCCAAGCTGTTAAAGGCGCTACAGTCTGGAACCGCGCGACCGCTACGGCAGCAGGTTCGAATCCTGCCTCGGGCATGAATGTGTGTGATGTCTTTAGGTTAGTTAGGTTCAAGTAGTTCTAAGTTCTAGGGTACTGATGACCTGAGAAGTTAAGTCCCATAGTACTCAGAGCCATTTGAACCATTTTTGAACCTTGACAAAGAAAGTGTCGAATAACATACGACTGCGGCACAAGCAGTCTTGAAGCAAAGCGTATACTGACGCTGAACAAGTCAACTGGGAGCGAAGCGCCCTCGGTAGGGGGCGCTGTATGGTCATGTGCTCCATGCGTTCACTTGTAATTTAATAATAATGTACTCAGCATATAACGTCTAACAGGGTGTAATTACGACTAGCAATCGAATAGTACATCCTTACACGTTAACAATAAAAGAGTTTTTTAAAATTTTTTTAAAAACTCCAAAATTTTTTTACATTGCTATATTATACCTATAGGCACTAAGCACAACTCAAATCGTATGTTCCAAAATGTTCAAATGTGTGTGAAATCTTATGCGACTTAAGTGCGAAGGTCATCCATCAGTCCCTAAGCTTACACACTACTTAACCTAAATTATCGTAAGGACAAACACACACACATCCATGCCCGAGGGAGGACTCGAACCTCCGCTGGGACCAGCCGCACGGTCCGTGACTGCAGCGCCTTAGACCGCTCGGCTAATCCAACGCGGCTAAACATATGTCAATATAAAATAAATAATAGGGGGGGGGGAGTTCCTTCATGAATAAACCTTTCAACTTCTCAAATCTCTAAAAGAATACCACCAAAGTAAATATAACCAACATTATGCGTCATGCGTCAGCTCGCGTACACAAACGTCTTGGGCGCTATAGCCAACGGAAACCACATCGGCGGCAGCCATCCGCCTATCGAATTACAGCCAAGTGATACTCATGGGCCATGATTGCCCAAATAGAAGCCTTCAAACAACAACTTACACCCCTCTACCACATGGGAAAAGTTTAATGGTGAGAGGAAGAGCATTTTCATAAAATCCCAAAACACACGTGGGTTATACGTCATACATTCCTTATATAGACTAGTGGCACGAGAATTGCCCGAGTCCTAACTATTCTATCCGGATACCGGAGAGCTCTAGATTTTTAAAAAAACAAAAACAAAACATTAAAGTGTTAAAACTTTAAAGTCTAAAATCAATAAAATAAACCATTGTGTCACCAAGGACCACCCAAAGGGTACGGTGGTGAACAAATCCGTATATGCCAACCTATCTGCCCATCTAACTTTCCTCGTATGACGTTAAACTAGCCAGCCACTCAGCAAAAAACCTAGCCTATCATAACGGTACGTGCACAGAACACCACCAGCTCCTATAAAAATACACTATCATACTTCTTATGAGGGGATATTATGTCCTGGTGTCACTGAACATAGACCTTGAGGACGCTGAATTTTTTTCGGCAAAGTATAACTGATGTCACAGTTTTGCTGTTTGTGTCATTACAGGTTTCGTAGACAACCAAATTATCGAGTTTACCCGAAATTTCCTGGCAGATAAAAGCTTTATGCCCACCCAGGGCTGAAACCCACAACGTACCTCCTACGTTCACTCTTCGTTCCGCCATATGCTAGGATCGGCCAGAATTTAATTCCTTCATTTTTTCCTTAAGCAATTATTCCACAGAATGAAAATTACGCACATGAAAGAATGATGTTTTATTTATACGCTCTGCTTTTTCCACGTAATCTCCTTCCAGCGCTATGGCCTTTCTCCAGCGAGATCCTTGGACGTGTATGCGCTGTCAGTACCAGTACTTGTTCTGGCCATGAAACCATTTCAGCACTGCGTGAATCATCATCTCGTCGTCCTCAAAATGTCTTCCACGAATACTACCCTTAAATGGTCCAAGCAAGTGGAAGTCCGAAAGAGCTACGAGTAGGTCATTGCTGCGGGATAAGTGGAATAACACTGTCCAACGTTGTTGTGTGATATGTTTAGAAGTACTCAGACTTGTGTGAGGCCGAGCGTTATCTCCTATATTGTTATGGCGTCGAAGTCGCCGGGAGCACAGAAAGCGCGAAAAGCCGAATCGTAATGCGTCGCTGCTTGTATATGAGATCATCAGCACGCTGTAACATGTCAGGTGTGACAGCCGTGGGTTGTATCCCCTCTAGCTGCTGATCATGAACCCCCGCCGAAGCGCCTTATGACGGCTTTACCCTCTATGCCCAATGACCAACTGGAGTGTCAACAAAGGAGGTTTGAATATAGGAAGACCCCTAATGCCGGAAAACTGAAGCATGTCTCCGCCATATTGGCGAGCCTTAGTGAAATGTTCGTATAGCAGCTCTGCTCTGCGATTTCACTTATAACAGAAATAAAACGTAAGGGGTTTTGCCGCAATGTACGCCATGCTCGAAGAGTGAGAATTGGCATTAAATAATTAAGTTTTCAACTGATGATGAGTATTCATCCATGAAGGTACATCGTTTCCAAGTACATACTCAGAACTGACCGTCAATTCAAGGTATTTATGCAGAGAGGGTCGCTATACGCAGGGCTTGACAGAGAAACAGACTTCTATGGCTCACCAAGATTATGAACGGACCTCGGTTGACAGTTCTGCTCGATATAGATAACGCCGTCTTCCCTTTATTCTAAAACCTCCTTGCTGTCGGCTGCATGTGCTGCATTGACCCCACATCTCCTTACTCCGCAGAGAGAAATTCAGTAACTACACATTGCTTGTAACGTACATCACATACAGACGCCAATTTAAAACATTGCTACAGCTACGCTACTGTCAGAGGAAAAGGATATT
The DNA here is from genome assembly GCF_021461385.2 of Schistocerca piceifrons. Classification (NCBI taxonomy): domain Eukaryota; kingdom Metazoa; phylum Arthropoda; class Insecta; order Orthoptera; family Acrididae; genus Schistocerca; species Schistocerca piceifrons. Next base: position 162,735,654 of record NC_060142.1, on the reverse strand, counting down.
TTGCTCCTGCCCTTTGCAAGCTTGAAGGAATTCACACCTAACGTTTCGTGTTGTCGGCTGAGGAAAAGAAAGTGGAGCATATTTTCTGGGTGAGTTTTAATATTGGAGTTTTACTGTTCCAGATGGTTTCTTACCCACTGTCCATTGCATAGACAAAGATTAATTCAGTAAGTTTATGTGCGTCGCTTATTTTCGTTCAGTAAGTCCTATAGAATTAATCTTTAAGAAATAAAATTTCCAGTTACACAAAAGTACCCACAGTTACCTCGTAGATGTCTCTTGGTAATTTAAGGTTGAATAACAAGTACACTGTTTTTGTTCTGCTGATTTTTGTTTATTTCGAACTAGTTTTTGGCTTATTAGGCCATCTTCAGGAAACAACTGACTAGCGTCTGGAAGAGACACTGGTTCCCAGGTAGCCAAACATTATAGGCGAAGAAGCTGGTTACCTAAGAACCAGTGTCCCTTGCTGACGCTAGTCACTTGTTTCCTGAAGATGGCCTAATAAGTCGAAAACTAGTTCGAAATAAACAAAAATCAATAGAACGAAATAGTGTACTTGTTATTCAGCCTTCAATATGGAATTGTTTTACATAAAAGTAGCGGAAGAATCCATAAATGAGTCTCTTGGTAAGTAATGCGTTTCTTGCTGTAAATATTGCATGACGACATTATAGTAACTGAAATTTGTGGTAAGGTCTTATGGGACCACACTGCTGAGGTCATCGGTCCCTAAGCTTACGCACTACTTCATCTAACTTAACCAACTTACGCTAAGGACAACACATACACCCATGCCCGAGGATGGACTCGAACCTCCGACGGAGGGAGCAGCGCGGACCGTTAAAAAAAATGGCTCTGAGCACTATGGGACTTAACATCTGAGGTCATCAGTCCCCTAGAACTTAGAACTACTTAAACCTAACTAACCTAAGGACGTCACACACATCCATGCCCGAGGCAGGATTCGAACCTGCGACCGTAGCAGTCGCGCGTTACCGGACTGCGCGCCTGGAACCGCTAGACCACCGCGGCCGGCGGACCGTTAAAAGGCGCCTCAGACGGTGCAGCTACTCCGCGCGGGTGGTGGTACAGTCTCTCATGGAAATTGTTATATGTAATCCATTAATGTTTAAGTGTATCAATAATCACTACACTAAGAAAGTAAATCTGGTGTTACATTTTATTTAAATTTGCTGTACCTCAGGAAGAAGTGAATAATGGTGCTACCATAATATTTAATCACTTAACTTGGTGTGGTAAAACGACAACTGAACTAAATTTGAAGACCAGGTAAATAAAGCTGCTTTTGAGCAACAAGTTTCTGCGTTTAACAAACGTGTATTCAAGAATTTTTGTTTATTAGGTAACGTAAAATTATTTTGACTTCAACTCAATTTAAAATTTCAGTGTGGTTCCTTTTTAATAGTAATTATAATATGCAGCCTGTAAATGGATTCGTAATGCATCATGACGTCACGTCGTTTTGACTGCTCATGCAATATTTAAGTAAATTACAGAAACTGATACCACGGTTCTAAAAAACATCAACGTAAAATAAACTCCATTTGTACTGCATTGATTTCCACAGTTTGCCATGTGCTAGTTATAACCTCCATCAGCTTTGCGGCAACTGCTCCTCTGGTGGTACCGAGCGAGGTGTCGCAGTGGTTAGCTCACTGTCTAACGATATGTTTACGTAATGTGTATACATAAACATACAGTTATAAATGTCCCCGTTCGTAGTCGCTAATTATAACAATATGTTTACTTTTGTGCTGTAACAAAAAAATGGTTCAAATGGCTCTGAGCACTATGGGACTCAACTGCCGTGGTCATAAGTCCCCTAGAACTTAGAACTACTTAAACCTAACTAACCTAAGGACAGCACACAACACCCAGCCATCACGAGGCAGAGAAAATCCCTGACCCCGCCGGGAATCGAACCCGGGAACCCGGGCGTGGGAAGCGAGAACGCTACCGCACGACCACGAGATGCGGGCTGTGCTGTAACATATAGATATAATCAGCGGTGGAAATATATTTGCGAACGCCGACCGTGTGCGGCTGTTTCTTGTTGGATCGTCTGATCAGTCGGAAGTTGCATTGCAGAGGAGAGTAAATGCCTGTTCAAAATATAATTATTTTTAGATAGCTCAACATGAATTTCCTAAGGGACCATAGTTTATCATTCATGTACCAGTAGAATATGGCGCGGAGTAAATATTTCGCCGCATGCAACTTCCGTCCGATTTCGACGAGAGAATTCGTGACTGTGAACACACTATTTGGCAGAAACATAAAGAAAATTAAATAACTTCATGAAGGAATGAGACATAGATTCTATACTAAATAAATAGTCCATACACCAGTTCCATTTAACTCTGAATTTATGGCAATTAATAGATGAACTTACACTGCAGTTAAGGATTTAACATGGATGCCGTTTTGACTGGTACTTCTCTTCTCGTAATGAAAATAATTCCTTTGACGTTTTCACATACACGTCGCACAATAAATCTACTGCTATGCAGTATTGCACTTTTTGGTATTGCACTTTTACTTTACACTAAAATAATATTATTTTTAACAATAATAATACGGCGGCAAGACATGCGCGTCCGACACAAGTTACAAGAGACAAGAGAAAATGAGTAACTGAGTAACTGTTCATCGAGAATATCTCGTACATCAAAAGAATGTGTAAAAGTGTTCTTCTTCTGTCCGTTTTTCGCGCCGCGGTTTTCAAAGTCAGTAACTCAGTGCATCTCTGACGGCGCTACGACAATAAACACGTTACGTCACAGGACGTTCGCCTTTTACATTCTCGCAACATTATTTGCTAACTGTAGCCGTTGCCGAACGACTGCTCGATTAGGGAATGATTTGAATGATAAGGCAATCACATAATGTTACAACTGGACTCGCATTCGGGAGGACAACGGTTCAATCCCGCGTCAGGCCATCGTGATTTAGATTTTCCGTGATTTCCCAAAACCGCTCCAGGCAAATGCCGGAATGGTTCCTTCGAAAGGACACGGCCGACTTATTTCCCCGTCCTTCCCTAATCCAATGAGACCGATGACCTCGCTGTCTGGTCTCCTCCCCCTCTGGTAGCCCTTGTTCTGATTATTTAAAACAGTCTTAATATTTGCGGAATGAGTTGTTCCCGCATTACAAATTACATCCATATTTCTATTTAACGGTGTTGTCGATACTACCGTGGTTTAAGTGATAGGTCGTTGAAAAGCAAATAATCTCATTCATTATAGGAATTGGTTTCCGTATGTGAGTCACGATGACTTAATTACAGTTTATTTCGCTTCTGCGCACGCACTATTTCATCCACAATTCACTCTAGCAAACAGCGTGACAGCAATATTTTTTTGCGTAGAATGTATGTCAAATACTTGCCGTGACCTAAAAATGGAGTGCTTGTTAGGGTGAAGCACTACATGGACGCTGAAGTATGCAGCTGTCTGGCTGGCCAAGTTTACACTCTCATACTTGTCCAAGGCGTTCACGGCACAGATTCCGTGTCGTGTTTGTAGCGACAGGCAATTACTTTCGTGATCACAGGTGGTGACTGCAGCTACTGTACGAGGAGGCAGAGAAAGTGGTTAAGTGCAGGTATAGCTTTTATGACAGTGTGAGAGCAGACACAAGCTGTCTCACGTGAGAATCACCTTCACCGAAGGCCTGAGTGGGGCAGGGAGTCATGAGTCAGCATCCCGAGGCCGATCGCAATCGTATGATGCCCTCGTTAGAGGCTCATCCACTGTCTTTTTTCATACTAGATCGAGTCTCACCGGTGAAAAATACGGTCTTGATCAAGCAAATGCGCAAATTGTCTTCAGAAATACGTACAAAACAATGAACCATTAGCAGGTCGTGAATTGACATATAGAACGAGTCAGTGAGTAGGGATTACGGCTTTTTCTGTGATTGTTACAAAAATGGTTCAAATGGCTCTGAGCACTATGGGACATCTGAGGTCATCAGTCCCCTAGAACTTAGAAGTACTTAAACCTAACTAACCTAAGGACATCACACTGATACATGACCGAGGCAGGATTCGAACCTGCGACCGTAGCGGTCGCGCGGTTCCAGACTGAAGCGCCTAGAACCGCTCGGCCACGACGGCTGGCGGATTCTTACTTTCTGAGAAAGTTTCAATAAAGTATGTACTAACAACACTCGAGAAAGATGTCAATGTTAGTATGCTCAAGCGCAGGGTTCGTCAAAAATGTGGATACACCGCGAGAAATTGATGCCTGAACATCAATGCAAAAGCTAGCCCAGACTGGAGGTTGCGCTCTTGCATTTGATACGAAGAGCACATGTGAAATGTCGTCAGTACGTTGAAAGTGTCAGTCGTGGCCAGAACAGTGTTCTGTGTAGTTGTGCGTAGTTAAGTCGTAGCTAAATGAATTCGAACGTGGGTAAGTTGTTGGGGCTCGTATGATGGGTGCTTTCGTAACAAAGGGAGAGGAAGTGTTTGGTATTTCAGTTATACTGCATACAGGGAGAGTGGAAGATCATGATCCGCTAAGTCGTACCGCGAGCGAAGATATGTGTTGAGCGATCGTGACAGACCTTCATTGAAATGAATTGCGACGAGAAATAAGAGGACGACTGCTGCACAAGTCTCTACAGAACTGAATGACGCTCTCGGGAGCCCTGTCAGCAAGAAAACAACAGGAAGGGAGCTCCATAAGGAGAAAATTGCAGAGTGAGCTATGGAGCAATCGAAGAATGTCATTTGGAATGATGAGTCTTGTTCCACAGTTTCCAACTTCTGGCCGAGTTTACGACCCGTAAATAAAACAGGGCGGGGATTCGTTGATGATTTGGACAGGTATTTCTTGGTACTCCATGGATCCCACTGTCACTCTGCAAGGTCGCATCACTGTAAAGGATTATGTAACCAATTTGGCTGGTCAGGTCAATCCCATGGTAGAATGGTTTTTCCCAATGATGATGATGTGTTCCAAGACGACAGAGCCCCTGTTTACATGGCTCGAATCGTCCAGGACTGGATTTGTGACCACGAGGATGAATTGTAACATCTTCCATGGCCACCACAGTCACCAGATCTCAATATTGTTGACCCGGCGTGGTCTACTTTGGAGAGAATGGTGCGTAATCGCTATCCACCACCTTTATCGTTACCTGTATGTTTTACACGGAGGATGGTGAAAGATTCCGTTAAAAACCGTACAGAACCTGTATTTATTCATCCCGAGACGAGTAGACGCATTTTTGAATGCTAAAGTGTTTCCTACATCGTATTAGGCACGGTAATGTGTTGAGTTTTCGGAGTTTCAATGTTTTTGTCGATCCCTGTATGTACCGGGGATTTTAAGCTAGTCGTTAAACGTCAGTTGGTGATCTAGACAGGAAAAGAAAAAAAGGTTCGTAGCTTTATATTAAATGGACTGTGAATCTGCAGCTAAGCAGTTAGTACAGGTACATTACATTACATGTTTAATTGTATTAATTTCTTCCATAAGATTTTCAAAGTAGGTGCCAAGGGAAGAAAAATAAAGTGTCCACACGTCCTGTCATGTATTGCCCTTGTAATGTTTCAGGCTGTAGCTGTAGCACAGACCACACGACGCACTGGTCAAGGTGTCCACATGAGCAACTGTTTCAACATACACAACACTTTTAAGATCCGCTCACGGGTGAAAATCAAATCGTTTAAGTCTGGTGGTAGAGGTGGCTGCGCGAAAGGCACCCTCGTCCTGTCCAACTCATGTGGAAGATGTTGAGGTGTCGACGAACAGGGAAACAAAAATTAACTAATGGTCCATCATTCGTCACGTACGTTACCTATCTTATTAGTAAGCACGCACCTTCAGCCAAAGAGGCTGTATGTTATGCAGGAATTCCGCAGGCGTGTGTCCATTACGACGTCGTGACGAAACGAATGGTCCAAATACGTGTCGCCAATAATCCTTGTCCACTGATGCTGAACCGTTGCTGGTGCGACGATTTAACCGTTCCCCGAGGATTTCCTGTAGCCCACAGATGACGTTACGTACTTTTAATGATGCCATTAATACCAAATCACTTCATCGTTGTAGAGTGCTAACGACAGGACCGTTTTTAATTGCAAACTCCACCGTCCATTTCCGATCGAAAGTGTTTGTTCTTTTTCATGTCAGGAATCGCCTCCTGAAGTTTTTTTTTTTTCCTTACTTACTATTCAGCTTTGTATAAGCAACAGGTTCCATTAGATTTTTCAGGGCAGTGGAAAATTGAGAATTGAAAGAGACATCAAATAATCAGATTCCCTATCACAGCTATTTTCAACAGTTCTGTCAGGCATTTTCTATATTTACACTGCAAACATAAAGCAATAATACGTGTTAATGGAACATATCAGAACCACCTCCGTTTTGCGGATGATATTGCACAGTTTATAACAAATATTCAGTCTAGATTACAAGTTACGTGATCACCTTATGCAGACATGAAGCCGAACTGTGGAACAAGAACTATACAAGCTCATCAATGAAATTTAAATAATTGGCGAAGTTCCATCAGATTTTGAATAATGTAATTAGTATCCGCTTCCGAAGAAAGCAAGAGTGCATAAACGTACAAAATTAGCGCACAATCGGCTATGTATCACGTGCATCACAAATACTCAGAAAATTTCTTAGTCAGGAATGGGAGAGAAAATTCAAAGTAAATTTGGAGACGACTGCTTTAGCTGTAGGAAGAACAGAGGCATCCGAAAAAAATTAAGATTGCAATTAATAATAGATGGCATTGTTAGGAGAAACAAAGAAACGTACGCTACATTCGAAGATTTTGAGCAGTTGTTTGATAAGATGGCATGTATCAAAATGTATGTGGGATATCAGAGCAGTGAAAGGTAACTGACTCTCTTTATGCGAAAGGTGTGAAGCAAGATTGCTCATTCTCAACACTCATGTTTAAATCTGTGTATAGAAGAGACAGTGAGGGAGTGAAGGACTTCTTCAGTGTGAAAGTTGTTAGTAACAGAAAGAAAATCTCCACGATGCGGTTGCTGATGACACGGCTGTGGTCGCAGACAGTGAACGGGAAATGAGTCGGGTGCCTAATGAAATGTAATTTGTGCCAGCTGCTGGCTATAATCTGGTCGTAAACAAAAAGAAATATGAGGTAATGGTGTGCGCAGCAGGTGGCCATGGTAGACACCTGAATGCTAAACTCAGGCAAAGGACTCTTGAAGATGTAGACGTATTTTCCTTTTTCGTAAGTAGGACTGATGTAGAAAGTCTGTAAATGTGAGGGGCTTTCACCATGTTTCACACACACACTCACACACACATACACATACATACACACACAAGCTATACACACGTTGCAGGGTGCTTGAAAACGAATATTTGGGTTTTAAGGCTTTGTAGAATTATTACATTCAACTTACAATTGTAAAAAATACATCAAATGAAAGAGCAACTCGAACTTTTTTTTCATTTTACAAGTTTTCAATGCGAGCACCGTTGATCACACATCGAATTAATAGGCGAACTCTTCCCAAACCATGATCATTGTGTCTGGAGTAATCTTTGCAACAATGCTGTTTCCAAAATCAACTGGTAGCGGAGGCACATATACATGATCCTTTATAAACCCTGAAAAGTCAAAATCACATGGCGGCAGATCGCGTGTGAACGTGGAGGTCATGCAAAACAAGCTCTGTCACCCGGCCCTTTACGGCCAATCCAGCGGTCGGGCAGGGGTACAACGTTGGTTAACCGGTCGCATACTGAGTTACGCCAGTGAGGCGGCACACCGTCTTGCTGCCAAATAATGTTCTGTGGTTCATCTTCCAATTGAGGGAAGGGCAATAGCTCTAGCGCATCGAGATAACATCAGCTAAAGTTACTTCACCGAAAAAGAAATGTCCGTAAACTATCCGTCGGGATGTGGCACAAAAGACATTCAGTTTAGGGGAGTCTCGTTGCAACTATACCATCTCGAGGAGATTTGTGACACCAGATGCGCACATTACGGAAGATCTTCACCGTTGCAGCAATATTCGCTTGCGAAGTTGATTTCTTGGTGCTACCTGTGAAAGACCCTCACTTGTTCACCACGTTCTTCAGTTACTCTTGGTCGTTCCTTACTTGCGCACAGGTGCATAAACAAAACTGTTGAACTTGCTCTTTCATTTGATGTATTTCTTATAATTGTAAGTTGAATGATTAATTGGTAAAATGCCTTATAACCCCTACATTCATTCTGAAACGCCATGTAATTCGTAACGTAACACTACATACACTGTCCGCTGATACTAGGATCATGACAATATTGTGTGGTTTCCATTTTGTGCATAGTAACTTCCCATTTGCTTCCCTAAAAAACTAAGTCAGTATTCCCGAATAATGAGTGAGGCTTTGACTTCCGAAAGATGGCAATACACTGAAGCGTCAAAGAAACTAGTATAGGCATGTGTATTCAAATACAGAGAGTGATATATAAACAGGCAGAATAGGGCAGAGCGGTCGGCAACGCTTATACAAGACAAGTGTCTGGCGCAGTTGGTAGATCGGTTACTGCTGCTACAATGGCAGGTTATCAAGACTGAAGTGAGCTGAACATCTGTTATAGTCGGCGCACGGGCGATGAGACACAGCATCGCCGAGGTAGCGATGAAGTGGGCGTTTTCCCGTACGACCATTTCACGAGTGTGCCCTGAACATCAGAAATCCGGTAAAAAATCAAATCTCCGACATCGTTGTGGCCGGAAAAAGGTCCTACAAAACAGACCAACGACGACTGAAGAGAATCGTTCAACGTGACAGAAGTGCAACCCTTCCGCAAATTGCTGCAGATTTCGATACTGGGCCATAAACAAGTGTCAGCGTGCGAGCCATTCAACTAAACATCATCGGTATGACCTTTCGGGCCGAAGGCCACTGGTGTACCTTTGATGACTGCACGACACAAAGCTTTACGCCTCGCCTGGAGCCGTCAACACCGACATTGTACTGTTGATGACTGGAAACATGTTGCCTGGTCGGACGAGTCTCGTTTCAAATTGTTCCGAGCGGATGGACGTGTACGGGTACGGAGACTACCTCATGAATCAACGGATCCTACATGTCAGCAGAGGAGTGTTCAAGTTGGTGGAGGCTCCGTAATGGTGTGGGGCGTGTACAGTTGGAGTGATATGGGACCCCTGATAAGTCTAGAAACGACTCTGGCGGGTGACGCGTACATAAGCATTCTCTCTGATCACCTGTATCCACTCATCTCAATCGTGCATTTAGATGGACTTGGGCACTGCCAACAGGACAATGCGACACCCCACGCGTCCAGAATTACTACAGAGTGGCTCTAGGGACACTCTTATCAGTTTAAACACTTCCGCTGGCCACCAAACTCCCCAGACATGAGCATTATTGAGGATATCTGGGATGCCTTGCAACGTGCATTTCAGAAGAGGTCTCTCCACCCTCTCGTACTCGTGCGTCTTTATGGACAGCCCTGCAGGATTAATTATGTCAATTCCCTCGAGCACTACTTAAGACATTAGTCGAGTCCATGCCACGTCGTGTTGCGCTACTTCTGCTTGCCCGCGGGGGCGCTACACGGTATTAGGCAGGTGTATCAGTTTCTTTAGCTCTTCAGTGTATGTTATTGTTGTCCTTTGCAGAACTTTGTGTAAGAATTTGCAGAGAAGAAAACCATTATAGTCCGGAAGTGTGTTGTAAAATGACAGAGACATTTCATTTCTATTGTCGATATTATTATTATTATTGTTATTATTATCATTTTTTGCTTGTGTTAAGCGTTTCACCCAACTAGTACTCTGTGTTATTTAAGTAATCCTTACTGTATAAAATTTATTGATTAACGAGTGCTTTTTAACTACCTTGTTAAATAAGTTTGTTTTTAGTAATCTCATTAATCTCTTTAGGCAGTTTATTGTAAAAATACAGTTTTGAGTTTTCTTCTTTCTTAGTTAATTTAAGTTCATTGTATATCTTTCTCCATGGTCATCAACAAACTTTTTCTGCAGTAATAATGAAGGTTTTTTTGTATAATTGAGGAGTGAATGTACTCACTTGAAGTAGTTAAAATCCGTAACATTTTGGACGCATCTTTACAACGAGGCCGATGACTAATTTTGGTAGTTATTCTTATGACACTTGTTTATAGTATGAGAATTGGGTTCATATTTTGTGCGTCGGTTCACAAAAGAGAATTCCATAACTAACAATTGAATAGTTTGTAACTAGAAGACACTCGCTGTTGCAGACTGATGACAGGTCTCTCTGGGCATAAGTTACTGCTGACATTCTGCTCACAAGTAACATTGTCTGTTCACACCACAGTTGATGAGTCAATATTCAATCCTACAACTTTTTTGATTGTTACAGTGTCTGTAGAGGTACTTCTACGTTTAAACTAACAGTGTCATTTCTCCCTCTTCACTGAAATTCATGACATTTGTTTCCTTTGTTTCCTTCAGTGTTGTTCAGATGTGGTTACAAGGCAACCTAGCCAATGATGACCTCTGTCATAACACGTTGTATATTATGACAGTTGACCCAGATGCTGTTTCACCCGAATCGAGATACCAACAGTGGATGCTTGAGGCATTAGCCCAAGATAAAGCCATTGCCCTCACGAATACCGAGATGTAGTGCGCGCCATTAGGCCACTGAACTGTCAGAGATTCCGTGTTGTCCTCGTGTATAAAGAACATTCCCACTGGAGTTCAATATCTCTTTACGTCATCTCAGTCTTACAGTTATTCCATATCCTAAAGCTACAGTTGCTCGTCAATGTAAACTACCTTTATTCTATGAACTGTTGATCTGCAATAGCAAGGAAAGGATCTATAGGTGATAACTTCATGAATGCGATAGAGAAAAAAAAGTTCAAATGTGTGTGAAAACTTATGGGACTTAACTGCTAAGGTCATCAGTCCCTAAGCTTACACACTACTTAACCTAAATTATCCTAAGGACAAACACACACACCCATGCTCGAGGGAGGACTCGAACCTCCGCCGGGACTGCGATAGAGACCTGAAGCTAATAACAGTAAAGCGGGTAAGTGCGTAAAACTACGACATACACATAAATGTTGCATTGTTGGAAAGAAATAAGAGGCAACAGCTGAAATAATAAAGTTCTTTAGTTGTTCTGTTGATAGATCACGTATTTAATTTTTGTGTACATGTTAAGGGCCCGTGATCTAGGTGATAATCCAGGCGCTTTTTTACAAGATTCCTGCACAAGATTTCTGTGCTGTAAACCTGTCTGCACCTTAAACACAGCCGCTGTTCGAACACACAAAACCACAGAGAAGAATTTCACAGTCCACGGAAAAATCACACCTATACTTAAAAATGGAGGAAGCGCCAACTGGAAATAAGCAACACACGTGTTATAGGTCGGAAAGGACCGTGCAGATCATGAAGGAATTCAATATTCTTGATTTTAGTGCCATGGCATTGTCTTTAAACAAGTAACAGGTGGCGATTCTGAGAGAAAAGAAGAACATGTTGAAATTAAGTAGCCGTAAACGAATCTATCGAACAGGATGGCATGGTCGTTAAAGACACTGGTTCTATCTTAGGTGAGTGTTCACACCTGATTCTCCTAGCTTGATTTAGGTTTTTCGCTTAAGGCGATAGTTGCTTGGAAAAAACGAGAGGATGATGGTGGTGGTGATGCTGCTGCTGCTGCTGCTGATGATGATGATTATGATGATGATATGACTCAAGAAACAAGAGGGCAGCAATTCGTATGGTCCATGATCGGAACTGGGTGGAGGTCTGTTCATTGAACTTTGTCTTGTTAGACACATAACTATCGCAACTACTACATCACTGCATTGGTAACGTGAAGCTGTTACTTTGTCAGTCGAAGTAGTGTATCTCTCGTGACATATTCCTCATAATTATTGGTTTAACTGTACTGCTTATAGCCCTGTCGGAAGGTACTTTATAGCTTCGGAAATGTCCACATTTTATGAACATGTAATATGTTGTCTGTTAATGGACTGTAGTGTGCAGTCCAATTTTTCGACCTCTAGAACCCTGTGCTAACTTGGGAAGAGCGGAAAACATGATAAATTACGCCATTTTTTTCCGTTATGCGACGAAAATATTTATACTTTTCTTGGAGAGCGTTAAGTTTCCTACATTGTTCACTGTTTCAACGTATTTGTTCGCCATGTACTTACAAAGATACAGAATTTCAAAGGCACAGCAAAATCCTTAAAGTTTCATAAAAACTACAAAAGGACAACTTTTAGCGTTATGATTTTAATTGTACTTTTTTTTTCAGTCTCAAGAATATTCCTCCTCCCTGCCTTCAATAAGATCTTTTTCAATACAGACATACAACTATGTAGAAATTACTTTTTTTTATGTAACACAGTACACTGACGGAAAAAATCTCAGAAAACCAAAGAATTGTGCGACATAAATGAAAGTTGGTAGAGGTGTTTCCACATCAGAAAGGAAATGCCCATTCAGGTTTTACACCAGTCGCATTAGAGTAGCTCCAGCAGCGCCACTATGAGGATGTAAATGAAGTTCGCTTTAAGTACACTCTCTAACGGTTGTGAGCGTGAGTTATCTTTGGGACTGGACAGGGTGAGCTGATGTTAGTCGAGAATGCATTAAAGGCGACAAAAACGCCATTATCAACAACTCGCTGAGTTTGTATGGGGTCGTGTAATAGGGCTACGAGAAACTGGCTGTCCCCTCTGCAGTGCTGAAGAAATATTTGGCAGGAATGTGACCATTGTACATGACTGCTGGCAGCGGTGTTCACGGGAAGGGACAGTCGCAAGAAGACTGTGCTCCGGACGGCCATGCGGCACTACCGAGAGGGAAGACCATCATTTTTGGCTTATGGCTCGGGTACATCGTACTGCATCTGCAGCAGCAGTTTGAGCAGCATTTGGCCATCACAGTGAAACAAAGATCTGTTACAAACTGGTTACTTCAAGGACAGCTCCAAGCCAGACGCCCTACCGCCATTTGCGACTTCAGTGGTGTCAACCGAGAACTCATCGGAGGGTAGGATGGACGTCAGTTGCCTTTTCTGATGATGAAAGCTGGTTTTGCCTCGGTGACAGTGATAGCTGCGTGTTGGCTACTAGGAGGACAGCTGAGGGCCTACAACCAACGTGTCTGCGGCCTAGACAAACTGGATCCATGTGTGGATTATGGTCTGGGATGCGATTTCGTATGACAGCAGGAGCACTTTCGTGCTTTTTCCACGCATCTCGACAGAAAATTTGTACATCCGTCTGGTGATTCGACCTATTTTGCTGCCATTCGTGAACAGCATTCCAGGGAGTAATTTCCAACCGCTGTTTTAACCCAACGTGCTCTACAGAGTGTGAAATGTTGCCTTGGCCTGCTCACTCAGCAGCCCTGTCTCCAGTCTAGCCCATATGGGACATCATCGAACGACAGCTTCAGCTTCATCCACAACCAGTATTAACCGTTCCAGTATAGGCCGACCAAGTGCAACAGGCATTGGACTCCATCCAACAAACACATCTGACAACGCAATGCAAGCACGTTTGCATGCTTGCATTCAACATTCTGGCACTTACACCGGTTATTAATGTTCCTGCATGTCACATTTACAGTGGCTTATTTCGCGCTTACATTACCCCGTGATCTTGCAGTTTTAGTCAAGTAAATATGTTAGCTAGACAAATGTATTCCGAAATTTCATTACTCTACATTTATTACTTTTTGGTGTTGCGATATTTTTTCATCAATGTATATTCTACAAAAATGTCCATTCCATCTAATACTGAATAATTTATAATCAGCAACATGTATAGTTTTTCAGTAATTTTGAAAGTTTGTTTTTTTCCGAAGGAAACAAATATTTATTAAAGCAACCATTTGATAACACAGTCCAAAAAAATGGTTCAAATGGCTTTGAGCACTATGGGACTTAACATCTCTGGTCATCAGTCCCCTAGAACTTAGAACTACTTAAACCTATCTAACCTAAGGACATCGCACACATCCTTGCCCGAGGCAGGATTCGAACCTGCGACCGTAGCGGTCGCACGGTTCCAGACTGAAGCGCCTAGTACCGCTCGGCCACCAGCGGCCGGCCGATAACACAGTCCACATTTGACATATTCACAAATATTTGTTTTCTGAAGGATATCATGTGTAACTAACAATATAATGGCTTTGTATCTCCTATGAAATAATAACACCTGTGCATTTATAGAAATACAGCATCTTGACATTGAAATTCTTTGACGTGTTTTGATTTATGTTCACAAAATGTATTGTGACACCAAAAGTGTATATATGTACATAAACATGTTTACTCATACTGTGCTTCATAAACCATGTACTTAACACTCGAAACAGTAAGTTGTTTTCCGATTTTTATTAGTTTTGTAAATTTATATTCAAGATGTGCCCGCTTTTTAAGATACCATCTTAGTCTTACCTGTACCAGATTTAACCTAAATCCGGAAGAATAATCGATGTAGACTCTCAAAGCATCTCAGATGAGCCCCAGGGCTCTAAATGCACCGTGCATTGAAATAAAATCACGATTGTGACTGAAGGTGGTTCTTCTTTATTTTACGAAAGTAATACAGTCACGCAAGAAACACTGACAGAAATTGATCAAATTAAAGTAAATGTATAGTGCCGAAATACAAGTTACTTCTACTGAAAACCAATTAATAGAGTACAGAATCACACAAAAGAAGTAAACAATGCCCTCTTTGGTTTAGATTGCAAGTCAAATTGGTATCTGCTTTTTCCTTCTCAGCGATGATATCGTTTTTCAACTGTCGTATTCCCCCCTCAGCATCATCCTGTTTGAATTTTGGGTCTGGCGATTTAATCCACCCATGGCAACAACGATTTTTTCAAGCACCCAAACTGATGAAATCTTTTCGTTACGAAACCATGTCTATGCTTTTAGGAAGGTACCAAAAGAACGGTACTGAGTAGTATGTTGGCAGCAGTCTCACAGGATGGATTTATGTTTTTCTGCAGATCTACACAACTGTTGATGGATAATCGCCCAATGTATCTGTGACAATGTCTCCACCGTACAGTGTGACAAAAAAACAATTCCCCTACTTCAGAAATTTGGCTTGAAGATGTGTGACGACTGTCAGAAAATACCAACTAATGCGGTGAAGATTTGTCTCGTAAACAGCATTGACATGCTTCTTCGCTTGTTCAAAGGAGGTTGGAATTAGTTTCACACCGGTTAAGTGATACCCTATCCTTTGTCTTAAGGAACGGTGGATGTCCAAAGAACTGTATGCTCCACTTCTAAATACCAGGATTATCCATTGGTTACACGGGAAGATCTCTTATCTATATGTTGTTCGGATGTTCCTAAAAATAACGCAGTGATCATCTGGTTGGAGGCATAGCATATCCAATGCTCATCGAGACAGCGCACTATCCGTTATGCTGCGGCCGTGCTCAGTCCTCCATAACTGTTCATCGCCAGCACTATAACAAGCTCTATGGTCATGTCTGATCAGCTGCCTGACCCAAACTTCTCGGTACGACGAATGATAAAGCAGGCTGGAGAAGATGGACAGATTATGGAAAACTGAAAATTAGATCACGAAAACGTCACATCCAGGATACACAGAATCACAATAAACATATAGGAAACAGAAAAGGTACCATATGAGTGATGAGTGAAAGCGCTAATACACCCCACCCCCCACAACAAAGAAGAAAAACGTACTCTGACAACTACAGAGGAATTTCACTACTCCCTTTGTAAAAACTATGTTCAAAGCCCCGTTAAATCGACTAGAGCCTCAAATAGACCCACAAACAGGAGAATACCATGGAGGGTTCAGAAAGGAAAGATCATGCAGTGAACAGATCTGGTCCCTGAGAACAATATTAACAATAAGGGAGTCCAGGAGCACCACAATAACATTCGTCGACTTTAAGAAGGCCTACCACTCCACAGATATAGAAACACTCTACAAAACACTGGAAGAAATGAAGGTGGAAAGCACGACCAGAAATCAAATGCAAGAAACATTAAAAAATACAACATCCAGAGTGATGTTTATGGGACAGATCTCGGAACCATTCGAAATCAGGACAGGAATGAGGCAGGGAGATTGGCAGTCATCCATCCTATTTAACTAGGTTTTGGAGGAAGTAAACAGGACATGGGACAAAACAAAAAAAATGTTCAGATGGCTCTGAGCACTATGGTACTTAACTTCTGAGGTCATCAGTCCCCTAGAACTTAAACCTAACGAACCTAAGCACATCACACACATCCATGCCAGAGGCAGGATTAGAAACTGCGACCGTACCGGTCGCGCTGTTCCGGCCTTTGTCATTAAAACAAGTAACAGAAAAGAAGTCAAAGAAGCTCTGGAGAAACTACACGAAAACTCAGCCAAAACAGGACTACAAATCCTATACGAAAAATCGCAGTTCATAGACACAAAACTCACAGAGAGACACCGGTTGGTAACGAAGTATGGAAAGATAACACAAGCAGAACGTTACAAATATCTGGCAAATATTATACAGAAAAGAGGACTGAACTTGACATCCAATGAAGGAAAAAAAAAGGTCCAATGGCTCTGAGCACTATGGGACTTAACATCTGTGGTCATCAGTCCCCTAGAACTTAGAACTAATTAAACCTAACTAACCTAAGGACATAACACACATCCATGCCCGATGTAGGATTCGAACCTGCGACCGTAGCGGTCACGCGGTTCCAGACTGAAGCGCCTAGAACTGCACGGTCACACCGGCCGGCCCAATGAAGGAAACATCACAACACTAAAATAAGCATATAGACTTACATGGAACCACTGAAATAAAAGAAGTATTTCTATCAGTAGCAAATTAAGACACTTTAGTACAGTACAGTACAATGCCTCAGAAACAACAGTAATCAATGGAAGAACGAAAATCAGGGAGATGGAAAAACAAGAGAGGAAAATACTGAGAAAGATCTACGTGCTGGTTC
This sequence comes from Schistocerca piceifrons, assembly GCF_021461385.2. Taxonomy (NCBI): domain Eukaryota; kingdom Metazoa; phylum Arthropoda; class Insecta; order Orthoptera; family Acrididae; genus Schistocerca; species Schistocerca piceifrons. Next base: position 162,718,654 of record NC_060142.1, on the reverse strand, counting down.
AGAAAGAGGGGATTTGGATAAAGAGACTGACAAAAGAACTAGACGAACAAACAGAGACGATTATAAACAACATCGCCGGCCGAAGTGGCCGTGCGGTTAAAGGCGCTGCAGTCTGGAACCGCAAGACCGCTACGGTCGCAGGTTCGAATCCTGCCTCGGGCATGGATGTTTGTGATGTCCTTAGGTTAGTTAGGTTTAACTAGTTCTAAGTTCTAGGGGACTAATGACCTCAGCAGTTGAGTCCCATAGTGCTCAGAGCCAGCCATAAACAACATCGGGAAAAGAAGGGCAAAGTTCTACGGACACACATATATTTTCGACATAGTGCCAACTAATAAAGTGAAAGCGAACTAGGTAAAAGAAACGATCTAAGACCTCAAAGAACTGAACATCTCCACAGAAGACATGACAGACAAGGAAACAGGGAGAAAAAATTTCAGCAAACGCCCAAAGAGAAGGAAACAGGAAAGAAGTAGACAGAAGAGACGATAAAGAAACACAGTGAATATATGAGAGGCTTTTAGGAAGAAAAAGATAGAAAAAAACGTGAAAATTGATTGTGTAATATCGCTCTTGGTGAAGGGGCATTAGCGATGATGATGATGATGATGATGATAAGCAGGCTTGTGGAATTCTGAGTACCTATTTCGTCTTTAAAGCTGATTATATCTTTGATAACACAGATGTGCGCATTTAGCGTAGTTCAAATGACCTGCTGCGTAGAAGTGGGGAATCATTTCTTGCTTTCTTGAACACATTTGACGTGCAGGTTTCAGTCTCCCATCCGTTTAACTTTAATGAAGTTCTTCATTGTGGCACGTGAGCAAAATTATTTTATCCATAGCGTAACAGGACTACAATACTGTTGAAGAATTACCATTTCGTCCGCAGCTCGTGGTCGTGCGGTAGCGTTCTCGCTTCCCCCGCCCGGGTTCCCGGGCTCGATTCCCGGCGGGGTCAGGGATTTTCTCTGCCTCACGATGACTGGGTGTTGTGTGACGTCCTTAGGTTAGATAGGTTTAAGTAGTTCTAAGTTCTAGGGGACTGATGACCATAGATGTTCAGTCCCATAGTGCTCAGAGCCATTTTTTGAACTACCATTTTCAGCAACAGTCTTGGCAAAAATGTCGGCCGGTGAGGGAAGGTGCAGGGTACCGACCGGTTTGGTCTATCTGGCCAACAAACTCGCCAATCCAAACAGAAATGGAGATCCCATTGATGAGAGAGGGAGGGGGGGGGGGGGGCTTCATGGGATTGATAAACGTTGGCAGAGTCGGGTACCAGTCAGCGAAGTTAGTTAACGGTCAAAAATGCGTTTCGCAAGATGTGAGAAATTTAATGCTCTGCAAGAAAAGTCCAAGTGCTTTTTGTCTTAGAAGGGGAAAAAGGTGTAAACAAAAATTCTGAAAAAGTGCCCCAGTTTTGCCGTTTTGCAGTTCCTCCCAAGTTAGCACAGAATTCTCGAAGACTTGGAGTCTTCACTACAGACCACCGACATACGGCATACTAAAATTCGACCCTTTTGCCACCTTTTACTTTGTACTGAACTCTAAGTCATCGAGCCAAAGTGGGATGTGGGACGAACTTGATTGGTTCGTACTTTTTTCTTCAGTTCCTTGAGACTGATTTTGGTTGTTGTTCACAAGCGTACAATTGAGAAGCTCGACTTATTTCTGTAAATAAATTATGCATCTGATTTCCTCTCTATCACAAGTTTGGTTCTTCTTTTTTCCTCTTACTGCATTTTTCCTGGCTTTTACAAGAATAAAAAGAATGTGCAGCTCGTCTTGGACTGTTTCCTAACTGTCCAGCTATTAAGCCCATAGATCACAGTTACATAAATGAATGAATTTTAGATCTTGACAATGGTCGCAAAAAGTGTGTTAAATTCTTTTCGGTGTGAGGAACCATATTTTCTTTTAGATGTTGGAGTCAACAGTTTGTCAGATGATCCATGTTCATGGCTATCTGAATATCTACTGCCTTGTAGCTAATTATGTCGGCGATAATAAGGCTCGGTTTATTTACAAACGTGTACAAGCCATTATTATTTGTCTTTTTTTTACGTTTCGCCTTGTAGTGGCTGATTGGTATGACGTCATCAGCGTTTCCACTAGTGGTGAGTGGCTCTCAAACCGGTTTAAAGTATAGGTCCTTCTGTATCAAAAGGGTTAATGCACTCTGAAGATTCAAGTGGGTTGTGATGTGTAGCAGACACTTCACATTGAGAACTAAGAGACGAAGGCAGTACGAAACCACTGTACAAGGTTGTAAGCGCGTAGTTGCCATTCCACGGAGATAAGCGGGGGCCAAAGCTTGCGGGAAAGCGCACACACACACACACACACACACACACACACACACAACAGTTACTTTAGTAATACCGGTGAAGCCGTTGTCAACACGAAAGTTTGTTTGCCCTCTGCAGTGGTTGGTATTCTTATTGGAGATGATATTCTTTCCGAACTTAAAATATCTTATACATGCGATATAGGGAGACCTGCAGTTTAACGTGGTATCCGAATCACAGTGCAGCTTGGCATTTTCTCATATATACAAATTATTGTCAGAAGTGAAAGAAATGGCGATTTAGGAAAAAACCGTAGGACCACCTGGAGATTTAACTCCTTATCTTTACGTTCGTAGATCGTCACGTACTCACTGAACCACTGAATTTAAAAGAAAAAAAAATTGTTTCCTCTTATACCCGTTAGACACGTATTTGTAAATTTGGCAGTCAGTGGTGCCGTATGTTTTCTGAGGCATCGTTTGCTAACACAAAGTTAGGACTTTCAGCGTTATGCTACCTGTATTCTACAAGCCTCATGTTTCTTAGGTCCATATACTAACTGCTTACTTTCTGATCGGCATCCTTTGTCACCTGCCGCCATTTGTCTCTGTCGATTGCTTTCGTTATCCAAGTCCTAAATCCTCCCCCACATCTTCGTCACCTTTTCCCTTCAGGCTTGTCTGTAAACACTTCCTTTACACTTCGAGGTCCCGGCATTCTTGTACATGCTCAGCCCATCTCATTCTTCCTAGCTTGATTTTCACTACAATATTCATCTGTCCATAAAATCTCTGTAGTTCTGCATTTGTCCTTATTCTCTAGGTTCGTTCTTCCCTCACCGCCTCAGATATCTTTCTCAAAATCTTCCTTTCCCATCTCAATAATCTACATTCCTCTTTTGTCATCACCCAGCCTTCCGATCCATACATCACTATAGGTCTTAATATAGTCAAAAATATTTGGATTCTGGTATTCCTACTAGCATTTCTGGATTTGAATACATTCTGCAAGGACTAATAACATGGGTCTCCACTTGCAATACTTTCTTGAATTTCTGCTGATGTTCATCATCTATTATTATCGAGCCTAGGCATTTAAACTTTTCCATTCTTTGGTACTCTTTCCCATTTATTTTTATCGAAGTTTCTCCTCTATCCCCATCATGAACTCCATCGTCATGTGTATTACCTTTATTACTTTCCAATCCTAACTTCCGCGCCGTTCCTTACAAAGCAGCGTAATTATCTTTCAAGGCTCTAACATTCCTCTTAATTGATGCTACGTCTTCAGCATATACCGCCACCTGGACCTGCCGGATAAATATTTTTCTTCCTGGATTTGTTGATATTTGCCAAATTACCTTCGTTAGTGCGAAGCTGAAGAGTAGCGTATAGATAACGTCTCCCTGCCGCAGGACTCTCTCCACATGGAACTCTCCTGACAACTATTGCTATATTCTGACCTTGCAAACTCTTGCTTTCATGGTCACTTCAGTCGGCCATTAATTTTAGCGGGATTCTAAAATCCATCATACTTTGGTGAACCATATTCCTGTCTAGGCTGTCGTATGCTTGCTTAAAATCAATGTACAGCTGATACGGTTGCTTGTCATATTCATAGGCGATATATGGACGTGTGAGTCTTACTTTCTCCCAATGTATTTGTTGATCGACTGTCAACGGGTGTACTAATGGTTCATAGTGCCATAGTGACTGTACGACAGTACACCCGTGGACAGTTCGATTATTTTTGACCTATTTTTCTTCATAGTCCTGTTTTAAGTGAGTGCACTTTTTTCCTAGATTTCATCTTTAAATTGCTATTCTGGAAAGCCTGTGGAATGTCCGTCTACTGCTGCCGTAATTTTCTTCATTGCACGTGGCACGTTTCCCAGCCATAAATTTATTTTAATGTAGAATTGGTGGAAGTCAGAGGATGCCTATTCTAGTGAATATGGAGCATCTTTCACAAGTCATTGTTAGTGGGATTTTAATTTGTTCTGAAGATAGAAACAATTTTCTCGTCAATAACATTCTTCTGGGTCTGAGGCCGCATTGTCATCTGTAAAATTGCGACGTTTCGGCGACTGTTGCAAGTCGCCTTCCTCAGGGTGTATTGCTAATTGCTGAATGAGCACTAGTTTGGATACTTATATACTATGGAGGAGTGCTGTCATTTGATGTGAGGGTGAGGAGGAAGGGCATTTGGAGTTCATTTTATTGGTCTTAATAAAATGAACTCCAAATACCCTTCCTCCTCACTCTCACACGTATGGGACATCATCGAACGACAACTCCAGTGTCATCCACAACCACCATTAACCGTTCCTCTATTGACCAACTAACTGCAAAAGGCATGGAACCCACAATCTGACATCTGACATCTGGCACCTGTACGACAGAATGCAACAACGTTGCATGCTTGTATTCAAATTTCTGTCTGTTACAGCGGTCATTAATGCACTAACATTTCACACTCACAATGGCTTATCTCACGCTTGCACTACCCTGTGATCTTGGAACGTTAATCACTTACATGCGTTACCTAGACAAATGTATTGCTAAAATTTCTTGGTGGTGCGATTCTTTTTCCGTTAGTGTATATCGTTTTGTTTGTTTTGGAGTATTCGACCATAGACTAACAAAATAACGAATGCCGTCCGAATAGGTCTTGAACGCCGAACGGTGCCGACCGACCGCCGTGTCATCCTCGGTCCTTAGGCGTCACCGGATGCTGATACGAAGGGGCATGTGGTCAGCACACTGCTTTCCCCGGCCGTTGTCAGTTTTCGTGACCGCAGCCGCTACTTCTCAGTCAAGTAGCTCCTCGGTTGGCCTCACCCCGCTTAGCAACAGCACTGTGCAGACCCGGGCGGTGACCCATCCAAGTGCTAGCCAAGCCTGACAGTGCTTAACTTCGGTTATCTGACGGGAAGCGGTGTTACCATTGCGGCAACACCGTTGGCTCCCATAGACTAATAAAAAAATTAAAACCAAACCTGGTGAGCCCAAAAGTGATAATTAAAGGTCCTGCTTGATAATGAAGTTTCACCAAACGAACAACGAACATTTAGTAAGAGATAAACTGTTTTCCTTTCATTATTTTGTTGGGCTGTAAGCGAGAACGGTGTATAGAAGGTTTGAAATAACGTGTAAAATTTGTTGGAGGTCGCTAAGTGCTCTCGTTCTCAAATAGTGGATGAATACGATTTGTTTAATTTGCGCGCCATGAGTTACTCTGCCTCGAGGCAAATACATTGTAAAGCGCGCTTCTCATGTGGACGATATGTTGTGTGATGCGGCACATTGCAATATAGTTTGCACGGCACGACGGCTATCCGTGTGCCACTCGTGTTCCCAGAGGAGTGGTACGACAAACAACACAAAGCAGGCGGCAATAGCATCGCATTTGGCTGTTCGCTGCCAGCCTCTTTGCGGGCAACTTCCAAATATGTTACGTATTTATTCGAGGCTGGAAAGAGGTATGGATCTGCTTCCAGTGTTAGAAATCTATATATTAGCTACATTTGATATGCAGCATTGTAGGACCAAAAATGCACCATAGGTAAAATGTTCCCGACCCCCCCCCCCCCCCCCCCCTGCATGAACCATGGACCTTGCCGTTGGTGGGGAGGCTTGCGTGCCTCAACGATACAGATGGCCGTACCGTAGGTGCAACCACAACGGAGGGGTATCTGTTGAGAGGCCAGACAAACGTGTGGTTCCTGAAGAGGGGCAGCAGCCTTCTCAGTTGTTGCAGGGGCAACAGTCTGGATGACTGACTGATCTGGCCTTCTAAGCAAAACGGCCTTGCTGTGCTGGTACTGCGGACGGCTGAAACCAAGGGGAAACTAAAGCCGTAATTTTTCCCGAGGGCATGCAGCTTTACTGTATGGAAAAAAAAGGGTAAAATGTACAGCGACTTCATTATTTTTACTGCAATTTGACTAAAATATGCACTGTGTTAGTGTACGGATTTTAAGTTTTGAACTTTTTCCTCCTGGGCGATTGTGGATGTTTCCGTTCCGTACTCTGCCGTTTACTCTACGGCTCGAAACGGTGCATGCACCACCAGTGATGGTTCCGTCTAAGAATTTTCGTTGTCATAACGATCCAGATGTTTTTGGCATATGTCCAACTGCGTTTGTTTATGCAACACCGTGAGTTGTTTCGAGACCCATCGTGTACAGAGTGTATGGACCTCAAGTCTGTTGCGGATGATTTTGTAGGCAGAACCATGACTAATTTGCTGATGATGTGCCTCTTCATCAGTAATCAATTGCCTGTCTACCAGAACCATGTCACGTGCACGCTCAATGTCGTCATCATTTGTGGCCGTGGATGGTCGCCTGGCTCCTTTGTAATTTGGCACTCCATTCGTAGACACTTCGTTGCGGCAAGACACTGTTGCCGTGTTGTGGCGGAAGTCTTTGATCGACTGCGGCTCCTGATACACCTTCCGATGACAATAATCGGATCACCGCTCGTTGTTCCTCTTTGGAGCAGACTTCTGATGGCGCGGCCGTGGTCTGTCTGCTACAAAAGGAAGGCAAACGGAAGAATTACGATCAAACGAATTGACGTATGGTGCAGGGAATGGCAATTGAATCTCAATGTAGACAAATGTAATGTGCTGCGAATCCATAGAAAGAAAGATCCTTTATCATTTAGCTGCAATATAGCAGGTCAGCAACTGGAAGCAGTTAATTCCATACATTATCTGGGAGTAGGTATTAGGAGTGATTTAAAATAGAATGACCATATAAAATTAACCGTCGGTAAAGCAGATGCCAGGCTGAGATTCACTGGAAGAATCCTAAGGAAAGTAGGTTACAGTACACTTGTTCACCCACTTCTTGAATACTGCTAACCGGTGTGAGATCCGTACCATATAGGGTTGATAGAAGAGATAGAGAAGATCCAACGGAGAGCAGCGCGCTTCGTTACAGGATCATTTAGTAATCGCGAGAGCGTTACGGAGATGACAGATAAACTCCAGTGGAAGACTCTGCAAGAGAGACGCTCAGTAGCTCGGTACGGTCTTTTGTTGAAGTTTCGAGAACATACCTTCACCGAGGAGTCAAGCAGCATATTGCTCCTTCCTACGTATATCTCGCGAAGAGACCATGAAGATAAAATCAGAGAGATTATAGCCCACACAGAGGCATACCGACAATCTTTCTTTCCACGAACAATAAGAGACTGGAATAGAAGGGAGAACCAATAGAGGTACTCAAGATACCCTCCGCCACACACCGTCAGGTGGCTTGCGGAGTATGGATGTAGATGTAGATGAAACTTTCATTGCAGGAACCACAACAGCGTAACAATAAAATAGACAAGGACAGAAGTAATATGAACAATGTGAGACGAGAGGTGTCAACATTGTGGATAATTTTTGAGTGTAGCCTCTATAAAAATTTTCAAAATTTTTTGTATATTGTCTCAATCGCGTTTAACATTAATTTTTTTTTACAAAGTGATGACCAGTTTCCGTAGCTTAACTACCATCTTCAGATCACATGTAGTATTATAAATGCAGCTAGCAGTGTGTAACACTATTGCATCGTCCATAACATTCTTATTTTAACTCTTCATATAAAATCTGTTTCAATCAGGCACGCTGTCTGTGACAGCAGTTGAAACATAGAGCCTGTATAGCGTTAGTGACACGTCGATGTAATTATTTTGATTACAGTCAGTAACTGCAAGCAGAGATTTACCACGTATAGCATTATAAATGCAACTGCGAGGGGACTTCAATAAGTGATGCAACTAAGCCAAACTTAAAAACAGAGAGTGAGGGAGAAGTCATCTATACGTGTGCGTTATGAACCTCTTCCCTCAAAAACATTTCTCTCTCTCATACCTCCTCTGTGTTACCACATATGACGTGTCACTGATCTCACTTGTACTAAGATTGCAGTACATGCGAGGTGCCGATTTACTTCCACCGCCCAGAGTGAAATGCATACGTTCAGCAACCTGCAGTCTTCTACAGTTGTTGTCCCCTACGCAGAAAACAGCACGTAGGTCGTGAATCCGTAATCTTGAGGCTATAAGAAACTCTTAGCGAGGAACTGTTATTTTAGAAATAATTAAATTTCCGATCGGTTTGTTTATATGGGATACCACTCGCTTTTTATTAGCAGAACACGAGAAACTGCACAATTACATTCCACTTTAGAGTCGCAAATGATTTCATTTTTCTACAAATTAGTGAACTGCATATTTCCATAATTAGTATCACACTGTTCTCAACTATATGTCCAAATAATACATTGCTAATAAAGCCTTAACCAACACTGACCGCCGCAGAAACATGTCTGTCCTCCGAGGCTTCCTTACCAGCTCCATTAACAAGCCATAGATTACTAACAAAGACTTAACTAACACCGACCGCGGCAGACAACTTGTCTGTCCTCCGACACTGCCGAACCAGCTCTGATCTTACTGCCGAACCACTTGGCCCGTCATCCAAGTTAGGCGCGATCAGAAGATCACCGAAGTGCTTCGTCTGCCTTTTCGTTTTGCAGTTGTTTATTATTCTGCTGGTTATTAATGCTTGTGAAATAATGTAATAAAAGCACGCTATTGAGAGGTGCTTCAAATATGAAATGCAAATAAATACGCTGTGTAGTTTGTCTAATATTAATAATAGAAGATTAACATTTTGGCGCGCAACTTCCGAATGCAGCAGCCAATGGCGGAGAAGGGCCACAATTTAGGCGGTCTTTCTCACGACACCCGTACCTAACAAACCATCTGTCATCGGTACCTCACACCACATTTCGTCATCTCGCAACTGCTGCCTTCTCAACTACTCCAAGAAGAGCTGCAGGTATCTGAATATGATGGCTGCAAAGCCAGAAATATTACACAACCTATTTTTCTTCTCGGTCAGTTTCGGTTGAAAAAAACCGGAATTTGTTGTGGGACGTGCTGGAATATTCCTGCTTTCGTACCTATACTTTCATGAAGTTCCGATAGGTGACTGTGATACACGTAGTCTTCAAAATGGCTTCTGTAATGGAGGCACGTTCCAAGCATAGAGCTGTCATTGACTTTCTTTTGGCGGAAAACCAGGGCATCGCAGATACTCGTGGGCGCTTGCATAATGTGTACGGAGACCTGGCAGTGAACAAAAGCACGATGAGCCTTAGGGTGAGGTGTCTGTCATCATCGCAACAATGTCGCGCACGTTTGACCGACCTCCCGCGCGCCGGCCGGCAGGACAGACTGTGACTTCTGCAATGTTGGAAGATGCGGACACACTCATTCGAGGTGATTGACGGATCACAATAAAACACCTCGCTGACCAACTGGACGTTTGTGTTGATGGTGCTGACACACTCGTGCACCAGTTGTGGTACTCTTAAAGTCATCTGCAGACGGACCGTGCTGTCGAATGTAAACGTTGAGCGTGCCAAGTTCAACGTGCTGCTGAACGCTCAGAAACCATGCAACTTGTGCATACGGTACATGGGCCCCAACGTGGTACACGCGATCGCAACTCACTCCGGCGGCTGTTGCGGGAAGTTTCTAGTTCGCAAATCACACTGTTTACTAAACGGGCGCGCGTAAAATTCCCACGTTAGCTCTATTAAAAAGAACATTTCTTCCTTTGTCCACGGAAAGGGAAGTACCATATCCAATCAGTAAGGACACGGGCTTATAAAAGTTCCATTACAAACAGTGCGATACAAATTTGCAAGATTTGTTCACATAAGATAAACATTATTTCATCATTCCCACATTTTAGTAAAACCCCAAGGTCAGTCTTACTTAATCGCTGTTCCTATCCAATAGCAGAATCTTTGCAACACGTGAATTACGAAGCGTAAAAGAAAAAGGAGCAAAATAGCTTTATACAAGTAGTGCAAGGTGTCCTGTAGATCAATCCAATCCAACACCCAAAGAAGGGTGAACTTATATTTACATAACATAAAAAATTATAGTATATACTTATATTAAATTAATAATAAAGTAACAGAACCTGATAATAACGCAAATTTTAGGAAAAAAAAATTATGTACCGGCGAGTCGCGAACCACCGCCCAAATATTAAAGTTTCACAAATCAGTGACGCTACCCACCACGCTAAACCAACATCGTAAAATTGAAGGACAGTCTAGGATCTTACCAAACTTAGCACTTGCAGAAAGCTTTAATCGTAGCTCTGTTTTTAACTGAAATTTAATTATAACAAATTGTACCAATAACAATGCGTTTTGGGTGTATTGTCAGTGTATTGCTGCCTTCAAATAGCATACTCTCATAATACGCAAGTTACAATAATTCTCTTGCTACGAATATGATGTTCATTATTTTATTGCAACGGATCACACAGTTAACAACGGGTTTTCCAGTGATTCTCAATTTGCTGGTGCTCAGAAACGGCATAATACGTATAGGCTTGAAATGAATACGAATATGGCGCCTCACTACTTTGTGCTGAAGGGAGATGGCGTGCATGTGACGTAGGTGGCGTTGTGCTATCTTATTGGTCAACGCTCAGACGCACGCTCAGAATATCTGACATGCTAGATATTGCTCTGCACGTTCGGAAAGACTTCCGAACGTGCTCTTCCACGCTATGACGTCAGAAACTCGGCACGCTCAGCGCTCAAAGTTTGGATGCACGATCGGTGTGCCGATGTCTTAAGGTCTGTGTCCGATGGGTTGCTCGCTGCCCAACAGAAGACCACGGTCTAAAACGGTGGAGAAAAATTTGGTGTATTGGAATCCTGAATGAAAGCAACCTACCTAAAAAAAAAAAAAAAAACTGGACGTCTGTGTTGATGATGCTGACACACCCGTGCACCAGTTGGGGTACTGGAAGGTCTGTGTCCGATGGGTTCCTTCCTGCATAGCAGAAGACCATAAAGTGCAATGAAGAACCATCTGTGCAGAGTTGGTTGCGTGATACTGGGGTGACCATGACAATTTTTTGTCGAAAGTCCTTCCAGGCGATAAAACAAGGGTCGTCACGTCGAATCGAAAACAAAATGGCAAAGCATGGAGTGGTCTCTCCTTCGAAGACGAAGTTCGAAACTACACCCTCAGCTGGTAAAGCCATGGCAACTGTCTTCTGGAACTATGAGGGGGTTATTCTGTTTAATATCCTCCTTCGTGCTCTAAAGATAAACTCCGAAGCCGACTGTGCTTCCCTCAGGAAATTGAGAAACGACTTCAGCGTGTCCATCGCCGCAAAAATGTAAACAAATTTCTCCTCTTTGCATCACAAGGTCTCACGCCGCGCGGGATTAGCCCAGCAGTCTTAGGCGCTGCAGTCACGGACTGTGCGGCTGGTCCCGGCGGAGGTTCGAGTCCTCCCTTGGACATGGGTGTGTGTGTTTGTCCTAAGGATAATTTAGGTTAAGTAGTGTGTAAGCTTAGGGGCTGATGACCTTAGCAGTTAAGCCCCATAAGATTTCACACACATTTGAACATTTTGAACACAAGGTCTCACACAAGTCTGCCCATCTGAGCGGAGCTCAAGAAATTTCATTGGACTGTTCTTCATGATCCTCCGTACAGCCTGGATCTCGCAGGTTCTGAATTGCATCTGTTTAGCCCAGTGCCCTCCACGGGAAGCAGCACGTGGAGGCGGGGGAGATTTTTATGGAGGAAGCTGTTGGCTCCGACGTCGCCTTATACAGTAGTATCATGCGGACTTACAGGACCTCCGACTAAAGTGGCGTAAGGCCGTCGCATTGAACGGAGATTATGTTGAAATACAGGGTTTTTGTTCCCAGAATGAGATTTTCACTCTGCAGCGGAGTGTGCGCTGATATGCAACTTCCTGGCAGATTAAAACTGTGTGCCCTACCGAGACTCGAACTCGGGATCTTTGCCCTCTACCAACTGAGCTACCGAAGCACGAGTCACGCCCGGTCCTCGCAGCTTTAGTTCTGCCAGTATCTCGTCTCCTACCTTCCAAACTTTACAGAAGTTCTCCTGGTAGAGCACTTGCCCGCGAAAGGCAAAACGCTCTTGCAAAATCTACTTAACGTCAGGTAACCAACACAACAATGGAATAACCCAGGCGAGGCGGAACCGGCGGACAGCGCTGCGTCTTCAGAATCCGGTGTTTAGAGCATCCAGAAGCAGAAGGAACCACTTCGACCAAGGTAGTCCAAAAGAACAAAATATCCGAGCCACAATCAAGGAGGCTGTCAAACTACATGCCGTACCGTACAGCAGAGGCAAGGCGAGGAAAAGTACACTGCCGCGAAGATATGCCAACCTCCAGGGCAGGTAATTGGGGCGTTAGCGGCCTCTAGGCAGAAAAATACCGCTGTTTGAACTTCGTCAGTAGACACAAGGAATTCAATGATTAATAGTAAAAGGTGGAGGATGGCTAATTAACTCCGCCAACTCCAAACACTCCACTCGTTGCTCTTCGTCTCAGCGACCCTGCGAGCAGCAACGCACGAACAACCGGCGTGATCTCAAAATAGTGGAGGTTTCACTGCTAGGTAAATGTTCACTCAAACGTCCTGGGTCCGGTGGACAACGAGGTTGTGGACCCCGCAACTACAGCCCCTCGATCCGGCAATGCCTGCGTGCCACCATCGGCGCCGCCATATCTCACGTCGCCGGACCTCACTGCTGCTCCGTCCCAACCGAACTACTCGACACACTCCGACCCGGAATAAACTTGACGTCCTTGCAAAGGTAGTATCACGGTACTAGATATCGATAAACAGGTCCCGAGTTCGAGTCTCGGTCGGGCACACAGTTTTAATCTGCCAGGAAGTTTCAGGGCTTTTGTTGTCAAAACAGTGGAGAATAATATGGTGTATTGGAATCCTGAATAAAACCAACCTGCTTTAAAAAAAAATAGTGTTACTGTATTTATTGAACGCCGCTCGTAGAAAAAAATGTCCTACAGATACACACTAGACGAGTCGCCAGTCAATGAAAGGCAAGACTGCACATGAGGGAAAAATAAAACCGAGTAAGTTTACCTAGACGGAGAGGGCACTTATCCGTGGGTGAAAAATTCCGAGTCATTTCCTGCTGGGCGCGCCGCACCCGCAGCCGCGGTTAATCGGAGGTGCCACTCGCGCCCCCACTTGACAGCTGCAGCGGGAGCTCCGGCCTGAGCGGCAGCGGCGCTCATTTAATTTCCCAGCCAGCGAGGGCCGGAGCCGGCGGCCGTGGCCGTGAGGCGAAGCGAGGCGGCTCCACGCCGCGCTGCCGTCGCGTCGGCCACGGGCGCGATCGATCCAGCACAGCAGCAGCAGCAGCCTGTGTACTCGTGGCTCTGCCGCACTGCACCGCCGTCCGTCCGTCAGCTGCGGCGAGGCCATGCGGCCAAGTCCACCTCTACGCACACACCACTGTCTGCATAACTTTCAGCGCGGAGAGGGGGAGCAAGCAAGCGCTGAGGTGAAAAATGTCGTGGGATACGTCCTAATATCGCATCGGATCTCCTTTTGCTTGACGTAGTGCAGCAACTCGTCGTGCTATGGACTGCCATTAATATCTTTGTAGACAATTCTAGGCACATTACAAAACTAGTAGTAAATGGGCTATCTGACCATGGCATGCAACACCTAGCATTAAATTTTGAAAATTGTCCGGGTAAAACATCTATCAGAACTGAGTACAGAAGGCCAATAAAACTGTCAAAAACTGAGAAATTTAGGAGATCGCTCAAAGAAATTAATTGGATGGATGTTTACAGCATCCAATACACAAATGGAAAATACAAAACATTCATTAATAATGTTAGCACCTTATTTGAAAATTGTTTTCCCCTGAAGGTAATTCAAATTAAGCAGAAGTCTAATAAGAAACAATCGGTCACACAAGGGATAAAGATATCATGTGAGACAAAAGGGAAACTCTATCTGATATGTAGGGCACCTTTGATACTAGCATTATAGCTCATTACAAAAATTACTGCACAATATCTAAACACTTGCATTTTGAGAATAAGATAAATACATCCAGCAATAAAATAAAAACAATATGGGGTATAATTAAGTCAGAGACAAGTAGGACCAGAAATGAGGAGGAACAAATAGCTCTAAAAATAAATGAAACCCTGGTAACAAACGCATGTTGTGTTGCAAACCATTTAAACACGTATTTCGTCTCTCTTACTGATAGCATGGGGTTGTCAGGTTCAGTAAATAATGCAATGGAATATCTGAGACCAGTGCACACAAGCAATCTCAGTAAAATGGAATTGACACTAAATTCACCCAACGAAATAGAATCCATCATAAAGTCATTGAAATCAAAGCATTCTAGTAGTTATGATAACATATCAACAAAGTTAATATAAGAGTGTTCGTGTGAGCTTAGTCATATCTTAAGTTATTTGTGTAATCAATCACTTATCACAGGAACATTCGTGGACTGGCTTAAATATGTTGATGTTACACCTCTCCACAAGAAAGGGGACAAAGAAATGCCGTCAAATTATCGACCAATCTCACTTTTGCGAGCATTTTCAAAAATCTTTGAAAAGGTTATGTTCAAGCGTCTACTTAAGCACCTTAGTGAAAATAACATACTGTCAATGCCACAGTTTGGGTTTCTTAAGGATTCTGATATTGAGAAGGCTATTTACTCTTACAGTGAAAATGTCCTTAATTCATTAGACAACAAAAAGGAGCAACTGGTATATTCTGTGACCTGTCAAAGGCTTTTGACTGTGTGAATCACAGCATTCTTTTAAGTAAATTAGAATATTATGGTATCACTGATAGTGTTGCAAAGTGGTATCAGTCATATCTTACTAATAGAAAACAAAAGGTGTCATTACGTAACACTTCAGCAGTAGGCAATCAGACATCATCTGACTGGGAAGAAATTACATGTGCTGTTCCCCAAGGTTCCATACTAGGTCCATTACTTTTTGTTGTATATATTAATGACCTGTCATCTGTTACATTACCAGATGCCAAGTTTGTCTTATTTGCAGATGATACAAACATTGCAAACTTAAATTAAGAAAGGGAAGCTAATCAAATCTTACTGACATTAATAAGTGGTTCAAAGCCAATTCACTGTCATTAAACTCTGAAAAGACCGACTATATGCAGTTCAGAACCTCCAAGAGATTTCCTTCTAGTGTGTGTATAAAATATGATGACATGGAAATAGGAGAAGTTGAGAGTGTAAAATTTTTGGGATTACAACTTGATAATAAATTCAGTTGGGAGCGACATACTAACGAACTGCTAAAGCGCCTAAAGAAGTCTGTGTTTGCAATGCGAATGATGTGAGACATAGGAAATATAAATATAAAAAAACTGGCATATATTGCTTATTTTCACTCCATTATGTCATATAGTATCATATTTTGGGGTAACTCCACAAACTGAGAAAAAAGTTTTGGAGTACAGAAGCGTATAAGAGTAATGTGTAGTGTAAACTCAAGAACATCATGTCGAAACCTATTCAAAGAATTGGGCATACTAACCACAGCTTCTCAGTGTATTTATTCCTTAATGAAGTTTATTGTAAATAATACATCTTTTTCCAACTAACTGCTTAGTACACAGTATCAATACAATGAATAAAAACAATATACGGTACATAAAGATTTAAAATCACTTACTCTTGCCTAGAAAGGAGTCCAGTTTCAGCATATTTTCAAGAAGTTACCACCAACCATTAAGAGTTTAGTTTCAGACATGACACAATTTAAACATAATTAAAAGAACTTCTGGTGGACAACTCCCTCTATTCCGTCCATGAATTTCTCAACAAGTGCAGTAGACCAATTTAATGAACAATTATTATACTTTTATTTTTGACAATACTTGGTTGTAATAGCCAAGCAACTAGCTACTGTGTGAATGATGGATTTAATGAAGGCAGATGTAAATATTAAACCTGTGAATATTATAAGTTTAATTTTAATTCATGTACATAATTTTGCTGTTTATTGACGGAGGATCATTAAAATTAATGAAATTCAAGTTTTTCTAATTAGATTTTTGTAATGTGTTTATCTGACATGTTCTACGCCCAGGAGGATTCCCTCTTTTGTGGGTCTATGGAATGAATAATTAATCTAATCAACAAGTCGTTGGAAGTCCCCTGGGAAATATTCAGGCATGCTGCCTGTACAGTCGTCCATAATACTGAGAAGGTGTTGTGGTGCAGGATGTTGTTCACGAACTGACCTCTCGATTATGTCCCATAAATGTTCGATGGGACGAAAATCATTCGTTCGAATTGTCCAGAATGTTTTTCAAACGAATCCCGAACAATTGTGGCCCGGCGACATAAAGGCGCATTGTCATAAATAAAAATTCGACCATTGTTTGGGGAAATGAAGTCCATGAAAGGCTGCAAATGATTTCCAAGTAACCATTTCTAATCAATGATAGGTTCAGCTGAACCAGAGGTCACAGTCTATTCTGTGTAAATACTGTCCACACCACTACCGGGGGGGAGCTGGCGCATTGGTTACAACACTGGACTCGCATTCGGGAGGACGGCAATTCAAACCTGCGTGCGTCCATGCTGATTTCGGTTTTCCCTGATTTCCGTACAACACTTCAAGCAAATGCCGGGATGGTCCCTTTGAAAGAACACGACCAACTTCCCTCCCTATTCGGGATCGACGACCTTACCGTTTGATCCCCTCCCCCAACTCAACCAACCAGCCAACAAACGCACACCATTGTGGAACTTGCAAAGTGCGTTGTTGACAGCTTGGGTCCTTGGCTTCGTGGGGTCTCCGCCACACTTGACACCTACTATCAGCTCTTACCAGCTGAAATCGAGACTCATCTGACCGGACGCGGTTTTCTGGGTTCAAACCGATATGGTCATGAGCCCAGAATAGTCACGGGCTTAATAGGTGGGGCCCTGCCGTCGATGTCGTGCTGTTAGCACAGCCACTCGCTTCGGCCATCTGCCGCCATAGCCCATGAACGCCATATTTTGCCGCAGTGTCTTAATGGATACGTTCGTCGTACGTCACACATTTATTTCTGCGGTTATCTCACGCAGTGTTACCAGTCTGTTAGCACTGACAACTCTACGCAAACTGCGCTGCTCTCGGTCGTTAAGTGAAGGCCGTCGGCAACTGCATTGTCCGTGGTGAGAGGTAATGCCTGAGATTTTGGTATTTTCGGCGTACTCTTCACACTGTGGATATCGGAAAACTGAATTCTCTAACGATTTCCGAAATGGGATGTCCCATGCGTCTAGCTCCAACTATCATTCCGCGTTCACAGTCTGTTAATTCCCGTTGTGCGGCTATAATCAAATCGGAAACCTGTTCACATAAATCACCTGAGTACAAATGAGAGCTGCGCCAATCCACTGCCCTTTTATACCTTGCGTAGGTGATACTACTGCCGTCTGTAAATGTGCATATCGCTATCCCATGACTTTAGTCACCTCAGCGTACTTCAGGAAGAGTAACGTAGCACGGGGTTCAGACTTTAGTGAACTCTACTCTATTAAATGACACAACAAGTTTACTGTTACCAGTCACCGTTTTATTTTTTCCACGACGCGTTTCGAAGGTTTAAACCTCCATCATCGGGTGGATTTACATTAGTTAGTATTACATATGTGTGTATGTTGTGTTACGATTTTGGAGGAACTTGTGGCACTGCCTCCAGTGGTCACAGGTTCCTTTTTCTGTCGTAACACTTCACATGTATACTGCCACATTTGTAAACAACAAATGTGGCAGTATACATGTGAAGTGTTACGACAGAAAAAGGAATCTGTGACCACTGGAAGCAGTGCCACAAGTTCCTCCAAAATCGTAACACAACATACACACATATGTAATACTAACTAATGTAAATCCACCCGATGATGGAGGTTTAAACCTTCGAAACGCGTCGTGGGAAAAAATAAAAATAAAAAATAAAACGGTGACTGGTAACAGTAAACTTGTTGTGTCATTTAATGTCAGTAACAGTCACGGTAAAGCCTAACCTAAAAATGTTCGCATTTAAAGAACTCTACTCTCATAAATATGAAACAAGATTGTGAGAAGTGAGGTTGTAAATTACGACGAAGCGATGATGCTGTTGAGGCATCTGGAATGAGTCTTTCACAGTGTGTTGTAAACTGAACCCAGTGGAATTTGCACCCGGAAAAGGTCGAGGAAACGTCCGTTAATCCTGCTGTCCGAACCGCGCAACTTACCAGGAAGGGAAAAGAGCTGAGGGCTATTACCTGGAGTACCTACTCGAAGTGATCGAACAAGAACTGTAATAAACTGCCTATTGGCTTCTGTCTCGGGTTCTTCGGCCGACGTTCATCTAATGATTTTTCTGACGTTTCGCCAGTACGAGTGGCTGGCATTGTCAAAGCTTCACTCTCCATTGCCGGTGGTGAACTGGAGCCGACCTCGCGGCCGCAGACTATATGTACTTGGCGCGCCAACGTCCGAGGGTTTCTCCGCGGTCATTTCCGGTGCGGTTCTCCTCTTGCTACCTGCGACGCTCGTTCGCTGCAGTACGGGAAGCCAGAATTCGTTTACCTTAAGGCTTACCTCTTTCTTGTTGAAACTGTTCGCGTGTTTTTGTATTTCTACAGCTTCTCTGAACAAGCGCGTGTGATAGTGCTTCTCTACAGCCAGAACTTCCGTGTCGGCGAATTTTATTACGTGATCGGTCTCATTCAGTGCGTGCTCTGCCACGGCCGATTTCTCCACCTGCCCCAACCTGCAATGTCGCTTATGCTCTTTGATCCTGGTGTTAATTGATCGTCCAGTCATTCCGACATAAACTTCTCCGCATGTGCATGGTATACGGTATATTCCCGATATTGCAAGTGGGTCTCTTTTCTCCTTCGCCGATCTAAGACACTCTTCGATCTTCCTTGTCGGTTTGAAAATCGTCTTTACGCCATGTTTGCGCAATATACGGCCGATTCTGTCCGTCACTCTTGGAAAGTATGGCAGAAAGGCCGTACCCGACATTTCTTTTTCTGGTTCCTTACTTCGCCGAGTGTCTGGCTGTGTTACAATTCAAATATAATTTGTGGAGTACCCATTGCTCTTCAGAACAGTTTCCAGGTGTTGCAGTTCTCGTTTGAGGTGTTGCGGCTCACATATTCGTTCTGCTCTCGTTACGAGCGTATTAATCATGCCTCTTTTCTGGCTCGGGTGGTGGTTTGACAGTTTGTGCAGGTATCGGTCCGTGTGTGTCGGTTTTCGATACACGCTGCGTCACAGGTTTTCGCCTTCCCTTGTGACCAGCACGTCTACAAATGGCGAGCTCGGCTCCAGTTTACCACCGGCAATGGAGGGTGAAGCTTTGACAATGCCAGCCACTCGTGCTGGCGAAACGTCAGAAAAATCATTAGATGAACGTCGGCCGAAGAACCCCGAGACAGAAGCCAATAGGCAGTTTGTCAACAAGTGGCCACGAAAGCCTTAACGATTTTGTAAGAACTGTAATGCCAGAATTTTTACCATTGAAAGTGATCGTAATGTATTTTATTTTCTATCAAGTGTAATTAAAAGGTTTTTACCTATTATTAAATTTGAGAAACTAAAATACGGAAAATAAAAATTAAATTATAAAGACGGAATAAAAAGTCACATCCCCCCCCACTGCCAATCTGGCCCAACTTCGCTAGTACAAAGAACTGAATGCAGCACGTCATCTGTTTTTGTATACGAAAACACCGAGTTAATGACACACGAAGCTCTGTCCGGAAAAGATAACACGAATGCAATAGAGCAGTGCCTTTGTAAACTGTCCTATGTGTTAGGCTTACCATGGTAGCTGTTGCACGGAAACAAGTGAGTGTGGGTCCAAGATAACAAACCCTCTTGCAGATTTAGTTGATTTTGTGGTTGCCACCTTGCGTATCACTCATGAGTGCACGTTAAAAGACTGCGATAGTGTTAATGGCCTCTGGGCCGGAGACGCACGTTAGACAACTGCACAACTAGCCAATTAGTGCTCATTGTGTTTCCGCGTGCTGTGTAACCTTCCGTCATAGTTGAGCGTTCTACAGTGTTTTACGTGCACGAAACTGCGATGGACTAATTTCTGTGGTACTCCGTCTGTTCTGTGACTTTTCTCATAATGAGTGAAATACCTAGAAGGCTCCCAGTGCTCCACAAACGGGCAAGGGACCTTATTTTTAAAGTGTATTTCTTCTTCAAACACGAGGCAGATTCAGGCGAGCCGTCTGCGACTTTACCATGGTGCAGGAACGTAACGTAGTTTGCTTTCTATGTACTTTAAGCCAAGTTGACAACGGCGTAAGACACGTTTGGCACGCATCTTTGTCACAGAATGTTATGACGTGTATGCTGCGTAACTACAGAACGCCAGCACCAGTGTCATCGAAACTAAGTATGAATCTGAATAAACTTTCTGGAAAAAATACCGAGTGGGAGGAGGGTTGAAATAAGGCACCGCTTGGAGTGGTGGTTGGGGTGAGGTGGAGGTGACGTGTGAAAGTAGTCGAAAACCACCGAAACAAGTGTCTAATATGCAGTTTTCGATTTAGCTACGTTGTTAGATTGATGGCAGTATCTATGGTGTTAAACCCCAGGAGTTTGTTGAAGATGAGTAGGAGGTGACACGAAAGTGCTGGAAAACGAAGATCCTGAAATTTCAAGAAAGCGCAATCCGAGTCCATTAGTGGTAAAAAGTCTGTCCACATAAATTTTTTGCTCGGTCCTTTTTTTGAGCTCGTCGGTCACAACTGAAGGTCGGCCTGATCGTTCTCCATTATGAATATTCATTCATCCGCCATTAAACATGATCTCTAGTATGGATAGGAACTGTGACTGCTGTGGTCAGTTGCGAGCTTAGTTAGGCTTCACTCACAGCTCCAGGCATTGCTGGCTTCAGCCACGCAACTTGAGGCTGTTACCAATGGGCATCACTGTGAGAGGCCAGACGTGACGGACGTCCAGCTAGTTCCACATGCCCCCGACAGATCGACTGCTGTGGCTGCCCGTGTGAGTGCCTGCACTGGTGTTGACTCCTGGGGTCGAGTAAGAGGTCGTTCCAGTGAGTGGCAGACAGCGAATAACTTTCCAGAGAGCCGATATAATGGTCCCTCTCGTTCGTCCGACGAACAGGTTTCAGGCGCCATCTACATCTGATAAAGATCCTGAGCCAGAAGCGCTCGTTTGACCTGTTCCAGAGGAAGTCTCTTCACCTGCAGAATCCGGGCAGTTACAGAGGGTGGGTTTACTGGTAGTTGGGAACTCCAGTGTCAAGTGTGTAATGGGGACACGTAGGGATAGGGCTGACAAGAAGGGGAAGAAGTCCAGTATGTATACAGGGGAATGTCATCACAGATGTAGAACGGGTGCATCTGGATGACACGAAGAGCACAGGTGCAGACAACTGCTGGTAGTGCTCATGTCGGTATTCACGATGTGTGTCGTTCAGGATTGGAAGAGATTATCGCTGGTTTTGGGTGGCTATCTGAAGTGGTAAAGTCTGGCAACTTGCTTTGTGAAATGAAAACAGAACTCACCATCCGTAGCGTCATCGGCAGGACCGACTGCGGACCTTTAGTACAGAGCCGAGGAAGTGACAGAATCGGGGTGGCCGAGCGTCTGGAACCGCGCTACCGCTACGGTCGCAGGTTCGAATTCTGCCTCGGGCATGGATGTGTGTGATGTCCTTAGGTTAGTTCGGTTTAAGTGGTTCTAAGTTCTAGGGGACTGATGACCTCATAAGTTAAGTCCCATAGTGCTCAGAGCCAAGTGACAGAATCAAAGGCTCAGACGGTTCTGCGACCGCGTGGAGTGTTGCGTTTTCGGGTTCGACGTAATAGGTCAGGGTCCACTACGCACAGAAGGCGACTTCATGGCAGCGGGTTCTGCGTGGAGTGGACTGGGCCGCTGTTTAGGTCAGAGGGTCTCAGGAAATTGTAGAAAGGGCGTCACTCTGAAAGAGTGCAGATGGTAGACAAAGTAACAATCGGTACTGTAGTTGTAAATTATCGTAGCTATGTTGGGAAAGAACCACAATTCCAAGCGGTAATACAAAGCACTGAAGCTCAAATCGTTATAGGTACTGAAAGCTGGCTAAAGCTGGAGTTAAGTTCAGCCGAAGTTTATGCGAAAGATATAATGGTGTTGAGAAAGGATAGATTAAATACGTTTGGTGGTGGGAGTGTTTATTGCTGTTAGAAGTAATTTAGCTTGTAGTGAAAGTGAAATAGATAGTTCCTGTGAGTTAATATGGGTAGAAGTTATGCTTGACAACTGGAGTAAATTAGTAATTGGATCCTTTTACCGACTCCCGGAGAGATGATATGGTTGTTGAACAGTTCAAAGATAACTTGAGTCTCCTTTCAAATAGGCATCCCATTCATACAATTATAGTTGGTGGAGACTTCAGTCTACCCTCGATATGTTGGTCAAAGTACACTTAAAAAAAGACACTCCACGAAGGAGTTATGCAAAACGGTCACAAATTGTTGTTCATACAGATATCGACAGAAAATGCAAAATTGTTAACTCTGGTGGCCGATGGCTGAACTTGTGACGCGGCAGCGCAGTTTCATCGCGCATCTGGGAAGGTAGTTAACAGGGGACTTGTCGATACAGGGCATAAAGTCTTTACGAATTTTATTCTGTGGGTTGGGTTGTTTTGGGAAGGAGACGAGACAGCGAGGTCACTGGTCTCATCGGGTTAGGGAAGGACGGGGAAGGAAGTTGGCCGTGCCCTTTCAAAGGAACCATCCCGGCATTTGCCTAAAGCGATTTAGGGAAATCACGGAAAACCTAAATCAGGATGGCCGGAAGCGGGATTGAACCGTCGCCCTCCCGAATGCGAGTCCAGTGTGCTAGCCACTGCGCCACCTCGATCGGTTTCATTCTATGTACTCAGTTGACTAGTAACCATGTCTCGCAGACAGGCGCGAGAACAATTTACGGCCGGCCGGTGTGGCCGAGCGGTTCTAGGCGCTAGAGTCTGGAACCGCGCGACTGCTACGGTCGCAGGTTCAAATCCTGCCTCGGGCATGGATGTGTGTGCTGTTCTTAGGTTAGTTAGGTTTGAGTAGTTCTAAGTTCTAGGGGACTGATGACCTCAGAAGTTAAGTCCAATAGCGCTCAGAGCCATTTGAACCCTTTTAACCATTTTTGAACAATATACGCAGATACCAGCATTTGGGAGAGGACGTGAAGTTGGGCTCAAAGAAGGTGGTTGAAGTAATCGGCGCATCTCCCGACATTTGAGAAAGAGCGACGCCAGTATTGGATGATGCGTGCAGGAATGGGTGGACCATGGCCAAACATAGTGTCAGGAAGGAATCGGTCAGAAGCGACAGAACTTGAGGACCATGCAATCGTCAGAGAGGCACTCAGAACTCCAGAGTCATCGTTATCACCGATGCGACGTGCAGATGGTGCTTCAGTCACTACAAGGAACATTAATATGCGCCTCACAGACAGGAGGCTGGACTCACACCTCCCCTTGCACCGACCACCATTGTACAGGAGCAAGTCGGTTTGCAGTGGTGTCGGACACATTCGGCTTGGGATCTCATTGACTGGAGTAGAATTGTTTTCAGCGATGAGTTCCGCTTCCAACTGAGCCCCGATGACTAGCGAAGACGTATTTGGAGACGCTGTGGACAGTGATGGAATACGACACTGACTGTCGCCCGCCATATGGCCCGACAGTCAGGAGTGCTGGGTCTGCTGTGCCATATCATTTCATAGCAGGACTCCTTTTATTGTCACCTAAGGGGGCCCTTACAGCACAGCGATACTTCGACAATGTTCTACGCCCCATGTTGTCACCCTTCGTGGCAAGCCATCCTGGGCTTACATTTCAGCAACAGAATGCCCGCCTGCGTACTGCGAGGCTTTTACTGCTTGTCTTTGTGCTTGCCAGACCCAACCTTGGCCAGCAAGGGCACCGGATCTCTCCCCAGTTAAGAACGTTTGGAGCATTATGGGCAAGCGAGAGCGCAAATGCGCTGCTTCCTGGACTCGGGTAGGCGCGCATCGGCCCCGGATCGAATCCGCCCGGCGGATTAACGACGAGGGTCGATGTGCCGACCAGCTTGGATCTGGTTTTTAGGCGGTTTTCCACATCCCACTAGGTGAATACCGGGCTGGTCCCCACGTTCCGCCTCAGTTACACGCGTCGCAGACATTTGAAAACACGTTCGCACTATTTCACGATTTACATTAGACGCAGACAGTTGGGATACACTGATTCCGTCCTGGGGCGTCCAGGGTGGCGGCAGGAAGGGCATCCGGCCACCCCTTACCATTAACATGCCAAATCCGATTAACCATGTTCGACCCTGCGTTACTGCGGGACAAGGCGCAAGTGATAGAATAGGAGCGTTATGGGCAAGGTCTTACAACCGGCTCGGAAATCGTCTCTTTTTAATAACTCCACAAACCTTCTCATCTTATCAACATTAATGATAGGAACGATACTGTCAATCTCATAAAATCCTGATTTGGAGTCTGAATAGGACTAGAGATCAACGCCAATTGTACAGAATTTGCCACGATATCCCTCAGGAGGACATCAACAACTCTATCAATCAAATCGCAGCAGAAGAATTGCTTGCGTAAGGGCAAGAGGTTATCCATATCCTCGGTATAGCGGGGTAGCTTAAATAAAGGCATGGCCTCCGGTCCAGATTGTATACCAATTAGGTTCGTTTCAGAGTATGGTGATGCAATAGCTACATACTGTACTTATCAATCATATTCAACTGCGCGCTCGACGAAAGATACGTACTTGAAGACTGGAAAGGTGCACGTCACACCAATATTCAAGAAACAAAATAGGAGTAATCTGATGAATTAGAGGCTCGTATCACTGAGGGTTTTGGATGATATGCTGTGTCCGAACATAATGAATTACGTCGATGAAAACGTTCTGCTGAGGAATAATTTATAATGAATTCAGTAAATATCGTTCTTATGAAACTCAACTAGGTCTTTATTCACATGAGGTAATCAGAATTGTCGAAAGGGGATCTCAAATTATTCCATATTTGCAGAGTTCCAGAAACTTTGGACACCGTTCCTAACAAGCAGCTTCTAATCAAACTGCATGCCTATGGAGTATCGTCTCAGTCGTTCGACTTCCCGTCTGAAAGTCCGCATTAATTGACGGAAAGCCATCGAGTACAACAGAAGTGATACTTGGCGTTTCCCAAGGAAGTGTTACAGGCCCTTTGCTGTTCGTAATATGCATAAACGATTTAGGAGGCAATATGAGCAGCTCGCTTAGATTGGTTGCAGATGATGCTGCCATTTACCGTTTCGTAAAGTCATCAGATGATCGTAACCATTTGCAAAATGGTTTAGACAAGATATCTGTGTAGTGCGAAAAGTGGCAGTTAACTCTAAATAATGATGGTTCAAATGGTTCAAAGCACTATGGGACTTAACATCTGATGTCAGCAGTCCCTTAGACTTACAACTACTTATACCTAAGGACATCACACACATCCACGCCCGAGGCAGGATTCGAACTTGCGACCGTAGCAGCAGCGCGGTTCCGGAATGAAGCACCTAAAACCGCTCGGTCACAACGGCCGGCTAAATAATGAAAAGTGTGAAATCATCTACGTGAGTATTGAAAGGGATCCGCAACATTTCAGGGACACTGTAAGTCACACAAATCTGAAGGCTGACATTTCAACTAAATATATAGGGACCACAATTACGAATAACTTAAACTGAAACAATCACATACACTCCTGGAAATGGAAAAAAGAACACATTGACACCGGTGTGTCAGACCCACCATACTTGCTCCGTACACTGCGAGAGGGCTGTACAAGCAATGATCACACGCACGGCACAGCGGACACACCAGGAACCGCGGTGTTGGCCGTCGAATGGAGCTAGCTGCGCAGCATTTGTGCACCGCTGCCGTCAGTGTCAGCCAGTTTGCCGTGGCATACGGAGCTCCATCGCAGTCTTTAACACTGGTAGCATGCCGCGACAGCGTGGACGTGAACCGTATGTGCAGTTGACGAACTTTGAGCGAGGGCGTATAGTGGGCATGCGGGAGGCCGGGTGGACGTACCGCCGAATTGCTCAACACGTGGGGCGTGAGGTCTCCACAGTACATCGTTGTTGTCGCCAGTGGTCGGCGGAAGGTGCACGTGCCCGTCGACCTGGGACCGGACCGCAGCGACGCACGGATGCACGCCAAGACCGTAGGATCCTACGCAGTGCCGTAGGGGACCGCACCGCCACTTCCCAGCAAATTAGGGACACTGTTGCTCCTGGGGTATCGGCGAGGACCATTCGCAACCGTCTCCATGAAGCTGGGCTACGGTCTCGCACACCGTTAGGCCGTCTTCCGCTCACGCCCCAACATCGTGCAGCCCGCCTCCAGTGGTGTCGCGACAGGCGTGAATGGAGGGACGAATGGAGACGTGTCGTCTTCAGCGATGAGAGTCGCTTCTGCCTTGGTGCCAATGATGGTCGTATGCGTGTTTGGCGCCGTGCAGGTGAGCGCCACAATCAGGACTGCATACGACCGAGGCACAAAGGGCCAACACCCGGCATCATGGTGTGGGGAACGATCTCCTACACTGGCCGTACACCACTGGTGATCGTCGAGGGGACACTGAATAGTGCACGGTACATCCAAACCGTCATCGAACCCATCGTTCTACCATTCCTAGACCGGCAAGGGAACTTGCTGTTCCAACAGGACAATGCACGTCCGCATGTATCCCGTGCCACCCAACGTGCTCTAGAAGGTGTAAGTCAACTACCCTGGCCAGCAAGATCTCCGGATCTGTCCCCCATTGAGCATGTTTGGGACTGGATGAAGCGTCGTCTCACGCGGTCTGCACGTCCAGCACGAACGCTGGTCCAACTGAGGCGCCAGGTGGAAATGGCATGGCAAGCCGTTCCACAGGACTACATCCAGCATCTCTACGATCGTCTCCATGGGAGAATAGCAGCCTGCATTGCTGCGAAAGGTGGATATACACTGTACTAGTGCCGACATTGTGCATGCTCTGTTGCCTGTGTCTATGTGCCTGTGGTTCTGTCAGTGTGATCATGTGATGTATTTGACCCCAGGAATGTGTCAATAAAGTTTCCCCTTCCTGGGACAATGAATTCACGGTGTTCTTATTTCAATTTCCAGGAGTGTAGAAGGCGAACCAAAGACTGCGTTTTATTGGCAGAACACTTAGAAAATGCAACAGATCTACTAAAGAGATTGCTTACACGACATGAGATGTTTATTTTTTCCCACCTCCGCGTTGCAAATGTTTTGAGTGAAATGCCCAGTCGATGCGCTGTTGTTTTCACGTCAATTCTACCAACATTGAGAGTTGTTTAGTTCTCGGGGTTTTCTAAAATTCCTGGATTCATGTCTCGTCGCTGTGCAGCCTATGAAAAGGATTGCGGAAGACTCCCAAATAAATTCCAAAGTACAGTGCAGTTTTAATACCAATATATTTCCAGGACTCTGGTGTCCGAGCCTGGTGAATTGTACCGGTTACATCACATGTACCCAAAGTTGACATCAAAAGACACAGTGTTCACAGCAATCAACAAACGAGTGAGCCTACAATACATTTGCTCGCAAACCTAGCCAAAAAACGAGTGCCCCAAGGCGCCTGCATGATCTCTATTTATACTTTTGTTAACAATTACCTACAATGAAAATTACAATTTTATGTAAAATCACAGTTAAAAGTTAAACCGAATATGAGATACACATTGATAAAAATTTTCAATCTCAGTGCTGAAAAAGGTTAACCTATTTTCATCTTAGTTACGAGTTAATATAACATTTTCTGACTAATTATGTTACAGGTAACAATTACATTTCTAAATTTGTTTATAACAAATCAACTAGTGCCTGAATTGTAGTGCAACGTATATCGGAGATTCAATTAACATGCTTTATTTATATGTTCTATTTAATTTGCTGTAGTAATTTTATAGTGATAGGTTTACTGGTACATCCTGACCATGTGCTACATTTCTTTCGATTAGTTACAGTATTAATTTCGCATTTATATTGTGTTTTTCACATAAGAACATTCAACAAAGCATCGTTTTCGAATTATATGTATATTGAAATAGTGGTTATTTTTGTATGTAATTTGGAAACAGGTCACTTTACAATTAGTCAATTGAGGGACAGGTATCTGATAGGTAGCAATGAGATACAGTAATATTTCAGACACCTGTCCCTCTTCTTCTGGCGTACTGTTGCGCGGTGTGGGATCCGCATCAAATACGACTGGCGGAGGACATCGAAAAACTCAAAGAAGTGCAGTTCGTTTTGTGGTACCCCGAAATAGGGGAGAGAGTGTCATGGATATGATACGCGAGTTGTGGTTGCAATAATTAAAAACAAAGGCATTTTTTGCTGCGGCAGGATCTTTGCAAGGAACTTAAGTCGCCAACTTTCTTTTGCGAATGCGAAACTTTTCTGTTAACGCCCACCTATACAAGGGGAAAATAATGTTGTTGTGGTCTTCAGTCCAGAGACTGGTTTGATGCAGCTCCCCGTGCTACTCTATTCTGGGCAAGATTCATCATCTCCCAGTACCTACAGCAATCTACATCCTTCTGAATCTGCTTAGTGTATTCATCTCTTGATCTCCCTCTACGATTTTTACCCTCTACGCTGCCCTCCAACACTAAATTGGTGATCCCTTGATACCTCAGAACATGTCCTACCAACCGATTCCTTCTTTTAGTCAAGTTGTGTCACAAACTCCTCCCCAATTCTGTTTAGTACCTCATCATTTGTTACATAATCTACCCATCTAATCTTCAGCATTCTTCTATAGCACCACATTTCGGAAGCTTCTATTGTCTTCGTGTCCAAACTATTTATCGTCCATGTTTCACTTCCATACATGGCTACACTCCATACAAATACTTTCAGAAACGACTTCCTGACACTTAAATCTATACTCGATGTTAACAAATTTCTCTTCTTCAGAAACGCTTTCCTTGCCATAGCCAGTCTACATTTTATATCCTCTCTACTTCGACCATCATCAGTTATTTTGCTCCCCAAATAGCAAAACTCCTTTACTACTTTAAGTGTCTCATTTCCTAATCTATTTCCCTCAGTATCACCCGATTTTATTCGACTACATTCCATTATCCTCGTTTTGCTTTTGTTGATGTTCATCTTATATTCTCCTTTCAAGACAGTGTCCATTCCATTCAACTGCTCTTCCATGTCCTTTGCTGTCTCTGACAGAATTACAATGTCATCGGCGAACCTCAAAGTTTTTATTTCTTTTCCATGGATTATAATTCCTACTCCGAATTTTTCTTTTACGATAATCATAACAAAATAAGAGACATTAGGGCTCACACAGAAATATTTAAGTGCCCGTTTTTCCCGCGTTCTATTCGATAGTGGAACGGTAGAGAAAGGTCTTGAAGGTGATTCGATGAACCCTCTGTTACCCTCTTATTGTGAATTGCAGAGTAGATGCAGAACCTCAGTTTTAATGTTAAAATTTCGATAGGTCGGACTTTGTTAAGTTCATAAACAGTATACAGTACAAACCTCACACTTGGTCGGATCGTTGGTTATGTCACCCATTTAAAATCGCATAAATAAACAGTAGATTACCGTTTCTGCTCGTTATTAGGGTCATCATATTGGCGCCGATGATTAAGAAGATCTGTGACACCGCGGCCGGGGTGGAAGGTGGGGGATAAAGAGAATTGTGCTGTTCGTCAGAACCAAACTCCTCTACTTTTAGAACGGCGTTCGCACATCGATAAGAGACGAGAACGTTGACAAGAGGAAACGTGCGTGGCCTTGCCGTGTCGCCACAACCAGCCGCAGAGCTTTTACGGCGCTGCCTGGGCGGTAGTCTGGTTTGTTTGTTTGTTTGCTTGGCTGTGCCCCTTCTGTTGTCTCCGCCGGTGCCGGACCGCCTTATCTGCGCTGCCAGGGTGCAGGAGCGCCACCCTTTTAAGGCCACGCTAATACCTCGCGAGCTGCGGAAGCGATCCTTTACGCGCCACCAACAGCTCCGGCGACGTCCACGTGAGTTCAGCGGATTGTAAGGCGATAGCGAAGACGAGGCTAGACAAGTGAACAGAGATCCACCTGGCCGCGTGCTATCCGTCTTCAGTATACAATATGTTGCTCGTAGATGGGCTACGCAATTTTTCTCCAAAGTTTTTCCAGCATCTCTTCCGCTTCGCCTCTACACCAATTCGTATTCGTGCGTAAGAGTTCGCTTGCACATCAGGAACAGGTAAAATTACACTTCATCCTTCGCGTAACACCATGAATGAGTCGAGAGGGATTATATCTGATGTATATGGTGTCCAAGATACATTCCTAAGTCAGTGGACGGATTCTGAGAAATTGTATAATTGGCTAATGAGGTATTCTATTTAGTTTTAAATATTTGGGGCCGGCCGGAGTGGCCAAGCGGTTCTAGGCCTTACAGTTTGGAACCGCGCGGCCGCTACGGTCGCAAGTTCGAATCCTGCCTCGGGCATGGGTGTGTGTGATGGCCTTAGGTTAGTTAGGTCTAAGTAGCTCTAAGTTCTAGGGGACTTATGACCTCACAAGTTAAGTCCCATAGTGCTGAGAGCCATTTGAACCATTTTAAATATTTGGGCATCTCCAAATTCCTGCCTGATATCAAGTGACAACCTGCTGCAGACTTTTGCGCCAGAATAAAGAACTCTGTTCTAAACCCTAAGGAAGGATGTAGAACCTCTGAAATTTTCCCGGCGTATTTCTTCTTCTAATAATTTCCGGGTATGCAGCCGGATCCCGTCGACATTCTGCCACAATATTTCGGCCCAGAGACGTCCGGCCATCATCAGGTGAGGTGAGTACACAACTACTGAAGAGCCCAGGTGCAGTCGCGGTATTTATGCCGAATCTCGCGCATGTGAAATGTACTGGCATCCTACAGCGCATGCGTCAGGTGTTGACATGCGCAGCATAGCCGAGTTGTACGTGCTGCCCTCGGTGGTGGAAATAAAGATTCATCTAGTCATTGAGTATCGAATGACACTGTCGATTCCGCTGTGATTGTATAATTTTAATAACAGGGATTCCGTAATCAAGGAATCAGTGGAAATACGTCTTGCCAATAATCTTATAAATCGTGACAACGGCTTTCAGCTGGATAAAAATTGGAATCCTGTTATTAAAATTATAGAATCACAGCGGAATCGACAGTGTCATTCGATACTCAATGACTAGATGAACCTTTATTTCCACCACCGAGGGCAGCACGTACAACTCGGCTATGCTGCGCATGTCAACACCTGACGCATGCGCTGTAGGATGCCAGTACATTTCACATGCGCGAGATTCGGCATAAATACCGCGACTGCACCTGGGCTCTTCAGTAGTTGTGTACTCACCTCACCTGATGATGGCCGGACGTCTCTGGGCCGAAATATTGTGGCAGAATGTCGACGGGATCCGGCTGCATACCCGGATATTATTAGAAGATGTAGAACCTATTTGGAAATTATTTCTACTTTTAGTATTTTGGTTTTGAGTTATGGAATTCAGCCTAAATTCACATTTCTTATTAACCGTAAATACCATTAGGGCGTATATGTATTCGCATGTAAGTGTAAGAATCGCTAGGCCCCTGAAGAGGCTTCTGAAAATCGTCTGTTATATCTCTACAAAGTTTTATTTCACGCTTTTGTAGAATAAACAGTTTATCCACTTTACCTACATTGCGCCAAAAGATTGTGCCGTAGGACAAAGCTGACAATAAGTGAAAGCTTGCAGGTGAACAAAGTAAGAAGGAATACCAAGTGCAAACAAGGAAGACCGAGCTTTCCGGTAACATATCAACATGTTGGTTCCAATTCAGTTTATTGTCCTCCTGTACACCTAGGAACTTCACACGTGGTGCGTCATTCAGTGTCTGCTCATTGAAATCTACTTTTGGTACTTTCCAGTAATTCTTATTTGTTTGGAACTTCATTATATAAAGATTAGCTGTGAATCAGTTGTAAGCGTGTTCCATTAATTTCCTGGCGGCATCTGTTATGGACGTGTTTAAAAAAGTTGAAAATTTGTAGTAAGGACTATGGGACCCAACTGCTGAGGTCATCGGTCCCTAAGCTTACACACTAATTAAACTAACTTAAGTTAAGGACGACATACACCCCCATGCCCGAGGGAGGACTCGAACCCCCGACGGGGGAAGCCGCGCAAACCGTGGCAAGACGCATCAGACCGCCCCCGCGCGGCTGAATGTGTTTGATCTTTTATCAGTGTACTCGTACTTGCGAAATCGGCGAACATTACAGTTTTCAAGGATCCTCCAATGTCCCCGATAAATCATTTACGCTGAGGTGACAAAAGTCATGCGATACCTCTTAATATCGTGTAGGAACTCCTTTTGCCGGCGTAGTGCAGCAACTAGACATGGCTTGGACTCAACAAGTCGTAGGAACTTCGCTGCAGAAATATTGAGTCATGCTACCTCTATAGCCTTCCATAATAGCGAAAGTGTTCAAATGGCTCTGAGCACTATGGGACTTAACATCTATGGTCATCAGTCCCCTAGAACTTAGAACTACTTAAACCTAACTAACCTAAGGACATCAGACCAACACCCAGTCATCACGAGGCAGAGAAAAATCCCTGACCTTGCCGGGAATCGAACCCGGGAACCCTGGCGTGGGAAGCGAAAGTGTTGCCGATGCAGTATTTTGTGCACGAACTCACCTCTCGATTGTGCCCCTTAAATGTTCGATGAGATCCTTTTCGGGTGATCCTCGAGCCCAAATCATTCGCTCGAATTATTCAGAGTGTTCTTCAAACCAGTCGTGAACAGTTGTGGCCTGGAGACATGGCGCATTGTCACCTATAAAAATGCCATCGTTGAATGGCTGCAAATGGTCTCAACGTAGCCGAACATAGCCATTTCCAGTCAACGATCGGTTCAACTAGACCAGGGGACCCAGCCCATTCAACGTAAACACAGACCACACCGCTATGGAGCCACCACCAGCTTCCGCAATGCCTTGTCGACAGCCTGGGTCCATGGCTTCGTGGGTTGTGCGTCACACTCGAACCCTACCATTAGCTCTTACCAACTGAAGTCGGGATTCATCTGACCAGGCGACGGTATGTCCGTCCTTCTAGGGAACGAGCCCCGGAGAGGCGCTGCAGGCGATGTCGTGCCGTTAGCAAAGGCACTCACGTCGGTCGTCTGCTGCCATACCGCATTAACGTCAAATTTCACTGCACTGTCTTAAAGGATACGTCCGTCGTACGTGCCACACTGATGTCTGCGGTTATTTCGCGTTAGCACTGGCAACTCTACGCATAAGCCGCTGCTCTCGGTCGTTGTCCATCGTGAGAGATAATACCGGAAATTTGAAGTTCTCCGCATACTCTTGACACTGCGGGTTTCGGTGTCTTGAATTCCCTAACTATTTCTGAAGTGGAATGTCTAGCACTAACTACCATTCCGCATTTAAATTCTGTTGATTCCCGTCGGAAACCGTTTCGCATTAATAAAAAAAAAAAAGAAAAAAAAGTTGACATGTGTGTGAAATCTTATGGGACTTAACCGCTGAGGTCATCAGTCCCTAAGCTTACACACTACTTAACCTAAATTAATCTAAGGACAAATACACACACCCATGCCCGAGGGAGGACTCGAACCTCCGCCGGGACCAGCCGCCCAGTCCACAACTGCAGCGCTTTAGACCGCTCGGCTAATCCCGCGCGGCTCGCATGAATCACCTGAGTATAAATAAGAGCTCCGCAAATGCACTGTGCTTTTATATCTTGTGAATGCGATAGTTCCGCCATCTATGTATGTGCACATCGCTATCCCATAACTTTTTGTCATTTCTGTGTATTTAGGCCAAGATGAGAAGGGGGCGAAGCACCGAACGTTGCATTACATCATATGTAATGTTTTCCCACTCTGAATTTAATCTTATTCCTGTTCCGTCAGTTGATAATTGGACCCACTTTTTCTGTTGTTTAGCAACCGGCACAAATTTAATGCCATGCCATTGTAGTATTCCTAGCAGAATTTTATTACCTACAAAGTCAAAGGCCTTAGCAAGATCACAGAAAATGCCAAAAGGATAATTTTTGTTGTTGTGCTGGAGTTGATCATTTATTTCCATCTCAGTAGAGAAGCCTGTACGGAAATCAGACTGAGTTGTTGCTGAAACGTTATTCGGAGAAATATGTTTCACTGGTTTGTTGAGAACACGGAAAGAAGTGAGACAGGTATGTAACTGGAGGAAATTTTTTTATCTTCACCTTCTGTATATCTATGTTACTAGCTCATATGTGATCCGTTTTAA
Source organism: Schistocerca piceifrons (assembly GCF_021461385.2). Lineage (NCBI taxonomy): Eukaryota > Metazoa > Arthropoda > Insecta > Orthoptera > Acrididae > Schistocerca > Schistocerca piceifrons. Next base: position 162,684,114 of record NC_060142.1, on the reverse strand, counting down.
TCCTCTGCTCTGTTACACTGGAAAATCAGTCGAAATAAGTTTTAACAAGAGGTGGAGCCCCTCCACGCCCACACCGGCATGATGGCCAACTCAACAAGTCTCCTGCCATCTCTGCATAAGGGTTAGTTTTCACTAAAGTGAGGTGTCGCTGGATGTGGGTACTGCGTTGTTTGCGTATGTCTGGTTAAGATTAACCATTAATACGCGCTCATCTGGAGATACATTGGGTCGAAAGCCGAACGAAGGGCAGCGGTTTGAAGGGCATAGGATAAAAAGTGCCAAGGCAAGAGCCAAGGGAAAAAAAAACCTCTGCTCGGGTGGTAAGAGCAGTAGCGGATGTCTTGTTGCCTACGACAGGTCATGCAAGGGTAGGTTTTGTTAGTAGTGGGTATCATGCATGTCGATACCTCTGACGTTGTGCGATGCTGTTGCTCGGCGGCTGCCGCTGGGTACCGGTGTTGAACTTTCGGCCAGCGTCAGCAAACGTGTAACTGTTAGGTTCATAATCGTTTTGTGTCCGATAAAAAAATGGCTCTGAGCACTATGGGACTTAACTACTGTGGTCATCAGTCCCCTAGAACTTAGAACTACTTAAACCTAACTAATCTAAGGACATCACACACATCCATGCCCGAGGCAGGATTCGAAACTGCGCCCGTAGCAGTCGCGCGGTTCCGGACTGCGCGCCTAGAACCGCTAGACCACCGCGGCCGGCTTGTGTCCGATAGGTCATATATCAGTTGCACAGTGTAGGGTGATGTTGGTGATTTGTTTGTGCGTCAGTGGGCGAACTCGTCGTTCTCCCTGCTGTAGCCTGTTAGTCAGTTTAGTAGCAGCTGGTATTTCCAGTGAAAGTTGCTGATATACAGGGGCTTGCCGACGTTTGTCGCTTGTTGGTGTGTGTTATCTTGCCATAGCTGGTTATGCCCTAGCTAGCAGTGTCTTTGGCCGCTTATGCTTCCACCAACGGTTGTGATAGTCGAAATAAGTGTCACGAGCGTCGATTAAACCCGTGACAAGCGGTCAGATTTCTCCCACTCTAAAATGAATAATTACAATTCATGTAACAATCCAAGCACTTTCAGAAATATTCCGATATGCGAACAGTAGACTGGAATGCGGTCATTCCACTTAAGGTCGCTCTGGATAGTTAGTCCTAGATAGTTTTCGTTATGTACTGTTTGTAGCAGTTTGTCATCAACAGTGTGCACAATATGTTACACTTACTTACATTCAGGTCAAAGTTCCAGAGCCTGCACCCCTCATAAAAGCTCTGTAGATCATTTTGGAAATCGGTATTCTCTTCTGGCGTTGCTAGTTTGTTATAGACAACCCCATCATCTGGGAACACTGTTAAAGAGCTTCCGACGCTTTATAGGAGATCATTTATATACCTTGTAAACAGTAACGGTCCTATCACACGTCCTTGGGGTACTCCGGAAATTGCCTTCACATATTTCTGTTTAGAGCGACGTGTTGAGTTCTATTTGTAAGGAAGTCTTGTCGCATGCAGGCAGTTTCATTGTCCATTCACACTTGGGAAAATCACTCCACTGTAAAATATTGCATGTTGCCAGAGATTTTCGAAAGTTTGTTTCTGAGCAAGAGCTTTCAAGCACCTGTCATACTATGGAAAATCTCTCGCCCTTGAGCCTGCCTTTTCGGTGTCCTCCACAACCCATGTAGGGAGATTAGGCGTAGCAACTGAAACCTTCCCGTCTCCTGTATATCTCTTTTGTTACGCAACCTTTCCTTCTACAATAACCTATGAAACCTTCCCTTAGGATTTCTATCTTTTGCTTAATTATAACAAATGAAATCCTCCCTTTGAAATTTATTCTCTTTCTCGGTCTTCTCATACAAATTTAATTGCTGCTTATTTAAAGTGATTTTCTGATTATTTCGACGAAACAGAGAATGTGTCGTCGTGGTGGCCCTCAGTCGTTACCTGCAATAACCCAAAACTGTTCCTTACCTTTTTTACTGTTACTGGATCGCCATCTGACTGCTACATCGAACTGCGACATGAATATACTTACTCTGGTTTACTATACTCTATTAACTGATGGTGGGCTGTCATAATAAGTGGCTGTATTTATTACCAATGCTGACGTTATTCTTTAATAGCAAAGCTGACGTTATTCTTTAATTAATTTGACTGAAGTTACGTAATTCATAGTTAAACTTTTTCTTGACAACAATAAAATTTTGCAAAGTTTTACGTTGATGGTTTTTGGGATGGATTATAATCAGTAATGCAATATTGCTGGCAAAAATTAATTATATTGTGAATGAAATGATTTTACATACGTTCAAATGGGACTTACTTTCTTACAATAATCTTACAACTAGCATTGCGCAAACATACCTTCAGTAGTCTTGAGTTTCTAAAAAAATTCAATAATATTAGTTCCTCTTATGATAATAGTTAGCTGGTGTCTCTGTACATCCGTTTATAATCTCTTGTAAATCATAGCTGGTGGCTGGCAGACACACCGCTCCTCTCAACCTCTCGCTTCAGACCTGCTACCGACTCGCTTCACTTCTCGCTTACTACTGACTTCCTATGAACGCTAAACTGCGGTCTCTCCCGCCAACAATGCTTTCTGGTGCAGACAATCCCTGCTGCTACAATTATTTCCAACATGACAAATATTAATTATCCCTACTTAATCCTATTAATAAAATATAAACATCTTTCATAAATTGTGGTTTGACAGTAGGCAATAGAAATATATACGTCTTACACAACTTTGTGCTGAAGCCTCCTTCACCCGGAAACCAACCGTGCCGTAGCGAATAACCACTGTCTGGGCGCACAGGCGCGGTGAGGGAATTACATGGTGCAACTTTATAATCACAAGCTGCGATATGGTCGCGAATTGAACAGTGACCCGAATATAGAATAAATTTCCTTTACTTCACGTCCATGGTCACAATTTTTTTGTCATCAGACTACCGGTTTCGGTCTATAATGACTATCTTCATATCTGTTTTATAATGATTGGTGCTTCGAGCGCGTTGCATGTGTGTCTCAGCCTCGCAGAACGGTTCGCCGTAACACGCGCGTGGTGTATCTTCTGAAAGAGGAACTGCCAACTATTCCGTGTGCCTTGTCTCCAGGACGTGCCTGCTCCTTACTCAGCGTGTCCACGTAACCCTGCCACAACTTTACTGCGCTTTTAACTCAGTTTGCCACAAAACGTACGTGCATATCTCTCTGCAAACGATCCTCGCGGTGTCCGTGTCTGCGGAGTGCAACTGGAATCGCTTCTTCTTCGCCAGCCGTTTGCTACGCATTTCACCGGCTGGTCATTTGACTACCGAGCATGTACGAGGGGTATTTGGAAAGTAAGGAACGATCGGTCGCGAAATGAGAACCACAGTGAAAATCCGATGAAGTTTTGCACAGGTGTTTTGGGCAGTGTCTCTAATAAGCCCGTCGATCGCGTTACGTCGTTCTTTTTAGTTCTGAGCACACAGGGAGCACATGAAGATACCTAGAACAATAGTGTCTCCCGCGAATTAGGAGGGCCTGGTGAGAAATTTCGCCTGAAGCTATGCAACCAATATTACATAACTGTAGTGCTGTTTCTTCTTCAAGACAATTCTCAGCCGCATTCTGCAGGGGCAGTGAAGAAGCTCCTGCATCGTTTTGAATTGGAAATGTTTGATTACCCACAATACAGCCCGTAATTGTCTCCATCTGAGTTTCGTCTCTGCTCACATGAACCGCTGGCTATGAAGACAACATGTTGGCACACGCAACGAGCTGTAGGTGAGCGTAGAGAATTGGTGGAAAGCACTGGCGGCTGCCTTCTATATCGAGGGTATTGGAAAGTTGGTACAACGCTACGACAAACGTCTAAGTCGGATCGGCGACTATAGAGATAAGTAGCTGGAAGTTGTAGCTAACTGTTGCAAATAAAACAGTTTTGATTTCCACTGTGGTTGCCATTTCGCGACCTATCTTCCCTTACTTTCCGAATAGCCCTCGTAATACAGTGGTTAAGACACTGGCCTCGTATTCGGGATGAGCGAGGCTTAAATCCCCGTCAGATATTTGTGGCTAAGGTTTTCCGTGGTTTCCTTTAATCATGACTGTGTCCATGGCGTTTACTTCAGCAAGAACATCATCCATTTCGTTCCTCATACGACCGCCATAGAAATATACACTCATGCTCAGAAAAAACAGATCACTTTGAACGACTAGAGATAAGACGTCCATATTCACAGGACGTGTACATTAGTATGTTCAACAGGAATGATTAGCATTTGAACCATATTGGCGTGCGAGTTCTAGGTTAACATCGATATCACGGCACACCACCACCACCTAGCGGTAAAGTGTGCCTACGGCTCTCGTTGTCACTATAAACCAAAGGTAATGGATCATTGTGACTTGAGTAGATGTCCAGGATGCCTCGCAGATATATGCACGAAACGTACCGTCAAATCCGTGAGTTTGAAAAAAGGCGCATTATTGTCATGACAGAATGTGATGCATCCATCCGGGAAATTGCTGCTCGTGTGTTGTTGAAATAAACAGGTCTATGTACTTATAATGGTTCAAATAGCTCTGAGCCCTGTGGGAGTTAACATCTATGATCACCAGTCCCCTAGAACTTAGAACTACTTAAACCTAACTAACCTAAGGACATCACACAACACCCAGCCATCACGAGGCAGAGAAAATCCCTGACCCCGCCGGGAATCGAACCCGGGAACCCGGGCGTGGGAAGCGAGAACGCTACCGCACGACCACGAGATGCGGGCTATGTACTTATAAAAAATAGGAGACCTTACTTTTGGGATTACCCTTGTACGTGTTTTTTTTTTTTTCGTTCTTCTGGGCTGTTCTATAACAGCGTCGACGTCGAAATTGGCCAAATGAAAATATATTTTGAATAAATTTTGCAGCTGCAAGCTGAAATGACCACTTTCAAGCGATTTACCGAGGCTCTGGACCCTAGCTACAAGAAAGTTCTCCAACCATTCTTATCGATATCGCTGTTCTGTAACAAAAAAACAGGAGAGCGACCAGAGTACTTTGAGTACAGTATTGCTGCTCCCGGTGTAGAGTGATGCGGTTCCCAGAGGGCTGAGTGTTTGGGGACCAGAACGGCTCGTCCATTTACAACGGGCAGACGCGACCCGATACGTGGCGTGACCCGGCGGTGCGCGCTATCAGAGGCGGGCATCTCCGCGGCTGCGGAGCATCTGGCCGGCCGACGGGCTGTTTACCTGGTCCGCAGCTGCTGGAGGCGGCTGCAGCGCCACACGCCACATGGCGCCCCAAGCTGGCGGCGGGCTACACGGCTCCGCACAGCTGGGAGGCGCCTCAGCACGCGCTGATCTGGTCGCACAGTTGGGGCCGTCTTCCCAGCCTCAAACGCGGAACGAGAATAATGCAGTATATAACGCTACAAATACACTACTGTTTACCAGGCACTTTGTAGTCCCGTCAAGGAGATACATTAAAAATCGGGCGCGACATGACTATCATTAGAAGCACCGTCGTTTGACCATACCGTATGGAGGGCATAGCAATAAGCATTCTTAGCTTTCATTTATCGCGAATCTCTCGCCCAACACCAAGTCCCGAACGAGTGGATAAATGCACAGGTGACTGCCCAACATAATAAGGATAACAGAAAGGAGCCTCATAATTGCATAACAATATCTTTAGCATCGGCTTGCTGTAGAATCCTTTAACATGCGTTCATTTCAAATGAAGTAGATTCCTTATCCACAAACCAGCACGGTTGTAGAAAGCATCACTAGTGCAAAACTCAGCTTGCCCTTTCCTCACATGAGATCCTGCGAACCGTGGATGAAGGCCAACAGGCGGCTTCCACGTTCCTAGATTTCCGTAAAGCATCTGACTCGGTGCTACACTGTCGATTATTAACTAAGGAACGGGCATATGAAATACACTACTGGCCATCAAAATTCTACACCAAGAAGAAATGCAGATGATAAACGGAACAAATATACTATACTGGAACTGACATGTGATTACATTTTCACGCAATTTGGGTGCATAGATCCTGAGAAATCAGTACCCAGAACAACCTCCTCTGGCTGTAATAACGACCTTAATGCGCCTGGGCATTGGGTCAAAGAGAGCTTGGATGGCGTGTACAGGTACAGCTGGCCATGCAGCTTCAACACGATACCACAGTTCATCAAGAGTAATGACTGGCGTATTGTGACGAGCCAGTTGCTCGGCTACCATTGACCAGACGTTCTCAATTGGTGAGAGATCTGGAGAATGTGCTAGCCAGGGCAGCAGTCGAACATTTTCTGTATCCAGAAAGGCCCGTAGAGGACCTGCAGCCGGCCGCGGTGGTCTAGCGGTTCTAGGCGCTCAGTCCGGAACCGCGCGACTGCTACGGTCGCAGGTTCGAATCCTGCCTCGGGCATGGATGTGTGTGATGTCCTTAGGTTAGTTAGGTTTAAGTAGTTCTAAGTTCTAGGGGACTGATGACCACAGATGAAGTCCCATAGTGCTCAGAGCCATTTGAACCATAGTGGACCTGCAACATGCGGTCGTGCATTATCCTGCTGAAATGTAGGGTTTCGCAGGGAACGAATGAAGGGTAGAGCCACGGGTCGTAACACTTCTGAAATGTAACGTCCATTGTTCTAGACGCCGTCAATGCAAACAAGAGGTGACCGAGACGTGTAACCAATGGCACCCCACACCATCACGCCGAGCGATACACCAGTATGGCGATGACGAATACACGCTTCCAATGTGCGTTCACCCCGATGTCGCCAAACACGGATGCGACCATCATGATGCTGTAAACAGAACCTGGATTCATCCGAAATAATGACGTTTTATCATTCGTGCACCCAGGTTCGTCGTTGAGTACACCATAGCAGGCGCTCCTGTCTGTGATGCAGCGTCAAGGGTAACCTCAGCCATGGTCTCCGAGCTGGTAGTCCATGCTGCTGCAAACGTCGTCGAACTGTTCGTGCAGATGGTTGTTGTCTTGCAAACGTCCCCATCTGTTCACTCGGGGATCGAGACGTGGCTGCACGATCCTTTACAGCCATGAGGATAAGATACCTGTCATCTCGACTGCTAGTGATACGAGGCCGTTGGGATCCAGCACGGCGTTTAGTATTACGCTCCTGAACCCACCGATTCCATATTCTGCTAACAGTCATTGGATCTCGACCAACGCGAGCAGCAATGTCGCGATACGATAAACTGCAATCGCGATAGGCAACAGTCCGACCTTTATCGAAGTCGGAAATGTGATGGTACGCATTTCTCCTCCTTACACGAGGCATCACAACAACGTTTCACCAGGCAACGCCGGTGAGCTGCTGTTTGTGTATGAGTAATCGGTTGGAAACGTTCCTCATGTCAGCACGTTGTAGGTGTCGCCACCGGTGCCAACGTTGTGGGAATGCTCTGAAAAGCTAATGATTTGCATATCACAGCATCTTCTTCCTGTCGGTTAAATTTCGCGTCTGTAGCACGTCATCATCGTGGTGTAGCAATTTTAATGGCCCGTAGTGTAGGTTCTGTTGTGGTTGGCAGGAGAGCCAACACCGTGTTACTAGAGGAGTCCGAAAGGCACGCGTTTTAGCTCACGCAGGCTGGCGTGAGGTCTGGAACAGGACAAGGAAATTAGAATTTAGAAAAACGGACATAGCTGTTGGAATACTTAACTTTCATCCATTAATGATGAACGTCGGTCTTGACGGTACATGATTCACAATATTTATGGAAAAACGCAATGAATTTATGCACCAACCTCACCGAGGCTGGGATCTCCATCGAAGCAGAAGACTGATGAAACCTACCTCCCCCACCCCTTAAAAAAAGTAAGGTCTTAGTAAGACACACATTTGATTGTTTTTGGATTTTCTGACACTGTGGGCAGAAGCTTTTACCAGGAGGGTTGCAATTTTAGGAACTACTGACTTCTAATACACTACTAGCCATTAAAATTGCTACATCAAGAAGAAATGCAGATGATAAACAGGTATTCATTGGACAAATATATTATACTAGAACTGACATGTGATTACGTTTTCACCAATTTGAGTGCATAGATCCTGAGAAATCAGTATCCAGAACATCTATCTCTGGCCGTAATAACGGCCTTGATACGCCTGGCCATTGAGTCAAACAGAGCTTGGATGGCGTTTACAGGTACAGCTGCCCATGCAGCTTCAACACGATACCACAGTTCATGAAGAGTAGTGACTGGCGTATTGTGACAAGCCAGTTGCTCGGCCACCATTGACCAGATGTTTTCAATTGGTGAGAGATCTGGAGAATGTGCTGGCCAGGGCAGCAGACGAACATTTTCTGCATCCAGGATGGCCCGTACAGGACCTGCAACATGCGGTCGTGCATTATACTGATGAAATGTAGGGTTTCGCAGGGATCGAATGAAGGGTAGAGACACGGGTCGTAACAAATCTGAAATTTAACGCCCACTGTTCAATGTGCCGTCAATGCGAACAAGAGGTGACCGAGAGGTGTAACCAATGGCACCCCATAGCATCACGCCGGGTGATACGCCAGTATGGCGATGACGAATACACGCATCCAATGTGCGTTCACCGCGATGTCGCCAAACACGGATGCGACCATCATAATGCTGTAAACACAACCTGGATTCATCCGAAAAACTGACGTTTTGCCATTCGTGCACCCAGGTTCGTCGTTGAGTTCACCATCGCAGGCGCTCCTGTCTGTGATGCAGCGTCAAGGGTAACCGCAGCCACGGTCTCTGAGCTGATAGTCCATGCTGCTGCAAACGACGTCGAACTGTTCGTGCAGTTGATTGTTGTCTTGCGTCCCCATCTGTTGACTCAGAGACGTGTCTGCACAATCCGTTACAGCCATGCGGATAAGATGCCTGTCATCTCGTCTGCTAGTGATACGAGGCCGTTGGGATCCAGCACGGCGTTCCGTATTACCCTCCTGAACGCACCGATTCCATATTCTGCTAACAGTCATTGGATCTAGGCCAACGAGAGCAGCAATGTCGCGATACGATAAAGCACAATCACGATAGGCTACAATCCTACCTTTATCAAAGTCGGAAACGTGATTGTACGCATTCCTTCTCCTCCTTACACGAGGCATGACAACAACGTTTCACCAGGCAACGCCGGTCAACTACTGTTTGTGTATGAGAAATCGGTTGGAAACTTTCCTCACGTCAGCACGTTGTAGGTATCGATACTGGCGCCAACCTTGTGTGAATGCTCTGAAAAGCTAATCATTTGCATATCACAGCATCATCTTCCTGTCGGTTAAATTTCGCGTCTGTAGCACGTCATCTTAATCGTGTAGCAATTTTAATGACCAGTAGTGTATGTTATGTGATGACATTGTTATCCACATTGTAATCATTTCTTTATGTCATTATAGGCTGAATACGCAGATGTCGCTAGGAATGAACAGAAAGAAAAAGTATTACGAAGTTCCTGAGTAATCGCATCGAGTGCTCTAGTACTCGACGGAAAAGATACTCGTAGAATGAGGTAGTTCGGCCGCGAATGCAACCTGAATTTTGTGAATTACAAATTATGTTAGGCATCATCGCAGTCACATCGGTTTTACAAAGATAAACTATTTTAATAACTAACGACTTATCGGTGACTGCTTTTTTGCCCTCCGTGTTGTGGCTTTTTTGTTTTATACGAATCCGTTACTTTGGAGATCTCATGGAGATTCCTCGTGAAGACGTCTCGATTGTTTGCCCCAGAAGCAGAGCGGCCGAGTTAATCCTCCTTTATTAATGGCGGCTCTCGCGCCGGGCTGTTATTAACTCGGAGGGCTTCGGCAGAGTAAAACATCTTTCACGAGGAAGGCGGCCGCCCAGTGGTATACGCCGCGCCCGGTTTCCGGACTGTTGACAAATGGCGACAGGACCCCAAGGTTCGTGGGCGGCCGGGCGCTGCGCTGTCTTTCGCCGGCGCCGGGGAGCCCTGGGATTTGTGCCTTCCACAGTCGGCGCGACAATAAAACCCATTCATTTCCTCTTAGCAAACTCGAACTTCATCGCTTCGTGTTTTCTCCATCAGTTTACTCTGTGATCTCTCTCTCTCTCTCTCTCACACACACACACACACACACACACACACACACACACACACACACACATTTCTTTCTTTCTTCCTTTCTTTTCTTTCTATGACGACATAATTGGTATATTCCCCCCACCTTATCCATTAAGGGGTTGGGTTATGTCTGCAGTGGCATGCATGTCTAAGAGACTTAAAAATATGACCTACCTCCCTGTAGCGTAACGGACGAGCCCACATCGAAATTTGACACAGATTACGACAGAGCACACATGAATCACTGTACCACGTTGTGCTAACTTTCTAAATAAACATGTCTGTTCTGTCGCTCTTATGAGGTCAAGGTATTCCAGGCACGAAACGTTATACGAGGCTACTCCAAAGTAGTTGTTGTTGTGGTCTTCAGTCCAAAGACTGGTTTGATGTAGCCCTCCATGCTACTCTATCCTGTGCAAGCTTCTTCATCTCCCAGTACCTACTGCAACCTACATCCTTCTGAATCTGTTTAGTGTATTCATCTCTTGGTCTCCCTCTGCGTTTTTTACCCTCCACGCTGCCCTCCAATACTAAATTGGTGATCCCTTGATGCCTCAAATATGCCCCACCAACCGATCCCTTCTTCTAGTCAAGTTGTGCCATAAATTTCTCTCCTCTCCAATTTTGTTCAATACGTCGTCATTAGTTATGTGATCTACTCATCTAATCTTCAGCATTCTTCTGTAGCACCACATTTCGAAAGCTTCTGTTCTCTTCTTGTCTAAACTATTTATCGTCCACGTTTCACTTCCATACATGGCTACACTCCATACAACTACTTTCAGAAACGACTTGACACTTAAATCTATACTCGACGCTAAAAAATTTCTCTTCTTCAGAAACGCTTTCTTTGCCATTGCCCATGTGCATTTTGTATCCTCTCTACTTCGACCATCATCAGTTATTTTGCTCCCCAAATAGCAAAACTCCTTTACCACTTTAACTGTCTCATTTCCTCATCTAATTCCCTCAGCATCACCCGACTTAATTCGACTACATTCTATTACCGTCGTTTTGCTTTTGTTGATGTTCATCTTACATTCTTCTTTCAAGACCATGTCCATTCCGTTCAGCTGCTCTTCTAGGTCCTTTCCTATCTCTGACAGAATTACAATGTCATCGGCAAACCTCAAAGTTTTTATTTCTTCTCCATGGATTTTAATTCCTACTCCAGATTTTTCTTTTGTTTCCTTTACTGCTTTCTCAATATATAGAGATTGAATAACATCGGGAATAGGCTACAACCCTGTCTCACTCCCTTCCCAACCACTGCTTCCCTTTCATGTCCCTCGACTCTTATAACTGCCATCTGGTTTCTGTACAAATTGTAAATATCCTTTCGCTCCCTATATTTTATCCCTGCCACCTTCAGAATTTGAAAGAGAGTATTCCAGTCAACATTGTCAAAAGCTTTCTCGAAGCCTACAAATTCTAGAAACGTAGGTTTGCCTTTCCTTAATCTATTTTCTAAGATAAGTCGTAGGGTCAGTATTGCCTCACGTGTTCCAAGATACACATTATTATGAAAGGCCAAGTAGCGCGCATTAAATACTGCAACTGCACTTCAAAGTAACAAAGATATACACTCTAAGAAAAAAAAAAAAAAAAAAAAAAAGACGCAGGACGAAGAAATTATTCGAATGGAAGCGAAATCGGTACATGTGATGTACTTGTACAGACAAAGGATTGCAATTTCAGAAAAATTGGATGATTTATTTAAGAGAAACAGCTTCACAAATTGAACAAGTCAGTAAAGCTTTGGTCCACCTCTGGCTGTTAGGCAAGCAGTTATTCGGTTTGCCACTGATTGATACAGTTCTTGGATGCAATCTTAAGGGATATCGTGTCAAATCCTGTCCACTTGGCGCGTTAGACAGTGAAAATCCCAAGGTGGTCGGAGCGCGCTGTCCATGATGCTTCAAACGTTTTCAGTTGGGGACAGATCCGACAGCCTTGCTGGCGAAGTTAGGCTTGGGCAAACACGAAGACAAGTAATAGAAAATCTCGTCGTGTGCGGGGCGGGCATTACCTTCCTGAAATGTAAGCCCAAGATGGCTTGCCACGAAGGGCAAGAAAACGGATCGTATACTATCAAATGGTTCAAATGGCTCTGAGCACTATGAGAGTTAACATCTGAGGTTATCAGTCACCTAGAACTTAGAACTACTTAAACCTAACTAACCTAAGGACATCACAAACGTCCATCCCCGAGGCAGGATTCGAACCTGCAACCGTAGCGGTCGCGCGGTTCTAGACTGTAGCGCCTAGAACCGCTCGGCCACTCCGGCAGACCGTATACTATCGTCGATGTGTCGCTGTACTGGAAGGGTGCTGCGGATAACAACTAAAGGGGTCCTGCTATGAAATAACATGGCACCGCAGACCATCACTACTCTTCGTCGGCTGAAGATATTTCTCCTCAAGTCAGTAAATTCCAGACGGAGGACGAATCTGGAGACGCCCCAGACACTGGTGGGATACCAATCTGCCTGTTGGCCGCTATACGGCTCGACATCCAGGTGTGATGATCTGGGGTGCCAATTTTTTTCATAGCAAGAACTCTTTGGTTGTCATCCGCGGCGCACTTGTAGCACAGCGGTACGTCGCCGATATTTTGCACCTCGTTTTGTTGCCCTTCATGGCAAGCCATCCTCGGCTTATATTTCAGAAAGCTAATACCCGCCTGCAGAGAGCGAGAGTTTCTACTGCTTGTCTACATACTTGCCAAATCCTACCTTTTCCAGCAGTATCGCCGGATCTCTTCCCAATTGAGAATGTTGGGAGTAGTGGGGACAGGGTCCTCCAGCCAGCTCCAGATTTTGTCAGTCTAAGTGCCAGTTGGACAGAAGCACATTCAACAACTGTATCAACCAGTGCCAAGCCGAATAACTGCTTGCATAAGTGCCAGAGGTGGAATAAAGCGTTATTGACTTGCTCAATTTGTGAATCTCTTGTTCTTGAGTAAATCACCCAGTTTTTGTAAAATCCTAATCATTTATATGTATACACATCTCATCTACCGATATCGGTCCAATTCGGATAATTCTTTCGTGGTGTGTCATTTATTTGGTCATAGAGTGTGTGCCACTATTTTTCAACATAGTCATGAAGACTCTAAACAACGGTCGAAACGCTCTGCCGATTGTACAGTTTCTGAACGATAGCAATGCACTCTTACATCTACATGCATACTCAGCAAGCCACCTGACGGTGTGTGCCGGAGGGTACCTTGAGTACCTCTACCGGTTCTCCCTTCTATTCCAGTCTCGAATTGTTCGTGGAAAGAAAGATTGTCGGTATGCCTCTGTGTGGTCTCTAATCTCTCTGATTTTCTCCTGATGGTCTCTTCGCGAGATATACGTAGGAGGGAGCAATATACTGCTTGACTCCTCGGTGAAGGTATGTTCTCGAAACTTCAACAAAAGCCCGTACCGAGCTACTGAGCGTCTCTCCTGCAGAGTCTTCCACTGGAGTTTATCTGTCATCTCCGTAACGCTTTCGCGATTGCTAAATGACCCTGTAACGAAGCGCGCTGCTCTCCGTTGGATTCTCTATCAACCTTCTATCAACCCTATCTGGTACGGATCCCACACTGGCGAGCAGTATTCAAGCAGTGGGCTAACAAGTGTACTGTAACCTGTTCCTCTGTTTTCGGACTGCATTTCCTTTGGATTCTTCCAGTGAATCTCAGTCTGGCATCCGCTTTATCGACGATTAATTTTATATGGTCATTCCATTTTAAATCACTCCTAGTGCCTACTCCCAGATAATTTATAGAATTAACTGCTTCCAGTTGCTGTCCTGCTATTTTGTACCTAAATGATAAAGGATCTTTCTTTCTATGTATTCGCAGCACATTGTATTTGTCTACACTGAGATTCAATTGCCATTCCTCTACCATGCGTTAATTCGCTGCAGATCCTCCTGCATTTCAGTACAATTTTCCATTGTTACAACCTCTCGACATACTACAGCATCATCCGCAAAAAGCCTCAGTGAACTTCCGATGTTATCCACAAGGTCATTTATATATATTGCGAATAGCAACGGTCCTACGACATTCCCCTGCGGCACACGTGAAATCACTTTTATTTCGGAAGACTTCTCTCCATTGAGTCACGGAGCCATTGCAGAACCGCTGTATGAATATTTCATCTTTCCAAAATCTCTTTCCTCTCAGATTTTCTTTCAGATTGCCGATAATCTATACTGCGCGTCAGGTGTTTCCAAATCTTTCATCGTGAACGTTGAAACATAGCTTGTGTTGTGCGCGCCGTGTGGGGTCGTGTTCTGTCGTGCTGGAGAACAGTGCCTTTGCTTAATTTCCCACGTGACGTATTCCGTATGGTCAGAAACTTGGGCCTTTGTGTGCAGCTGACAGTGATCGTGGAACCCAGCGCGAGTACAAGTTTTGACACTGAGGACGATCTCGGACGATGGAACGAGTTGTTCTGTCTATTGAAATTTCATTTGCTTAATAGTGTTCGTGACTGTCATTCTGCGAGTGCCGTGTAAACAGTTCCTCGGTTTGGAGAAGCAAGATGACATTCAAAAAATGCAGTGTTTGCTATCCGGTTCAGCGTATCGCAGGATCACTGCCGAAACATCTTTCGTCAATGTGGTTGACATCAGAGCAGAGGGAAGTGTGTGGAAAATCCGGTCTCTTGTGTTGTCGTATAGCTGCACCGGTTGAGAATCATAATTCACTACCGTTTCTTCTGTCGCAGTACAGCACTTGTTGGGCCTTTGGCCTGCTCAAAAATCTGGCTCCACAAATATCTGTTATGTGCTTTTCCTCTGTGACCTCGGATCTCGGTCTTGCTCGTGGTCAGTCTTTCCTTCTGGTGGACTACGACTACACTTTCGTCGTTCTTTTAGGTGTCCTATCTACTGCCATCCTCTCCATGTCCTGACTATTGTATTCACTGCGATTTGACAAATTTGACTACACGTTTCCCTTTTATGACGTGTTGTAATTTAATCCAATCTGCCGCTCTCTCCTTTCTAAAGATTTTTCGTTGAAATGGTGTTAGGTTTTTCATACCCGCTTTTGTCATCACCCTTGCTTCTGATTCATTTGTGACAGCTTTTTGTACAAGAGTGTAATGTACTTTTAACTTTGTTGTTCTTGTGAATAGAAAGTTCTTGGTATTTGTAAGTTTGTAAAATAGGCTTTACTTCCTATTTATATATGATTTCTAATACATTGTCCCATATTATTATCGCTGGTTAAAAGAACGCCTAGATAACTGACGCAGGTAATATCTTCAAAATATTTGACAGATGCCCTTCATGTCCTATTGTATTCTTCTGGCCTAAGATTTGGACATTATCGTGTATTTTGTTTTATTTTTGTCGACAGCGAGTCCAGTTTTTGTTTCATATACTTAAAAGTATTTATGTCTCTTGCTGCAAATGCAATAACATTTGCACGTACAAACGTCTGATTCTATTTAATCATTATTGTATCTATACTGTCTGTTTTGTGTCGTGCTAAGTTAAACAGGACTGCGGTGAGACCATCGCCCTGTTTCTCCCGTCCTGTAAAGTTAAAATTCTTAGACATATTGTCATTGATGTTTGCCTACTGCACAGAGCAAAATGAAAGAACAACACAGGAATGACAAAAAACTCTAAAGCTATGGAGAGCAACTTTCGAAGGTCTGCATGTACGTCTACACTCCGCAGGCCGCCTTACGGTGTGTGGAGGAGTGTACTTCTGGTACACCCATTTTCCCTGTTCCATTCGCGAATGACAGCCGGCAAATCTCCTTATTAGCTCTAATTTATCGAATATTGTCGTTGTGTTCATTACGCAAGATTTGGCTGGGAGGAAGTAATAAGTTGCCCGAATCTTCCCAGAGAGTGCCCTTTCGGAAATTCAATACTAAACCTATCCCTGATGCCCGTTGCCCCTCTTGTAACGTATGCCACTGGACTTCAGCGAACTCCTCCGTAATGCTCTCGCGCCGACTAAAAGTTCCCGTGACGAAACGCGTCAATCTTCGTTGGATAATCTGTATCTGTTCTTATAATCGAACCTGTCGAAAGTCCCAGACAAATGAACAATAGTCAAGGATCAGTCGGACAAGTATTTTGTAAGCCACTTCTTTCAATCATTATATATATTATTATTGGTGTTTTGCCCTTAAAGAGCGCAGTTGGACTAAACTATATGGCCAGTTCCTTTTGCTGCCTTCCTTGCTGCCCAAACTTCCCTCACTCGCTCACTGTGTTTCTCTTTCCGGTCCTCTGTCCATGATTTTTGTCGGCTTTGTGTCTTCGGCTTCATCTTGATTGCCTTTTTGGTTGCCCATATTTCTTTCATCTTCCGACTGTGATCTTGCTTGCGTTCTTCGGTCCATTTTACGCCTGTTCGTTTGTCGCAGTGTATCTCATGTAGTTTACTTTTCTTAATGATGTTTCTGAATTTTATTCTGTCGTTTATTGTGTCTGCTGTTATGTTGAGATGGTTCAGGTCGTTTTTTACCTCTGCCACCCATTTGTTGTTTCTAGTGGTTACCCAGTCAAAGATCTGTTTGGTCAGTCTGTGTGATGGCATTCTGTATAGGTGTCCATATAATTGTTTTCTAATCTTTTCTATATTGTCTCCGTATGTTTGTATAGTTCCTCTGTAGGTTTCTTGATCCATATTCCATTGTTGTTAGTTGCGCCAAATATTTTCCTAAGTATTTTCCGTTCTACTTTTTCTAGTTGCCTGATACGTGTATGCCTAGGATTAGTGTGGTCTCTGCTGCATATAATGCCTCGGGGAGCACCACCGTGTCTTAGTGGTGTAATTTGGCTTTTTGTGAGATAGACTTCTTGTTGTAATGATTCCACACTACTTTGTATGCCTTATCCAGTTTAGTTTTTCTTTCTTCGTTTGAGTCTCTGTTATGTCCACTCATTTGTGGTGTTTCACCGAGGTATTTGAAGTTTGCCGTTTTGTAAACCGTGCCGTACTTTGTGTTCAGAGATGAGAGTTTCTTTGTGCTCATAAACTGTGTCTTTTCATAAGAGATCTGTAGTCCAGTTTTGCAAGCGATTTCATGTAGTTTTTCAAAAGTTTCTTTTGTTTCGTTTATACCTTTCGTGACAATCGCCAAATCGTCTGCAAAAGCCAGGCATTTAATCTGTAGGTTTCCCAAGGTTATCCCCTGTTGTGATGTTCCCCATTCTTTTATTACCTTATCTAACACTAGATTGAAAAGGAGAGGTGAGAGGCCATCGCCTTGTCGGACACCTATGCGAAGTTCAGAACTCAAATATTAATCCACCACAGCAGTTAGATGCAGCTGTCGAAAATTTTCGAGAAAATCGACTTTGAAGATTACCAAGTGTGGTTAATACCAAGAAGTTAAGTTGTTTTTGCAGTTGTCTGCGTGGCTCTGTGGTACTATCTTAGCCTGCCATGTGGGTGGCCGGGGTTCAACTCTTGGCTTTCGTAAATTTTAAACAAAAGTGCAAGTCCAACGAGAAGTTAGCAGCAGCGTAAACTACATACATATGAAAAGAATTAATTTTTAATGTTTTTAATTAAAAAATCTTCATTAACAATAGTTTATAAAAGTTCAGCAATTAAGAATATTTTTTCAAAGTAATCTAGATATTGTGAGCAATATACAATGACGGAAAAAAATCACAATACCAAAAACTAATTAATGTAGAGTAATGAAATTTCGGAAATATATTTGTTTACTGACTAAAATTGCAAGGTCAAAGCTTGGCGTAAGCTCGAGAAAAGCCACTGAAAATGTGAAATTCTGGTACGTTAAAAAGCGGTGTAACCACCAGAATGTTGACTGCAAGCATGCAGACGTGCATGCGTTGTGTTTTACAGGTGCCGGATGTGAAGTTTGTGGGGTGTAGTTCCATGCCTGTTACATTTGGTCGGTCAATACAGCGATGGTTAATGCTGTTTATGAATGATGCTGGAGTTGTCAGCCGATTATGTGCCGTATGTGCTCGATTGGAGACAGATCTGGTGGTCGTGCAGGCCAAGACATGTCGACACTATTAGAACATGTTGGGTTGCAACAGCGGTACATGGGCGAGGGTTATCCTGTTAGAAAACCGCTCTGGAACGCTGTTCATGAATGACGGCACAACAGGTCGAATCAGCAGATTGGCGTACAAATTTGGAATCAGGGTGCGTGGGATAACCGCGAGAGTACTCATGCTATCATACAAAATCGCACCCCACACCATAACTCCAAGGCTAGATCTATTGTGTCTAGGCCTAGACAGGTTGGTTGCAGGCGCTCAACTGACCTCCTCCTAACCAACACACGGCCATCACTGGCACCGAGGGAGAATCAGCTTTTATCAAAAAACGCAACAGACCTCCACCCTGACTCCATTGAGCTCTCACTTGACACCACTGAAGTTGCAAATGGCGGTAGTTTGGGGTCAGTGGAATGCACGCTGCTTGGTGCCTGGCTCGGAAGTGGTTTGTAAGTTTTTTTTTATATCTATGTACTTGAAGTAACCGATTTGTCATTGTTTTTTGCTGCTGCTTCTGCAGATGTAGCACGATGCGCTAGAATCGTACGCTGAACGCTGTGGTCTTCCCTCTGGGCAGTGCCACGTGGCCGTCAGGACCCCGGTCTCCTTGTTGGCCGTGCATTCTGATGACACCGTTGCCAGCAATAATGTACTAAGGTTATATTCCAGCCAAGTCTTTGTGCAATACCGCAGAATGAACATCCGGCTTCTCGTAGCCCTTTCAGACAGTCTCGTTCAAACTCAGTGAATTGTTGATAATGACGACTATGTCGCTTCAGGGAAGTGCTCATAGAACATGGACCTTCGTTTTACAATGTGCATCGGGTTGGAATCGAACTCATGCCCCACACGTGACAGGCTAGCGTACTACCACAGAGCCACAGTGCCTATCGAAAAATTGACCTTACCGTGGAGTATTAAAGGCCCTCGGTAAAACTTCAAAGCCTACTCTGTAAAGAATTTTTGAGAGTTGCAAAGACATTCTTTTGGCGACTGATATTTGAGTTCTGAACTTCACGTACATATATATAAAAAACTTACAAAACTCCGATTGCCGTATGAACTCCTTGTCAGTCTGGCATCTGCTTATCCTGCAGTTACTTTTGTGTGACAAATCCACTTTAGGTCGCTCTGGATGCTTACTCCTACGCAGTTTGCTATACTTACTGCTTTCAGTAATTCGTCGCCAGTATCGTAATCAAACAGTAGCAGATCTCTTCGTCTACGCGCAGTACTTCAGGGTCAACTACCAGCCCCTGCATCGATCATCGGTAAACTGCAGGTTTTCCTGCAATTCGTTAGTCTTGTGGCTCTGCTACCGTCTTACAGACAACCACATGATCTGGGAACCGTCTCGTGGCGTTTTCGATGATGCCCATTAGATCATTTATTTCTGTTGTCAACGGTAAAGTTCGTATCAAACATCCTTACCGAGCGAGTTGGCGCAGTGGTTAGTAAACTGGATTCGCATTCGGGAGGACGACGGTTCAAACCCGCGTCCGGCCATCCTGATTTAGGTTTTCCGTGATTTCCATAAATCGGTTCAGACAAATGCCGGGATGCTACCTTTGAAAGGAACGGCCGGCTTCCTTTCCCGTCCTTCCTTAATCCGATGGGACCGATGACCTTGCTGTTTGGTTCCCTTTCCCAAGTCAATCAACCAAACTGATCAGATATCCTCATGGCACTGTCGATTTTGTTCCATGAAGAGCGACCTGCCGAGTGCTGTCTGCAAGGGAGTCCTGAATCCAACCACAAATCTGGTACAATACTCGCTGAGCTCGTACTTTTTATCATTTCATCATTGCAGAGCTGTATGAAATGCCTTCTTGAAGCTAAAAAACACATCATCAATCTGAGCGCCGAGGTCTGCAGCGGTCTGCATCTCAAGAATAAAAAAATGGTTCAAATGGCTCTGAGCACTATGGGACTTATCTGAGGTCATCAGTCCCCTAGAACTTAGAACTAATTAAACATAATTAACCTAGGGACATCACACACATCCATGCCCGAGGCAGGATTCGAACCTGCGACCGTAGCGGTCGCGCGGTTCCAGACTGAAGCGCCTAGAACCGCTCGGTCACACCGGCCGGCCTCAAGAATAAAGAGAGAACTGAGTTTCACAAGGTCAGTGTTTTCCGAATACTTGTTGAATTTTATACAGGAAATTTTCGTTCTCGAAGTACGTCATAATAAGTGAACGTAGAACGTGTTCCATAATTCTACTGGAGATCGGCGACAGCAATATCGGCTCATTTATGTCCACGAGTCCTATGACTCTTGTTAAAAATGAGAATGACTTGCGCTTTTTTGTAGTTGCTAGGCACCATTTCGCTTCTATGGACGTGTATACACGTCCTGCTATGCCTTCCCACAGGTGCTGTGTATGTGTATATGCGTGCTGGTTGGGTTTTCCCACAGTGTCGAATGCGTCTTGAGCTGCCGACCTCTCATTACTGCGGACGAGTTACTTTCATATCTCGGCGAATAAAAAAAGTTTCGAGTATTTACGGTGCAACATATGTGCCTCATTGTAGGCTATCATTTTTTAAAAATATTTATTAATACAATACAATACAATGATAATCATACAAATAACCCACCATCGAAATTAATTAATGGGCTTTAATTAATACAATAAGAAATGCAGCTTCTACTTAATTTGTTTCTGGCACTATTTCTATGGACAAGGTTAATTTAATGTACTAATCTACTCTAATGCTAGTCTATTCTGCAACGTTACAGGTGTGTCAGTTATGCTACAAACCTACTCTTTGTGGCCTGCCCACCGAGCTAATCCCGGTGGGTGTGCCCCTGACAGTGGACTTGGCCAAATCGCTGCAGTCCCTGGGCTTGGCCAAATCACTGCAGTCTCTAATCTTGTTAGTATTGTTAGTTTATATCTACATTGTAACTTATACTTCTAATACCTAGTATCTAATTGGAAGAGCTTTACTGTTGATGAAATTCTATACACCTGCCTGTCTGAACCTAAAGCGGGGCGGACCTCGGTCGTAACGGCAACCGCCCATTCAACGACCGGGGATGTGGGCAGGTTTCGGCAGGTGCACCTCGGTCTTTGTCGGTTTTTTGTTTGTTGACCTTTTTGGTCTCTAATAAATTCCCTCATAATCTTAAGTGATACCTCGTTTGCCAACCTATTTAGTACATGATAATGTCAGCACGTCGTATTAGGTAATTAGTGTCTCTGTTCGGTAGTTGTGTCAAATCATTCACCAAGTCGTCATATATTGGACAGTGATAGATGATGTGTTCGGGTGTGCTGTCGTGAGCGCCACAGTCACATGCTGGTGTAGCCCGTTTACCAAATCGGCCTAAGTATGTCTGATATGACCCATACGAAAGTGCAGCAGTCCTCTATTTGGCCCAAAGTAACCCATCTCTAATATTTCCTTAATATTAGGCAACAATTTAAATACCCTTCTCCCCGTTTCTTCATTTTCCCATGATTCCTGCCGTAGCTCCTACCACCTTCTTCTAATAGCAAACTTGTCACCTACCTGTATCCCCATGATTTCCCTGTTCTTTTCGATCTTCCCTTTGGTTATCCAGTACCATGTTGTCTGTTCGCGTATCTTGATGTCTAATGGACACAGCCCCATTAGCACCATCAAGCATCGCCCCCCCCCCCCCCCCCCCCAGCAGGAGTAGTTCCATATGCCCCAAGAGAGTGTAACAGCACACTTCTTAACTTCTTACAGTCACGGCAGTGATCACCCCAGCGAGCCTGGCCGGCCGAGCGGTTCTAGGCGCTTCAGTCTGGAACCGCGGGACTGCTACGGTCGCAGGTTCGAATCCTGCCTCGGGCATGGATGTGTGTGATATCCTTAGGTTAGTTAGGTTTAAGTAGTTCTAAGTTCTAGGGGACTGATGACCTAAGATGTTAAGTCCCATAGTGCTCAGAGCCATTTGAACCAGCGAGCCTGTGCGCCCCGACCCCAACACCCGTATCCTACCATTGACGTTAAAATGCTATTGTGATTTTGTTTAAAGCTTCTAGGGCTCGTTGAGATATGGTGTCTATATGTGATGTGTAATTCCACCTTTCATCAATTATAACCCCTAGATATCTGGCCTCGCGGCGCCAAAGAACTGGTGTTCCCTCGATTCTCAAGGTTGGATTTCTATCAGAAACAGATACGTGGATTTGTATGGTGCAACCTTCATTTTCGCTTCGTGGCACCATTCAACAAGTAATGTTATTGCTTATTCCACTTTGGGTTCTAGGTCCTGACGGCTACGGCCGCCAGCCAGCAGGACGAGGTCGTCTGCGTAGGCTATCACGTCTAGCACGTCCTCTCTGAGTTCTAGTTTTCTAGTAGCGCCTCTATATTTACATCCCAAAAGAGTGGCCCCAGGACAGATCCCTAGGGGCACCCCTTCGCAATGGTTTTACTTATTTTGCCGCCAGCCGATGATAACCAAATCTCCCTGTCCTCCCAATATCTCCTCAGACAGCCATAGAGGGGCCCTGGGCATTCCTTCTCACGTAAGGGACCCTTTGTGGCTGTCTGAGGACCTATTGTGGGGATAGGGAGGTTTAGTTATCATCGCCAGGCTATCATTTGCAAAAAACCGAGTTTATAAGATATGACGATTGTTATGACCACATGATTCTTGATGTGCAAGGAAGTGAGTGGACGCGTCGCTCGCGACCGTCCTTCGGATATAAAACCCAATAACTCGAGAATGAAGTGAGATATCCTTCTGCTCTCAATTTCAAATAAAATTTCAATACCTTACATACATTTCATTCGTTGCAATGTATGAGCTAAAATGAACGATACGCAAAATTTGCAGAATGTTTATTTATCTCTGGAAAGTCTTCAAAATTTCGCGCAATGTTTTATATAATTTGATGCAGCACAGTAACTACGGTGTAAAATGAAAAGAAATTCAGTCTTTTATCAAGGGAAGATATCATACTGTAAGATGTTCAATTTTTTTCGTCGATTCATTTTCTTAAGAATCGGTGATAAGTATTTCATCGTAGCCGGGAATTCCGCATGGACGAAACTGGGCTCACTGCTCTCGACCGTCTGTCCGATATAAAACACAATACCTCGAGAACGAAACGAGATATGGTTCTGTTCTCTATTTTAAATAAAATTTCGATATCTTGCCTACGTTTCATTCACGATAAGGTATGACCTCAAATCACCCATACGCATAGTTCACACAGTGCTTTTTACCTCTGCCAACTCTAAAATTTGTGCAATGTTTTTCTTAATTTGACGCAACGCGCTAAGTATGACGGTTAGCGAAAGAAAATTCAGTTCTTTATTGAGTGAAGATATCAGACTATAAGATGCGCAAAAATCAAATTTTTCACGTAATAGTTTTTTAAAAAATAGCATGATAATCATTTCAAATCGGCCAGAATGCAGTCTTTCACCACAGGTGCCCCCATTTGGCGAGCCACATAGTCATAACAGAAACCGTCTCAGCAGCAAAGAGCACTCCTTGGTCTTCCATAGACCTTCGATGAACAACTGCTGGAAGGGGAGCAAGTTTTTAAGCGTATGTTTGTAGAACCACAGAGGTATGTCGTCCTGTCCAGATGCTTTTCTAGTATTAAGCAATTGTAGCTGTTTTTCTCCCTGGGAGAAGAAAGAAAAATGTTGAGATGGTTCAAATGGCTCTGAGCACTATGGGACTCAACTGCTGAGGTCATTAGTCCCCTAGAACTTAGAACTAGTTAAACCTAACTAACCTAAGGAAATCACAAACATCCATGCCCGAGGCAGGATTCGAACCTGCGACCGTAGCGGTCTTGCGGTTCCAGACTGCAGCGCCTTTAACCGCACGGCCACTTCGGCCGGCAAAATGTTGAGAGTTGCCGATGCCATTGTAATTCAGTAAGAGATAGCAAAGCACATATAAGAGCAGTTGAGCGGAATGGACAGTGTCTGGAAAATAGGGTATAAGATGAAGATCAAGAAAAGCAAAAAGAGGATAGTAGAGTGTAGTCGAATTAAATCGTTAGGAAACGAGACAAAGTGGTAGATGGGTCCAGGTATTTGGGAAGCAAAATAACTGATGATGGTCGAAGCAGGGAGGCTATAAAATGTGGTCTGGGAATGGCATGAAAAGCGTTTCTGAAGAACAGAACCTCGAGTATAGATTTAAGTGTGAGGAAGTTCTTTCTGAAAGTATATGAAAGGAGTGTAGCCATGTATCGAAGTGAAACATGGACGATAACATGTTCAGACAAGAAGAGAATAAAAGCTTTTGAAGTGTGGTGCTACAGAAGAATGCTGAAAATAAGATGGGTAGATCGCGTAAGTAATGAGGAGGTACTGAAGAAAAGTGGGGAGAAGAGGAATTTGTGGTGCAACCTGACTAGAAGAAGGGATCGGTTGCTAGGACACTTTTTGAGGCATCAAGGGATCACCAGTTTAGAATTGGGTGCAGGAGGGGAGGGGGAGGGTAAAAATCGTAGAAGGAGACCAAGAGATGAACACAGTAAGCAGATTCAGAAGCATATACACTACTGACCATTAAAATTGCTTCACCAAGAATAAATGCAGATGATCGACGAGGATTCATTGGACAAATATTTTATACTAGAACTGACATGTGATTACATTTTCACGCAGTTTGGGTGCGTAGATCCTGAGAAATCAGTACCCAGAACAACCACCTCTGGCCGTAATAACGGCCTTGATACGCCTGGGCTTTGAGTCAAAAAGAGCTTGGATGGCGTGTACAGGTACAGCTGCCCATGCAGCTTCAACACGATACCACAGTTCATCAAGAGTAGTGACTGGCGTACTGTGACGAGCCAGTTGCTCGGCTACCATTGACCAGACGTTTTCAATTGGTGAGAGATCTGGAGAATGTGCTGGCCAGGGCAGCAGTCAGACATTTTCTGTGTCCAGAATGGCCCGTACAGTATCTGCAACATGCAGATTTGGCAGGGATCGAATGAAGGGTAGAGCCACGGGTCGTAACACATCTGAAATGTAACGTCCACTGTTCAAACTGCCTTCAGTGCGAACAAGAGGTGACCGAGACGTGTAACTAATGGCATCCCATACCATCACTCCGGGTGATACGCCAGTATGGCGATGACGAATACACGCTTCCAATGTGCGTTCACCGCGATGTCGCCAAACACGGATGCGAGCATCATGATGCCGTAAACAGAACCTGGATTCATCTGTCGCAGGCGCTCTAGTCTGTGATGCAGCGTCAAGGGTAACCGCAGCCATAGTCTCCGAGCTGATAGTCCATGCAACTGCAAACGTCTTCGAACTGTTCGTGCAGATGATTGTTGACTTGCAAACGTCCCCATCTGTTGACTGAGAGATCGAGACGTGGCTGCACGATCCGTTACAGCCATACGGATAAGATGCCTGTCATCTCGACTGCTAGTGATACGAGGCCGTTGGGATCTAGCACGGCGTTCCGTATTACCCTCCTGAACCCACCGATTCCATACTCTGCCGAAAGTCATTGGACCTCGACCAACGCGAGCAGCAATGTCGCGATACGTTAAACCGCAATCGCGATACGCTACAATCCCACCTTTATCAAACTCGGAAACGTGATGGTACGCATTTCTCCTCCTTATACGAGGCATCACAACAACGTTTCACTAGGCAACGCCAGTCAACTGCTGTTTGTGTATGAGAAATCGGTTGGAAACTTTCCTCATGTCAGCACGTTGTAGGTGTCGCCACCGGGGGCAACCTCGTGTGAATGCTCAGAAAAGCTAATCATTTGCATATCACAGCATCTTTTTCCTGTCGGTTAAATTTCGCGTCTGTAGTACATCTTCGTGGTGTAGCAAATTTAATGGCCGGTAGTGTAGGACGCAGTAGTTACTCGGAGATGAAGTAACTTGTACAGGATAGCTGCATCAAAGCAGTCTTTGGGCTGAAGACCACAACAACAGCAAGCCGTTTTTGTATTACACGACCATTAATCCCAATATCTACCATTTCGGCGTTCATACAGTAATTAAAAGGAGGAGTCGTATTTCGTCGTTCCGCATAGCGTGAAATATTTCAGCAACGGTCTGTAAAGAGAAACACACTTTCCTCGCATTTACAGCTAGGGGCAGTGGATGATTTTCCGCATTCTTCGCGATGACGGCAGCGGCGCTGACTTGGAGGACGGCGTGGGACGGCGCGCGGCCCATATCGCGACCAGCAGACACACACAGGCGGCCGTTGGCTGTAATCAGCCCATCAGCCGGCTGACGTCCTCACGCCCAACGCTGTTGACGGCATCCCGGCGCTCGCATCGTGCGCCCCATCTGCACGCGCGGCTCCCCTACTTGCTGGCAGCGTTCTCGCACGAGTCGCCTCCACTTGTTAGGCCAGGAATAGAGGTGGGTCGAGCTCGTTCATTCTCGTGAACTACTTCACTCATTTCACTCTTTGCCGTGAAGCGTTCAAATGAAGTAGTTCATTCATGAAGTACGGAAGGCTGGCGAAGTTGCCCAGTTCGCCGCTCAGCCGCGGCTACGCTCGCTTCGCCTCGCTCGTAATACTTCATAATTTTACCAACAGATGGCCGACCTACTTTGCCGTGAAGCGTTCAAATGAAGTAGTTCATTCACGAAGTACGGATGGCTGGCGAAGTTGCCCAGTTCGCCGCTCAGCCGCGGCTACGCTGGCTTCGCCTCGCTCGTACAATGAAGCTTCGTAATACTTCATAATTTTACCAACAGATGGCCGAACTATGCAGTAACGTGAACACAACGTTTTACACTCTTACAGTGTCTGGGAGTTAAATAGAGCATGGTCGAAGGGGACAAAGGAAAGATAAACAGAGAAACCTGTCACATATAAAGAAGGGATTACATTTAATCTTTCTCAACATTTTCTCATGAAGCGCCCAAAAAAGTCTTTATCCGCCAAGTGAAACCTTATTTGTTGTATTCATGGACTGAAAACTAGGGCTACCAACGTAATGCAGTCCAATTTTGTTCCTTTTAAAATTTAAACCAAAATAGAATGAGTATGTTTACCACTGTTACAAAGTCTATATACCTACGTTAAGTAATTATTCAGAAGTTTTCCTGTAGATTTTATTTTTGTTGAGAATAATAACCCACCAAATTCAAAACGTAAACTGTCACCTGTTGTCATTGGTACGATTTAAGGTAAAATCCCTCTTTATTTTCTTTGGAAAGCAGTTTTTGTGTCTGTTCACTCTTATACAATGGCTAGCAACTCGCGATCGCGTAAAAGTAGTGAAATTTGGGGTTTCTTCGCCGATTTAGGTGATGGGAAAGCAAAGTGCAATTACTGTTCTAAGTGTATTTCATATAAAGGAGGAAATACATTTAATCTAGCGCGTCATGTTCGAGTGCTGCATCCAACAGTGTCATTGTCAGTCAGACGCTTAGCGCCCCCTGCTCCTGCATCTTCCGATATTTCTTGGATAAAAAACCCGCACAATCCGGAACTAACATCAGCTAATGCCAGAAGCGAACAGCAGTTGGTGCCAGAAAATAACAGTACCACTTCAGTATCAGAAAGCAGACCTCCATATCACGGTACATTACCCATGTATTTTCCGAAACCTCTTTCTAACAAAAGAAATCAGGAGATAGATTTCGCACTTCTGCAGACTGTTGTAAAGGATTATTTGCCCTTCAACATAGTGGAAAGCAAACATTTCCAAAGTTTTGTAGGCAAACTGAATGGTGCTTACAGAATGCCATCTCGGAAGACCATTTCCAATACGCTGCTACAGCAACAGTACGCCATGATGAAAGAAATTGTGAGAGCCAAAATTAATTCTGCGGAAGCGGTTGTGCTGACAATGGATGTGTGGACCTCAACTACAAATGAGAGTTATTTGTCGGTGACAGCACACTACGTTAAAGACCTGGAGCTGGCGTCTTCCCTCCTAGAGTGCTTTAAATACGACGAAAGGCACACGTCAGAAAAACTCTCGGAAGAACTGCTACGTGTCACAAGGGAATGGGGCATTCAAGAAAAAGTCGTCTGTGTTGTCAGCGACAATGCTGCTAACATTGTGGCAGCTATAAGACTCACAGCCTGGAAACACATCCCCTGCTTTGCGCACACACTCAATTTAATTGTTCAGAATGGGCTTCCGCACATTCAACTCATTCTGAATAAAGTAAAAAAAATTGTTGAATTTTTTAAAAGAAGTTCGCAGGCCTGCACGAAACTGAAAAAGATGCAGGAACAGTTAAAAGAGCCAGTTCTGACACTAAAACAGGACACTGTTACAAGATGGAATTCAACCTATGATATGCTGCGAAGAATAATCGAGGTTAAGAATTCTCTAATGACAGTTATCACTCTGAATTATCCAGATCTTCCAAATCTGACTGCAGAGGACATTGCAAGTGTAACACAAGCCTGTGACCTGTTGAAAGTTTTCAAAGACTGCACTGAGGAAATGTCAAGTGAAAATGTTGTCACTGCTTCTAAAGTTATACTACTTAGTCGGTCGTTGAAAAAATGGTGTTGCAGGTTTGTTAATAACACTGAAATTCATGTAGACGTGCAACAGATGGCCGGAAAGTTAGCTGAAGACCTAAAACGACGATTTAGAAATATAGAGGAAAATTCCATTTTCGCGGAAGCAACTGCATTGGATCCCCGGTTCAAATTACATGGTTTTTCTGATAAAAATTCTGCTGAGAAGGTGAAATTAAACCTGATCAGGCACTGTGAGAAATTTGTGACGAACACATCCACTGCTACTGCAACAATCTCAGTTCCAACCACTGAATCAACTTCCAGTCTCTGGCTCGAATTTGATGAAGTGTTTTCCAGGCTGCAGAGTAATCCACACCCGAGAGCTGCTGCAATAGTGGAAGTGGACAAATATTTACAAGAGCCCCTGCTACAGAGACAAGGCAATCCACTTCAGTGGTGGTCTGAACGGCTGTCAGTATACCCCTCGCTCTTTGAACTTGCAAAAATACGACTGTGTATTGTCGCAACCTCCACGCCGTGTGAAAGAGTGTTCTCGAAGGCAGGACACCTTATAACTGACAGAAGAAATCGCCTGACAGGGAAAAAAGTGGAACAAATTATGTTTTTAAACGGAAATCTCTGAAGATTCACCAAATCCGTTGGTGTTTATTCATAAATATATATGTGTATTTTTTTAAAAATTTAATTAGAACAATCCTCAAATTGACATTTAGTGTAATTATTTCAATAATGTGTACGAGATAAACATTCCTACATGAACGATTATCTTTCAAGCGTGGATTCCACGCATGCTTCAGTTCCAGACTCACAAGGTAAGCATTTTATTTTCATGTTGGCTGTGCGTGCTCACACAGCCAGCCTCTTCTTTTGTATTTTAATATTCATTTGTCTGCAAGCGCTGCCAACGGTAGCTTACCCGTAGACGCGAAGTATAACTCCACAAATAGTCGCTGGTAATGATGTCAGCACTGCAGGAAGCAGCTGACGCTACCTTCCCCTCGCCCCTCACCGCCTGTACCCCGCCTAACCCTATCGTTCCCCAGAAACACCGCGCGATTCGTCGACAGGCAGTAGAGGGGGGACTGAAGTGAAGGGAGAATGAGTGACGTAGCGCCGATGTACTGGGGGAGGGAGAGGGGAAGAGAGTGAGTGAACTGGAAAAAAGTGTGGAGTGTGCTATCTGTGAAGAGTTTGAAGTACCAGTTCATTGAAATTGAGTGGTTAGTTCACACTTCACTGGAGTGAAGCGTTCATTTGAACGACTCATTCACGAGCTCCCCATCACTAGCCAGGAACATCCGCCGCCAGCTGCCGATCATAAATTCTGCTCGTTCCTGGCAGTCAAAGCTCTCTTGGCTTCTTCTCACGCCAATGACTGCGACATTCGCCCGTCGTCCGTATTTGAGGCCCTGTGGCCGAGCGGTTCTAGGCGCTTCAGTCCGGAACCGCGCTGCTGCTACGGTCGCAGGTTCGAATCCTGCCTCGGACGCGGATGTGTGTGATTTCCTTGGGTTAGTTAGGTTTAAGTAGTTCTAAGTTCTAGGGGACTGATGACCTCAGATGTTAAGTCCCATAGTGATCAGAGCCATTTGAACCATTTTTCGAGGAACCGCCCATGAACGAACTGTGCCTCCCTAAGTCCCATCAAGTCCAACGTAGATCATATCCAGTGAAAAGAATCAACCGATTCGCTCCGTTTGCCTAAGCAGGAAGAAGTGTGCAATATTCATACTTTGACTGTGTACTGTAAGATAGTTACACTAAGACGATCCTTCTGCTGGGTATACAAACGGTCTTAAGTCCAAGGGCTATCCACAACACTTGACGCTACCTTTTTATCACCAATAGAACTCAAGGTATGAACACCGGAAAATCCTGTTTTTATGCGCTGGCTTTGGTACGTATTGGTAAGCACATTGTCGCATGCACTTCGGTGTCATCATTTTGATCAGTTTGGTTTTGGTGTTCTAACAGTAGCTATATTCATGTTCTTTTGAAATTTAGTTATTAGTCATATGTCTTCTCTCCCTTAGCCTTTCCACATGTTTTCGGGGTACCGGATTATAATATCTGTCACAGTTCATTCTGTGGACATATTCACTACGTTTCTTCTATTGTCTTTAGTTTTATTTACGTTACGTATCTTTGATTCCTTCCTGTGTCGCTGCTTCTTAACCTGTCTACTCTGGTCCAGCATTCCACAGCCCTAGCAAATCTCTCATTTATGCTGCCGAGATCTTACTTCCTGGGCGTTCACTTCTGTGAAGTAGTGTGGTAACGGCCATTACTTTATAAAACGTCATTCGTGTTATTTTTTATTTGTTTTTAACGTTTATTGTTCAGTGTTGTTGTTGTGGTCTTCAGTCCTGAGACTGGTTTGATGCAGCTCTCCATGCTACTCTATCCTGTGCAAGCTTCTTCATCTCCCAGTACCTACTGCAACCTACATCCTTCTGAATCTGCTTAGTGTATTCATCTCTTGGTCTCCCTCTGCGATTTTTACCCTCCACGCTGCCCTCCAATACTAAATTGGTGATCCCTTCATGCCTCAGAACATGTCCTACCAACCGATCCCTTCTTCTAGTCAAGTTGTGCCACAAATTTCTCTTCTCCCCAATCCTATTCAATACCTCCTCATTAGTTATGTGATCTACCCATCTAATCATCAGCATTCTTCTATAGCACCACATTTCAAAAGCCTCTATTCTCTTCTTGTCCAAACTATTTATCGTCCATGTTTCACTTCATACACTCCATACAAATACTTTCAGAAACGACTTCCTGACACTTAAATCTATACTCGATGTTAACAAATTTCTCTTCTTCAGAAACGCTTTCCTTGCCATTGCCAATCTACATTTTATATCCTCTCTATTTCGACCATCATCAGTTATTTTGCTCCCCAAATAGCAAAACTCCTTTACTACTTTAAGTGTCTCATTTCCTAATCTAATTCCCTCAGCATCACCCGACTTAATTCGACTACATTCCATTATCCTCGTTTCGCTTTTGTTGATGTTCATCTTATATCCTCCGTTCAAGACACTGTCCATTCCGTTCAACTGCTCTTCCAAGTCCTTTGCTGTCTCTGACAGAATTACAATGTCATCGGCGAACCTCAAATTTTTTATTTCTTTTCCATGGATTTTAATACCTACTCTGAATTTTTCTTTTGTTTCCTTTACTGCTTGCTCAATTTACAGATTGAATAGCATCGGGGTAGGCTACAACCCTGTCTCACTCCCTTCCCGACCACTCCTTCCCTTTCATGCCCCTCGACTCTTATAACTGCCATCTGGTTTCTGTACAAATTGTAAATATCCTTTCGCTCCCCGTATTTTACCGCTGCCACCTTCAGGATTTGAAAGAGAGTATTCCAGTCAACATTGTCAAAAGCTTTCTCTAAGTCTACAAATGCTAGAAACGTAGGTTTTCCTTTCCTTAATCTATTTTCTAAGATAAGTCGTAGGGTCAGTATTGCCTCACGTGTTCCAACATTTCTACGGTATCCAAACTGATCTTGCCCGAGATCGTCTTCTACCAGTTTTTCCATCCATCTGTAAAGAATTCGCATTAGTATTTTGCAGCAGTGTCTTATTTAACTGATAGTTCGGTAATTTTCACATCTGTCAACACCTGCTTTCTTTGGGATTGGAATTATTACATTCTTCTTGAAGTCTGAAGGTATTTCACCTGTCTCATACATCTTGCTCACCAGATGGTAGAGTTTTGTCAGTACTGGCTCTCCCAAGGCTGTCAGTAGTTCTAAGGGAATGTTTCCTATTCCCGGAGCCTTGTTTCGACTCAGGTCTTTCAGTGCTCTGTCAAACCCTTCACGCAGTATCATATCTCCCATTTCATCTTCATCTACCTCCTCTTCCATTTCCATAACATTGTCCTCAAGAACATCGCCCCTGTATAGTCCCTCTATATACTCCTTCCACCTTTCTGCTTTCCCTTCTTTGCTTAGAACTGGGTTTCCATCTGAGCTCTTGATATTCATACAAGTGGTTGT
This sequence comes from Schistocerca piceifrons, assembly GCF_021461385.2. Lineage (NCBI taxonomy): Eukaryota > Metazoa > Arthropoda > Insecta > Orthoptera > Acrididae > Schistocerca > Schistocerca piceifrons. The sequence goes on along the minus strand of NC_060142.1, from coordinate 162,651,537 downwards.
CTTTTCTCCAAAGGTCTCTTTAATTTTCCTGTAGGCAGTATATATCTTACCCCCAGTGAGACCAGCCTCTACATCCTTATATTTGTCATCTTTTTCCAGGTTATTCCTACACCTTTGTCTGTCCTTTCCCAACCCGCACCTTCTTCTACCCTACGTTATTGATAAACGTTTTGCCAGTTCTCTATTTATCTCTAACGTCATTGTGTTTCTTTGTAGGCTTCGTAAGATATTCATTAAATGAAGTGGGTGCTTGTTTTCTTCATTATGCTCCACAGTTTTTCTCTGTCGATTAGCTTCATCGAAGGCTTCCTTTTTTTCAAATCAATAAATGCTATGTGAGTCTCTCTAATGAATTCACCATTGTTTTCTGTGACCTGTTTCATCACAATTTACAGTATCTGTTGTTGATCTTCCATGTTTGCAGACTAAATAACGAGAATCGGATTCCGCCAGATTATGTAACTACAAGATCTTCTATTGCCCCATCGTCTTTCGACTTGTTTGTGCCATCCTCAGTGGGTTGTTTTAATCAGATGTGAAAAATATAACATTTTTGGAGAATAATTACTGAATGAAAAATACAAAAAACAGGAAAACTGCACGTTCTACTACATCGCTAGAAAAATGTTAAATGCGGGTCTCAATTAAAGAAGGGCCCATGAATATGCCCTGCTTGGGACTTCTTTATTTTCAGGTGTACCTTGGAGCATGTGCTAAACCTATTGAATCGCAAACAATTTGTGTTTCGTTCTTTACACGTACTACCCTCTATCAGCATAGCAAATAGTAAATTAGGGTCCTACATGGTAAATTCAGTTTTACGCATCTTTTATCCTCCAGTTCGTTTACATCATTTTTTTTCTCCGAAGAAAACAGTCTTAATTTGCCATTGGTGTTGTTTAGTTAAATACTGGAGAAAACATTCAAGGATCTTTACGGTTCAGATTGGAATCCGAAGCATAGGGCTACAGTCCTCTTAACGTACACAGTTTGCAGTCAGAGTCCTTAATGTATTTCCAATATCGATGTGCGAGCAACCGGCTTCTGAGATTAACGGCTGCTGCAGAAGCGCTGGAGACACGTGTTACGGCCGCGACAACTGCGGCAAAATATCTCTGCTCTGCTTTGTCGTCTCTCTCTCTCTCTCTCTCTCTCTCTCTCTCTCTCTCTCTCTCTCTCTCTCACACACACACACACACACACACACACACACACACAACTTGCTGCGCTGCCAGTTCGCGGATGCCTGGAGTGACACTTCCTCGTATTAACGCCGCCGTAAACCGTTCCCTCTGACTTAGCATTCATGGTGCCCTTTCGACCTCTGCGTCTTGTCTCGTGGCGTGCTGTGAGCGAGACACGGCGTGTGCATAAATACGTCGCTGTTCTCAAGTGCGAGCTATCTGTTCAGGCTGATTTCCTTTTTGTTAGCTAACGTTAATGCGAGTAGAAAACCGGAAGTTTAGAGTTGAACGTCCGACCTCGAGATCGCGCGTTCAACACTTCTCTACTCCTAACGCTAGCCGGATTTACGGAAAAGTTAGCTAACAGGTGCAATGCAAAGGCACGGCTTATTCTAGAAATGCAGTGAGAATGTAATTTCGTTGTTGGGTGGCTTTTTAGGGCCAGCTAAAAGGAAAGTTATAAACATAATTTTTTTTACTATACAAATCTCATTTATTTATTTCTATTTCTACCAGTCTTCAGATGGGTTCGATGTGGCTCACCACGAATTTCTCTTTTTTGCCAACTTCCTCATCCCAGAGTAACACTTGTACCTTATTGTTTGAAGGATGTATTCCAATCTGCCTTCAGCTTATATATAGTTTTTGCACACTATAGCTCCCTCTAACATCATAGAAGCTCTAAAAGTTCTTCCGTGATGTCTTACACATACCCTATCATCCTGCCCCATCTTATTGTTAGTTTTTTCCATGTGTTCGCCGCCTCTTCTTCTTCTTCTTCTTCCGTGGAGAACCTCCTCATTTCGTACCTTACCAGTCTACAAAATTTTCAAAATCCATCTCTAGCAGGACATGTCAAACACCTCGACTCTCTTTACTTATTTATTTCTTTTTCGGTTTTCACACTGTCCATGATTCACTACTATACATTGCTCCAACGTAGTTCTCAAATTAATGTCCGTGTTTTATACTACAGTATTTCTTGTAGCTAGGAATGTCCTTTTCGTCTGTGCTAGTCTACTTTTTACGCTCTCCTTGCTTCTTCCGTTGTGTTTTATTGTGCTTCCAAGGTAGCAGAATTCTTTCACTTCGTCTACTTCTTTGTCTTCAGTTTTGATCTTAACTATATCGCTAACCTCATTCCTGGTACTCCTCATTCCTTTCGGCTTTCTTACCGAGCGGGGTGGAGTAGTGATTAGCGTATTGGACTAGCATTTGGGAGGACGACGGTTCAATTCCGCGTCTGGTCACACAGATGTAAGTTTTCCGTATTTTCCTAATCACTCCAGGCAAATGCCGGTTTGGTTCCTTTGAAATAGGACCTTCGATTTGCTTCCTCATCCTTGAAATATTGTGAGTGTTTGTTCCGTCTGTAATGACGTTGATGTCGACGGTACGTCAAATCCTAATCTTCCTTCCTTCCGTCTTTCGTCTCTTTCGGTTTACCCTCTATCCCTATTCATTACCCATTACTCTGTCCATACAATTCAAAGATTCTGTTATTCGTTTTCACCTGGCGATAGCAATGTCATTAGTGAATTTTGTTATTGGATGTACTTTCACACTGAATTTTAATCCCACACTTGAATCTTTGTTTTATTCATGTAATTGCTTCTTCAATGTATAGATTGAACACTGGGGACGAAAGATCACGTCACTCACATCCTTTTTAATTCGAGCGCTTCGTTCTTGGTCTTCCATTTTTATTGTTCCCTCTTGCTTCTTATTCACATTATATATAAACCGTGTTTCACTGTAGCTTTCAACTATTTTTTCTGAGAATTTTGAATGTCTTGCAGAATATTACGTTGTCGAACTTTTTTCTAAGTTGACAACTTCCATAAACGTGTCTAGATTTTTCTCAAATTTTGCTTCCATATAAGAGGCACGCCGTCAGAACTGCCCCTCTAGTTCCTTTACGAGAGCCAGCTGTTCGTCATCTAACAGATCCTAAGTTATCTTTCCCTTTCTTTACTAATTTCAGCATCTTGGATGCGTTAAAAGGTAAGCTGCTTGTGCGATAGTTCTTGCACTTACCTGCCCTAACTGTCTTCGGGACTCTGTGTATAAGATTTCTCCCAAAATCTGATGGGTTGCCTTCTGTCACACAGATTCTACATACGAAATTCAGAAGTTGTTTGTTTGTCCCCAATGATTTTAGAAACTCCGAAGGAATATTCTCTCTTCCCTCTGCCTTATTTATTTGCAAGTTTTTAAAAGCTCTGTAAAACTCTGACTCGGAAGGGGGATCCATGGCACAAATGGCATACTAACATTTCGTATCTTGTACCTATGTTCGCCTGTTTCACTTCTATATTGCCAGATTTAGAGATGTCCATTCCTCTTCAGCTAAACTGCCTATTGTGTTATTCATTATCGCATTATCTGCAGCCTTAGAGATCTTCAAATGTGTATCATCATTCTTTTTGTACTTGAGTATTCCAGTTCTTTTCACTTTAATTCTTCCATGAGACGATTCTTTTCATCTTCTCTTCATCGTTATTACATTGTGATATGAGTCCTTATCTGTTCTTGATTAAATCTTACAATCCATTACTTCATTTCGGAATCTGTTTCTGACCATGATGTAATCCACCTGGGATCCTGCCGTGCCTCCAGAGCTTTACCAAGTACACCAGCTCCTATTGTGATTTTTGAACAGTGTATTTGCTCTCATGATCTGAAATTTGTTGCACAATTCTGTTCGTCTTTTCTCCTCTTTCGCTTCTACTATCGAACTTACATTTTACGATAACTCTGTATTCTCTTCCTTTCCTTACTACGTACTCCAGTCACGAATGGTTATTAGATTATCATCTCGCTTTACTTACTGAATTACACGTTCAGTATCCTCATATACTTTCTCTATCCCTCATCTTCGGCTTTTGAAGTCGGCATGTATGTCTGAACAATTGTTACTATCGTTGATTTGCTGTCGACTCTGATGAGAACAACATTATCACTGAAGTGTTTGCAGTAATCCACACTCCGTCCTACTTTCTACGCATAACGAAACCTGTTTCTGTTGTACTGTTTTCCGCTGCTGTTGATATTACCCTATATTCGTTTGACCAGAAATCCGTATCTTCTTTCCATTTCGCTTCACTCACCCCCACTATATCCAGATTGAGCCTTTGCACTTCTCTTTCCAGATTTTCTTCCTTCCTTAGGACATTCCTCGCTCCGAGTCGTAGAATTTTATCCTTTCGTTGATTATTCTGTCTTTTTTCCCGTGGTTATCTCCCTCTTAGCAGTCCTGTCCCCGAAATGCGAATGGAGGGCTAATCCAGAATCTTTTACCAATGAAGAGATCACAGTTAATGCTTTTTCAGTTACAATCCACGTTTCCTGTGGATACTTCGAATGTGACTTTAAGGCAGTGGTTTACTCTGCATTTTGCATCCTAAAGCCATTGATCATTCCTATTTCTTACGGTTTTTAGGGGCAGTTTTCCTCCCTAGGGGCAAGAGGGTGCTCGTGAAACTGTGTCCACTTCTCCGCCCTCTTTGACAAGTCCTTTGGCGATCGAAAGGAGGGTGACTTGTTACACCGGTAGTCTTCAGCTTCCGTTGCTGACGAGTTTAATTCAAAATTTACGCAGTGGCTGTGATCGCCCCCGGGAACCAGAATGTTTTCATTGGTAAATGACTCTATTACTAGACCACTAGTACAGCGTGAGCATAGTAGCGAGCTAAGGGTGTAGGCAGTTGTTTCTGACTCTAAACTTTCATAACTGTTTAAATACTTGCATGAATGTCCGATAGTGGCGCATTGTGGGACTAAATTCTGGGAAGGCCTGGAAACTTATTAGAAGATCCCCTTTTCTTCCCTTTTAATGTACATATACGTTTGGTTCCTAACGACCCCCGCCACTACTACTGTTAATACTAAGATGACGACGACAGCTACCACGATTATACTACTGCCAATAATAATAATAATAATAAACCCCGTGGAGGCCCGGGAAAAGAATAGGCCTTCGGTATGTTCTGCCAGTCGTAAAAGGCGGCGAAAAGAACAAACCACTAATAGGGCTAACCCCCCTTTTAGTGTGATTAGTTGGTTCAGGATAGAACTAAAGAAGCCTCGGACAAGCGCAGTCATGGTCGAGGACGACGCTTGAACCCTATGCCCGCCCACAATGGTAACGACACTGCTAGCCAACTGGAAAATGATTTAAATCCAAATAGAGGGGTTTTGCAGGATCTGCTTCCTGCAACCACCCTAGAAGGAAAACAAAGACAGAGGATGAGATGGTCAGATGAGGTTAATCGACACCTCATGTTCTGTTATTACCAAGCAACAAACCTAGGAACCAACACAACTGGATACAGATCATAAGTATACACAACATTTATTACCAGATACCCAGAATTAAAATTTTTAACAGAACAACGACTAGCTGATCAGATCCGTGTAATAATAAAAATTACAGGATACCCCAGTCAGAATTAGAAAACATCAAACAACAAATACTGGAACAAAATAATGTGCAATCAGAAGAAGAAGAAAATACAGTAATGGACTCAAACATCCCAGAGCAAACAAACAAAGAACAACACGCATCAATTAAACAATCAGAGGAAAATGAAATCTTAAGACAGCCACCAGAACAAGCACAAATAGAACACGAAGTGACACACATGTTAGATATAGAAGAAAAATTTCAGCTCACATATATAGAATACAAAGACACAAATACAGACGTTAGACCATTCTTGCATAGACCGCCAAATAACACACAAGTCGAAACAACAATAAAAAGTATCAACACAATCATACACAACAAAATAAATGAAAATACAACTATGGAAGAGTTACAACTACTGGTTTATATAGGAGCGCACTAAATATACACACTAGGCAGAGATCAGAACCAACCAAGACACAGAAGAAACCCACAAAACCAGCATGGCAACACAGGCTACAGATCAGAATAGAAAAACTGAGAAAAGACATCGGACAGCTAACACAATTTATAAGAAATGAAATGTCAGAAAAAAAAACGAAAAACGTTAGGTAAAATCTCCACAACAAGAAGCGATAGAGCAATTAGATGAAAATAAGCAGAAATTACAAGCGTTGGCCAAACGACTTGTAAGATACAAAGAAAGTGAAAATAGAAGGAAACAAATTCAAACATTCAACACAAACCAAAAGAAACTTTATCAGACAATATATAACGCACACATTAAAATAGACAATCCACCAAACATAACAGACATAGAACACTTCTGGAGCAACATATGGTCAAACCCGGTACAACATAACAGGCATGCACGGTGGATACAAGCAGAAACAGACACATACAAGATGATACCACAAATGCCTGAAGTGATAATTTTGCAACATGAAGTCACCCGAGCAATTAATTCTACGCACAATTGGAAAGCCCCTGGAAAAGATAAAATAGCAAATTTCTGGCCAAAGAAGTTCACCTCAACACATTCACATCTAACTAAATTATTTAACAGTTACATTGCAGACCCATACACATTCCCTGATACACTCACACATGGAATAACTTATCTTAAACCTAAAGATCAAGCAGACACAGCAAACCCAGCAAAATATCGTCCCACAACATGCCTACCAACAATATACAAAATATTAACTCCAATCATTACACAGAAACTAATGACACATACAACACAGAACAAAATTATAAATGACGAACGAAAAGGCTGCTGCAAAGGAGCACGAGGATGTAAAGAGCAACTGATAATAGATGCAGAGGTGACATATCAAGCTAAAACTAAACAAAGGTCGCTACACTACGCATACATTGATTACCAAAAAGCTTTTGATAGTGTACCCCACTCATGGTTACTACAAATATTGGAAATATACAAAGTAGATCCTAAATTGATACAGTTCCTAAATATAGTAATGAAAAACTGGAAAACCACACTTAATATCCAAACAAATTCAAATAATATCACATCACAGCCAGTACAGATTAACCGTAGAATATACCAAGGAGACTCATTAAGTCCTTTCTGGTTCTGCCTTGCTCTGAACCCACTATCCAACATGCTAAATAATATAAATTATGGATATAATAATACTGGAACATACCAACACAAAATCACACATTTGCTATACATGGATGATCTAAAACTACTGGCAGCAACAAATCAACAACTCAACCAATTACTAAAGATAACAGAAGTATTCAGCAGTGATATAAATACGGCTTTTGGAACAGACAAATGTAAGAAAAAGAGCATAGTCAAGGGAGAACACACTAAACAAGAAGATTATATATTGGATAACCACAGCGACTGCATAGAAGCGATGGAAAATACAGATGCCTATAAATATGTAGCATACAGACAAAAAATAGGAGTAGATAATACAAATATTAAAGAACAACTAAAAGGAAAATATAGACAAAGACTAACAAAAATACTGGAAACAGAATTGACAGCAAGAAACAAGACAAAAGCTATAAATACTTACGCTATACCAATACTGACCTACTCATTTGTAGTAGTGAAATGGAGTAACACAGACCTAGAAGCACTCAATACACTTACACGATCACAATGCCACAAATATAGAATACATCACATACATTCAGCAACAGAAATATTCACATTAAGCAGAAAGGAAGGAGGAAGGGGATTTATTGACATAAAAAACCTAATTTATGGACAGGTGGACAATTTAAGAAAATTCTTTATAGAACGAGCAGAAACTAGCAAAATACACAAAGCAATCACTCATATAAATACATCGGCTACACCATTGCAATTTCATTACCACTTGTACAGCCCTTTAGATCACATAACATCAACAGATACAAAGAAAGTAAATTGGAAAAAGAAAACACTACATGGCAAGCACCCGTGTCATCTAACACAGCCACACATCGATCAAGACGCATCCAACTCATGGCTAAGAAAAGGCAATATATACAGTGAGAGAGAAGGATTCATGATTGCAATACAGGATCAAACAATAAACACCAGATATTACAGCAAGCATATTATTAAAGATCCCAATACCACAACAGATAAATGCAGACTTTGCAAACAACAAATAGAAACAGCAGATCACATCACAAGCGGATGTACAATACTAGCAAATACAGAATACTCCAGAAGACATGACAATGTAGCAAAAAAAAATACATCAACAACTTGCTATATAACATAAACTAATAAAACAACGCGTTCCTACATACAAGTATGCACCACAAAATGTACTGGAGAATGATGAATACAAATTATACTGGAACAGAACCATTATAACAGATAAAACAACACCACATAACAAACCTGACATATTCACAGAAATTAACACATCTAATCGAAATATTCATACCCAATGCAACAAATATACAAAAGAAAACAGGAGAAAAAATTGAAAAATACATCCAACTGGCTGAGGAAGTCAAGGACATGTGGCATCAGGATAAAGTTGACATTATACCAATTATACTATCAACTACAGGAGTCATACCACACAATATCCACCAGTACATCAACGCTATACAGCTACATCCAAACTTGTATATACAACTACAGAAATCTGTAATTATTGATAAATGTTCAATTACCCGAAAGTTCCTAAATGCAATGTAACATATACCATACAGTTAAAAGGAAGTCACGCTTGATCAAGGTCCGTGTCACTTTCAATTTTTAACCAGACATACCGTCTGAGAAAGGAAAGAAGATAATAATAATAATAATAATAATAATAATAATAATAATACACTCTTATTTACAAACTAACTGGTAGACTAGACGATTGAGCGTTGTTACTTGTAAAACAGACTAACTCGATGATTCTACTTATTCTCCCCAAATCTTTTGATGACATTGTCGTGCCATGCGTGTCGACTTTCAAGTATTTGCAATAACGGTTTTTCAGTTGAGGTACAAGCAAAACCAAGAGCCAATACGCGATACTGCGCCATACTGTTCCTCAAATATATTTTTACGCGTTTAAGAAACAAAACCTCCTTTCAACTCAAGAACTTGTTGGAAGAAAGATAGAAATTACACAAAATAATTTGAAAGCTTTTTGAAGAATGTGCTCTGTTTCATTTTCAGTCATTGTTTTTTCATTACGTATAGCAAACTGACAGAGTGAAGTGTTTCTTTATACTGGGAAGAAAATACAGTATCCAGTTCTACACGCAACTATGAGCGACTGAAGGACGCACCACATGTTCTTAAAATTGAATCCACAATGTCTACAGGGAAATGCTGAGCATAATTGGCGAACTGAGAAGTAGCGCCTAATTTAAGGAAGAGTAGTTTATTGCAATGTGAAAATTTTGTTTCCAGTTGTGTTACAATGTTATCCAATACCTCATAGTACACCTGTTTCATTTGACATCAATGGATTGCCAATGTTTTCATCAATCAATTCAACTCTATTCGTGGAAGCTTCAGGCTGTGAATTAGTCGAGCATTTTTTGAAATTTAAAAAAGCCGATGAATTTATCATCGTTTCTTAAGCTTTTTGTGTGAGCTATGCATTCTGAGAGAACATTATTGCAAAACTACACATCACTAGTTTTGTTCTACAGAATATTGAAAAACTGTTCAGTCTTTAAAAATATTCTTTTGAAAACAGAGAGAAGAAAAACAAATTCGAAGTGTAGGAGAGCACGCTTGCTACCACAGGCTCCCCTTGTACGTGTTACACTAGTGTCTGGAGTATCAGTTATTTAATTTAAAATCTCAATTAGCTCCCGACGGCTTTCGAGAATGGCAGATAGTATTCTGACGTTAGGGCCTACAGTTCCATCCCCTTTCACTGTTGGAAAAAATGCGTTTACAAAATACTGTCCAGAATTGCTGTGCATTTGGAAGACGGAAGAAAGCAGGAGTAATCTGAAGCATAGTGAAAAAAATCCTTACCGATTTTGTACAAGAACAGCTCTGCCGCAAGAATTAATCTAAACGATATGCAAAACAGTGAGTAAAAAGAGCACTTTGGTGGGGGGGGGGGGAGGAGTGGGGGGTGGGCAATTCCACGGACCTGAGAAAATAGGCCATTTAATTCTCCTGCCAGAACGGAAGCACCATCTAGTTTCGGGCCATCAGCTAGTTCTTCATATCATAATTACAAAACACGTCACTCAGCACAGTGAATAAACCAACAGCAGTTCTAGCTTGGCTAACATCGTGATAATTAAGGAAATTATCTTACCGTCCACCAAAATAAAGTAGAGCGTTATGACTTGTCCAAAACGTGTTGCTCGTCCAAACTTGAATGTATACATTCATAAATGTATTCGTTTGTACATTCAATCAGTTCGTTCTGTAAGTTTTTGAAAATCCCAAAAATAGCCCTTTTTTCTTCCAGCGTGCTTTTAGATCTTGGGTACAGTTTGGCACAAATTTAAAAATTGCTCTGAAATTGCAGATTCTTCAAATCGTCGAGACCCTCAGCAGACCATTCAGTTTTTCTTAAGAGCAAACAAAGCCATCAGAATAATTTTCCTTGTCTAGGGCTAGCACATACCATGAAATTTGGAATGCACGTGTTTTGAACTTATCTTTCTGATGAAGGTGTAACGACCGTGTTGGACGTCCTTTCTTCAAAATTTCATGTCGTTCAGTTTCACATATCCATGAAAACGAAAGCTGCTACATGGAAATAATTATGTCCTCGCTCAGTATCGTTCATCAGTACTGCTACATGGCTGGGCTTCATCCGTATTTACTGCGCACGGCACAACTAACGCAAGGGAAACCGAGGGAGGAGGCACCACGGCAACTGACCTCTGACGCGGAGGCGCACGGCAGCGCGGCTGAGGGAGACTGTACCCTCCTCTCCTGTTTCCATCAGAGATGTAACGGTTACCATGGCAACCGAGCTTTTGCGGGTGGCCTGGCTTGTGTCTGGCCTCCTCACCATATGCTTCCGGCTCTCGGATGCCTTAGGTAGGGCTACACTTTTGCACTTTGACTTGCTCTCTAGTGCCGATGGTTGAGCAGAAATAAAACAAGCTAATGTCTTTCGCGCTCGCTGACAAAACTGCATAAAAGTTTATTGTAAAAAATTATTGCCAATACTACTATTACTTCTACTACTACTACTACTACTACTACTACTACTGCTATTACTACAGAAAAATGAGGCGGCCCCGCCCTGCCTTGCCTCCTCTGATCAGCCGCAACTGATGTCCGAAGGAACATTGCGTCGTAATTCTAAACGGCACAGTCACTACAGTATCGTATTTATTTCCTGACACTGCGGAAGCGGCTTTCAATTAAAATGGCCCTCATGTACAGGAATATATGTAAAGATTGGACGTGTGCAGGTTGTTGACACATGGATGAGGACGGTGGGTGTGTGTGAGTCATGCTTGGACAGCCTAATGCTAAGGCGACTGCTCACGATGAGTGGGAAATCCGGGTTCGCGTCTCGGTTCAGCCCAAATTTTCGTTGTTGTCATTCCATTACACAGCTGATGGTTGCCTATATTCCAACCGTGAATGCATTCCATATATTTTATAACGGTTGCAGTCTCCGCATCGCTTGTTCCTTCGGATATTCTTGCATGTCTGAAGCAACATTGCATCGTAATTCTAAACAACACGGGCACTGCAGTAGCGTACATGGTATCAATGTAAATATGTTTGAATTTCGAGGCAGAGGCACTTCCTTTCGCTGTAGTCCAGCAACACCATCACGACGCCAGGGACACGCAAGACAAGACGACTGGGCATCACCAGCAGCAGCCATGGGTTCGAGATCGGGCTGTACTGTTGCCGCCAGCATTGAGTTCTCCTACGGTACTTACAAGGGAAACTCCCCATCGCACGCCCTCAGATTTAGTGGTAAGATGGCGCAATGGACAGCCCGTGAAAAACTGAACGCAGATCAAGCATGAAAACAGGAAGAAGGTTAATGAACTATGGAAAAAAGCAAAATTGAAACAGTGAACCGTCCAAGAGAAGAAACGCAGTAAAGAGCTGACTGAAATTGCCGGCACGGTAGCTCAGAGTTTTTGGACTGATGTAATGGGACGTCCGCCCACAACAAATGCAACGAACGATAACGAACAAAATGAGATTAACCAAGAAAAAGTTGTTACGGTGATAGACCGTCACGCGGGCGAAACGTGTTCAAATCTTCCTCGTGCCTTTTCGTTTTTCCCCTGTTATCTGTATTCACGTTTGTGTCTGTGTCGTGGTGTAACGTCCGTTTACAACAGCGAGGTGTAAGGAAGGGACCTATAATGACAGCTGATTCTGCACAATTGCTTTAGCATGCGAAAGGAAGCGACTCTAAAATGAGAACCGCAAACGTTTGATGATGACAAGGCGACAAGTCAACCGAATTCTCCACTTAACACGTCTGCTGTGACATACACGGCATTAGTGACAGTATGTGTGTCAAGCACCCAACATGTATGCCTGATGAGTAAGTGAGATATACCTCCTTGCCGATTCAGGTGTTCGTATGACTGTGAATGTGATCACTCCCAAAGAAATTGATGAAAATATAATAGTCTGCCACATAAGCTACAACAAATGAACGCAACAGTTTCACAATCACACAGTTTTCTCTGTGATCTATCGAAACATATGTTTTAACGTTTTTGAAGTTGCGTTCCGTTTCGGAAGTTTTAACTCTTGACTTCCTTTGTTGTAACATTGTTCAGGTCCTTTCATTTATTGTTTTCATTTCTGTGAGATGTCTATGTTCTATCACGCCTGCTCGCAATATTTACGACATTTACTTGCGAAGTAATATATTCTTACCACATGACTGATATTCTATAACCACTGTATAGTATGACAACTGCCAAGACTACAGAAAAAGAGAGAGCAAACATTTCAGTGCCCAGAAGGACAGTTGATAATTTTGTGGGAAAAAAATTGGCGCTAGGGAGTTTGGAAGACTGCTCATCCACTTCGGAGTCGAACACCATGACCACTGAATCAAGCACTTTGGCTAAACACGCTCGATGTTGTACTTGTTTACCTTGGACCGTTCACTGTTTCTATTTTGCTTCTTTTTTCGCAGTTTCTTACAGCTTCTTCCTGTTTTCATGCTTGATCTGTGTTCAGTTTTTGACGAGCTATCCGGCGGGCCATCTTACCACTAAATCTGAGGGAGTGTGACGGAGAGTTTCCCTTGTCAGTGCCTCAGTGTCAGCCGTCGCCTGACTCCAGCCAGAGAGCCGCGGGTCGAATCGAACGCTCAGCAGTCTCCACGCACCATTACAGTGAACGAATATGGGGTCGAGGCCCGCTCCAGTTGCCGTCGCCGACGGGGGAAGTAGGGTGCTCCAGACGTAACAGCCGTGGCCTACAGAGGCCAGCAGTCCATGGGCTTGCCGTAAGCAATGCAGGGCGCCTACGTAGCATCGTCTCACCAGGGTGGAGGCCCTTGCCTGTATGTCGTCGCCGGCCAGAGTCAACAGAGTGAGGCGGCTGCCATGAGGTTGTCTCCTCATTTCTGAAAACATAGAATAGGCTTGCGTAAATATTACATTATCTGAGTATCCTTCCTATGGAACACCACAACAGCAAACATGATTACGTAGCACAATATCCTACAGCCAGTAGTCAGCGAATTGGAGTATGTCGATCTATCTTTATCAGCATCTGAAACCTAATAGCATGCAGAGAAGAACTACGTATCACTCATATTTCTTAGTGGCAACTCAACAGATGATTGCCTATTCACCAGACTTCCTTCGAGTCGTGTTGTTACTTCACGTAAACAACAAGACCACTGCCATGTGAAAGGGCATAGTTCACAAACATTGAGTAACAAAGAGTCCACCCACGGTAGCTGAGTAGTGCCGGCACGGTAGCTCAGCGTGTTCGGTCAGAGAGCTGGTTGGCCTCTGTAATAAAACAACTGAATGAAAGGATCAACAAACGGACTTGAACGGATGTCATGTGACGTCCGCAAAAATGAAAAAAAAAAGAAAAAAAAAGTGGTCGGCGCGACAGAATGACAATCCTAAGGGGCCGGGTTCGATTCCCGGCTGGATCGGAGATTTTCTCCACTCAGTTTCTGCGTGTTGCGCTGTCCTAATAATCATCATTTCATCCCCATCGACGCGCAAGTTGTCGAAGTGGCGTCAAATCGAAAGACTTGCGCCCGACGAACGGTCTTCCCGACGGGAGGCCCTAGTCACACGACATTTATTTAGTAACAAAGAATTGTATTTTGAAGTAAATCCGAAAGAAGAACATTAATAAAAGTGTATCTTACCTTAGCACACCAGTAAGCAAGTTTACAAACCAGCATAGACATTCAGACCTATAGACATCGAGATTATTATTCGCCACAAACAAACAAAAACGCTTTCGCATTTCATAATTCTTTAACAAACAGAAAACTATTTTACACCCCAGGATAAGGTAACAATCGGGAATTTACAAGACGACAAAGAGTAAACATGATTTACGATGCTCCACTCAGCTTCCATTCAGCTAAATGTGCAGAACCTATTAACATCCGTTTTACTGCGCGTAAGAACACGCGGAGGGATCGTAACGAAGCAATCCCAATCTAACCTCGCTTCTAGCAATAAGTTCCACCACGGTAAATAAACTGAAATAGTCTCATCCACTTCTTTGTTCAGTGCAGTATCTGCACTACAAAAAAACGTTCAAATGTGTGTCAAATCTTATGGGACTTAGCTGATAAGGTCATCAGTCCCTAAGTTTACACACTACTTAACCTAAATTATCCTAAGGACAAACACACACACCCATGCCCGAGGGAGGAGTCGAACCTCTGCCGGGACCAGCCGCACAGTCCATGACTGCAGCGCCTAGACCGCTCGGCTAATCCCGCGCGGCTATCTGCACTACAGCATGAACCTCCGCTATACGAAGGCAGACTCCCTCTCAGCATTAGAACACAACTTAGGCAGGACAAGTCATCCGAAATCAGACACCAGAACAAGAATGTCGAATTCCCTTCTAACAAAAAGAATCACAAGGTTCCACACCCGCAAACGAATCCTACTAGTCGGAAAACAAACAGATTCGCCAAACAACCATACAGAGAAGTTGCTGCAGTGTTTTGTCGGCTGATCGAAACTAATTATAGCAAACACTTATAAAATAGAGCAAAGTTAGTTATCACGACCTGCTAAATAGGAAATATAATGGGAAGCAATGAAAGTGCCAAATGAACAGGCAACTTTCAAGGTACTTGTGAAATTTCTGGACAGATACTTTTTCACATGATGTATTTATGTGAATTGCAGTTTCTTGAAATGTATGCTGAGCGATGTGATAAACACTAATGCAAACAAATTATGTGACATGTTTTAATACAAAAATAGTAATAATAATATATTGTTATTATTGTTAAAATGCTAGGGATCTGTGGGCAAAGGACACATGGCCTAGGGTAGCGTTTTTAGTAGTAACCAAACTGTTATGGGTCCCAGGTTCGAACGCAGCCATTGCCCAATGTCTGATGAGAACAGGATATGGCTTGAGGCTGAACTGGAAAGAGACGAAAATAATGAGAAGTAGGAGAAATTAGAATAGCGAGAAAATTAACATCAAAATTGGTGGTTACAAAGTAGATGAAATTAAGGAATTGTGCTATTCTGGAAGCAAAATAACACTTGATGGAGGAAGCAAGGAGTAATTAGAAAGCAGAATAGCACAGGCAAAGAGGGCATTAATGGCAAAGAAAACTCTACTGGTATGAAACATAGGCCTTAATTTGAAGAAGTTACGTTTGGACTACAGCGTTGTATGGTAGTGAATCAATGACATTGAGAAAATCAGAACAGAGGAGAATCGAAGCGTTTGAGATGTGCTTCTACAGAAGAATGCTGAAAATTAGTTGGACTGATAAGATAGGGAATGACGAGGTTCTCCGTGGTATCGTCGAAGAAAAGAACATATGGAAAACACTGACAACAATAAGGGACAGGATGATAGTACATATGCTAAAGCACATGGTACTGGAGGGAAATGTTGAGGGTAAAAACTGAACGGAAAGACAGAGATTGGGATACATCCCGCAAATAACTGAGGTTGTAGAGTGCAAGTGCTGCTCTGAAATGAAGAGCTTCCGACAGGACAGGAATTCGTGGCGGGCCGCGTCAGATAGAAGATTGGATTGTTTGAGGGAAGAGACCAAACAGCGAGGTCATCGGTCTCATCGGATTAGGAAGGACGGAGAAGGAAGTCGGCCGTGCCCTTTCAAAATAACCATCCCGGCATTTGCCTGGAGCGATTTGGGGTAATCACGGAAAATCTAAATCAGGATGGCCGGACGCGGGATTGAACCGTCGTCCTCCCGAATTCGAGTCCAGTGTGCTAACCACTGCGCCACCTCGCTCGGTTCCAAACAGAAGACTAATGACTATCTGTGGCTCATGGACAGTGATGGAGACGGCAAGTTATAACCAGGACGAGAGGGGGGGGGGGGGGGGGACGGGACGCAGTAACAAACTGTTGCTCCCTACCTCCCCCAAACAGAAATCTAGATACACATCTGTGTGCCACACTATGTTCATAATTGGAGAATACACCAACCCTCTCTACCTCACCTTCTAATCCTCATGAGGATGCGGACAATGAAAGTTTCACAGCTTCCGAGCAGAAAGGGAAATTTACCGAAAATCGCCTTAAGGTTCACGTTCGACTTCGGCACTCTATCGAAATGTTGTAACTTTGACAGACGTATGGTGATGGGTGGTGGAAGGAAGTAGTGGGAGTAGTGGTGTTAGGTGTGCGGCAAAACCACCCGCGCCGCGCGCTTCGGCTTGTGCCGCTTCAGCAAGCAGCTGGCTGGACCGGTGTGCCGGCCGCAGCGCAGCTACAGCAGGGGCGATGACCCGGCGGCGCGCGGCCGGCCTTGCCGCAGCTGAGGGCCCTGCTCTGCCCAGCCAGCAGACGCTGCACTGAGGGGTCTGGCAGCGTTCTTCCGGCCGCTGCTCAAGGACAGAGCGTAGCCCCAGAGAACGGTCCTCAGTTATTATCAAACATCGTGAGCCGGCGCGGGATGAGGCATCTACGACCATCCAAAAGTATGGTACACGTAGCGTATCATTTCCAGCTCGTGCCCTTTCGGTTGCACGAGATGTGGCGACACACTCAGATGACACAGGTCATGGGATACCTCGTAATATCGTGTCGGACGTCCTTTGGCCTCTGTAGCCGTTCATAATTGCAGCTCGACGTGGCATGGACTCAACATGTCATTGGAAGTTCCGTGCAGAAATACTGAGCCATGCTATCTCTATAGCCGTCCATAATTGCGGAAGTGTTGCCGGTGAAGGATGTTGTGCACGAACTGAACTCTCGATTATGTCTCATAAATGGTCGATGGAATTCATGTCAGGCTATCGGGGTGGCCAAATCATTCGCTCGAACTGTCCAGAATGTTCTTAAAACCGATAGAGAGCAATTGTGGCCTGGTGAAATGGCGCATTGCCATTCATAAAAATGTCATCGTTGTTTGACAATATGAAGTCCATGAATGGCTGAAAATGGTCTCCAAGTAGCCTGAACATAACAATTTCCATTCAACAATCGGTTCAGTTGGACAAGAGGACCCAGTCTATTCTACGTAAACACACCCCACACCATTATGGTACCACCACCAGCTTGCACAGTGCTTTGTTGACAGCTTGGTTCCATGGCTTCATGCAGTCTGTGTCACACTCAAACCTCCCATCAACTCTTATCAGCTGAATTCAGGACTCATCTGACAAGGCCAGGGGCCACTTAGGGGAGCTGTACCTTATATACTTACAATGTTAAAATTGTCAGTTTTAGGTACGTTTATCTCGTGAACGGTTGATGATAATGTTATAAAATTTTAATGGCTGGTGGAGGAAGAGACACTCTCCATTGACCTATTTTTTAGGTAAGTCTCTTGCATGTATAAGAAGCCATTAGCCTCGACTGCGGTAATGCAACCAACCTTTACCTAGGTTTCAGCCCAAATAATTGAGCCTTCTTCAGAAGATATACGCGTTTTTTTAGTAATAAGATAAAAAAAATTAATCTTGATAATATTCTTCATTCACTGCGTGTCAGCAATAAGAAGTATATCTACATCAACTGATAAAAACACCTACTCGACCATCTGTGTACACGTTAACCGAGATTATTGCATTATGGCGTTTACATACTACAGTTTATGTCCCATGTCATCTTTCATTAATAACGATGGGTGTTTTATGCAGCATTCGTTGTGAAAGGGCCGATATATTCTAATAGTGTAAGTCTGGGTAGTGTGTTCGAACTTATATAAATCCGTGCATAGTTTGTTACATTTTTGTCATAACCTGGTGCAGAGGCTTTATGTTTAATATTTTGAACCTTTCTGTAAGTTATTTGTTTTAAGATATAACTGCGTTGGTCTTTTATCTTTGACAGTCATGGTCTCAGTTAGACATGTGCAATGTTCCCCGCGGTGTTGATTTGCAGCGCGTTATCTGGTCCTACTTAGTTTCACGTGAGCTCCCGAGGCCCACTACTCGGCGTCCATGAAGACGGGGCGCACGCCAGAGCTTAAGTTAAGTCTTGGTGTTGACTTAGTACCTACGTACCGTATTTTTAAAATGTGACTACGCCTATTCGTGCTGTTTTAGTTCTATTTCTAGGCCATGCCCTCTTAGACAAATTATAGACTCAGGTATATCTTCTGAAGAAGGCTCAATTATTTGGGCTGAAACCTAGGTAAAGGTTGGTTTCATTACCGCAATCGAGGATGATAGTTTCTTACATATTAGATTATCACGATTGCTGACTGGGATGCAATGTTTAAAGTACAAGTCGCTTGCATAATTTATTTTTTAGAGAAGTTTTTGCAAGTTATAAAATTTTTTCCACATATTTAAGCCTTATTAATTCATAATTTCTGCAATATTAAACTGAACTTCTTTTAAAAATGCATCATTGATGTTCAGCCCAGTTTCTGCAACTTGTGTAAGTTTCACTGTTCTATGATAGTAAGTTCCTGAAAAAATGTACCTAATTATTTAAAAAAATCTCAGGAATTCGGCTTTAAAGATGAACGTAGTTTGTTACTGACCTTCGAACATCCCTGCACCTTATCCTGGGTGATCTGCATTTTCTTCATCCTCCCTGGCTCTCTTAGCGTTGCTTGAGTGTATTCGTGCCTTCCTAGCTATCATAGTCACTTCATAATCTGCTTTCTCCACATGGGCAGCGTCCAATTCGGAACATGCCATTACCATATTTTCCCCATGATGTATGTTTAACTTTTCAAGCAGCCTAACTCTCCTCACATTGTCATGAAAGAACTGCATCATAAACATCCAAATTCAATGTATAAATACAAATATTGTTTTTATGAATTCTAGACCATATGACACTGTTAAATCATTCATTTGCGTTCTGGAAGGACAAGGAACAAGTGAATGTAGCGCGCAAACAGGGCAGCCAACTGTGAGCACGAAATATTTTCACAAATCAGCGAATTAGGTTTCTGAAGTTCTAGAAGTTGACAGAAGGCAAAAGGGGAGCGTGAGAGCATATGCTGCCCTCAAGGGGGGTAGGATGTGAAACGGGCCGACTTGGAGCAGCAGAGGCACCACAGGACAATTTAATTTACACTGTCTATACTTTTACAAATAAATTCATAAAACTTTGTTAGCATGACAAGGAAGGATTCAGGCTTCACACTCATAGCAGAGGAAGTTCAAAAACATAAGAAAAATTTTTTTTCTACATGTGACATTTTATCGTTTTTTCACTTGGTATTGGCTACATTTGTTGCTGTAGGTACACTTTTCTTCATAAGTAAGAGAGATAAATTTTGCACAGCATACAAACCAGACTTACAGGTATATGAAACTCTAGAATTTCCCAAATCTGTTAAAAACTGTGGTAAAAATTGAGATAATTAACTATAAAATTCGAGTTTTCTCTAAACACAAAGTTTAAAACGTAACAGCCCATTCATTATTCCATAGATTAAATAAATTCTAAAGTTTCATACACCTGTAAGTATGGCTTGTAAACTATGCAAAATTCACCGCAGAATCTCTCTTACTTATGAAGAAAGGTGTTCCTATAGCAACAAATGCAGCCAACAGTAAGTGAAAAAAATAATGAAATTTCACATTTAAAAAATATTATTTTTTCGTGTTTTTGAACATCCACTACTATGAGTGTGAATCTTGAATCCTTCCTGGTCATGCTGACAAAGTTTTATGAATTTATTTGTAAAACTATAGACAGTGCCAATTAAAATGTCCTGTGGTGCCTCTCCTTCTCGAAGTCGGCCCGTTTGGCGTCCTACCCCCTTAAAGTAAATGAATATTTAAAGCCTTTAATGGCTAAAATGCCCTTAGAAAATACTCTATTTGCCATTAAAATTGTTACAACACGAAGATGAGGTGCTACAGAAGCGAAATTTAACCGAACGGACGAAGATGCTGTGATTTGCAAATGATTAGCTTTTCAGAGCATTCACACAAGATTGGCGCCGGTGGCGACACCTACAGCGTGCTGACATGAGGAAAGTGTCCAATCGATTTCTGATACACAAACAGCAGTTGACCGGCGTTGCCAGGTGAAACGTCGTTGTGATGTCTCGTGTAAGAAGGAGAAATGCGTACCATCACGTTTCCGACTTTGATAAAGGTCGAATTGTAGCTTATCGCGATTGCGGTTTATCGTATCGCAACATTGCTGCTCGCGTTGGTCGAGATCCAATGACTGTTAGCAGAATATGGAATCGGTTGGTTCCCAACGGCCTCGTATCACTAGCAGTCGAGATGACAGGCATCTCATCCGCATGGCTGTAACGGATCGTGCAGCCACGTCTCGATCCCTGAGTCAACAGATGGGGACGTTTGCAAGACAACAATCAACTGCACGAACAGTTCGACGAGGTTTGCAGCAGCATGGACAATCAGCTCGGAGACCATGGCTTGCGGTTACCCTTGACGCTGCATCACAGACAGGAGCGTCTGCGTTGGTGTACTCAACGACGAACCTGGGTGCACGAATGGCAAAACGTCATTTTTTCGGATGAATCCAGGTTCTGTTTACAGCATCACGATAGTCTCATCTGTGTTTGGCGACATCGCGTGAACGCACATTGGAAGCGTGTATTGGTCATCGCCACACCGGCGTATCACCCGGCGTGATGGTATGGGGTGTCATTGGTTACACGTCTCGGTCACCTCTTGTTCGCATTGACGGCACTTTGAACAGTGGACGTTAGATTTCAGATGTGTTACGACCCGTGGCTCTACCCTTAATTCGATCCCTGCGAAACCCTACATTTCAGCAGGATAATGCACGACCGCATGTTGCAGGTCCTGTACGGGCCTTTCTGGATACAGAAAATGTTCGACTGCTGCCCTGGCCAGCACATTCTCCAAATCTCTCACCAACTGAAAACGTCTTGTCAATGGCGACCGAGCAACTGGCTCGTCACAATACGCCAGTCACTACCCTTGATGAACTGTGGTATCGTGTTGAAGCTGCATGGGCAGCTGTACCCGTACACGCCATCCAAGCTCTGTTTGACTCAATGCCCAGGCGTATCAAGGCCGTTATTACGGCCAGAGATGGTTGTTCTGGGTACTGATTTCCCAGGATCTATGCAACCCGTTTATAATCCGTATTTCTTCTTGGTGTAGCAATTTTAATGGCCAGTAGTGTACATTTCTCTAGTAAAACAGTCTTCAAGGAATGTTTATGAGCAAAAAATTTTTTTTTATTTTGCCCCCTACGAAGGCACAATCTCCCCTTAACGCTAAATATCGCCGACTGTCCTACCGGGTACGTTCGTCTTACGTCCAACATTGATTGATTTCTGCGGTTTTTTTACGCAGTGTTACTTGGTCTGTTAGCACTGACAACTCTACGCAAACGCCGCTGTTCTCGATCGTTAAGTAAAGGCTGCCGGCCACTGCTTCGTCCGTGGTGAGAGGTAATGCCTGAATTTTGTATTCTCTGCAAGCTCTTACCTCTGAGGATCTTGGGATATTGAATTCCCTAACGATTTCCGAAATGGAATGTCCCATGCGTCTAGTTCCAACTACCGTTCCTCGTTCAAAGTCTCTTAATTCCTGTCGTGCGGCCATAATCACGTCGGAAACCTTTTCACATGAATCAGATGAGTGAAAATGACAGCTCCGCCAAAGAACTGCGTTTTTATACCTTGTGTATCCTACACCAACGTCATTTGTATATGTGCACATCGCTCATCTTTTCATGTGAATCACGTGAATACAAACGACTTCCGCCAATGCACTGCCATTCGACACTTTGTGTACGCGATACAACCGCTATCCATATAGGTCCATATTGCTGTCCCATTATTTTTGTCACAGCGTAAAATAACGGGACTATTGCTGACAAACATTTTATTTGAAAAATATACATATTTAGATATTGTTACCCTCAGTATACTCCCCTTCTCTATCCCTGCATCGCTCCATGCGAATTTTCCATTGATAGAAACAGTGCTGAAAGTCTTCCTCTGTGAGTTCCGTTATGACGCATGCCGCTTTTCCTTTCATTGCTTCACCAGACTATAATCTTGTCCTTTTAATGCAGATTTGACCTTGGGGAATAGATAAAAGTCTTACGTTGCTAGGCCAGGCGAATAAGGTGGATTGTCTAGCAAAGGTATGTTGTATTTCGATAGAAACCTCTTAAGGGAGAGTGTGGTTTGAGGCGGTGTGTTGGCTTGGTGCCGAATCCATGATTTATTTTTCCACAATTCGCTCGTTTTTTTTCTTATTTTCTCACGGTGTTGAAGAAGACAGTAATGTTAATTAAGTGTGACCTTCAAGAACCCAGTGAAGATAACGCAATTCCACGAATATAGAAAAAATCAATCATCGTCGCCTTGAATCTTGATTTACTCATTCGAGCTTTTTTGATCTGAGTGAAGTTAGGCTCTTTTAGTGCATGGATTGACGATTACTTTCTGGATGATAAATGAAAATCCAAGATTCGTTACATGTTGTCACTCTTCTAAGAATTCTAAGCAATTTTCACTGGTATTCGAAATGACAGTACAAAAATTTTCATGAACTTGTTTTAGTTCGACCGTGATAATTTTCGGATTCACTTTGACACACACTATTTTCATGTTAAATTGTTCATCTCAAATATGCGTTGCGTATTCTTTGTCAATTCCAACAGTTTCAGCAATCGATCGAATACTGAACCGATGGTCAGATTGAATCATTTATCTACTTTTTCGACATTTTCATCCGTTTTTGATGTTAATGGGCGTCCCAGGCGTATTCATCTTCAACGTCTTCTCGATCATCATGGAAAATCTGGTTTAGGTTTTCCGTGATTTCCCTAAATCGCTTCAGGTAAATTCCGGGATGGTTCCTGTGAAAGGGGACGGCCAACTTCCGTTCTCATCCTTCCCTAATCCGATGGGACCGATGACCTCGCTGTTTGGTCCCCTTCTCCGAATCGACCAACCAGCCACCAAGCTTGAACCGTTCAAAAACTCTCGTATGTGATAAAGAGTCATTTCCATAGATTTCTTTTAGTAAAACATAGGTTTCAGTAGCAGTTTTTCCGAGTTTCATGTCAAACTACACCACAATTCGATGCTCTATTATGACACTTCCTATGTTTACGGTGGAACTAAATAACAGCCCTTTCACAAGCGAAGGCCACGTTCCTCTGATTTGCCTACACACACACACACACACACACACACACACACACACACACACACATGAGAGATGCCCATAGTGCTCAGAGCCATTTGAACCACCTTGTTTGTAAATACAGGACTGCCTCCTCATTAGTCCACTCAAAGCCTTTAAAAACTGTTTTCACATTGTGACTTACTTGTTTTTGGCTTTTTTTCTTTCAACATTACTTACGCCATGCTCCGTCATAGCCTTGGCCGGAGCAGTTGGTGACTCCTTGTCCCTTTCGTTCTATAGAATCAGCAAACTGGTGTTCGAGATTTATCTTTCGCATATGTAGAAGAGGTAAGTGATTCACATATCTTAACCTCAGACTGATGTCAAAAATAGTATTGATTATTTCAACATACCGAAAGCCTTATCTTGACTGATTACCACACCATGCAGCGCGGTACAGATGGGCCCAACA
The DNA here is from genome assembly GCF_021461385.2 of Schistocerca piceifrons. Lineage (NCBI taxonomy): Eukaryota > Metazoa > Arthropoda > Insecta > Orthoptera > Acrididae > Schistocerca > Schistocerca piceifrons. The sequence goes on along the minus strand of NC_060142.1, from coordinate 162,627,302 downwards.
ACATGCGAATGGACTGCTCAGGATTGGCATCACTTTTTCTTCACTCATGTGTTCGCATATGCCTTCAACCAGACAATCGTCGTAGACGTGTTTGGAGGCAACCCAGTCAGGCTGAACGCCATAGACACACTGTCCAGCGAGTGCAGCAAGTTGGAGATTCCCCACTGTTTTGGGGTACGCCGCTGGTGGTCATGGAAGGCGCCGTAACGGCTGTACAGTACGTGAATGCCATCCTCCGACCGATAGTGCAACCATATCGGCAGCATATTGGCGACGCATTCGTCTTCATAGACGACAATTCGCGCCCCCATCGTGCACATCTTGTGAATGACTTCCTTCAGGATAACGACATCGCTCTACTGGAGTGTCCAGGATGTTCCCCAGACATGAACGCTATCGAACATGCCTGGGATAGATTTAAAAGTGCTGTTTGTGGACGACGTGACCCACCATCCACTCTGAGGGATACGCCGAATCGCCGTTGAGGAGGGGGACGATCTGGAGCAACAATGCCTTGATGAACTTGTGGATAGTATGCCACGACGAATACAGGCATGCATCAATGCAAGAGGACGTGCTACTGGGTATTAGAGGTACCGCTGTGTGCAACAATCTGTCACCGAGGTAGAACCAACTTTAATGAGAAAACACAATACACCTCCACCCTGACTCCAATGAGCTCTCGCTTGACACCACTGAAGTCGCAAATGGCGACGTTTTTGCGTCAGTGCCACCCACACTACATGGCGTCTGCCTCGGAGCTGTCCTTGAAGTAAATGATCTGTAACAGTTTGTTGTGTCATTGTGGTGCCAACTGCTGCTAAACTGCTACTATAGATGCAGATGACGCGCCAGAACCACACGCCGGACACGATGGCCTTTCCTCTCGGAAGTGCCACATGGCCGCCCGAAGTCCATCTTGTTTCGACCGTACATTCCGGTGACCTCCGCTGCCAGCAATCATACATAGTGGCTACATTCCTGTTCAGTCTTTCTGCAATATCGCAGAAGGAACATCCGGCTTCTCTTAGCCCTATTACACGACCTCGTTCAAACTCAGTGACATGTTGATAATAGCGTCTTTGTCGCCTTAAAGACATTCTTGACTAACATCAACTCGCCACGTTCAATCTCAAGGGTAACTAACGCACATGACCGTTACGGCGTGTAATTAAAGAAAATCTGATTTACATTCTAATAGTGGCCCTACTAGCTCCATTCTTATGCGACTGCCGTGAAAACTACATTACCTTTCAGAAGTAGAAACACGACTATCAACTTTCGTTTATGGCGCTCAACTCCTCCTTGGTGTTGCGATTTCTTTACGTCATTTTACCTGGCGGCACGGGAGCCGGCAGTATTGTAATTCAAAACGTTTTCTCTCGAGAGCATCGCGGTTTACGCTGTGGTTTATGGGAGGCGGCACGTAACATCGGTCATGTGGAAGGCCTTCCGCGTCTCCTTCCACGACGGAAACTTCCCTCCTCAACGTAGGTGTCACTGACTCCCCAATCTGTTCGTTTAGACTCGACATCCGAAGGACACGTCAATCAGAAAGTCTACATGCAACTAGCAAATCACTGACTCAGCAAGTTGAAAAATCAATGTTCTCGCCAAAGTGTGCAATATAATTTCCTAGTGTGAATAGCCGTGTATTCGAAGTAGCAGTTATTAGAATTCTGTTTAATTTGAATAGTAATTTTCGTTCATTGGAGTCTTTTCCGATTGATGACCCTCCCTTGTGGCATAATCTTGGCTGTCAGCTAAGTAATAACCGGTTTGCGCTATGCTTTCTATGAGAGTTGGTTCCAGACGTTCTTCTTGCATTCGGTAAATAGAGTGAAAAAGACATTTTGTGTATTACTCTAACATGTCTCACAAACGTGTTACAGTTATCAGTGATTAGCCATTAACATATTGCTGTATATTACTCTAAAATGTATTTATCGTGTTTTTAATACTAAGATCTTGTCTCGTTAACTACAGTTCAGAACCTATAAAGAGCATGACACTGTACTCTCTATTCGAATAGCCTGTGATCCGGAGATAATGTTGCCCATTTTACTAATTTGTTCCTGTAATTGCGTTCCAGTTGTGTTAACATTTAGCAATATTCTTTTTTGTAACATCAGTGCGGTGTATGTAAAGAAAACAGAACTTTAATAACTACTGCTGTGGTTAGATCATTGCTGGGAGCTACTTGGACAAGATGACATGCAGTGTTTGCTTCAAGACGGTGAAAGAAGAAGTGTAAGCATTCCTCCGCTAACACAGATAATGTAAGAGATAAGAAGTAAATAAAGTACCAGGACTCTCAGTAGTGATGATTAGGGAATCATTGTCCTTAGGAAGTGCACAGATTTGGCTATCACGGTATTCTTGTTTTGGCTGACTGCTATCTAAAGGCAATTTAAAAATGAGGTACTGCTAGCACGTCGCTGTCCTTCATTCGCTATAGTCAGAGTGTACGAATAATGGGCCGCCCAGCTGCTTCAATTGCCGGGGCAGCGGCTAAATTATGAGGAAAAAGAGCAGTGCTGCCCCCCCAAGGCCACGTTCCTCACAATTATGGCGAACGTGCCTGCCACATATCACAGTCTGGCGTGGGAACTTGGGAACCCCGCTCCCCCCTTTCATCCGCGATCACGCTCCCCCCCCCCCCCCCCCCCCCTCCACGTCACTTCATGAATTGACGACGCAACGCCTGAGCCGTAGTGCGCCTGGTGTCCCAGAATCACATGCAACGTCAAAGCTGCTGTGCTGTCCGCCAAGGTACTGCTGCTGTGTCATTGAATTGTTGGCTCTGCTCTGACTCGAACGTGTGCCTGTAACACTACGGTGGAGACAAGGCAATGGAACGACCAATAGTTGGAGAGCATTTCATTAGCTCTTTAGAGTAGTGCTCGGAACTCAGGCATACCTGAATGCGACAGGCTTTCAGAAGAGCTCATGATTATCCACCACAACCCTCTCTTTTTCAGTATAAATCGAAACGATTTTCATTTGAACCTTCATGCTAAATTCTGTCTCCTCTCTTCCCCCGCCCTTCCTCCTTACTTGTAGGTATCAGGAACTCTACTCAGGATGGTCTTGGTTGATCCTCGACCAAGCCAAGGCCTGTAATAACAACTCCCAATTTAAAGTTTCAAATTACACACACACACACACACACACACACACACACACACACACACACACACACACACCTCTTTACCGGTGACAAAAAATCATTCGGGAGACAGAAAATGACCAGTTTGCAATACATCGCCTAAATCAAATACATCGTCATTACGATCAGCAGGGCAGTTCAGTCACTTGGTGAGGTGGCCTCTGAGTCTTCCCCATCTGTCCGGTGGCCTTCCCTTCGGTCATTCTTGGTAAATTCGATTCCAGTCTAGGGTTTATTCTGACCATTTGCCATCCTTTTGCCTCGTGATGACTGGGTGTTGTGTGATGTCCTTAGGTTAGTTAAGTTTAAGTAGTTCTAAGTTCTAGGGGACTGATGACCATAGATGTTAAGTCCCATAGTGCTCAGAGCCATTTGAACCATTTGCCATCCTTTCATCAAGCGGCATAACCGTTCCAGTGCGATTTCCAGGTATTTACTCTTTCCATTATGTCACTGCCCTCGGTTGTCCGTCTGATATCTACTGCTTTTTTTCTGTCTTTTTTTAGCCCACTACACACAATTCCATTCCTCTTTGGGTTACTACGAGATTTTTAACAATGAATTCATTTAATGTCTATCTCTCATAGCCAAAAGCTGTTACCGATAGTATACTTTGGTCAAAAACTGTTTCACCAGCTGCGACATAGTCGCGAATATGAACAGTGATCCAATACTGTCATATGTTTTTTAGTCCAGCCATCACAATATCAAGGAATTGATATTGTGATCAAAGACTGGAATGAAAAAATTTCAAAAACTGTTTTGCGTGGCTTAGCCAGAAAGTTAGCAGGATCTCTCCTCTATTGAGAATATTCGGAGCATTATGGCCAGGGCTCTCCAACCATTTCAGGATTTTGACCATCTGTATAGAATTTTCCTCCATATCCCTCAAGAGGACACACAACAACTGTCAATCAGTGCCAAGCCGAATAACTGCGTGCCTAAGAGCCAGAGGTGGTCCAAAGCGTTACTGACTTGCTCAGTTTTTAAGTTCTTACTCTGAAAAAAAAAACCATCCAATTTATCTGAAATTGTAGTCATTTGTTTGTCTGTACATGTACATCATATTTACCGATTTCCATCCTATTCGGATAATTCCCTCGTGGTGAACATGTTTTTCTTTTTTCAAATAAAACAATACCATCAGCAAATGGCAAGTTATTTTTTAATCTATTTCCCATTTGTTTTCTACCTGAATTTAGATGTTGCTTTTTCTGGGACTACCTGACTGCTTAAAATAGTTTTGTTTCACACTCATTTCAATGGGGAATTCTTTGATTTCTTCAACAACATTCACAAGCGCTGTGGAGGTTTTGTGTACGTTACATAAGATACTATATATACCACTGTTCTACTCCTTGTTCTGTTAGTGTGTCAAACTCATAGATTCCATGAAGACGAGAGAAAGAGGCGGACGATGCTCCTTTGTTCTGCTAATTGTTTCATGTAGTGTGTGGGTATGGTCATTTGCACTAAATTCTGTGCCGAACCCAACTTGTTCAATGAGCCAGGTGGAGTGTAGTGCTCTACCTGGTAGTCAAAACTCTAGTAAAAATTTGGTATAGTAAATCAAATATGTAAAGAGATTATATAAAAGTTTAAGTAATAAGCTAACATAATTGAAATCGTAGGAGGTTAATAGTAAGGCCGAAAATAGTAGTAGATGAAGGTAATGAACAATTAATAGTGCGGGTGTCACATTTTCACCTGTTAAGCTGCGAAAATAGTTGTGAATTTGGAAACGATGTTGCTGTTTCAAGTAACATATGGCGCCATACACAGAACTTTATCTGACAAAACGTAGACGGAACAAAATTAAAAATTTTAGACTGTAATGGTTACCAGTATTCTAAGATATAGAAACTAGTCTTGGGAATTAGCTAAGAAAGAGAGAAGAAGAAAACAGTCTCCTGAAATGAAAATTCAACGTTAAGTTAAAGGCTGTATCCTCAGAGATCAAATACCAAACAAGATTAACGGAGAAGAACTTAATATATAATGTATAAATGAAAAAAAGGATGTATAAAATGGAAAGGACATATCAGCAAAATGTGGAAAACGGATTAGATAAAGAAGTAATCAATTGTAAACAAGTACGAAAGAGAAGTGTATGACGACTGAGGAATAAGTTGTAAGTCTACCCCATAGAGTGGAGAAGAAGATGGTCACAAATTTGCAATGCACACCGCTTGGTGCTGTTCACTTACCCTGTGAAAATACTTCTGTTACTTAACACACATCGCAAAATGTGTCAGTGATGTTGTGAAACAGTTAGTGGTGTTTAAATGGCTTTAACCTGGAGATGACAGCGGTAACTTATCTTGGCATGGACTCAGCAATTCACATGAGCTAAAGGTGACCCATCCAGACCAAATCGTATTAGGGCGTATATCGACGAAAATCTACTAGGAAGATGGATAGGCCGTAGAGGTGCTGTTGAGTATTCATCACGTTCCCCAGACCTAACTCCTCTGGACTTTTACCTGTGGGGAACACTAAAGGACGTCGTTTATCGACTAAAGCCACGCACATTGGATGAACTTCGAGAATCCATCGTACATTCATGTGCAAATATCCAACAGAACACGTTGCAGTCAGTAGTTCGTGCTGCAGTTCGGCGGCGTCGTTTGTGTGTGGATGTTAATGGAGACCATTTCGAACACCTACAGTGATTTCTTTAAGTTGAACTTTAAGCTACACTTTCACCAAAAATGAGACAACTCCGTCAATTAGTTAGCAAGTTATGGACTTTTAAACAGTGGATACATGTTTTGAACCCCTCTGTATCCTTAACAGAGCAGAATCGTCGAATGTAAACGTAACGTAGGTTTTGTAAATAGGAAAGTCGCAATACAAAAATACATAGCGAAATGATACAGGAAGCGCTGCAGAGGATCGACGCTTAGTGAGAGGCTGTTTTTGACCCTCAGCGCTAATACACTGCGTAACACAATTGAAGGTCACTTTTTCGAAACCCCTTAATTATCTGTTATTGCGGCGCAGAAGTTTGAAATTTGGCTCAAAAGTGCGTACCACCACCTTCTGTATTGCTGCAAAAGCATGGCAGACTGCAACTTCGTCCTCGGGCTCGGCGATGCTTCAAACAGTTGGGTGTTGACACGTGCGGAAAAAAAAGGCCAGATCTGAGAAGATCACGTGAGGTGTGACGTGGGTTAATAATGTCATATTGGCACAGTTCTGCCCAACATCACAGTGGACGTACCACGCGATAAGAAGGACGTCACACCCTCACTCAATTACATTTCATCACTTTCTTTGACGCCTCTGCAATGGAAGCCAGTGGCAAGGAAAACATTTCACACACACCGCCGCTTAGTATCGACGAGAAAAGGCCTCAGGGGGTTGCATAAAAAGCGTCACCCTTTCCTTATAGACGTTTGAGTCCCGTATATTACGCGGTCTAAAGCGGCGGTTTGTCGTGCGATGAGTGACAGGACATTTTTCAAAACCTTTGACAGTGCTGAAACCCTCGGGTTTATTCAACCCATTCTCTAAGGGCATCGTGGGCCTGCAAACCCCATTGAACTTGATGGCATGGACACGCCTGAGCACCTTTGTTGGGCACTTTAAAAGTGCACGGAGGCAGCCAGTAACTGAATGCTAGGTGCCGGCGTGAAAGGCTTCTCTTTCGACACCCTTTACATTTCGCATGCAGCCAGTAGGTGCTTGTTCAACGAGATAGCGCCACACAGCTCAGGAGTGTCGAAATAGTTAGCTTTCTTCGTACAGACGCATTCCTGAAATGCTCAACAATGGTACGTGTAGGCACTGAGGATGTTGCCGGACTGGGGCTCCTAGAGGGACCTTTTATCATTTAATTAACGCATGGGTCAGTGTCACCCACCCCCATCCCCCTCGCCGACTGATGTGACCGAGCGGTTCTGGGCGCTTTAGTCTGGAACCGCGCAACCGCTACGGTCGCAGGTTCGAATCCTGCCTCGGGAATGGATGTGTGTGATGTCCTTAGGTTAGTTAGGTTTAGGTAGTTCTCAGTTCTAGGGGACTGATTACCTCAGATGTTAAGTCCCATAGTGCTCAGAGCCGTTTGAACCCATCCTCCTCCCGTGATCACGCCACACAAGAGCTTGAGCAGTAGTCTGAAAAGGCGTAAACACCCATTTCTGCTTTGGATCATCTACAGTTCCGTCGAAAGGTTTTGAACGGTCCTGTACACCAGAGCGAAAATTGCAGCCACACTACACTCCTTAAGGTTTGAGTGGCGTTACAGGCCCAAGATGTCCTTAAAGCAGGGTTGAATCCTCCGGCAGGGGTAGGGGTTTGTTCAGAAATGTAAATAGTTCTGAAGAACGTTGTCCTGTTGGTCAACACACTGCAAGCTGTCGTTTTCCACAGCGAAAAGTGGTAATCATGCCACGAGGGAAGCGTGGTGTCATTGACACCATACGTGCCACCCGCTGAGGCCTTTTCGTGCCGATACTGAACGGCGACGTGTCTGCAATGTTTCCGTCGGCCACCCATAAGATAAACGCTTGATTTCAGCGCTGGGCGTCGCGGTTCTGACCTCCGTCGCAGAAGCACAAAAAAAAGTAGTGAAATGTAGGTAAGGGCGGCGTAACGGCCTTCTCGTCGTGTGACACGTCTGCGGTGGCGCTGGGCAGAATTTTAATGAATTTTGGTGTCAATGTGACTTCATTAACCCACCTTACACCTCGTTTGAACTTACTATTGACAAGGGATTTCAGATCGATTCCGTATTTATGGATTTTCCGAAGGCCTTTGTCACTGTACCACACAAGCGGCTCGTAGTGAAATTGCTTGCTTATGGAATATCGTCTCAGTTATGTGACTGGATTTGTGATTTCCTGTCAGAGAGGTCACAGTTCGCAGTAATTGACGGAAAAAGTCATCGAGTAAAAAACAGAAGTGATTTCAGGCGTTCCCCAAGGTAGTGTTATATGCCCTTTGCTGTTTCTCATCTATATAAAGGATTTGGGAGGCAATATGAGCAGCCGTCTTAGATTGTTTGCAGATGATTCTGTCGTTTATCGACTAAGAAAATCATCAGAAGATCAAAACAAATTACAAAACGATTTAGAAAAGGTATCTGAATGGTGCGAAAAGTGGCAGTTGACCCAAAATAACGAAAAGTGCTAAAAGGAACTCGTTAAACTTCCGTTACACGATAAATCAGTCTAATCTAAAAGCCGTAAATTCAACTAAATACCTAGGTATTACAATTACGAACAACTTAAATTGGAAGGAACACACAGAAAATGTCGTGGGGAAGGGTAACCAAAGGCTGCGTTTTATTGGCAGGACACTTAAAAAATGTAACAGATCTACTAAGGAACTGCCTGCACTACGCTTGTCTGTCCTCTTTTAGAATACTGCTGCGCGGTGTGTGAGCCTTACCAGATAGGACCGAGGGAGTACATCGAAAAAGTTCAAAGAAAGGCAGCACTTTTTGTAATATCGCGAAATATGGGAGAGAATGTCACAGAAATGACACAGGATTTGGGCTGGACCTCATGAAAAGATAGGCGCTTTTCGTTGTGACGGAATCTTCTCACGAAATTCCAATCACCATTTTTCTCCTCCGAATGCGAAAATATTTTCTTGACACCGACCTACGTAGGAAGGAACGATCACCACGATAAAACAAGGGAAATCAGAGCTCGTACGGAAAGATGTAGGTGTTCATTCTTTCTGCGCGCTGTACAAGGTTGGAACAATAGAGAATTGTGAAGGTGTTTTGATGAACCCTCTGCCAGGCACTTGAATGTGATTTTGCAGAGTAACCATGTAGATGTAGATGTACGAGGTCTGACCTTTTCTTCGCATCTCGCGTTTGAAGCATCTCTGAATCCGAGGGCGACATCGCAGGGCGCCACGTTTCTTCAACATTACAGAGAAAGGTTGTAGGCATTTTTGAGCCAAATTTCAAACTTATGAGTGGGAATGGGAGACAATTTCGGGGTTTCAAAAAAGTAACCCTTTAACTGTTTTGTGCAGTGTAAAATACTGCGTATAAACAGGCAATTACACAATTTGCAATCAATTACTGGAAACAGTAAAAACCGTAAAATATGTTGGAGCAGTGTTCGGAGCGACCTGAAGTGGGAAGAAAACAAAAAAGTGGTGAAACCAGATAGCAAACTGATTTATTCGAAGAATATCACCTACTCACGAACGAAGTAGTTAAGAAAACCCTTGTTCGGTCTAATCGTGAGTGTTTCCCGTCAGTCTGGGGCTCTTTCGATGTAATATTAATAGATTCTTCGTAAAGCAGCGTGTTCCGTCACGGATTAATGTAAAAAGCACGAGAATTTCACTGTGATGCTCACCCAACTCCACTGATAGTGCTACAAGAGAGGCACTGTACGTACTGAGAGATTTACTGTTGAAATTCAGAAGCGAATGATGGCAAACGGCTTACTAGCAGATACGCGGGGTTGTCAGAAACAGTCGTGAAAGCTTGGAAGGGTTTTGCAGGGGAGGATTGCCCTGATAAAGAACTGTTACGGAAAAAATTCGGTACGTTGCGCCATTTAGGAGTTTTTTTTATCACTACATTAGTCAATCAATCCGTCGCGCTCCCAATTTCAATCAACTACACCCGCTAAAATGCGGTAACGCGCGGACATCTGTGGGTCTGTAAATTACCACTTGTTGAAATTACCAATCAAAATGTGCCTCTCTCGCAAGTGATAAATTTAACTGCTTCAACTTGCGCGCATGACAACCTGATTGGTTAACTTCAATGATAAATAACGGAAATGACGCAACGGATCAAATTTTTTCTTAACAATTATTATTTTTCAGCATTATCTGCTCTGCAAAACCCTTACAAGCTTTTCAGACTGTTTCTGACCACCGTGTATTTGGGAGGTGTTTATGACGCAAAAAGCAGAAGCTTTCGATCTCAAGTCTGCCAGAATCTTCTTAAGCATGAAAATAATGAGAGAGTTACTGGTGGAACTGATGCTGTGAGGGCCGATCGTGAGTCGTGACTGGGTAGGTCGGCTGGTAGGAGTTTTATTTGGCGGTTTGCTTTCCAGAATGCTCAGCTGCATAATCTCCGAAAAGAGGACTTACCATTCCAAAAATGAAATGTTTTACAGATCTTTCTTTATAAGGATCCATCAGTATTTTCTAACTAACAGTTTTGTTACGTGCGAAACTGTTCACTGTTTTGGCGCACTTGTTGCAGTACCTACTACTCTGAAACATGTGTTGTAATTTGGAGGCCATGACGCTCTTTTTTCTGATAAGAACTTCTTTTCTAAGAGAATCAAATCCTCGTGACTTATATCCACGGCTATAAACTTAATTTGGTTAAGGAAGGTCACAGATTATGCGTTAGAGGCCAGTGTAGTTTTCAAGGGGAGACAGATTTGGACGGTGGGCGAGGAAGTCTCTTCAGATTTACGACCGCCGTCCAAATTATTTCCCTGCCTTTATATGGCGGCTTGAACGACCCACCGCAACGACGTCGCCTGGCATGGAAACTTCCCGTCGTAAATGGAGCCCTGTTCTTCACATAACGGTTTCTAGGTGACCTTACGTTGAATTATAGCATCAGCGACACGTACTTTATCTCTCGCCTATACAGTTATTTGTATATTATGCCACACTGCTGCACCCACTTCCTTAATGTACACAGTCATGGGAAACTGTGTGATAAAATTTACGAAGAATGGTTTCTGATAGTAAAACTGTGTATTTTATTATTGGGAGACTTACCACCTTTCATGTTCTTTGCGAACTGATACCTTTGAACCGTCCAATACATCTGTTTCTCAGTTACCGAATTCCTAACTGCAATGTGTAGGATTTACATGACAGTCTTCTGAATTCCACAGATATGGAAAACAGTAGAAATTGTTCCAAAGCAAGACCGGAAAACCTCTATCGCTGTGGACTACCCGTCTGTTTTACAATTCTGCTTTTTATAAAAGACAGTGAAAGGCACTGTAAAACAAATTACTTCCAGGGTTTCTTTTTATAGAATAATGCCATCATCTTCCTGGTCGGGCGCATTTAGCGGCACAGGAACACCCCTGCTTGACTCAGAAAAGCCTGTAGCGTCCGTTTATTGTGACTGATGATTGTATAGGTTACAGAAATATGCCAGGCCAAATTTAATTTCGAAATTCCTGGACTTGGTTCTCGTGGCAGATATTTTCTTGCTTTTTTATAACGATAAATAAACAGTGACTTTAGTTTCTTGGATTACAAATCATAATGTGCTTTTGGTACTACCGTACAGTTTCAACTGTTTTTTTTCCTAAGAAGAAATTAACAAATGGAAATATCCTGTCGAAAGATTGTGTGAGCGATCGCTTCATAACTACAGGAAAATTCACGGTTAAGGAGGGTTGCGTCAGTAATGCATACAGCATGGCATCTGTTTTAGTGCAGAAATGTGAACAGAATTACGAAACTGGCGCCAACAGACGAAAAATCTTGTGGCCCCGCAGAAATAAAAAAAGGAATTAGTTTTCAACGGCACTCACGTGCTGCACACTACCGACAATACTTCCTCAACTTTTGTGTGACGATGATGGACTGACGCATTGGACAGTCAAGCGTGCAGGTGGTTACCATCAACACTTGCCCGCAGGACACTTTGCTCACTGCAGGCATAGCTGTGCTGGAAGTGTGGTAGCTACCGCGTCTGTGTTGGTACTTCGTATTCGCTACATTACTTCTTCACTAGGTTTTCGGGATCATGAGCCTTTTGGCCTGTTTGGTGGAGCCCGCCCCGTTTTCTCTACTGTACCAACCTTTTACTCTCTGAGTAGACCTACACTCATCGTTCTCTAAGTGTTGCTTTGTACTTCAACTTCCTGCTAAGCCAAGTGTCTCATGTTATTGCTGTTCTTTCTCGTGTACTGACTGGCTCCACCTTTCCATTATTGTAGGCCTCCTTCTGTTTGTTCAACCTAACAGTAGTCTGTTTTATTGATTACTTCTCTTCTATAACCTGTTTTCATTTAGTTATGTTTGCAGGTAACCCCTACGTTGCCTTTGACTGTTGTAGATTTAAAATAATTTAGTTCATTCCGGAAATACGTCGTTTACGAGGATCAGTCAGAAAGTAAAGCCAACTATTTTTGTTTTTATTTTATAAGATGAGTAAATGCCATAGAGATAGAATGACAGCTGCAAAATTCACGACTAGTTTGTCAGTTTCCAGTATAATCACCACCTTTGTCCACAGTGTTTTTGCATTCTGGACATCACAGCGTACACCGCGTAGCAAGAACGTAGTTCACAGTAATCGTTCAAGTTACGGGCGCCATTGTTAGTGCGAGCATAGCAACGGCGCATGTAGTTCTGCTGCACTCAATCAAAGATCCCTGGTCTCTATGGTACCGGGAAACAGGCAGCTTCGACCCCAGCAGGCAGGTCTTCTTTCGTTGCCACGGGGCGTCATACACCAACGTCTTGACGTAACCCCAGTGGAGTGAGTCCAGAGGCGTGAGACGCGGCGAACGCGTTGGCCATGGGACAGCACCTCCTCTTCCACTCGAACGGTGATGGTACGTGTTGTTCAGGTGGTCAGGGGTGCATGTTGTTTATCAGTTGCTGCCTGTTCCAGTGTACACTACCAACTCGGGATCTTCCTTCGCTTCAGTGCGGCGGAGCCATGTGTGCCATTGCAATACATTCATTGAGATTGGCGGTCCTTTGCAAATTGCTATGAGCTACGTTGTTGTTATGTGAGATACTCTGTTTATGTCCGTATCACAATAAATATGCATTTCCAACCATTGGTTCCCTGCGTCAATCGTTTTGATCCAAAATGTTTTATGTGCCCTATATACACCTGTGGGGTAAAGTCCTAGGTCTCCTTATCTTCAGAGCTATACCCTCGATGAGCTACTTTGATTGGGCCGAACAAATGGAAGCCTGATGGTGCAAGGTCAGGACTGTATGGTGCTTTGGACATGACTCTACTGACAACTGTTTGAAATCTCGCCAGTAGTGAAGTGGCTGGTGTGTGATACTGTATTGTCATGAAAAAGAGGAACGTTCACCGTAACTTTTGATGGGTGAACTCGCTGAAGACGTGCTTTAAATTTTTTGGAGTTTCACATGTTGGATAAAGTTCACTGTGCACCCTATCGCACTGCAGTCGTTAGCCGGCCGTTTCTTAGTCCCTTAGTCTGCTGACGTCCTCCATCTGGTCTCCATACACCTTCAGCCTTTCGTGATCGAGATTTGGCGTTTCACCTCCTGCTGTAAGGAACTGAATCACAGAGCGCTCCGTAATACATAAGTCAATGTCCGTCATTTTCTAAATTTTGTATCCCGCCTGGAAGGCGGCGCGTGGTGCTCCTGTAAGCTAAAGGGTAGGCCGAATCTAGGAAGTTATTAGGAGCAGGAAAAAGTGAAATGCTTCGGTACTGCGGGTAGATTTTACAAGTTTACTATAGACAGAACTAGGATTACATTAGACTTGCTTAACTTTGGCTGAGATGAGCACATAGGTGCGAAGCCGGATGTATCAAAGCTCACAAAAGTTACACAGGCAAAGTCTGTAGTGGCTCGCTCACTGTGAAATAGAAACAACGTTGCTTGGTCGTCTACTCGGAATCAAAAGGGCTGAATCTGGAGCGGCGCTCGTAGAGCTGCAAAGCGCCGGCTAGAGGGCGCTGTCGTCGGTGTTGGTGTCGTGGTGCCAACCTACGAACTTGTACCTACGCCGTGGCATCGTAGCTATCGATACCACACTAAACTTATGCAGTGCTACCGTCTGTTGATGTAGAACGCTGTTATTGGTCTGTAGAAGGTTAGCGGAAGTGCGCCAAATTCATGATTACTGCATTACCAACGAAATGAAGGAGAGAAAAAAAAAAAGGTGGCATCACTTCCTAACTCGCTCTATTAATTTCCTGACATCGAAAATGTAAAGATACGGTTATTGCTACCGTAACCGCAACCTCTGGTTACAGATTACCAGCAGTGACAGCTGTCCGCCTTGCCGTCATATTGGAGCGTTCGTGGAGCAGGGAGAGTTGTATTGCAGAGGTTACAGGGTAAGGGTCCGCCATCTGTTTGCTCGTATGCCGTAAGCCGCTTACGCCCCTCCGCAGAGAGGCTGCCGGCTGGTGGGCGCGCCAGAAGAATCCTGCGAGACGTCGCGGCCGCTGAGCGTGCAGGTTGGTGAGGTCTGCAGTCCAACTGGTCTCGAATCAGGCATTCTGCGTAACGTCTGTGTTCCACAGAGAGGTTTTTCAGTACTACGCTGTCGCAGTAGAAGAAATAGGTTTTCCCTTTCCATTTTGATCTTGGGTTAACTGGCGTCAACAGCAGCAGTAACAGCTCTTTTCAACAGAGATAAGTATAGACCACTGATCGGCTAGAACACCTACGGGGTGGTTCAAAATAAAAATCCTTTATAAGACTGAAAAAGTAAACGACAATCCACTCTCCACGGTTATACCGCGTAACGCTGCCGCAAGCCTTGATTCGACGAGGAATAGAATCCACAATTTTCTTTAAGTATGCCGCATACTGATGAAGCCACTCGCCGATGACTACATCCTATGGAGGTACCAAATGGCAGCAATGTTAATCACCACTTTTCACTGTTCAAAATACTCCCATACCTTTTCAGTCGGATGATTTAAAAGCGCACTCGCGGTGCGTTAGGATGCCTGGCTGTTGCCAAACCAGTGACGTACTACATAGAGTGACAAAAGTAGTGAGATACCTCCTAATATCGTGTCGGACCTCCTTTTGCCCAGCGTAGTGCAGAAACTGGACGTGGCATGGACTGAACAAATCGTTGCAAGTCCTCTGCAGAAGTATTGAGCCATGTTGCCTATAGGGCCGTCCATAGTTGCGAAAGTGTTGCCGGTGCAGGATTTTGTGCACGAACTGACCTCTTGATTATGTCCCTTAAATGTTTCATGGAATTAATGTCGGGCGATGAGGATGGCCATATCATTCCCTCCAATTGTCCAGAATGTTCTTCAAACCAATCACGAGCAATTGTGGCCCAGTGGCATGACATCGTCGTTTGGGTACATGAAGTCCATGAATGGCTGCGAATGGTCGCAAAGTAGCCAATCATAACCATTTAAAGTCACTTCAGTTAGACCAGAGGATCCAGCCCATCCCATGTAAACGCAGCCCACACCATTATGGAGCCATCACCAGCTTGCACAGTGTCTTGTTGACAACTTGGGCCCATGGCTTCGTGGGGTTTGCGCTACCCTCAGACCCTACCGTCAGCTCTTACCAACTGAAATCTGGACTTCTCTGAGCATCCACGGTTTTCCTGTTGTCTATGGCGCAACCGATATTGCGACGAGCACAGGAGAGGCGCTGCAGGCGATGTCGTGCTGTTAGCAAAGGCACTCGCGTCAGTCGTCTGCTGCCATAGCTCCGTAACGCCAAATTTTGCCTCAAGTATAAGTTCGTCGTGCGTCACACATTGACTGCTTTCGTTATTTCACGCGTTGTTGCTTGTCTGTTAGCGCAGACAAGTGAACGCAAACGTCGCTGCTCTCGGTCGTTAAGTGAAGGCTGTCGACCAATGCGTAGTCCGAGGTGAGAGGTAATGCATGAAATTTGTTGTTTTTTTCGGTACACTCTTGACACTGTGCATCTCGGGCTACTGTATTCCCCAATGATATCCGAAATGGAATGTCCCATGCGTATAGCTCCAACTACCATTCCGCGTCCAGAGTCTGTTACTTCCCGCCGTGCGGCCGTAATCACCTCGGAAACCTTCTCGCGTGAATCGTCTGAGTACAAATGACAGCTCCGTCAATACACTGCCCTTTTATACTTTAGGTACCCGAACTACCGCCATCTGTGTAGGTGCACATCGCTATCCCATAGCTTTCGTCAAGTTAGTGTACAGTCCCATGAACACACCTGTTGTCATTTTGGTAGTGTCCGCAGCGTACTCTCTAGGAGGATCTATAAGAAAGACCAGCACTTGGTATGGAGAATTCTGAAATAGATGTATTGGTTTATTTTCATGGTAACATGAACGAGTGCGCCCAAACCGTGGTACGAAAAACACCCACAAAACATCACAGAACCCCATTCGGCCTGCACTACATCCTCTACACATAGCAGAGCATACGCTATGTCGTTTGGTCCGTTGAAAACGTACAATTTTTTCTGCCGCGGTGAGCGAAGGCCTTTTGCAAGATACCCGATTCCAAACATGCACTGCACGCAGTTTCCTTCGTAGTGTTCGTTCAGAAATTGATTGAGATGTGCCTGCATTCACCTACAGCAGCAGTTCTTTTCGGTTTTCAGACCTGTTGCCTTTGATAAGCCGTGACACGCGTATCAGGTCCCTGGAAGGATATTTGTACGACCACTGGTCTTGAGCTGTGTTACGTGACTACTAGCGATACACCATTTCTTATAGACTCGTTGGGCAGACCGCGTTGATAACGCCATCAACCGGGCAACTTCTTTCACTGGGTGGTGACGGACACGTCCAATTACGATTGCTCCTTTCTGCCATTCTTCTGCATCTGCATCTACATACATACTGTGCAACCCACTGTACGGTGCCTGACGGAGTGTACCCTGTAGCACTACTAGTCATTTCCTTTCCTGTTCCACTCACAAATAGAGCGACGGAAAAACGACTATCTGTATGCCTCCATATGACCCTGAATTTCTCATATCTTATCTTCGTGCCCCTTACGCGAAATGCATGTTCGCGGCAGTAGGGACTGCCTGCAGTCAACTTCGAAAGCCGTTTCTCTATATTTTCTCAATAATGTTCCTCGAAAAGAACGTAGCCTTCCCACTCAGGGTTCTCATTTGGGCTCCCGGAGTATCTCCGTAATACTTGTGTGGTGTTCGAACCTACCGGTAAGAAATCTAGCAGCCCGCCTCTGAAATGCTTCGGTGTCTTCCTTTAATCCGATGGGGTGCGGATCCCAGGCACTCGAGCAGTACTCAAGAACATGTCGCATTAGCGTTCTTATATGCGGCCTCCTTTACAGATGAACAACACTTTTCTTCAATTCATCCAGTAAACCAAAGTCTATCACTCGCCTTCTCTATCACAATGCTAACATGTCCGTTCCATTCCATATCAGTTTGCAACGCTACGTCCAGATATTTAAACGACGTGGCTGTGTCAAGCAGGACACTACTAATGCTGTATCCGAACTTTACTAGTTTGTTTTTCCTATTCATTCACATTAATTTACATTTTTCAACGTTATGAGCTAGCTGTCCATTCATCACATCAACTACAAGTTTTGCCTAAGTCATCTTGTATCATCCTACACTCACTCACCTTCGACGCCTTCCCGTACACCACAGCATCATCAGCAAATAGCCGCAGATTGCTGCTCACCCTGTCCGCCAGCTCATTTATGAATTCAGAAAAAATGGGCGGTCCTACCACATTTCCATGGGGCACTCCTGACGATACACTTGTCTCCGATTAACACTAGGCGTCGACGACAACATACTGGGAACAACTACAGAAGAAGTCTTGGAGCCAGTCGCAGATCTGTGAACTTATTCCATATGCTCGTAACTTCATTATCAGTGTGCAGTGGGGCGTCGTGTCAAATGTTGTCCGAAATTCTAGAAATATGGTACTTCCTGTAGCCCGTCATGCATAGTTTGCAAGATATCACGTCAGAAAAGGACATGCTGAATTGCTTTCTAAAACCGTTCTGATCTTTGGACAAAAGCTTTTCCGTCTCAAGGAAACTTATGATATTCGAACTGAGATTATATTGAAGATCTGTGCAGCAAACTGATGTTAAGGATGGTGGTCTGGAATTTTGCGGGTCCGTTCTTTTGCCCTTATTATGTGTTGGAGTCACTTGCGCTTTTTTATAGTCTGCTGGGACTTTGCGCTGGGTGAGAGATTCGCCATAAATGCAAGCTAAGTAAGGGGCCAATGTCGCAGAGTGCTGTTTAAAACCGAACTGAGGTGTTTCATCCGGACCTGAAAACTTATTTGTTCTCGAGTCTTTCACTTGTTTCTCTACGCCAGGGATACTTATTACTATATCTGCCATACGGAACTCTGTGCGATGATCAGACGAAGTTCTCATCTCATCGATGGTTTTCCACTCTATCTACTGGGTTCCAAATCTTCCAGTGTGGCCTTTAAGTGACTAGTATTGTTACGGTGAGCTTACTTGGGAGAAGAACCTTACAGTATCATGTGCAAATGAAAGTTTTAAGTGACCAGAAAGTCCTGTGTCTCATCTTCGATATCTCCCTTCAGTACGTACTAATATCTTTTTTAAATGGTCACCATTTTTGAGGGGTCTGATTCGGAATGAAATTGAAATGTGCCTTCTTGAGCTGTCCCCGTCGTTGGCAGACATAACTCCGCCTCGCCTGGCTGCTTCGCACCTGCTGTCTCCCTACATGTTTGAGCTGTCAGTTAACGTCCTGGCTTCTTGTAAACATTCGGGCGTACAAGGGGAGAACAGTTTCCCGCCGACAGCAAGGACGTTATAAGCAGGAGGACATCACGACAGCGTACACCGAGGAACGTCTGTGGCGTCAGGAAGGTATCCAGCCACCAGCTGTCACCAACACTCTTGATGTAGTATCTGTGAGGAAACTTGGCTCACGTTCGAGAGGACGGCGGCTCAACTTCTTGTCCCATCACTTCAATGTAGGTTTTCCGTTGTTCCCCTACATCGCTCAGTGTAAATGCCCGAATGGTTCCTTTAAAACTGACACGGCTGGTTGTTCCTCGAATTCGAGCTTGTGTTCCATCTCCGGTGACCTCATAATCGCCGGCCGCGGTGGTCTCGCGGTTCTAGGCGCTCAGTCCGGAGCCGCGTGACTGCTACGGTCGCAGGTTCGAATCCTGCCTCGGGCATGAGTTCTAAGTTCTAGGGGACTGATGACCACAGATGTTAAGTCCCATAGTGCTCAGAGCCATTTGAACCATTCGAACCTCATAGTCGACGATACCTTAAATAGTCGTCTTCCCTCCTTCGATTGCTGCTGAAAGTCCGCGGAACGGAAAATAAGGCAGAAATTCCTAAGTCGAAACGTATTTGCGGGAGATGGCAACATGGCGGTGTTTCAAGGAGCATTCAGTGAGTAATGCAAAAAAAAATTTCTCGGTCAGTTTCGGCTGAAAAATGCAAAATTTGTTGTGGGACACGGAGGAATACTCCCGCTTCTTTAGCGGAGGTGCATTCCAAGCAGGGAACTGCCACTGAGTTTCTTTTAGCGGAAAACTAAAGTATCGCAAATATTCATATTCACTTGCAAAATGTCTACGGTGACCTGGCACGGTGAGTCGTTGGGCCAGACGTCTGCCGTCATCAAAAAAATGTCGGCTAAACCTGTCCGGTCTGCCACGTGATGGGTGGCCGCACTCAGCTGTGACTCCTGCAGTGTGGGAACGTGGCGACACACTCATTCGAAGTGACGGACAAAACGCAAACACCTCGCCGCTCAACTGCACGTCTCTGATGGTAGTCCTAACACACTCATCCTCCAGTTGGGATACTCAAAGGTATGTGGCCGCTGGGTTCCTCGCTGCCTAACAAAGGATCTTAAAGTGCAACGAGTTTGGCTCACTGAAGTATGCACTCCGCGGGTGATGGGCAGGTGATTGAGGCAGCTAGACGTTGGCTCCAATGCAAACCAATACAGTGGTTCTGTGCGGGCGGCCGGCCAGTGTGCCCGAGCGGTTCTAGGCGCTTCAATCTGGAACCGCGCGACCACTACGGTCGTAGGTTCGAATCCTCCCTCGGGCATGGATGTGTGTGGATGTCCTTACGTTAGTTAGGTTTAAGTAGTTCTAAGTTCTAGGGGACTGATGACCACAGATGTTAAGTCCCATAGTGCTCAGAGCCATTTGAACCATTTTTTTCTGTGCAGCCAAATAGGCCCTCCCAGTAAGTTGGCGTAAGGCCGTCTCACTGAACGTACCTTATCTTGAAAAATAGGGTTTTGTAACCAAAAGAGTGCGGATTAATGCGGTGTATTGGGTTCCTGAATAAAACTTTCAGAAAAAAGTCTTGCAAACTTTCTTGTATATTCCTGTGGCTAGAAAGGAAGTGAGTGTACGTTTCCCACAATGACAAGGTAACACTTGTTGAAACAATAGAGCGGGTCAACGTTTGGGAGATGTTATGAATGTCTCCTAGGACAGACAAACGTTTTAGTAAACGTACTGCAGAAATGTTGTTTATCAAGCAAGAAATTCGACAACGATCAGGTAGAAGACTCATAATTAATAACACACTTACTGGTTATTGTACTCCTTCCGATGCTGTTGCTCTGTAGCGTTTGTTTGTCAATAATGTCCTGGCAATGTGGCGACGTGTATGCGTTTATGTATAAACGGTTCGCAGCGCCAAGAATAAAATAATAAACAGTGCTTAAAAGTGTATAAAATTATAATCAGTAAATGCTCTGATAATCATGAAATGAATTTATGTGTAAACGGTTCGCAGCGCCAAGAATATAATAATAAACAGTGCTTAAAACTGTATAAGATTATAAACAGTGAATGTTTTGATAATCATGAAATGAAGAATCTTAATCATCTACGACGAAGAAACGTGGGCAGCGTAACTGTTTTCCCCATATTTAGATAGCTTTGAAAATAGCGTTTTCATGTTACAGCAGTTGACCAAAAATATGGGAACACGGCGAGAAATGACATATATCTAACACGAACGACACCTGTACAGTGTCCTCATTAAGTTGCAAGTGTCAATCGTCGTCAGAACAGTGCTCTGTGTGATTGTGAGTGTGTTCTGTCGGATCTTAGTGCATTAGAACGTGAGTAAATTGATAGCGCTCGTGTGGTGGCTACTCCCGTAACCAAGATAGTCGAAGTGTTCCAAGAGGCGCCGTATCGAGGATTCATACCGCATACATCACTACTATGTCACAGTGCGGTCCTAAGTGTGTGTTGACCGCGAGAGACGGCCATTGAAGAGGATTGTGACTAAAAATAAGGGGATGACAGTTGTAAAAATCCCTGCAGAAATAAATGTTGCTCTCGCCAACACTGTCACACAAAAATGCAAGTTAGTCTACAATGCAAGTTAGTAATGAATGATCTCCAAGCAAGTCACTATACCTTGGAATCGTTGTACTCTTCGGTTTATTTGTGTTATTCGTTCGTGTTCTGTGAAAAATTAAGTTAAAATGTATATTTAGAACGAACCGCAGAGCTCTATGCAGTGGGACAGATTGTAAGTAGCTCTATCACCGTTTAAAATTGATAATCTTAGTGTCATATTACTCTAACAAATGCCTGTTACACATTTTTGTAGCGTTTTTGTAGCAAAACGAAACCACAACAAATATTTGGCTACTTTCAGCTAGCAAGTCTGTAACACAATATTATTCTTCCGCCGAAGATATGTAAACTCGCGAAACGCGGTGTGGGAAGAAATAAAAAGAACGACTGACGCAGATAATTGTTTTATTTGGACTTTGATTGTCACCTTGTAACATTACTACGATATTGTACAGCACCGGCGGTAGAGCAACTGCGAAAAATTTGTGGATTGGATGTCGAGAATTGGGGTTGTTTCGGGGAAGAGGCCAAACAGCGAGGCCATCGGTCTCATTGGATTAGGAAAGGAGGGGGAAGGAAGCCAGCCGTGCCCTTTCAAAGGAACCATCTCGGCATTTGCCTGGAGCGATTTAGGGAAATCACGGAAAACCTAAATCAGGATGGGATTGAACCGTCGTCCTCCCGAAAGCGAGTCCAGTGTGCTAGCCACTTCATCACCTGGCTTGGTTGTCATGAATTTTTTGAGACCATGACGGACGGCTAGTGCATAGTATGTGTCATTCTGGACACCGAACCTGCGTTTGTGCACTCCACTACTTATTAATGGAGCTCAGCCACGAAACTAGAACTTCGTAAATAGAGCGGCAGAGAGAAATTGGTTGTTTCATAGACCAAGACGTCATAATCCAGATTCAAACTGCGACACCGCATCAACTGGGAGAATCGTAACTACCACGGAGACGACCTCTGGAAGTCATAAATCGAATAACAGGATTAGTGTAGTTTGAATGCCGGACATTTGCCACACTTGCCCCTTCTCCAGGTAGCGATCCCTCAGGTAAGGGACGCCCTTCCTCGTACTTCTTCTGTCCGCTTTCAGACCGCCGTCTCCACATCTTACTCGATACAACCAGTACGTAAGGGACCGTCTTCTTCGACATCTTGTGGCCAAATACAGAGCTTCTTTTCCGAAATCTAAATATCTATAACTTTTGGGAAACGAAAGCAATACCGACGATTATGTCAGTATGTAATTAGTTCTGCCAACTATAAATATAGATCTCTCTGTCTGTACGGTAGCTTACTTTCACGATTACTGATTGCGACAGAAACAGTCCATCACCATGGGAGCAGCAAGAAAGGAGCGACGTAAAGAAAATACGAATGTACGCTAATCATTTCTTTTTGATGATTACATTTGTGCCTACTTTAATTACTACAACTGCATGCCCAAAAGACAATAAGGAAAGAAGAAATTGGTATGTGAATGTGTGAAAAGAAGAACGACATACTCCATATTAATTTACTCTCTAAAATGCGATATCCCTTGCGGCGAAACATTAGTTAATAAAGTGTAGCGTGACAATGTACAAAACGTGACTGAAAATACGTTCACTAAATAGAGATAAGAACATCTATGATTGACATGTCATCTAAAAGTCGACGTACAATTTTAAAATGTTAGAAATAAGGAAATGAAGTAATACAGAATGCTATGCTTGTAACGTACGTTGTCGTTCTACATTGTTTAGCTCTGGTATTTACTTTACAGAGGAAGCATCCTAGGTTTTAGAGGGAAAAGCCGTAATTGTAATGATCTGCACTACAACAGAAACAAGAAGCACAACTTAAGGTCGCTCACGAACGACATTGAAGCAGACAGTTCCTGTGACTTAGTATGGGCAGAGGTTATATTCGACAACCGGAATAAATTAATAACTGGCTCCTTTTACCGACTCCCGGTCTCAGATGAAACAGTTGCTGAACAGTTCAAAGAAAACTTGAGTCTCATCACAAATAGATATCCTACTCATACAACTATAGCTGGTAGTGACTTCAATCTACTTTCCGTATGTTGACAAAAATACATTTTCAGACCCTATTGTAGATAGAAAACAACTTCCGTAATTGTTCTAAATGCTTTTGTAAAATTATTTTGAACAATTTGTTCATGAGGCCATTCAAATCGTAAATGGTTACGAAAACACACTTGACCTCTTAGCCACAAATAATTCTGAGCATCACGATGGATACAGGGATTAGTGAACACACAGTCGTAGCGAGGCTCAATTCCGTAACAAAGAAGTTCACCAAAACTAAACGCGAAGTATATCTGTTTATAAAAGCAACTAAAAATCGGTTGACGTCTTCCTAAGAGACAGTCTCCAATCGTTCCAAACTATGCAAGTGAAGACCATATGTGGCTTATGTTCTAAGAAATGGTAACAGCACTCGAGAGATTCATACCAAATAAATAAATAAGAGACGGAACTGATCGCCCATGGTACACAAAACACGACAGAAAGCTGCTGCAGGAGCACCGAAAAATGTAAGTATAACTTAGACGAACGCAAAATCTCCAAGATTGGCGAAGTTTTACTGAGGCTCGAAATTTGGTGCGGATTTCAATGCGAGATGTATTTAATAGTTTCCACAACGAAACACTCTCTTTAGAAATGTGGCGGAAAATCCAAAGAGATTCTGGTTCTATGTTAAGTAAACCAGCGGAAAGGCTCAGTAAGCGACGAGGAAGAGGAGAAGGAGGGGGAGCAAGGGACCCAACCCTTCGGAGCAGGTAAAATCGTGGCAAACGTCCGGCTTGGCAAATGTCCGGACACCGTGTAGTTTCTTAGTGACGTTTGCCCTCTGTGATCAGAGCAGCGTAAAAAAGCATTGCCGCCGGGAGTAAACACGGCGCTTGCCTCCGTCTGGCGAGAGTACCGCCGGGCCAACAGGTTTTGAATTGCAGATTTGTTTGTTAGCGAGTGGGCTCGTCGCCGGCAGCTTTCTGCAGTGCAGGCCAGGGCACGGGGCGCAGGGAAAGCGGAAGTGGTGTGGGAGCCTCTACCCTGCCCCTCCCCCCCCCCTTTCAAACTGCCGGCCAGCGGCACCGCTAGCGTAATTGATTGGCTTCTCGCCCCGGGCACTGGCCAGGGCAGGCGAGGCCGATGTAGCGGCTGCGCCCTGGCCGGAGATTGATGGACTCTCCGCCCGTCCCGGCCAGCCGCCCCTCATTAAATGGCCTGTCCTCGTCCCTACAAAAATGACCGCCCTAATAGCCGCCACTCCACGGACACTGCACCACGCCCCATAACTGTACGCGAGGACCTGGAATCTCTGACAATCTCAGCATTTTAGTCGAATACGCTAGTAACAGTTTTCAAGAGAACCTGGACATGAACGCGTACTGAGTACGAAACCCCGCTGACTGCGAGTAACGTCAGGTGAAGTAGCAACTGGTTTGCTCGTGTGAGATGCCGTTTAGAGAGCTACTGGTTCAAATGGCTCTAACAAGTGGAAGGCCTCAGACACGGCCAACGGATTCGGCTCAAATTTGGCAGGTCGCTTGTGTACAACCTAAAACAAAGGGATCTATTTTGGGTCAACACCCCCGAGTTTTTGAGAAAATCACCCCTAAAGGTTGTGAAGAGCAATCGACTCAAAATTGGAAGCATCGATAGATAATTGTAAATAGAGCATTTTTCATCATCGGGTATGGGGTCCGCAAACGCAAACTTTTCCAGAAATCGAGGAAAGAAACGTATATAACTGCCGCTTCTGTACCCACATGGCAAACGCTATTCGGTGACAGCGCGGATGGCGCACCGGCCAAGGTAACTGGCTGGGACTCGAAGAACCCGGTTTCGAATCTCGAAAGATATGACACAACAAACAATAACTAGTTACTGCAGCATAAAATGACGAGCTAATTACTACAAACTACATACAGTACTCGTCATATGTTACTTACGAAAGGGCACTGTATTCATTCACAAAACGTGTTTTATTCGGCGCATTAACGATGGAAAAATCACTACATGTATCCGCGAGGTTCGCGGCAGCCTAATGACGGAAAACAACTCTTTCTGATTGACTTCTATAAGGCTCGTGCTGGACACCTTCACTCTTCCGGGTTCACAACTATGATATGACGAAGAGGCAACCGGGACAACTTAACTCTCCGCGCGTGCATTCTGTCCCGTGCCTCGCTATAAACAAGCGTCGCGCGGTTGGCTATCTGTGATCCATTGTGAGAAATTCGCAGCACTCTTACTCGGAGTTGTTTTAATGTGACAAGGCTTGAAAGTTTAATACTTTACCAACTCACGGCGTTTGGGAAATTAGATTGCCTACCTTATTATTATCATTCCTTATTGGTTTATTTACCTTATTAACCCTCCTATCCCTGTCAATTGAGATGTGGAAAAATAAAGACGAAAAGAATAATATCCGCTAGGTTTCTTCGAGATTCGAACCCGGGTTCTCCCATGCCGAGTCAATTACCTTGGCCATTGCGCTATCGGCGCTGCCGGCGAAAAGCGTTTTGCATGTCGGTACAGAACCGGCAGTTGTAAAAGTTTCTTACCCCAGTTTCTGGAAATGTATGCGTTTCCGGACGCCATACTTGATGATGAAAAATGCTCTACTTACAATTATCTATCGATCCTACCAATTTTGAGTTGATTGTTCAAATGGTTCAAATGGCTCTGAGCACTATGGGACTTAACATCTATGGTCATCAGTCCCCTAGAACTTGAACTACTTAAACCTAACCAAACTAAGGACATCACACACATCCATGCCCGAGGCAGGATTCGAAACTGCGACCGTAGCAGCAGCGCGGTTCCAGACTGTAGCGCCTAGAACCTCTCGGTCACAGTGGCCGGCAGAGAGTTCCTACTCAGCAGAAAACCGTTAGGTAGCGTCACACAGCTCATGCGGTTGAGTATCCGGTCACCGATTGCTGTACAGCTAACGTTTGCCAAAATCCCATATACTGGTTGCTTAACCTTTTGTCTAAAAAATACGGGCAGTACAAATCGAGCTTTTGAAAATGCAAAAACATTAAACGAGTCCAGTCTATCCATCTTTGAGTCATCCCGCTGTAACATTCCATCTATGTTAGCGTTCAAATCGGCTGCCTAGGTTTTGTACGAGGTAAGGTGAATTTGTTGTACAGTTGAGTGCTAACGGACCCAGAATCAGGGCACGGTCGATCCTGTTAGGTGACCGGTACGGGCGAGTGCAGGTACAAAGCCAAGCAGCATGGATGGAAATGGGGCAAATCTCAGAAGGGGGAACTCATTTAGCAGAATGAGGAATTCAACAGCAGTTGGTTGGTTGGTTGGTTGGTTGGTTGTTGGGGGAAGGAGACCAGACAGCGTGGTCATCGGTCTCATCGGATTAGGGAAGGATGGGGAAGGAAGTCGGCCGTGCCCTTTCAGAGGAACCATCCCGGCATTTGCCTGGAGTGATTTAGGGAAATCACGGAAAACCTAAATCAGGATGGCCGGACGCGGGATTGAACCGTCGTCCTCCCGAATGTCAACAGCAATGGTGGACTCTGAGATGACCTGCAAGATGGCTTCTGACAGCTCTTCGAAATCCGACAATACTTCACAGACAAATAATGAAGCACATCTGAACACATTGGCGATCTCATAAAAATGTGACATATGCAATGATAGAGCAGTATTTTCAATGCGAGATCTTAGTTTCTCCCAGAATGTACAATGTTCAAATAACTTATGGGAATGCAGCCAGGTGACATCGTCGACAACTGTCAATATTCCTACAGGAGCACACACTGATATTTTAAAGTTAAAACCTGCGGGTGTGCTGCTGTCAAAATATCAGCAGTTGTCGACGATGTCACCCAGCTGCAGTCCCATAAGGTATTTGAATATTTTCAGTATCTTTAAAACTAATGAAGTTGATATTTACGGTGACCAAACATTTTCACAATGAACCTCTGAATTAACAACTTTTAAAAGCTACATGGGATTTCAACAAACACTATCTCAGATGAGAGCATTGCAGCATATCTGTCATCCCTGAGAGCTGCACGTCTGTATCTTATTTTATTTATTGGCTTACAACGTCTGTTATACACACATCAAAAGAAGTTTTGCATCACCTCGGTATCGAGAAATTGAAAATTGGAATAGAGATCAACCCTTTCTGTTGCTCTCGAAAACCACATATTGCCTGTTGTACCACCATACAGCGAGACTTTCAGAAGTGGTGGTCCAGATTGCTGTAGACACCGGTACCTCCACCAATACCCAGTAGCACGTTCTCTTGCATTGATGCAGACCTGTATTCGTCGTGTCATACTATCCACAAGTTCATCAAGGCATTGTTGGTCCAGATTGCCCCACTCCTCAACGACGATTCGGCGTAGATCCCTCAGAGTGGTTGGTGGGCCACGTCGTCCATAAACAACCCTTTTCAATCTATCTCAGGCATGTTCGAAAGGGTTCATGGCTGGAGAACATATTGGCCGCTCTAGTCGAGTGATGTCGTTATCCTGAAGAAAGTCATTCACAAGATGTGCACAGTGGGGGCGCGAAATGTCGTCCATCCAGATGAATGCCCCGCCAATATCCTGCCGATATGGTTGCACTATCGTCCGTAGGATGGCATTCACGTTTCATACAGATTTAGACTGAAATTTTCTCCCTGCAGCGGAGTGTGCGCTGATATGAAACTTCGTGGCAGATTAAAACTGTGTGCCGGACCGAGACTCGAGCTCGGGACCTTTGCCTTTCGCGGGCAAGTGCTCTACCAACTGAGCTACCCAAGCACGACTCACGACTCGTCCTCACAGCTTTAATTCCGCCAGTACCTCGGCTCCTACTTTCGAAACTTCACAGAAGCTCTTCTGCATACCTTGCAGAACTAGCACTCCTGGAAGAAAGGATATTGCGGAGAGATGGCTTAGCCGCAGCCTGGGGGATGTTTCCAGAATGAAATTTTCACCCTGTAGCCGATTGTGTGCTGATATGAAACTTCCTGGCAGATTAAAACTGTGTGCCGGACCGAGACTCGAAGGTAGGAGACGAGGTACCGGTGGAATTAAAAATGTGAGGACTGGTCGTGGGTCGTGCTTGGGTAGCTCATTCGGTAGAGCACTTGACCGCGAAATGCAAAGGTCCCGATTTCGAATCTCGGTTCGGCAGACAGTTTTAATCTGCCAGGAAGTTTTATCATACAGACTTCCATGACCACCAGCGGCGTACGTCGGCCCCACATGATGCCACCGCACAAGAGCAGGAACCTCCACCTTGCTGCACTCGCTGGACATTGTGTCTAAGGCGTTCAGCCTGACCGGGTTGCCTCCAAACACGTATCCGATGATTGTCTGGTTGAAGGCATATGCGACAGTCATCGGTGAAGAGAACGTGATACCAGTACTGAGCGGTCCATTCGGCATGTTGTCAGGCCCATCTGTACCGCGCTGCATGGTGCCGTGGTTGCAAAGATGGTCCTCACCATGGTTGTCGGGAATGAAGTTGCGCATCATGCAGCCTATTACGCACAGTTTGAGTCGTAACACGAAGGCCTGCGTCTGCATGAAAAGCATTATTCAACATGGTGGCGTTGCCGATCTATAATCCGTAGGTAGCGGTCATCCACTGCAGTAGTAGCCCTTGGGTGACCTGAGCGAGGCATGTCGTCGACAGTCCCTGTCTCTCTGTATCTCCTCCATGTCCGAACAACATCGCTTTGGTTCACCCCGAGACGCCTGGACACTTCACTTGTTGAGAGCTCTCCGTGGCACAAAGTAACAATGCGCACGCGATCTAACTGCGATATTGATCGTCTAGGCATGATTGAACTACAGACAACACGAGCCGTGTACCTCCTTCCTGGTTGAATGACTGGAACTGATCGACTGTCAGACCCCCTCCGTCTAATAGGCGCTGCTCATGCGTGGTTGTTTACATCTTTGGGCGGGTTTAGTGACATCTCTGAACAGTCGAAGGGACAGTGTCTGTGATACAATATCCACAGTCAACATCTGTCTTCAGGAGTTCTGGTAACCGGGTGATGCAAAACTTTTTTTGATACGTGTATCTTTTTTAAATGTCTGTCACATCGTATTGTCCACAATAATACAACAAATGAATGCAGTATGAATAGCTCATATCTGGTCATATTTGTGTATTTTGTTACGGCGTAAAGTCAATCGCCGGCACGCCAGTCGGGAACGAGAGAGCAGAGAGGCCTATGAGAAGACGTCAGCCAATTGCACGCTGACCAACCCCTCTCCAGGCCGACAACGAGACAGCAACGGCCCCCATGAAGAGGAGCGCGCCCGACTGGTCGCGCCCGAGTTGAAGAGTAGCTTCAAGACTAGCGACATAGATATAAGCCTCAACGCTCGTTACTTTGCTTGTACTGTTTATGTAACATGGACATAGGATTGATTATACTGAAGAACATTGCTTATTGTGTATGTCGCCCTTTCTTGCAACACATCTGCGTAACACGTATCTACTGATGTTGTAATGAAACTCATTAATACGATTTGTTTGAATGTTGTGTTCTGATTCGAGCAAGCAGGTTTTCTAGTCACCCCATGTTTGAAGAGTAGGCTATGTTCAACATATTTACTTAATAAATAATCTACTGTTTTGCCACAAACTTTATTTAAATATTAGTTACAGTTGCTAATACAAAATCATGGTAATTTAACAAGTGGTCAGACGCTTGTGTTAGGTGAAACCACTATTAAAAAAGGTGCCAAAGCACGTTTCTGTCAAGCAGGCATAAATAATTGTTTAAATAATAGTTACGGAAAATCAGTTGTCATTTAATGTGAGCGCACTTTCGCAAGACTACTGGCTTATTTATTTATAAATAAACCGTTATTTACAATTATTAGGATGGCCTGAGTCTGAACGAATGTTTATAACATTTCTTTATTTAAATATTTGTGTAATATGTTTGTTTAGTGTGGGAAGTGGTTAAGCTGAGTCAAACCATGTCTGTACAACTTAAAAATGGTGTATTTGTGATGGGGACAACCTTCAGCCAATGGAAAAGCGGACAGTCTTTGATCACCATAGGAGTCAAGTGGAGGGAGACATTTTTTGTAGTGAAGAACTTAAGTGAGCGATTGTGGACACTTTTATATTGAGGTTTTGTATGTCCATCCTTTTAGCAGGAGGCGTCTGGGACGACGGCCGTTTACAATCGTGACAAGTAAATAAAAACACCTACAGCTGTTCTTATGATTTTACACTACTGGCCATTAAAATTGCTACACCACGAAGATGCCGTGCTACAGACGCGAAATTTAACCGACAGGAAAAAGATGGTTCAAATGGCTCTGAGCACTATGGAACTCAACTTCTGAGGTCATTAGTCCCCTAGAACTTAGAACTAGTTAAACCTAACTAACCTAAGGACATCACAAACATCCATGCCCGAGGCAGGATTCGAACCTGCGACCGTAGCAGTCTTGCGGTTCCAGACTGCAGCGCCTTTAACCGCACGGCCACTTCGGCCGGCCGGGAAGAAGATGCTGTGATATGCACATGACTAGCTTGTCAGAGCATTCACACAAGGTTGGCGCCGGTGCCGACACCTACAACGTGCTGACATGAGGAAAGTTTCCAACCGATTTCTCATACACAAACAGCAGTTGACCGGCGTTGCCTGATGAAACGTTGTTGCATGCCTCGTGCAAGGAGGAGAAATGCGTACTATCACGTTTCCGACTTTGATAAAGGTCGGATTGTAGCCTATCGCGATTGCTTTTTATCGTATCGCGACATTGCTGCTCGCGTTGGTCGAGATCCAATGACTGTTAGCAGAATATGGAATCGGTGGGTTCAGGAGGGTAATACGGGACGCCGTGCTGGATCCCAACGGCCTCGTATCACTAGCAGTCGAGATGACAGGCATCTTATCCGCATGGCTGTAACGGATCGTGCAGTCACGTCTCGATCCTTGAGTCAACAGATGGGGACGTTTGCAAGACAATAACCATCTGCACGAACAGTTCTAAGACATTTGCAGCAGCATGGGCTATCTGCTCGGAGGCCGTGGCTGCGGTTACCCTTGACGCTGCATCACAGTCAGTTGCGCCCACTATGATGTACTCAACGACGAACCTGGGTGCACGAATGGCAATCCGTCATTTTTTCGGATGAATCTAGGTTCTTTTTACAGCATCATGATGGTCGCATCCGTGTTTGAGACATCGCGGTGAATGCACATTGGAAGCGTGTATTCGTCATCGGCATACTAGCGTATCTCCCGGCGTGATGGTATGGGGTGTCATTGGTTACACGTCTCGGTCACCTCTTGTTCGCATTGACGGCACTTTGAGCAGTGGACTTTACATTTCAGCTCTACCCTTCATTCGATCCCTGCGAAACCCTACATTTCAGCAGGATAATGCACGACCGCATGTTGCAGGTCCTGTACGGGCCTTTCTGGATACAGGAAATGTTCGACTGCTGCCCTGGCCAGCACATTCTCCACATCTCTCACCAATTGAAAACGTCTGGTCAATGGTGGCCGAGCAACTGGCTCGTCACAATGCGCCAGGCACTACTCTTGATGAGCTGTGGTATCGTGTTGAATCTGCATGGGCAGCTGTACCTGTACACGTCATCCAAGGTGTGTTTGACTCAATGCCCAGGCGTATCAAGGTCGTTATTATGGCCATAGGTGGTTGTTCTGGGTACTGATTTCTCAGGATCTATGCACCCAAATTGCTTGAAAATGTAATCACATGTCAGTTCTAGTATAATATATTTGTCCAATGAATACCCGTTTATCATTTGCATTTCTTCTTGGTGTAGCAATTTTAATGGCCAGTAGTGTATTTTATTTTGTCGGTACGAGTTTCAACGCTTCAGTGCGTCATCTTCAGGCTGTTTTTGATGCGATACAGTTTGATATGATCCCTATGCATTCCACATCTGTTGCCAGCATTACTGGATACGCAGATAATGTGTCAGCAGTCCAACCATCAACTGCCAACTGACTTGAGAACCATTCAAATACGGGATCCAAAGATATGTCTGAGCTGAGCATTATCAAGGAAGCGTGTGGTTGCCTGGCATAAAAAGTTCAAGGAACGACAAGAACGTGCGGAAAATCAGCAACGCGACCGCTTTCCTCGGACCAGAATTACAGACAAAAACATTCATAAGGTTAAAGACATTATTGACGACGATCGACGGGCGAGAGTATCAGAAATTGCACAAAAAGTCGGAATTCGTTATGGGAACTGTCAAGCAATCAATTCCGTAAAGTGTGTTCCAGATGGGTCCTTAAACGTTTGATTGAAAATCTGAAGTTGAGACTTTTGGATGTCTGTCATAGGCTTACAGCAAGGTTTGCGGAGAAGATAATGCATTTTTGAGTCGGATCGTCACCTGCGAAGAAACATGGTTTGACCACTACACTCCAGAATCCAAACAAGCCAGTAAGGAGTGGCGGACGAGGACAGGGAGCACCAGGGAAGGCCAAGACTCGACTGTCAGTTGGCAAGGTTCTTTCAACCGTTTTTTTCGACTAGCGAGGCATTTTGCTGATTGATTTTTTGCATGAGCGACGCACAATCAATGCTGCTTACTTCTGCAAACTGTTGAACAAGGCGAGAGTTGCATAGCGCCGCAGAAGGCGAGACCAATCGATTCGACAGGTCATCCTTCTCCACGACAATGCGCGATCCCATACTGCAGCTGTGTCTCCAAGCTACGGGAAATGCACTGGACCACACTTGATCATCCTTCTTACAGCCTGGACTTATTGCCCTGCGATTTCCATTCATTTGGACCGCTTAAAGAAGCTCTAGGAAGGCGACGAGTTGAAGATGACGAGAGTATGGAAGACTTGGTGTGCAACTGGCTGGTGACACGACCCAGTTCTTTTTATGATGAGGGCAACAAAAAGCTGCCCATACGCTGGGACAAATGCATTTCCAAAGCAGGAGACTATGTGGAAAAATAAATTATAATTGCCTTGAGTTTTTCAATAAATGAATTTAAAGAAAAAATAAAATCCCGTTTATATTTGATCCGCCCTCGTACCGGCAGACCAGGAGCCTGTGTCTTAACGACAGACTGAAATGATGTCGTGTTTAGGGAGAAATAGTCCGTAGTAACTCTGATCTTTATTGATAATCCTTTATCGCTTTCTGTGCGTATTCAAATAGGCACCTACAACACTTTTTCACTAGAATATCAATATTGTTACATCTCATTGTAGACGGAATCCTCGTGAGAGACGTAGCTGTCATAAACCCGAAGTTTGCTTTGTACACCATCGTGTTTACTAGGAATGGTCATATTTCAGACGGTATACCGTTACCTCCTTCTGACCTGAGAACTTTATTATTCAGCCAGTTAAAGGGGACCTATAGCTTAAAGTGTCCTACGAACATTATAAAAATCATTTTAAGTGGTGAGGTAAACGATTAATGATGGAGGAGAAGAATACGACGATCGATCGAGGATTGGAACCCGAACCTATGGATTTGCAGTCCGATACACTGCTGAACCATGATGTAGACGTTAGACCACACACTTCTCATGTACTGAGATTATATCTCGAGAAAATTTTAATAAACGCAGGTGGCTTTGTGGTCAGGGAGTGGCTACACAACTAAAGCAAGCAGAGCAGACGCTACACGATTGCAGAAAACAAGGGGAAGCGCTGCTGCGATTACCCTAAGCCTGTGCAGCTGCTGCCATGGAAGCCCTATCGGTCATCACGTTCACAGTGACTAATCGGAATCCGTGCAGCCACAGCCCGTACCGCTGTTTTTAGGTATTTTATATAAATTTGTCGAAAAAAATTTTCTCATACTTCAGTGATGTGTTTGAAGTGGGCTTTGTGTTTACAAAACTCCTCTGAATCTTGTATGTTAGTTGAGCAGCGTGGTGCTTGGATGCGAAAAAACTATGTTATCGGTTCCGTTGTTCAATTACTTGTGATGTGTACAGTGTATTGTACTTTTATGAAATATGGCGTTGGAGCCTGTTTTACGAAACTGCAAACTATGTCTGAACACAGTCCTTAACTAACATGAATCGTTTAGGTACATGTCGTTAAGCGTAAAAGGATAAACGGCACTAAATGGTGGAAGGTTGCTGTCAGTTGGCCTCCGAAAGAATAAAATTCTCGGCTATTGTACAAAATATTTCATTTTCTGTGTAACTTAAATCTTATATTTTGCGTTTCACTATAGAAGACACACAAGACATAAACAAGCACTGTTAATGAAGTATTTGAAAAATACTGGGTGATCAAAAAGTCAGTATAAATTTGAAAACTGAATAAATCACGGAATAATGTAGATAGAGAGATACAAATTGACACACATGCTTGGAATGACATCTGATCAGAACAGCAATAATTAGCATAACATAGTAAGACAAAGCAAAGATGATGCTCTTTACAGGAAATGCTCAGTAGCTGTAGTCGAGGAATAATGTTGTGAACAGCACTGTAAAGCATGTCCGGAGATATGGTGAGGCATTGGCGTCTGATGTTGTCTTTCAGCATCCCTAGAGATGTCGGTCGATCACGATACACTTGCGACTTCAAGTAACCCCAAAGCCAATAATCGCACGGACTGAGGTCTGGGGACCTGGGAGGCCAAGCATGACGACAGTGGCGGCTGAGCACACGATCATCACCAAACGACGCGCGCAAAAGATCTTTCACGCGTCTAGCAATATGGGGTGGAGCGCCATCCTGCATAAACATCGTACGTTCCAGCAGGTGTTTATCAGCCAGGCTGGGGACGATGCGATTTTGTAACATATCGGCGTACCTCTCACCCGTCACGGTAGCAGTTACAAAACCAGAATCACGCATTTCCTCGAAGAAAAAAGGCCCGATAACGGTGGATGTGGTAAATCCAACCCATACCGTGACTTTCTCGTCGTGCAGTGAAGTTTCCACGACAGTTCTAGGATTTTCGGTAGCTCAAGTTCTGCATTTGTGGGCGTTGACAGACCCTCGGAGCGTGAAACGAGCTTCGTCGGTCCACAACACGTTACTCAACCAATCGTCATCTTCCGCCATCTTTTGAAACGCCCACACCGCAAATGACCTCCGCTTCACTAAATCGCCAGGTAACAGTTCATGATGCCGGTGGATTTTGTACGGATAGCATCGGAGGGTACGCCTAAGTGCCAACCCAACAGTAGTGTATGGAATGCCGGTGCGACATGCGACAGCATGCGACTTCCCCGTGCATAGACGAACCCGCTACAGTCTCCATTTCTTCCTGAACTGTCTCAGCAGCATTACGCCTTGTGCTCGGTCGACCACTACAGCGTCTATCTTCTAAACAACCCGTGGCTTCGAACTTCGAAATCATTCTCGCCACAGCTGCATTTGTCAACGGATCTTTACCCGTTCGAATCCCCTTCCTATGGCGACATGATCGTAACGCGGAACTAGCACATTCCCCATTCTGATAATACAGCTTCCCTAAAAGCGTCTTTTCAGGTAACGTCAACATGCTGCGACTGCTAGCGCATCTGATTCTCTCTCTCTTTTTTTTTCCTTTATTGTAATTTTCATCACCTGATACAGGCGGGCTGTCAGCAGCATAGTACGCTGCTCTTCAGCCTTAAGCGGAACAATAACAAGACATACGGGTGATACAGACACTACAGTAAAAACGGCGGGCAAAAAAAGGAGATTTAAAAAACAATAAACATGAAGCCGTTCACGCTGGACTCGAAAAAACAGGAAACACTTGGTGACATGGCGCACAGAACACGGATGACGGCGATGGCACACGTGAACAGTTGATGCGTGACGGTCACAGAACACTAAACACAAATCGAGGCACACACACGACACACAGATGTCGACGATCTCCGGCGCGCGAATGTTCACTGAGCGTGGACGAGTCCGGGGACCTGCCAAGAGAGGAGGTGGAGGAGGAGGAACGGGAGTGGGAGAGCGAGAGGGGAGAGCAGAGATGCCACGGGCAGGGGAGATAGGGGGGAGGGAGGAAGGGGGAGGGGAAGCCCGGGGGAAGAGGGGTGGATAGAGGGGACGGGGGAAAAGGAAAGAGAAGGGATGGGAAGAGAAGGGAGGGAGGGTGCCTAAAGGAAAGGACACCGGAAGTGGGGGGTGGGGCAGGGTCAAAGCTGATAGGAGGGGTTAGATGGAGGGGAGGAGGACATCATCAGGGAGGGGGAGCTGGCGGAAGCCACCTTGGGAGAGGGTAAGGAGGGTGGAGAGATGGAGACCGGGTGGGACGTGCGAATACAGGCACGGCAGCGGGCGGGGGTGGGAGAGGATCAGGGAGATGAGCGGGTGAGGAGGATCCAGTTTGCGGGAGGTGTACAGGATCCGTATCCTTTCAAGGAAAAGGAGGAGGTGGGGGAAGGGGATGAGATTGTACAGGATCCGCGTGGGGGAGGGGAGACGGATGCGATAGGCGAGGCGGAGAGCATGACGTTCAAGGATTTGGAGGGATTTATAAAAGGTAGGGGGGGGCGGAGATCCAAGCCGGATGGGCATAACAAAGGATAGGGCGGATGAGGGACTTATAGGTGTGGAGGATGGTGGAGGGGTCCAGACCCCACGTACGGCCAGAGAGGAGCTTGAGGAGACTGAGTCGGGAGCGTGCCTTGGCTTGGATTGTGATTCTCTCTTTCATTACAGCTCCTTTTATACCTTCGACCATAGATACTAGTAGACTGGCCTTGCTGTGCAGAAGCTATACGGCTGGTGTGGCTCCAACATAAACCACGTGACTGCTGGCAAAGCGTGGCAGGATTTCAAATCAGCGGTCTGCCATCCTATGTTTGTATCGTATTTTACCCACATTTCTCAATTGACTGCCAAACGCTTCCAACAAAAATTACTTTTTTATTTGCGAAAAATTATGTCAGAATTACATTTGATCTGGATTTGTTCACAGTACCATTTATATAATCTAACAAATACATCGAACGCCCCTCTGGTGGGAAGCGGGACGAAATTACTATAAACTATCAATTAAAATAAAATGCCGTTAAAATTCTTTTAAACAGTAAGAGTGGACTCATGTCAAAACTTTAAATATTGGATTCCCCGCGTTTTGAGCTCTAGTCACTTATAAAAGAAAATGGGATATGGGAATTATGTCAACTATAGGTGCCAAAATTGTCGACTTTAGGAGCAGGTCCATTTTAGAGTATCAATTTTAGGTGCACTTCAAAGGTTCAGTTCCTACTATTTTTACAAAAGTTTAAACTATCAGTTAAAGAAAAAAATGATATTTTAGATGAAAGGTGAGACTTTGAAGTTTCAGAAAATAATTTTGGAGCCTACATTTATTTAATAGTATTAGAAGGTAGAAAAAAATTCTCTTCATGTGTCGACTATAGGTGCTCTTACCTTATTATAATCTCACTTGTATATACAAAAAGGCGCGTATGTGCAGATGGCTTAAAGTTTTTCCGTTTCAGGGCCGGTATCCAAAGCTGCCTTCGGTTTTCACCCTTAGGGAATCTATGAGTAGGAACGAGAAACAGTTATACTTACTTCTGTAACCGAATTATCACAGATACTTTCCAAAATGTAATATGAGTCTGACTTTACAGGCATCACTTTCAACACTTTAATTTACGTGATACTCTATTTCAAGTGTAAAAAACATATAAAAGTCACTTCAGCAGATTTCAATAAACGCATCTGCACTATCATAGAAACACACGTGAAATGTAATGCCATTTCCCCCGACAAAACGCTGAGTACAGCCTTAAGCGCAACACGAAACAACCATGTTTTGCCACATTCACGTGGCTTTAGCCAAGAGATGTTGGAGCCACGAAAATGACGTCAGGGCCAGTCTATTTCTGGTCGAAGTTTTATACACGATTGTCATGCGTTTTGCTGTCAAGCGCCATCTGTCGGAAATTTTTTGAACTTTGATAATTTTTTTTTGTTCTAATAAAACCCCATGTCATTCCAAGCATGTGTGTCAATTTTTACCTCTCTATCTACATTATTCCGTGGTTTATTAAGTTTTCAAAATTATTCTGACTTTTTGATCACCCAGTAAAAACATGTCATCGGCCCAGTCCAGGCAACTGGTTTCCTTAATTCGGCCAGGCATTTTCCGTGAATGGACTACAGTGTAACAGTCTTTAAATAGTACAGATATAAATAAATGTCACTACATTTTTATTTTTTATTTTAGGAACCTTTTTTGTAAGTTGAAAATGAATAACACGTATTCGAAATGAAGGTAGCTAAAAGTTGAAATGTCGAATGAAATTACAAGAACATAGTGCAAATTCTGCCGTTTTTGAGTATTGCTTTGTGTGCTCGTGGAACGACTTATGACTAAGATAGCGAATCTTTGGCAACACTAGGTACACTTAATGACGCGTGGTATCGGCCTGTTATCAATATCCACAGAGAAATCTAGCCGGCCCATCGATAGCAACCTTCCCCTACTATACGATATAGCACATTAATCCAATTAGTACGTTTGCTACTTCAGTAATGCTTTATTCTGAGTTTAATATTTAATAAGCAATACCTCGTTTGCCGTCCTCTATGAAAAACTCCAGAACTTTGCTGACTTTTCAACGTTACGTTTGTGACATTTGGCGAGATTAGTTAGCTGTATGGGGCTTATGGAAGCTGCATGAAAACGAATAAGTCAAACTAATGCGTAATACACAATTGAGGAAGAGTTCTGGATAGATGTTTATTGAAATAGAATGCTCTTGTTAGCAATTAAGTTGTTTTTTTATTCATACAACGTGCTTCGATTCAGTTACAAAAAAATATCGGTTATCTTAACCGGTTATAGTAGTGACAGTTGAAAATGATGCATTTCATCTGATTTTATATATTTTGTTTTGCAACCTAGCTTTTACCAGCGTAAGCACTTAAAACGCTTGGGAATAATACGTATCAGAATCGATACCGGTTGTGTGAATAAATTTACAACTTAAGTGCTACCTGTAGCGTTTGCTTTGAATAAACAAGCAATCAACACTCGCAGAGAAACACTGGCGCTTCGGCCAGTGGCAACTCAGCAACTTTCTCACAAGCAAGGCGCTCTGGGGCAGAGCTGTAGCAGTACCTATGTCCAGTGATCTCCAAGTACGTTAACGTTAGCGAAACTTGTTGCACCGGGAAATACATGTTTAACTGAAGTGAACTTAACGCCGTGCATAGGTGCATGTCAGTACACAAATGATTAATATTGTTGTTGTTGTTTTGGTCTTCAGTTCTGAGACTGGTTTGATGCAGCTCTCCATGCTACTCTATCCTGTGCAAGCTTCTTCTCCTGGTAACGACGTCCTCTTGAGTAGTCCCCACCCGGAGATCCTAGAGGGGGACTATTTTACCTCCGGAATATTTTACCCAAGAGGACGCCATCATCATTTAACCATATAGTAAAGCTGCATGCCCTCGGGAAAAATTACGGCTGTAGTTTCCCCTTGCTTTCAGTCGTTCGCAGTACCAGCACAGCAAGGCCGTTTTGGTTAGTGTTACAAGGCGAGATCAGTCAATCATCCAGATTGTTGCCCCTGCAACTACTGAAAAGGCTGCTGCCCCTCTTCAGGAACCACACGTTTGTCTGGCCTCTCAACAGATACCCCTCCGTTGTGGTTGCACCTACGGTGCGGCCATCTGTATCGCTGAGGTACACAAGCCTCCCCACCAACGGCAAGGTCCATGGTCCATGGGGGGGGGTGATTAAGATTTCAGAACAAAATTAGTTACTTTCGGAATTCAGTATAGTTAAAGTCTCCTGTTGGTGCAGTTAGAGCCTGTAACCTTTGTGGTATGAAATTCCCCTCCACCCCCCTATGCGGTTGTGAGTCCACGAAACATCCAAAGTGGTTGCAATTCGACCGAGAGAAGAGATGGCCAACGTCTCGTATCCCACAAGTGTTGGCGGGTTGACGTTATAACACTCTTCCCTAACAGTACTAGAAAAGAAAAAAAATAATAATCCTTGTGGTGTCACCGCCAGACACCACACTTGCTAGGTGGTAGCCTTTAAAATGGCCGCGGTCCGGTAGTATACGTCGGACCCGCGTGTCGCCACTATCAGTGATTGCAGACCGAGCGCCGCCACACGGCAGGTCTAGAGGGACTTCCTAGCAGCAGGAGGAGGAGGAGGAGGAGGAGGAGATTAGTGTTTAACGTCCCGTCGACAACGAGGTCATTAGAGACGGAGCGCAAGCTCGGGTGAGGGAAGGATGGGGAATGAAATCGGCCGTGCCCTTTCAAAGGAACCATCCCGGCATTTGCCTGAAGCGATTTAGGGAAATCACGGAAAACCTAAATCAGGATGGCCGGAGACGGGATTGAACCGTCGTCCTCCGGAATGCGAGTCCAGTGTGCTAACCACTGCGCCACCTCGCTCGGTGACTTCCTAGCACTCGCCCTTGTTGTACAGCCGACTTCGCTAGCGATGGTTCACTGACAAATTACGTTCTCATTTGCCGAGACGATAGTTAGCATAGCCTTCAGCTACGTCATTTGCTACGACGTAGCAAGGCGCCATTATGATTTGCTATTTATCTTGTGATACATGTACCGTCACGAACGATGTTCACCAATTATGGATTAAAGTTGAGTATTCCAGAAGCTACGTACTTTATTTACTAGACTCAACTCCTTTAAATGTTCCAGACCTCACGCCAGCCTGCGTGAGCTTAAACGCGTGCCTTTCGGCTATCTCATAGTGTCTTGGCTGTCTTGCCAAGTCACAACAGTCCTGTCACGGGAAAGCAAAACGAGTGTAACGCCACCGGCTCTTACTAAATTAGCAATATACCGATTTTGTTACTCCTGTGAAAAGACTTTAATTTTGGCCGTGACTGTATGTTATGAATAAGGTATCGTACTATTTTTCGTATCTGTAAACATAACTGCTGAAAGGAAATAATACCGAAACAAACGGGATTCGAAAGAAGATTCTGTAAGTTATAAAGTAAACTGTAATTACGTTGAACGATAACGGTCGCTGGCCTAATTTGGCAAAGTTGTACCAAGTACTAGCACTGCCCATAAAGGAAGTTCACTATTGATACCTACTTTACTTGATACTGAAATAATGTATTTGCTTGTAGAACACGAGGCGGTAATACACTTTAGCAAGCAATAAACTAGTGGTATGGCATGAAAAACTCAGGAGGAATATTAAAACGTTTTGTTAACAAACGTCTCACTTCCTATCTGTATAACAAAGCGGCAAGGTAAAGATGATTGCAAGTAGATGACTTACTTACGGTGGAATACTAATAACTTGAACATGAGGTTCTTTTATCAATTTAATTATTGGGAAACACCGTAACACTGTCCTTTAAATGTTTTTCAGGTAAGTATGTCACTTGTCCAGATTATTACTGGTATTCTCAAGGAGCATTCACTGTTTTTTGTACTATTTGTCTTAAATGGGACATGTGATACCTATTTGCTTACTGTGGTGCACACAAGTTATAAGAATGAATGTTGCACTTCTTCAGTACTGTTATTGTAATATGAAATTTAAATCTGGCTCAGCTATTAGCAAGGGGGTCCAGAAACAAATCTATCAGTAGATTCAGATCTAGGCTGAACATTTTAGTCACAACACAATATGGGAAACACTGTTAACTACATGCACATGAAATTATAAACACTGCTGTTTCCAAACCTCCACAATAATTAACCCTGCTAACCAGTAACCAAAATGAATCATCACAGTTTTTTAGGTAACTGTAATACTGAACTGAGATTTCAATAAGAACAATCTTTAAACTGAATACTTTAAATCTTTTCTTGGCGATTGTACTGTGGTGAAATGTTGACTATCCTTTTACGAAAAATACGTGGAGTACGTGAAAACCTAGGTTCACTGAATAATTATGAAATTTACTGCTCCACAAAGTTTATTAACTATAGTGAAAAGTTACTGAAATGAGTTTTCAGCTCAATAAAATAGAATACTCGGAAATATCGCAGCACTTGAGGTGGGACCCTGTCTAGATAAACGACTAAGGATAAAATACGGGTTCTCAACACAAAGTTCAAAGAACACACACTTGTTATTGAAAAAGAAACCGCATAACTGGTTCATGCAGTTGAACAGCACTCAACTGATAATTTGAGATTTTGGTGGTGGCAGTGTCGATCTCCTGTGCGTATTCAAAAAAAGTTGGTACAGCGAGCTCTGAAAGTTCCCCTCTTAGTGCCGAATTTTCGTTGTACAGAGTTAACAGAGGTATACTATGAATAATAAGCCAAATTACTTCCACATCGGAGGCTGTATTATATAATCTTGCTGCTCTTCTTACCACGTTCAGTTCGCAAGATGCGAACAGTTTGCCTGCTAGCCACCGACTAACTCTTGCCACAAAGGAGCA
This sequence comes from Schistocerca piceifrons, assembly GCF_021461385.2. Classification (NCBI taxonomy): domain Eukaryota; kingdom Metazoa; phylum Arthropoda; class Insecta; order Orthoptera; family Acrididae; genus Schistocerca; species Schistocerca piceifrons. Next base: position 162,584,770 of record NC_060142.1, on the reverse strand, counting down.
TTGCAGTTCGACCGCCAAATCCAACTTTTTCTATTCCCACCAAGCCAGTTTCGTTGTGGAGGGACTTCCCTCGAAGTTCTACATCATTACAATCCTAAACGCACAGTACTGCAAATAAAGTTTTAATAGTCCATTCTTTTACAGAACATTAGTAAATGTACGTAAATAATTACTAAAACATTTACATAGTTGTTGCATCAAAGAGCTTGGTGATATGGAAGTCACATTAAGTAAAAACAGACAAAGAAGTTAGATAATATTGAGAATATCGATCTGGTGTTGTAAAGTGCCAAGCGTGTGTGCAGTACAGGAAACTATTGATATCGTACTACAATGGACAGTGTCTGCACAGTTTTGTCACTAGGCATTGTAATGCTCAAATGTGTATGTCATCATCATCATCATCATCATCATCATCAGATAATCATCATCATCATCATTTAAGACTGATTATGCCTTTCAGCGTTCAGTCTGGAGCATAGCTCCCTTATAAAATTCCTCCATGATCCCCTATTCAGTGCTAACATTGGTGCCTCTTCTGATCTTAAGCCTATTACTTCAAAATCATTCTTAACCGAATCCAGGTACCTTCTCCTTGGTCTATCCCGACTCCTCCTACCCTCTACTGCTGAACCCATGAGCCTCTTGGGTAACCTTGCTTCTCCCATGCGTGTAACATGACCCCACCATCTAAGCCTGTTCGCCCTGATTGCTACATCTATAGATTTCATTCCCAGTTTTTCTTTATTTCCTCATTGTGGACACCCTCCTGCCATTGTTCCCATCTACTAGTACCTGCTATCATCGCCGGCCGCGGTGGTCTCGCGGTTCTAGGCGCGCAGTCCGGAACCGCGCGACTGCTACGGTCGCAGGTTCGAATCCTGCCTCGGGCATGGATGTGTGTGATGTCCTTAGGTTAGTTAGGTTTAAGTAGTTCTAAGTTCTAGGGGACTGATGACCACAGCTGTTAAGTCCCATAGTGCTCAGAGCCATTTTGAACCTGCTATCATCCTAGCTATTTTCATATCCGTAACCTCAACCTTATTGATAAGGTAACTTGAATCCACCCAGTTTTCGCTCCCATACAACGAAGTTGGTCAAAAGATTGAACGGTGCACAGATAACTTAGTCTTGGTACTGACTTCCTTCTTGATGGAGAGAGTAGATCGTAGCTGAGCGCTGACTGCATTAGCTTTGCTACACCTCGCTTCCAGTTCTTTCACTATGTTGCCATCCTGTGAGAATATGCATCCTAAGTACTTGAAACCGTCCACCTGTTCTAACTTTGTTCCTCCTATTTGGCACTCAATCCGTTGATATCTCTTTCCCACTGACATTACTTTCGTTTTGGAGATGCTAATCTTCATAGCATAGTCCTTACATTTCTGATTTAGCTCTGAAATATTACTTTGCAAACTTTCAATCGAATCTGTCATCACAACTAAGTCATCCGCATATGCGAGACTGCTTGTTTTGTGTTCACATATCTTAATCTCACCCAGCCAGTCTATTGCTTTCAACATATGATCCATAAATAATATGAACAACAGTGGAGACGCCTTACCTTACCCCTGAAACTACTCTGAACCATGCACTCTATTTACCGTCAACTCTATCTGCTGCCTGACTATCTATGTAAAGACCTTTAATTGCTTGCAAAAGTTTGCCTCCTATTCCATAATCTCGTAGAACAGACAATAACTTCCTCCTAGGAACCCGGTCATATGCCTTTTCTACATCTATAAACCATAGATACAATTCCCTGTTCCATTCGTAACACTTCTCCATTATTTGCCATAAGCTAAAGATCTGGTCCTGACAACCTCTAAGAGGCCTGAACCCACACTGATTTTCATCCAATTTGTCCTTAACTAATACTCGCACCTTCCTTTCAACGATACCTGAGAAGATTTTACCCACAACGCTGATTAAAGCGATACCTCCGTAGTTGTTACAATCTTTTCTGTATGTAACTACCCAAAAAAAGTTTTGCATCACCTGCGTATCTTTTGAAGGGAAGCAGGGAGTGAAAGAAAAAGCCTTCTAAACATAATGAAAGAACTTTACCCTGAAATGAAACAATGAAAGAAAAGTCTGTGGTTTAATCCCGGCCTATTGACCTGACTATTGGCTGAGTTCAGCCTGTCTTCCCTGCGGCTCTGGGAGGAGGCGGGTCGCGGGCCCATCGCCCAGGTCACCGTTAACCCCCGAGAATGATCCTAGGTACTCATTTGATGAGCAGGCTGAGTGGATCCGGAGGCATCCTGCCCGGACTGGAATGAAGAAAAACCCCGCCGCTATCTGGGATTGAACCTGGGCCAGGTAGACCACTAGAGCCACGAAATAAAACAATACAGTAATCAAAATAAAGACAGCCTGTTCGAAAATGCACATCACTGGGATCAAAATGTGCCGCTTGATGGCACACGATACTTTGTTGTTCTACCCTGTGCATTGTAGCTCTCTTCCTCGGCATGCTGTCGGTTTCATGTCAGCATATATTGCAAGCTATTCCACTCGTTCGGTACCTACCTCAGGGAGAATGGTGTTTACGAGGTGCGAGCGGTGCACTCCCGCATTATCGTCTTCAAAGGCGAACCGTTCGCCGTATTGTTGACTGTCGGGCTGGATAATACGAGGGTGAGTCAAATGAAAACCTTAAATTTGTAATAACAATTCGAAATTTCGCGCCGTTATCCTGTAAGTTGGTAAGCGTGCTACAAATAGCAGAGTGGCTTGGAGGTGGCAGCATAGTGCAGGTGCACACATACCGTCGCAGTATCAGTATAAAGATGGCCGCCCCACTTGCGACTTGTACCAGGGAAGAACAGCGTTCTGTTGTTCGGTTTTTGCGTAGTGAATGTGTGAAACCTATTGAAATTCATCGACGAATGAAGGTTCAGTACGGTGATGCATGTTTGTCACAGCAGCAAGGCTACGAATGGAGTAGGAAGTTCGCAAATGGTGTGACTTCAGTGGAAGATGCTCCTCGTCCAAGTCAGGCACGAGTTGTGACTCCAAAGAACATTGCAGCAGTTGAAGACATAGTGAAGGAAAACCGCCGAGTGACACTGAATGACATTTCAGCATGTTTACAGATTAGTCATGGGTCAGCACACCACATTGTGCATGATGTGCTCCAGCTTCACAAAGTGTCTTCAAGATGGGTGCCACGGCAGCTGACTACTGAAATGAGAGAACGACGTGTTGATGCTTGTGAAGAACTTCTTCGGCGCTTTGAACGAGAAGATGATGGCTTCCTTGCAAGAATCGTTACACGGGACGAGGTACGCCACGCGGTGCATGAGTGGTTGTGCGGATTACCAAAATAATTTTTTTCTAAAGGAATTTATGCACTTTGTAAGCGCTGGAGGACTTACATTGAGTGTGGGGGAGATTATGTTGAAAAGTGATACAGCTCTGTACCACTTCTGCACAATAAATAATATTTAAAAAATAATTTAATGTTTTCACTTGACTCACCCTCGTAGATTGGAGGATCCTGTCCCAACGGTGCACAGCCCTCAAGTTATCTTTGACAGCGATGAGAAACATCCGACGCCTGAATATGGTAGTGGCCCTAAAATATGGTGGACCTACTTCACTCCTGAATCCGTGGGATCACATGCCGAAGAAGTGTGACTCGTACCTGTCCAACTTTACATTTTTCTACGATGATCATCAGGCGTCGGGGATACGTACTCAATGCCACTGGTACAAGTTCAGCTCCAGATGTTTCCCTAGCCCCAATCCTCCGCGCATTGTGGTGCTGGATGGTTTGTATTGTTGTTCATAATGGACGTCTGCATGCCAAATTGATTCCTTTGAGACCGTTGTATGGTTGCTATGTCGACACAGCATTGCCGAGTTTCGGGGTACCTGCGAGGCATAATTCGTGGGTAGCGGTCATTAGCTGGTATTATTGACGATGGACGGCCACTACTCGGCAGATCTCCAATAATATGTGTCTCACGAAAGCGGGTGAATGTTCGAATGTCGTTGCTGTGATACGTTGTTGTTGTTGTGGTCTTCAGTCCTGAGACTGGTTTGATGCAGCTCTCCATGCTACTCTATCCTGTGCAAGCTTCTTCATCTCCCAGTACCTACTGCAACCTACATCCTTCTGAATCTGCTTAGTGTATTCATCTCTTGGTCTCCCTCTACGATTTTTACCCTCCACGCTGCCCTCCAATGCTAAATTTGTGATCCCTTGATGCCTCAAAACATGTCCTACCAACCGATCCCTTCTTCTAGTCAAGTTGTGCCACAAACTTCTCTTCTCCCCAATCCTATTCAGTACCTCCTCATTAGTTACGTGATCTACCCACCTTATCTTCAGCATTCTTCTGTAGCACCACATTTCGAAAGCTTCTATTCTCTTCCTGTCCAAACTGGTTATCGTCCATGTTTCACTTCCATACATGGCTACACTTCATACAAATACTTTCAGAAACGACTTCCTGACACTTAAATCTATACTTGATGTTAACAAATTTCTCTTCTTCAGAAACGATTTCCTTGCCATTGCCAGTCTACATTTTATATCCTCTCTACTTCGACCATCATCAGTTATTTTACTCCCTAAATAGCAAAACTCCTTTACTACTTTAAGTGTCTCATTTCCTAATCTAATCCCCTCAGCATCACCCGATTTAATTTGACTACATTCCATTATCCTCGTTTTGCTTTTGTCGATGTTCATCTTATATTCCCCTTTCAATACACTGTCTATTCCGTTGAACTGCTCTTCCAAGTCCTTTGCTGTCTCTGACAGAATTACAATGTCATCGGCGAACCTCAAAGTTTTTATTTCTTCTCCATGGATTTTAATACCTACTCCGAATTTTTCTTTTGGTCCCTTTACTGCTTGCTCAATATACAGATTGAATAACATCGGGGAGGGCTACAACCCTGTCTCACTCCTTTCCCACCCACTGCTTACCTTCCATGCCCCTTGACTCTTATAACTGCCATCTGGTTTCTGTACAAATTGTAAATAGCCTTTCGCTCCCTGTATTTTACCCCTGCCACCTTCAGAATTTGAAAGAGAGTATTCCAGTTAACGTTGTCAAAAGCTTTCTCTAAGTCTACAAATGCTAGAAACGTAGGTTTGCCTTTTCTTAATCTTTCTTCTAAGATAAGTCGTAAGGTTAGTATTGCCTCACGTGTTCCAACATTTCTACGGAATCCAAACTGATCTTCCCCGAGGTCGGCTTCTACCAGTTTTTCCATTCGTCTGTAAAGAATTCGCGTTAGTATTTTGCAGCTGTGACTTATTAAACTGATAGTTCGGTAATTTTCACATCTGTAAACACCTGCTTTCTTTGGGATTGGAATTATTATATTCTTCTTGAAGTCTGTGGGTATTTCGTCTGTCTCATACATCTTGCTCACCAGATGGTAGAGTTTTCTCATGACTGGCTCTCCCAAGGCCATCAGTAATTCTAATGGAATGTTGTCTACTCCCGGGGCCTTGTTTCGACTCAGGTCTTTCAGTGCTCTGTCAGACTCTTCACGCAGTATCTTATCTCCCATTTCATCTTCATCTACATCCTCTCCCATTTCCGTAATATTGTCCTCAAGTACATCGCCCTTGTATAAACCCTCTATATACTCCTTCCACCTTTCTGCCTTCCCTTCTTTGCTTAGAACTGAGTTGCCATCTGAGCTCTTGATATTCATACAAGTGGTTCTTTTCTCTCGAAAGGTCTCTTTAATTTTCCTGTAGGCAGTATCTATCTTACCCCTAGTGAGACAAGCGTCTACATCCTTACATTTGTCCTCTAGCCATCCCTGCTTAGCCATTTTGCACTTCCTGTCGATCTCATTTTTGAGACGTTTGTATTCCTTTTTGCCTGCTTCCTTTACTGCATTTTTATATTTTCTCCTTTCATCAATTAAATTCAATATTTCTTCTGTTACCCAAGGATTTCTATTAGCCCTCGTCTTTTTACCTACTTGATCCTCTGCTGCCTTCACTACTTCATCCCTCAGAGCTACCCATTCTTCTTCTACTGTATTTCTTTCCCCCATTCCTGTCAATTGTTCCCTTATGCTTTCCCTGAAACTCTGTACAACCTCTGGTTCTTTCAGTTTATCCAGGTCCCATCTCCTTAAATTCCCGCCTTTTTGCAGTTTCTTCAGTTTCAATCTGCAGTTCATAACCAATATATTGTGGTCAGAGTCCACATCTGCCCCTGGAAATGTCTTACAATTTAAAACCTGGTTCCTAAATCTCTGTGATATACGGTACACCAATTCACGGGCAACGGACCGTTCTGGTAAACCATCTTGTCTTTAAGCGACGATGCGCGCGCCGTGAAAGTTTGAGACGAAAGATATATTGAACACTGTATACATATCGAATTGTCTCTTCTACCTTTAAAGACACGGCATGCGCTCTGTTGAACTCCATTTTGAATGCAGGTTAACTATAACTCTATTACACAGGTGGTTGTAAGTAGGAATTTCCTGTGATCAAAAGATTATTGAAAAAAAAAGAAAGAAATAACACCCACACAGTGTTTGTAAATCATTGGGGCGGTGAAACCTTTTTTGGTAGTTTAGTTCCTTGAGCAGATATACTACCTTTGTAGTTGCTGTTCGCGTTATCCACGGTGTGTAACATAAGATAGTGAGCTGTAGACAATGAAGCCCCAAACCATCACACTTGGCGCTGATGCTGTATGCCGTCGACATCGAAGACTGTCAGCTTTTGCTGTATGAGGGATTGAGGCCTCACGTCTCAGGAGACGCCAGCAACGGTATTCGTGTAGCCACAGCTGTCTAAGGTGTTTGTGGATTTTGACCAACGCCAGCCGAAGTACTACGTACAAGGAGACAGATCCACACAAGCTGATGCAGCAGTGATTATATCGCGGCCCAGCACCTGCTCGTACAAGCGTACGACTCTTGTGTGCACTGATTGCACAACCACATGACCTTAGTAGCAGCGTGGCTTGTCCTGTCGGAAGGTCACAGTGTCACGGTGTCACAGATCCATTTCCCAGCGACTGAACATTTTGCAGTGTGTGAACTCGCTCACAAGCCAGTTTGCATACGATTGCCGTCAATTAAGCTAATGGCATTTACTTTCACTTTACCATTTCATTTGACAGCTCCCCAGTGTTTGACCTCTCGAGACCTGCGCAACACTGCGAGTACGTGTACGCCCTCTCTCTTTGTGTCACACTTTTGAAGTTTGGATTCATTCAACCAATTAAACTGCTTGTTACACTCATCTGACGTATTACTGTCTGAGATATTTCAGTGATAGATTATCATCAACGATGATTGAAAGTTGATTGTTTTTGCTGCTTTCTATCACCATTCGCAGCTAAAACATATTCACTGAGGTCACAGAACTCATAGGATACCACCTAATGTGTCGGACCTCCTTTCGCCCGGCGTAGTACAGCAAACTCGACGTGATATCGACTCAACAAGTTGTTGGAAGTCCCGTGCAGAAATATCGAGCCATGCGGTCTCTGTAGCCGACCATAACTGCTAAAGCGTTTCTGGTGCAGGATTTTCTACAGGAATTGACCTCTCGATTATGTCCTATAAATGTTCGAAGGGATTTATGTGGAGATATCTGGGTCGCCAAATCATTCACTCGAATTGTTCAGAATTTTCTGCAAACCAACTGCGAACAACGGTGGCCCTGTGACAGTTCCATTGTTGAAACATAGGTAGGAGACAAGCTACTGGCGGAATTGGAGCTGTGAGGACGGGTCGTGAGTCGTGCTTGGGTAGCTCAGTTGGTAGAGCACTTTCCCGCTAAAGTTTTAATCTGCCAGGAAGTTTTATATCAGCACACACTCCGCTGCAGAGTGAAAATTTCATTCTGGAATCCATTGTTATTTGGGATCATGTAGTCCATGAATGGCTGTAAATGGGCTCCAGGTAGCCGAACATAACCATTTCCAGTCAACGATGGGTTTAGTTGGACCAGGGGATCGAGTCCATTCCATGTAAAAACAGTCCACATCATTATGGAGCCACCATCAGCTTGCACAGTGCCTTGTTGACAACTTGGGTCCATGGATTCGTGGGGTCTGCGTGCCGCTCAGACCCTACCATCAACTCTTACCATCTGACATCGGGACTCATCTGACCAGGCCAAGGTTTTCCAGTCAGCTAGAGTTCTACTGACATGGTCAAGAGCTCAGATAGGGCGCTGCAGGCGATGAGCTTTTAGCAAAGGCACTCTCGTCGATCGTCTGCTGCAGTAGACCATTAACCCCATATTTGGCTGCACTGTCCTAACGACTGTGTTCCTCACACTTAGGATATTGATTTCTGCGGTTATTTCACGCAGTGCTGCTTGTCTGTTAGCACTGACTACTCTACGCAAATGCCGCTGCTCCCCGTCGTTAACTGTAGGCCGCCGATCTTTGCGTTGTCCGTGGTGAGAGGTAATGCCTGAAATTTCTTAGTCTCAGCACACTTTTGAATTCCCTAACGATTTCCGCTTTGGACTGTCCCATGCTTCTAGCTCTATCTACCATTCCCTATTCAAAATCTGTTAATTCCCCGCCGGCCGGAGTGGCCGAGCGGTTCTAGGCGCTACAGTCTGCAACCGTACGACCGCTACGGTCCCAGGTTCGAATCCTGCCTCGGGCATAGTTGTGTGTGATGTCCTTAGGTTAGTTAGGTTTAAGTGGTTCTAAGTTGTAGGGGACTGATGACGTCAGAAGTTAAGTCCCATAGTGCTCAGAGAAAATTAGAATTTTGTTAATTCCCGTCGTGCAGCCATAACCACGTCGGAAACCGTTTCACATGAATCACCGAAGTACAAAAGGCAGCGCCGCCAATGCACTGCCCATTTATACCTTGGTTACGCGATACTGCCGTCATCTGGGTTTGTACATGCCGCTATCCCATGATTTTTGTCATGTCACCTCAGTGTTATGTCTTCTTGAAGTACACTACCGGCCATTAAAATTGCTACACCAAGAAGAAATGCAATTGATAAACGGGTATTCATTGGACAAATATATTTTACTAGAACTGACATGTGATTACATTGTCACGCAGTTTGGGTGCATAGAACCTGAGAAACCAGTACCCAAAAAAAAAAACACCTCTGGCCGTAATAACGGCCTTGATATGCATGGGCATTGAGTCAAACAGCGCTTGGATGGCGTGTACAGCTACAGCTGCCCATGCAGCCTCAACACGATACCACAGTTCATCAAGAGTAGTGACTGGTGTATTGTGACGAGCCAGTTGCTCGGCCACAATTGACCAGACGTTTTCAATTGGTGAGAGACCTGGAGAATGTGCTGGCAAGGGCAGCAATCGAACATTTTCTGTATCCAGAAAGGCCCGTACAGGACCTGCTACATGCGGTCATGTATTATCCTGCTGAAATGTAGGATTTCGCCGGAATCGAATGAAGGGTAGAGGTACGGGTCGTAACACATCTGAAATGTAACGTCCACTGTTCAAAGTGCCGTCAATGCGAACAAGAGGTGACCGAGACGTGTAACCAGTGGCACCCCATACCATCACGCCGGTTGATACGGCAGTATGGCGATGACGAATACATGCTTCCAATGTGCGTTCACCGCAATGTCGCAAACACGGATGCGACCATCATGATGCTGTAAACAGAGTCTGGATTCATCTGAAAAAATGACTTTTTGCCAGTCAAATGGTTCAAATGGCTCTGAGCACTATGGGACTTAACATCTATGGTCATCAGTCCCCTAGAACTTAGAACTACTTAAACCTAACTAACCTAAGGACAGCACACAACACCCAGTCATCACGAGGCAGAGAAAATCCCTGACCCCGCCGGGAATCGAACCCGGGAACCCGGGCGTGGGAAGCGAGAACGCTGCCGCACGACCACGAGCTGCGGACTTTCGCCATTCGTGCAAAAAATGGTTCAAATGGCTCTGAGCACTATGGGACTTAACTTCTGAGGTCATCAGTCCCCTAGAACTTAGAACTTAATAACTAACCGAAGGACAGCACACACATCCATGCCCGAGGCAGGATTCGAACCTGCGACCGTAGCGGTCGCGCGGTTCCAGACTGTAGCGCCTAGAACCGCTCGGCCACCCGGCCGGCGCCACTCGTGCACCCAGGTTCGTCGTTGAGTACACCATCGCAGGCGCTCCTGTCTGTGATGCAGCGTCAAGGGTAACCGCAGCCATGGTCTCCGAGCTGATAGTCCATGCTGCTGCAAACGTCTTCGAACTGTTCGTGCAGATGGTTGTTGTCTTGCAAACGTCCCCATCTGTTGACTCAGGGATCGAGACGAGGCTGCACGATCCGTTACAGCCATGCGGATAAGATGCCTGTCATCTCGACTGCTAGTGACACGAGGCCGTTGGGATCCAGCACGGCCTTCCGTATTACCCTCCTGAACCCACCGATTCCATATTATACTAACAGTCATTGGATCTCGACCAACGCGAGCAGCAATGTCGCGATACGATAAACCGCAATCGCGATGGGCTGCAGTCCGACCTTTATCAAAGTCGGAAACGTGATGGTACGCATTTCTCCTCCTTACACGAGGCATCACAACAACGTTTCACCAGGCAACGCCTGTCAACCGCTGTTTGTGTATGAGAAATCGGTTGCAAACTTTCCTCATGTCAGCACGTTGAAGTGTCGCCACCGGCGCCAACGTTGTGTGAATGCTCTGAAAAGCTAATCATTTGCATATCACAGCATCTTCTTCCTGTCGGTTAAATTTCGCGTGTATAGCACGTCACCTTCGTAGCGTAGCAATTTTAATGGCCAGTAGTGTATCATGGACTTGTTATATCTATGGAGTGAGGATGGCATATTTTGCATGTGAACATCAGAAAACCAGGATTGTCACGTGACTTGTTTGTAACGCTCCTTGTTTGGATTTTGGACTAAGGCCGAAACTTTAGCATACGCCAAGTTTTTGTACTTTCGTTTATTACTAATAGCAACAGCGAATAATTATTGCTGCTGTGGATGCTAATAGAAATACCCCAAAAGAGGTATAATCTGATACAATACAGCTGTAATTACAGTTGTCATACTAGCAAAACGCGCTTTCTGTATGGAAAAATATCACGACTAAGTGCAATAAGGACTTAAATCAATGGTATAATTTATTTGCTTTTACAAGACTAATACTACATAAATAGTGTTGTGTGTGAGTGTGTCGCCTGTTCATTTCTTACATATTTCAAGCAATATGATGGACTGTACCCAGGCCGTGGCGAAATGGGCACCCGCCGAGGGCGCTGGCACAGATGGGGCGCAAAATCTGACAAAAAATATGCGTCGTAAGAATTAACTAGGGATGTACGTGAGTTCTACCTCTCGCGTTCCTTTCCTCTGCCTGTGAGAAGAAGCCTTTCCCTTGGTCCAAGACTGCAAACGTTGTCACAGTGTCATACAGAAATGACTAGTACCAAATTGGGGTCACATGGGTTATGTGCCAACATTGCGCTTGGTTCATACAGCTGCTGCCTGCAGAGCAAACTCATGATCAACAACGTAGTTTTTGCTGGTACTTCGGTACGATATTGTACGATATTAAAGATGGGCGAGCGGGTGCTGAATCAAATATTCTCTTTGACTGAAAGCTTCTGATTTATGCCAAATGATAATGGAATAAAACTGCTTAAGCTAGAATGCTTCAAAGTCTTTGATACAATAAGTGAACTGGGAAACAGATCTCACATAGAACAAACCGTTTCATCTTAACTTTAATTTACTGTTGGAAACGCCTTAAATGACAACACTGTATCTGATTTTTGGTACCAGACATAGCAGAAATACCTATACGGCATAGCTAGTTAACGAATTAGTGCCTTTCAAATTCCAGTAGAGAGAACTGATGAAGAGTACCGACATAGCTTCCCGGTTTTGGATATTTTGGAGCTTTTTTTAAAGTATGGGTTACGAGATGCTTAGCCAAACATCAGAGTAACTTTGAGTACATTTATAACAGTTCCAGTGAAGGTAGCATCTTTTCAGCGCAGTTTCAACGAAATAAAGCTGATAAAATACTATTAGGTCGGTGCATAAGTTCATAGCCTTATTGTTATGCATGTTGGTATTCCTGTTGCTACGGTTTTTTTATCGATTGTCATTTTAATTTGTAGTTAACTATTGCTGTTTGAGTTTACATATTGTCATTTTGTCAGCTGGAGATAGTGATTGGAGGTGTGGGAGCTAGAAAAAGGCGTGCCAAATGGAAAAATGGGAATATTACCAACATATTCTTCTGTTTTAGTTCAAAAGACGGCTGGCAGCAGCGGAGGCAGCCTTAAACATTTTCGGCGTGTATGAGGGTAATGACACTGGACACAGCACGACGAGAAAATAGTTTTCTCTTTTTAAGAAGGATCGGGGTTTGATGAAAAATCGTTTTAACGCATTAATCCCCAACGATCCACGTCAGTGTACTCGAGAACTGGCAAATGTGATGAACTGTGATCATTCCATCATCGTGCGACATTTGCATGAAGCGGGAAAGGTTGAAAAATCGGGTGTGTGGGTACCGCAAGCTCTAAGCCAGAACAACAAAAGTCATCTGCTTGCTCGCCATGAGTTGGCTCGTGAACACCACCGACCATTCCTCTCCTGTATAGTTACTGGTGAAGAGAAATTGTGTCCTTATGCTGACATATATAAGAGAAATGAATGTCTGCGCCCAAACAAAGCAGCAGTTCTCTATACTAACATCTGCGCTTATCGATAAAAGATAATAATGTTATGCATCTGTCGGAACTGTGCACTATGCATTGCTTTCCCGAGGTTTACCCATCGTCCCTGACATTTATTGTCAACAACTGAGACGTCTTCCATACGCAATCCAAAACCGTCGACCAAGAAGACTGCTTGAACTGATGTTACTCCACGATAACGCCCGTCGGCATTCTGCCAGACGGCTAGTAAACACTGCACAGGAGTTGGGTCGGGAAATAATTCCGCACCCACCTCATTCACTTGATCTTGTGCCGTTAAAATTTCCGCTCTCTGTCGAACAACCTCCAAGGGACTTCCTTTCCGGATAAAAATGTGCTCGACGAGTTCTTCTCCCCCAAAACCACGTGATTTCTGCAAAGTTACCCAACGTTGATAGACTGTTGTAAATAGTGGAGGAAAACATGTTATTGATGACTAAAGTCTCTGTTATGTGTATCTGTTGTGTTTATTAAACTTATGGAGAGACGCTAGGAACTTGTGCACCAAACTAATACATCATATTAAAATACAGTAGTCGCCCTGAATAATAAGATATAGCATAGGTTGAAAATACCGCTTCAATTGTAAATTTATTTATTTTCACGCGACCGGTTTTGGACTGTTATAAGCCCATCTTCAGGTATGGTAGCTCTGCTGTGGTCTCCGAACACCGCGAGTACAAGGCGCGGTGTGCTGATTATGAGAGATGGATTTTGTTTTTACTACGTTTTTTAGAAGATTTATAAATTTGTAATTAATTTATTACAATGATACAGTTCATTTGTTGTGATCCATATTTTTCATTTATGTAGCTCATTTAAGTAATATTTTTCCATAACGCTTCACTCTCTCCCTTACATATTACATAATTTTCTAAATCTGTGTAGAAAAAAAAATCGGAAAAGCAGTTTTTACTGGTGTAGGAGGGGGAGGGGGGGGCGGCAGAGGGGTAGCGTTGCTTTGGCAGTTCTGCCAGGAACACAGGATAACAACGGTACGGCTCTGTACATGTGAGAGTCCGAGTGATTTCATTCATGTTAAACAGATTTACTGCGCCTCGGTGAAAGTGTGAAAGTAAACTGCTAGTACCTGCAACGTGGAGAATGGTTATGCGCTTTTAATTAGGCGTATCTTAGTTTCCATAAGGATGAATGGCGATGAAAAATATGGTGCCAGTAAAGAAAACGGACACGTCCCGTCCCTAAAAATATTTGAAAGTGTGTTCAGGGTGAAGGGTACAGTGTCCATAAACTATCTCATTTTCATATGTCTGTGTATATACAGCGTAGAGCGCACAGCTATGGCGTACTCCTAGTTTGCGTTAGTTTTCTACCTTCTGTTGACAAGAACTATTGTGTTTGAATTAATCCACTTTTCAGAAACTCTCGTGAAATACTTTTTCTTCCTCTTCCTACATCCTTCCTTGGGCCCTCGTAATTTGTTCCAGTGTCTGCAGACGTTCGCACTGCGGTTCTTTTCTTAACTTTCGAGGCGTGTCTCAGGAAAGAGAAATTTAACAAGAAGCGATGGTTGCTCTGTACCGCAGAGAAGAGTAATGTGGCTAAAGTTTTACCAACACGGCAGGAAGTGCGCCTTGCATTTCCAGGCACAGCGTGAAGTCTGGGGAAGGAAAGTTGGCTGCGGGCTGCGACATAACCGGAACGCAGCTGACTGCGTACGCTTCACGCTCTTGGCGTACGCATATTTTATTAAAGTCGGTCCCATCTAACTTCTGGCTTCTTCATATTCATCATCGTCATAAGCAGCAACAGAAGTAGCAGCTTCCTCCTCTGGTCTTTTCCATGCTGTATCATCTTCCGCTATCCCACTTGCTCATGCATGTTTTCTTCCCATTCGACATTTTGCTCTTTTCTTACGTCTTGTAATCCAGAAAAGAACTTCCTTCGTCCATCTACTAAACGTTCACGTAGATACGTCCCGATGATGTTCCTTTTATTTTCATTACTGTCACAATTACCTGTACTATTCCAGACCACTGATTTAGTTTTGTTTTTCAGTCTTTGCCAAAACACAGTGAAGTTCACTCAGTATATTATGTGAAAAACTGGGGAAAAATAAGGTCAGTATCTTATGAAATTGCACATCCTCGGTACAAAATAAATGTGTAATGTCTTCACTTGTGTTGTTCCAAAACCCATGACATTTCTTGTTTCACCAGCTATCGACGGCCCTTAAAATTTACATTATTTCATCGAAAAAATCTGTATTTAGTAGGATAACGCAGTAGATAATAAATGTTTTCCGTAATAACCACATGGCAAAACACTCTCCTCTTTGCGCATTATCATTTGCCAAAATATTATTTCCCCATATCTCAAACTGTTTACAAAATACAAGGAATGTTGTGGATATTTAAAAAAAATCGTTCATATGGCTCTGAGCACTATGGGACTTAACATCAGAGGTCATCAGTCCCCTAGAACTTAGAACTACTTAAACCTAACTAACCTAAGGACATCACACACACCCATGCCCGAAGCAGGATTCGAACCTGCGACCGTATCGGTAGCGCGGTACCAGACTGAAGCGCCTAGAACCGCTCGGCCACTTCGGCCGGCTGTGGATATTTCACTCTGGCTAAATATATTGCGCGGCGCTCTCGCAAATTACTGTGTCACCGTATCCTGCGCGGATAACCTTCCCCAGCTGATGGCTCTGTTAGAAACTTCTTTGGTTTTGGTGATGAGGAATGGCGCCATTCCTTACTCGCTCTCTTCGTTTCCGGTTGGTGGAAGTGAACCCAGGTTTCGTCCCCAGTAACGATTCATGCAAGGAAGCCATCACCTTCTCGTTCAAAGCCCCGAAGAAGTTCTTCACAAGCATCAACACGTCGTTCTCTCATTTCAGGAATGAGCTGCCGTGGCACCCTTCTTGTAGACACTTTCTGAAACTGGAGCACATCATGCACAACGTGGTGTGCTGACCCATGACTGATCTGTGAACATGCTGCATTGTCATTCAGTGTCACTTGGCGGCTTTCCTTCACCATGTCTTCAATTGCTGCAATGTTCTGTGGAGTCATTACTCGTTGTGCCTGACCTGGACGAGGAGCATCTTCCACTGAAGTCACACCATTTGCGAACTTCCTACTCCATTCGTAGACTTACTGCTTTGACAAACATGCACACCGTACTGAACCTTCATTCGTCGATGAATTTCAATAGGTTTCACACCTTCACTACGCAAAAACCGAATAACAGAACGCTGTTCTTCCCTGGTGCAATTCGCAAGTGGGGCGGTCATCTTTATACTGATACTGCGACGGTATGTGTGCATCTGCACAATGCTGCCACCTACAGGCCATTCTGCACGCTGTTTGCAGCACGCTTACCAACTTACAGGATAACGGCGCGAAATTGTGTTTTTTTATTACAAATTTAGGGTTTTCATTTGACTCACTCTCGTATTTAATCTTCGAAAGAGATTTCTTGCGACATTTATTCTTGCGCAATTGTTATCGTCTTTAGCTGAATTAGACGTTGAAAGTTCATCTATTTTAACGTTGCGATGTAAGTATTGTCGAGAATTAGCACGGAGCTAAGTTTTAAACTTAGAATCGCCGTTTCTGTCAACCAATTCTCACAATTTTGTTGGTTCATCAAGTTGTAATCTTCAACGTGACAAGCGCATTAGAAATGAAGCCATTTTCATGAATTATTATTAGGCTTTGTCCCTCTGACACCAGTTTGAGGAAACCGTGAGTTCCATTATCACTCCATGATTTCCCACTTACGTGTGATAATAAATGAAATTTTCATCAACGTGAACAATGTCTGTTTTCCTCCCTAAACTTTTTAATCGCTCCAAACAGGCAAATCTTTTTTCTCGGGTGTTGCCTCTCTCTAACAATATGAGCCTCATGGAGTTCTTTTTTTTTGCCAGCAGAAACAATTTCTTTAATAACCGCTTGACATTAATGTTGCTGCCGGCCGGGGTGGCCGAGCGGTTCTAGGCGCTACAGTCTGGAACTGCGCGACCGCTACGGTCGCAGGTTCAAATCCTGCCTCGGGCATGTATGTGTGTGTTGTCCTTGGGTTGGTTAGGTTTAAGTAGTTCTAAGTTCTAGGGGACTGATGACCTCAGAAATTAAGTCCCATAGTGCTCAGAGCCATTTGAACTATTAGTGTTGCTACTTTGAAAGTATGTAGCTTCTTTCAACTTCTGTTTAGCACCTTCACCTGTACGCGCTCATTTTTGGATCAGATAAAAGCTGTAAACAATTCTCCTCACAACACCCTCATCAAAACTACCAATTTCTGTAATAGTTTTGCATCTGCATTTTACATCTGGAGTTACAAATTTACTTCCTCCGCTAGATTCCGATAGCCTGCCTTCCCTTTTAATTTTCTGGATAGTGCTTCGCGAAGCACCTATGACCACATGGGCTCTCGAGTGATCTTGCTGCACCAGAATGTTCCCTCTCTGAGAGGATTCATGTTCCATAAACGGACTATTCAATTCTCTGCCTTTCAGTTTTGAAGTACTAATAGACATCGTTGTTTCATTCCGAAACCACTGTGCGCTTTTAGTACAAACACGGAAGAATACACAACGAACACATGTGGCCAAATGTATTAGCACTGAACAGTACATTTCTGCGCAGGCGCGGTGGGTACCACGCCGTTTCATAGTAACGGTCGGGAAGTTTTCAGATACGGGGCGCGATGTGTACAGCCGGATTCTGTATCACTACAGTGGATACGTAACGCTAGGGCTGGAACCCGTCGAAAGGTACAGAGGACGCTTTTATTCGTCAGTGGATATCAGCTGGCTGCAGCTGCTTATGTGAGCCACGTGATCCGTTCTGCCTCGTGACTCATTCTCGATACGATAGTGGTCAGGACGTTTCTGTGAATGCTTGATGTTTTTCTTTCCTGTAAGAAAGTAAGTAGAGTGCGAGAGTGAGGAACTGGCCGGCCCGTGGCGCGGGGCATATTTTATTGGGGGTCGGGCGGGCAGCTGTGGCAGGCAGCTAGGCCCCATCAGCAGCAGAGTCACGCGTGTGGCGAGGCGTGCGCGGATCACCGGCCGGCAGATCGTTACTGCGGGCGGCCTCTGCCGACGGCGCGGCCACTACCACTCTCAGCCACACACCTCGCGCGTCTCGCTCACTTGCACCCGCCTTTCCCACTCTTCCTCACAATCAGGCTGCACTAACAAACCACGCAACCGCACTGATTCCCCACTTTTCTCCGGTTCAGAAAAATCTGTCCATGGAACTTCCTTGCTCGTCGCAAAACTTCTTGGAACGGATATCTTGTACAGAGACTAACACTGAGGTGAAAAAAATTACGGTGTACCATCCAATGCCGTGACGGGACTCCTTTTGTCCGGTGTGGTACAGCAGCTGGGCATGGCAGGGACAAGTTGTTGGACGTCACCTGCAGAAATATTGAGCCATACTTCCTCTATAGCCGTACATAACTGCGAAAGTATTGTGGACGCACCCACTTCTCAAATTTGTCCCATAACTGCTCGACGGCATTCATGTCGGGCGACCAGGGTGGCGAAATCTTTCGTTCGAATTGTCCAGATTGTTCCTCAAACCAGTCGCGAACAATTGTGGCGTCTTGACATGGTTCATTGTCATTGAGCCGTGCTCACTCCGCACTGTGCGTTATGGTGCACTTGGCTGTCTGTCTATCTGTGTTTGGTTTCACTCCATTGTTGCTGTTACGCCCTGGTTCTTCTTCCTTCTACGTGTGACAGCAGTGATGCGTACCATCTTTGTTTTTGTGCATATACACTCCTGGAAATTGAAATAAGAACACCGTGAATTCATTGTCCCAGGAAGGGGAAACTTTATTGACACATTCCTGGGGTCAGATACATCACATGATCACACTGACAGAACCACAGGCACATAGACACAGGCAACAGAGTATGCACAATGTCGGCACTAGTACAGTGTATATCCACCTTTCGCAGCAATGCAGGCTGCTATTCTCCCATGGAGACGATCGTAGAGATGCTGGATGTAGTCCTGTGGAACGGCTTGCCATGCCATTTCCACCTGGCGCCTCAGTTAGACCAGCGTTCGTGCTGGACGTGCAGACCGCGTGAGACGACGCTTCATCCAGTCCCAAACATGCTCAATGGGGGACAGATCCGGAGATCTTGCTGGCCAGGGTAGTTGACTTACACCTTCTAGAGCACGTTGGGTGGCACGGGATACATGCGGACGTGCATTGTCCTGTTGGAACAGCAAGTTCCCTTGCCGGTCTAGGAATGGTAGAACGATGGGTTCGATGACGGTTTGGATGTACCGTGCACTATTCAGTGTCCCCTCGACGATCACCAGTGGTGTACGGCCAGTGTAGGAGATCGCTCCCCACACCATGATGCCGGGTGTTGGCCCTGTGTGCCTCGGTCGTATGCAGTCCTGATTGTGGCGCTCACCTGCACGGCGCCAAACACGCATACGACCATCATTGGCACCAAGGCAGGAGCGACTCTCATCGCTGAAGACGACACGTCTCCATTCGTCCCTCCATTCACGCCTGTCGCGACACCACTGGAGGCGGGCTGCACGATGTTGGGGCGTGAGCGGAAGACGGCCTAACGGTGTGCGGGACCGTAGCCCAGCTTTATGGAGACGGTTGCGAATGGTCCTCGCCGATACCCCAGGAGCAACAGTGTCCCTAATTTGCTGGGAAGTGGCGGTGCGGTCCCCTACGGCACTGCGTATGATCCTACGGTCTTGGCGTGCATCCGTGCGTCGCTGCGGTCCGGTCCCAGGTCGACGGGCACGTGCACCTTCCGCCGACCACTGGCGACAACATCGATGTACTGTGGAGACCTCACGCCCCACGTGTTGAGCAATTCGGCGGTACGTCCACCCGGCCTCCCGCATGCCCACTATACGCCCTCGCTCAAAGTCCGTCAACTGCACATACGGTTCACGTCCACGCTGTCGCGGCATGCTACCAGTGTTAAAGACTGCGATGGAGCTCCGTATGCCACGGCAAACTGGCTGTCACTGACGGCGGCGGTGCACAAATGCTGCGCAGCTAGCGCCATTCGACGGCCAACACCGCGGTTCTTGGTGTGTCCGCTGTGCCGTGCGTGTGATCATTGCTTGTACAGCCCTCTCGCAGTGTCCGGAGCAAATATGGTGGGTCTGACACACCGGTGTCAATGTGTTCTTTTTTCCATTTCCAGGAGTGTAGTTTAGGGGGTCTGTGGGCTGTCGGTCGGTTGCTGCGGATCAGGGAAGTTATCTCCGCGCAGTGCAGTCGGCTGGGTCCGCTGGCGGTCGCTCCGCAGTGTCGGAGCGTGTGTGGAGCTGTCCAATCGCTACGAGCTTCGTGGCTCACCGACCCAGGACGTTAAAGTTGAGTGGTGGTTTCAAGTACCCAAGCCACGTCCATTCATGTTGTGTGGTTTGTTTCAGTGTTCACTGTTGGGGAGGTTTTCCTGTGAGCAACACCGAGTGTTTGTATTGCTGAAATTTAGCCGCCATGCGGTGGAACTAACTGTATTGGTTGACCACAATTCAAGTGCACCAGCAGAATTTTCTGCCTTGTGGCCGTTAATGTTCTAGTTACCTGCCCTGGCCACTAACGTAATTTCAGGCAGTGTCCTTTCCTCATTTGTTGTCACTGTCCAACAAGGTGTGTAGTTTTGACACCTTAATACATATACATATTTGATTGTGGATAATCATGTCCGTAACATTTTGTGTTTTGACAGCTTAATACATATTTGATTGTGGATAATCACGCCCTTAACATTTTGTGTTTGAATTATCATGTACCGATTGGTGGCAAGCAAGTCGATTGTCTGTCGGTCTGTGGCTGTCCCTTGGTTGGGTTCCGACGGATCAAGTGTACTTGGACACACCACCTGTCTCACTTAGGTGAACGAGGGTAGACGGCCCCGTGGAGGCTTCTGATTGCTGTTGTCTTTACTGTCTTTCTCACCGGTGTTTAGTTGTTTATTTATAATCTATCATAGCCAATGATAAAAAAATTTCTTGGTTTTACTGTGTTTTATGTAAGTAAGTTTGAATTCCGGCAAGCGGATATTTGCTGAACGGTTATTGCCGTTGAGTTGTCTTTTGTTTTAGTCCGGTTTCAGCAACTTAAAACTTAAGGCTTATGATTAACTGTGGGGAGTCTTCCGCCTTGGAATCTTATTCTTAAAATTACCTTTCTAGCTTAAACATTGCGGCCTTCTGCCTCTGAAAGGTTTTGGTAATTTATTTTAAAATCTTGAAAATTTATTCTGGGCCTTCAGCCGTTTGTATTGCATCTTGTTTATGTTTTTGTCTATCCACCCGTTGCCTTGAGGCTTTCAGCCTAGCTGTGATTTTATATATATATATATATATATATATATATATATATATATATATATATATATAATTATTTTATTTTTAATTGTCGCTGCGTGTTTTCAGTCACTTGAAATTTACCTTGTTGATTTTTAAGATTTCTTGTTTGGAGGCCTTCAGCAGTGAAAGATTTGGAGTTTGAAACTCGTAGTTGTAAGAGTTCGGCTATGTGCCCCTTTGGTTGTAAATGTGTTACTAAATTAAAATAAATTACAATTAAAGTGAAACTGTCGCCAACTTTATTTGGCCCTTTCCACAATCCTAATCACCTGTTCTGCCCAGCGGTTTAGCGGGCGTTTCAGACATCAATAAAAATCCCATCGTTGTTTGGGAACAAGAAGTCCATGAATGGATGCAAACGGTCTCCAAGTAGCCGAACAGAACCATTTCCGGTCAATGATCGGCTCCATGTAATCAGAGCCCACACCATTTTGGAGCCACCACCAGATTGCTTAGTGCCTTGTTGACAACTAGAGTACATGGCTTCGTGAGGTCTGCGCCACAGTCGAACTTCACCGTCCGCTGTTAACAACTGAAATCGGGGCTCATCTGAAAAGGACCCGGCCAGCATTTTCCTTGTCCAGGATCCAAGCGATATGGTCACTAGCCCAGAAGAGGTGCTGCAGGTGATGTCGTGCTGTTAGCAAAGGCACTCACGCCGGTCGTCTGCTGCCATACCCATTGACGCCAAATTTCGTTGCACCGTCATAACGGCTACGTTCGTCGCACTTCCCACATTGATTTCTGCGGTTATTTCAAGCAGTCTTGCTTGTCTGTTAGCACTGACTACTATACGGAAACGTCGCTGCTCTCTGTCGTCATGTGAAGGCCGTCGGTCACTGCGTTGTCTGAGGTGAAAGGTACTGTCTGAGGTGAAAGGTACTGTCTGAAATGTGGTATTGAAAGAAATGCACACTATTTTCTTTAAATCCATCTTTTATTCTACAAGTTTGAAAGTTTTACAGTGTGTAGATACATCCTTTAGGAACAATATTTTCATTTCTCCACATAATTTCCATCCCTCTCAACTGCCTTACGCCATCTTGGAACCAGCGCCTGTATACCCGCACCGTAAAATTCTGGACCAACCTGTTGAAGCCACTGTTCGGCAGCGTGCACAAGGGAGTCATCAAGGGAGTCATCATCTTCAAACCTTGTTCCACGGAGTGAGTCTTTCAGTTTCCCAAAGAGATGATAGTCACATGGAGCCAGGTCAGGACTGTAAGGCGGGTGATTCAGTGTTGTCCATCCGAGTTTTGTGATCGCTTCCATGGTTATTTGAGTGACATGTGGCCGTGCATTGTCGTGCAACAGCAAAACATCCTGCTTTTGCCGATGTGGTCGAACACGACTCAGTGGAGCTTGAAGTTTCTTCAGTGTCGTCACATATGCAATAGACTTTATCGTGGTTCCACTTGGCACGATGTCCACAAGCAAGAGTCCTTCGGAATCGAAAAACACCGTAGCCATAACTTTTCCAGCAGAAACTGTGGTTTTGATTTTTTTTTTCTTCGGTGAATGTGCATGATGCCACTCCATTGATTGCCTCTTCGTCTCTGTGAAAAATGATGGAGCCATGTTTCATCACCTGTCTCAATTCTTCCAAGAAACTCATCTCCACCATTCTCGTACTGTTCCAAAAGTTTGCTGCATACCGTTTTTCTTGTTTCGTTGTGAGCCACTGTCAACATCCTGGGAATCCATCAGGCACAAACCTTTTTTAACGCCAACACTTTCAGTATTCTGCAAACACTTCCTTCCCCTATCCCAACGTAGCGGGACAATTCGTTCCCTCTGATGCGTCTGTCAGCAGTCACCAATTCGTTAACTCTCTGCACATTGTCTGGAGTGTGTGCAGTACGAAGCCTGCCGCTGCGAGGGCAATCCTCAATATTGCCGTGCCCGCTTTCATCACGTAACCTGCTTGCCCACCGGGTAACTGTACTGCGATCGACAGCAGCATCTCCATAAACCTTTTTCAACCTCTTGTGGATGTTTCCCACTGTCAAGTTTTCACAGCACAGGAATTCTATGTCAGTACGTTGCTTCTGACGAAGGTCAAGTGTAGCAGCCATCTTGAAGACATGCTGTGACGGCGTCACTCACTGGAACAGGTTGAACTAAGTTTGAAAACAAGCGGGAAGGATGTATCTACACACTGTAAACTTTCACACATGCAGAATGAAAACTGTATTTTTACAAAAATAGTGTGCATTTCTTTTGGAGTGACCCTCGTAGATGACAGGTCCGTCAGTGCACTGCACTTTTGTACCTTGGTTATCGATACTACCGCCATCTGTATAGGTGCATATCGCTATCACATGACTCTTGTCACATAAACGTACTTCAAGGAGAGTACCGTTACACGGTGTTTAGAGTTTAGTTAACTTTGCTTGCAAAAATATGAAACAAGATAGTGAGATACGAGGATGCAGAATCCGCCGAAGCATCGATATTGTTAAGGCATCCAGAATGAATCTTTCACAGCGTGATGTAAACTGCGCCCAGTGAAATTTGCAGCTAGAGTTTGGTTGATTTGGATGAAGGGACCAAACAGCAAGTCATCGGTCCCATCGGAGTAGGGAAGGATTGGGAAGGAAGTCGGCCGTGCTCTTTCAAAGGAACCATCCGAGCATTTGCCTCAAGTGATTTATGAACATCACGGAAAACCTAATTCAGAATGGCCTGTCGCGTATGAAAAGGTCGAGGAAAAGTCCACTAACCCTACTGTCCGAACTCCGCATCTTATCCGACACTTAAAGAAGAGGACTGGAAATGATTAAACAAGAAGTGTAATGCTATTATTTGTACCATAGAAAGTTATCGTAATTTATTTCCTGTCAAGCATAATTACAAAATTTTTACATCGTACTAGATTTCAGAAAGTAAAAGATGAAAAATAAGACGGAATTTAAAAAAAAATGCATCCCTTCTACATGGCAAAGCGGAATTTAAATATAAAACAAAATACGCTTCATAGCGCGGGCTGCCATATGGCACGTGTAATGTACATGAAATGCGTTGTGATACTAAATAAAAGGCCTGGAATATGAGCAGTTTTTATATATACGTCCGCCTCTGCAGAGAAGAGTGCGCTGTTTTGAAACGCCCTGGCAGAATAAAACTGTGTTCCGAACAGATACTTGAACCCGGAATCTTGCCTTTCGCGGGCAAATGCTCCAACCGACTGACCCATCCAGGCACGACTTACAACAGGCTCTTACAACTTTAATTTTGCTTGTACCTCTGTCCTAGGTGTAGGGAAAAAGGGGAAGAGGAAAAAGAAGATATCAGATGCTGGACAATATCAAAGGAGGCAAATATTCATATACGAAAAGACTGGCTATGGACAGACAAAAGTGGAAGAGGCTTAACCCATGACAAGACCTGCCGTAAGTCGGAATACCATACTACAACTATTCTCTCCTACTTTCCAAAGTTCATATAAGCTCTGCTCGCTACCTATCCAGACTAGCACAACTGGAAGAATTGTTATCGCAACTTATTAATGAAACTCTCTCTCTCTCTCTCTCTCTCTCTCTCTCTCTCTCTCTCTTTCTCCGTTACAGAAGCCATTTACTTGTTCCTGAGTGCAGAGTGATAGCTGTCAGGAGGTGGTGTTTTAGAAGTTAGTAATCCGTCCCCAGTAGCTTCGGTAGTTGCTTAATAGCCTTGCGTGTCAACATCAGGTAAAAGTTGATAATGAGCAAGGTGGCTACCTTAGCATATCCGCCGAGCTCATTCTGATGGAGAACTACCATGTGTTATGTATGTAACGCCGGGAAGCTTTACTTTTAAGCACCAATTACAGTGATGATTGTATGTCGACAGGATGATATTCGCAATTAAAGTGTATTACATGTATAGACCGTTTTTGGA
This sequence comes from Schistocerca piceifrons, assembly GCF_021461385.2. Lineage (NCBI taxonomy): Eukaryota > Metazoa > Arthropoda > Insecta > Orthoptera > Acrididae > Schistocerca > Schistocerca piceifrons. The sequence continues at coordinate 162,559,842 of NC_060142.1, read as the reverse complement.
AGCTCAGGATGTATCATTTTATAGAATGTTACTGTATGGCTAAGTGACGTCACATTAAAAACACAAATCCTTATATCCATCTTCCGAAGGATGGGACAACAAGTGTTCTTACCAGTATATCTGTATGTAGTAGGGACGACACCCTCAGCTGTTTTTGTAGGACTCATTTTACACGACTGGTCATTAAAATTGCTACACCACGATGATGACGTGCTACAGACGCAAAATTTAACCGACAGGAAGAAGATGCTGTGATATGCAAATGATTAGCATTTCAGAGCATTCACACAAGGTTGGCGCCGGTGGCGACACCTACAACGTGCTGACATGAGGAAAGTTTCCAAGCGGTTTCTCATACACAAACACCAGTTGACAGGCGTTGTCTGGTAAAACATTGTTGTGATGCCTCGTGTAAGGAGGAGAAATGCGTACCATCACGTTTCCGACTTTGATAAAGGTCGGATATTAGCCTATCGCGATTGCGGTTTATCGTATCGCGGCACTGCTGCTCGCGCGGTCGAGATCCAATGACTGTTAGCAGAATATGGAATCGGTGGGTTCAGGAGGGTAATACGGAACGCCGTGCTGGATCCCAACGGCCTCTTATCACTAGCAGTCGCGATGACAGGCATCTTATCCGCATGGCTGTAACGGATCGTGCAGCCACGTCTCGATCCCTGAGTCAACAGATGGGGACGTTTGCAAGACAACAACCATCTGCACGAACAGTTCGACGACGTTTGCAGCAGCATGGACTATCAGCTCGGAGACCATGTCTGCGGTTACCTTTGACGCTGCATCACAGACAGGAGCGCCTGCGATGGTGTACTCGACGACGAACCTGGGTGCACGAATGGCAAAACGTCATTTTTTCGGATAAATCCCGGTTCTGTTTACAGCATCACGATGGTCGCATCCGTGTTTGGCGACATCGCGGTAAACGCACATTGGAAGCGTGTATCCGTCATCGCCATACTGGCATATCACCCGGCGTGATGTTATGGGGTGCCATCGGTTACACGTCTCGGTCACCTCTTGTTCGCATTGACAACGGACGTTACATTTCAGATGTGTTACGACCCGTGGCTCTACCCTTCATTCTATCCCTGCGAAACCCTACATTTCAGCGGGATAATGCACGACCGCATGTTGTCCTGTACGGGCCTTTCTGGATACAGAAAATGTTCGACTGCTGCCCTGGCCAGCACACTCTCCAGATCTCTCACCAATTGAAAACATCTGATCCATGGTGGCCGAGCAACTGGCTCGTCACAATACGCCAGTCACTACTCTTGATGAACTGTGGTATTGTGTTGAAGCTGTATGGGCAGCTGTACCAGTACACGCCATCCAAGCTCTGTTTGACTCAATGCCATGGCGTATCAAGGCCGTTTTTACGGCCAGAGGTGGTTGTTCTGGGTACTGATTTCTCAGGATCTATGCACCCAAATTGCGTGAAAATGTAATCACATGTCAGTTCTAGTATATTTGTCCAATGAATGCCCGTTTATCATCTGCATTTCTTCTTGGTGTAGCAATTTTAATGGCCAGTATTGTAGATGATGTGTATCTTCCATGACAACCGCTACTATCCCTATCATATGCAATCACATGGCGACCACTTTTAACTTTTTTTTGACTTGGATTCTGTGCAGCCCTTTACTGCGTTCCGGAACGATTTGTTCCCGTAACACACACATCGTCCATTTCCGGACACATGTTAACAGGACCTTATTTCTTCCATTTCCAGTCAGGAATCCGTCCCTGCAGTTTGTCGGGTTTTGTTAATGTTCATCTTGTATTTGTGTCAAGAATATGAAATTAAATTAAGGGTGATGTAATACAACACAATGACTAGAAAAACATATTCAAAACATTTAGTGGCGTGATGCGTCCAAATATAAGTTACTCATTATTTAATCATTAGTTCACACAGTCACCACAACACTACTTTGTCAGGCAATGACAGTATCACAATTTTGAGGTCGCTGAGGTTGCCTGTAATCTGACACAGAGAACAGACCGCGCGAAGTGTTCCGTTGGTTCAGAGTCTTAACTGTCAGGTTGTATTACAACTACTCGATTTGTGGCTCAAAACATAGTATTTTATGTAGGTTACCAATCAATAATGAGAGCGGCACATATTCGGCCCGAAGCGCTGCTCCGCAGTGGCGGTATCGGCTAGTGAGCAAAAAAGTTTGACGACCACTGACCTAGACTCTTCACCTCTTCAGGGCGTCATCTCGTTATTTAGTCAGAAGGATACGCAGTTGTTAAAGAAGAGTGCCCATGCGTAAGAGACATTAAGCTGGAGTCTGTGAGGCCGACTATCCGTCCGTGGCGTACCTTAAATCAGTCACTGTGACGGGGTGAAATCAGCCTGGAGCAACCACTATCAGGACAATTATATGGATATGGTGTCTGTTCTTTCGGACATGTCCGAAAGAACAGATCCCATATCCATATAAGTATATAGTTCTGGCAATACCGGCCATGACCTTCTTCTTCTGTGCGGATGCACACATATTCCCCGAACTCTTACGGAACTTGGTAAGAATGTCTTCCACGAGTAATGAGTGTGTTGGGGTTGGGACGCTACGAATGTAGTGTATGGACATACAAGGTGGGAATGTGGGTCCCACGGGAAGCGTGCCAGAGATAAGTCCCTGCAGGCGCACTATCCTCTGTGCCCTCGGTGGCTCAGATGGATAGAGCGTCTGGCATGTAAGCAGGAGATCCCTGGTTCGAGTCCCGGTCGGGGGCACACATGTTTACCTTTCCCCGTTGATATATATCAACGCCCGTCAGCAGCAGAAGGTATTAATATAATTCTAATTTCGTACTATTAGGACACCGTCCATTAACGTATTCCGGCGGGAAGATCCTGCAGTTTGTGAACCTGTGGCGTACTATTCAACATAAGCCACGTTGCATTAGAGTATATTTTATACTCGGATCAGAGGGCAGGGGATACTGTAAGTGTGAACCTATCCTGTATTTTAGCTGATGGTGAGATAAGTTGTACAAATCTTTTAAAATTTTGTGCATTGGCCGGACTCGAGGCTAAGCTCTCCTAGGTTGGAGGTTTTAGTGTGCTGCAGAGTGGCTCACCATTTTTGTCCAAAGGGAGACCAGCAAGAAAAAATAAGAAAAATAATTCATTTTCATTTCAGTATAGCTTTCTTTTTTAACATCAAGCAGTTTTAACCACACCCGTCTAGGTTTTTCCGGTGTAGGAGCTAAAGACCTAGTCTCCGTCTGCTCGAACAATCCTGTAATCATCAATGTATTAAATCATCACACCTTCGCAGCATACTCATAGAGTAGGAATAATAATGGTCAAATTCCTTATAGGCGTAACTGTGGTATCGGTAGCTGCTGTGTAAATTGTTTATTAATTCTGGTAGTGTACATGCAGTTGCTGAAATGCATTTTTCCGTCACGATACGCTGTTCAAACTAATCTGCGATTGTACACGGCTTTAGCCTGTCATAAGAACGGTATAAAGCTGCTTCAAATAGTTGAATACATCGCAAATTAACGCTTAATTGTTGTAATAGAGTAAGTGACGAATGCAGTTTTCTGATAAAAATTTTTTTTTTGTTCTCGAGGACAATATTATGGAAATGGAAGAGGAGGTAGATGAAGATTAAATGAGAGATATGATGCTGCGTGAAGAGTTTGACAGAGCTCTGAAAGACCTAAGTCAAAACAAGGCTCCGGGAGTGGACAACATTCCATTAGAACTACTGACAGCCTTGGGAGAGCCAGTCCTGACAGAACTCTACCATCTGGTGAGCAAGATGTATGAGACAGGCGAAATACCCTCAGACTTCAAGAAGAATATAATAATTCCAATCCCAAAGAAAGCAGGTGTTGACAGATGTGAATATTACCGGACTATCAGTTTAATAAGTCACAGCTGCAAAATACTAACGCGAATTCTTTACAGACGAATGGAAAAACTGGTAGAAGCCGAGCTCGGGGAAGATGAGTTTGGCTTCCGTAGAAACGTTGAACACGTGAGGCAATACTGACCGTACGACTTATCTTAGAAGAAAGATTAAGGAAAGGCAAACCTACATTTCTAGCACTTGTAGACTTAGAGAAAGCTTTTGACGATGTTGACTGGAATACTCTCTTTGAAATTCTGAAGGTGGCAGGGGTAAAATACAGGGAGCGAAAAGCTATTTTCAATTTGTACAGGAAGCAGATGGCATTTATAAGAGTTAAGGGACATGAAAGGGAAGCAGTGGTTGGGAAGGGAGTGAGACAGGTTTGTAGCCTATCCCCGATGCTATTCAATCTGTATATTGAGCAAGCAGTAAAGGAAAGAAAAGAAAAGTTCGGAGTAGGTATTAAAATCCACGGAGAAGAAATAAAAACTTTGAGGTTCGCCGATGACATTGTAATTCTGTCAGAGACAGCAAAGGACTTGGAAGAGCAGTTGAACGGAATGGACAGTGTCTTGAAAGTAGGGTATAAGATGAACATCAACAAAAGCAAAACGAGGATAATGGAATGTAGTCGAATTAAGTCGGGTGATGCTGAGGGAATTAGATTAGGAAATGAGACACTTAAACTAGTAAAGGAGTTTTGCTATTTGGGGAGCAAAATAACTGATGATGTTCGAAGTAGAGAGGATATAAAATGTAGAGTGGCAATGGCAAGGAAAGCGTTTCTGAAGAAGAGAAATTTGTTAACATCGAGTATAGATTTAAGTGTCAGGAAGTCGTTTCTGAAAGTATTTGTATGGAGTGTAGCCATGTATGGAAGTGAAACGTGGACGATAAATAGTTTAGACAAGAAGAGAATAGAAGCTTTCGAAATGTGGTGCTACAGAAGAATGCTGAAGATTAGATGGGTATATCGCATAACTAATGAGGAGGTATTGAATAGAATTGGGGAGAAGAGGAGTTTGTGGCACAACTTGACTAGACGAAAGGATCGGGGGGACCAAGAGATGAATACACTAAGCAGATTAAGAAGGATGTAGGTTGCAGTAAGTACTGGGAGATGAAGAAGCTTGCACAGGATAGAGTAGCATGGAGAGCTGCATCAAACCAGTCGGAGGACTGACGACCACAACAACAGCAACAACAATAATTTCATGGTGCCGAGTAAGTATAGTTGGAATCTAGACATACGGAGATTGAAGAGAGTGCAGCAAATTGTGGAAGCTTGCGTACTTTTAGTTGAAAGGATAGCCCGTTTTTAACAACTCGTTCTCCCCGAAAGACTGTGAACACAGTTGTATCGTAATTTTTGTAGACGCTAGGAACGGTCTGTAATAAAGCACGCTAATCATTATGATGCCGATGTTGGCAGGACAGTAAACTGCTACCTTTCTTCATTTTTCGTTTTCACCTTCGTCGCGTATTAACAGAGGTATCTGCTACTGGATCAAGGCAGTTCTTTGTAGGATTTCAAGATTTGTGGAAGACTGAGACGACAACATAATTGCATTTGAATGGATAACATTAGTAAATATGCAGGAGAACAAGGATGTTCATACCTAAATGCTTGGAAATATTTAGAGAAGGCCATTGTCCAGCAGTAAACGTGAAATGGCGATGCTGCTGCAGATGGTGATTTAGTTGATACTCACTTACAAAACAGTGGAGACTGTTCCTATGTTTTAGTTGCCTATGCTACACGGCACCTCCGTGCCCTTGCGATGGAAGCCATAGCTCACAAATTGCGGGCGGCAGAGACAGAGCTCGAGGCGTCTTCTGCAGGTTAGGAAACAGGAACATCGATGAACGGAGTTGGCCTCTGCGGTGAGCGGCCGGAAACTCTGCGGTACGCCCAATAGTTTAACCTGCACAACTTCGATTCCGCCCCACCACCGACGCTGACGTACGGCGCCAGCGGTCGCGTCCTGTTATCCCTGCGGACCGCATAGCCGCCCCGCAACTCCCGCTGCAGAGCAAATTTATGCTGCTATCTGCTCTCCCAGAGTTCTACTCTCTCTCTGCCTCCAGAACTTTGTAGGTACAGCGCTACCGGCACGTGCTTCTCAACCTACGTGCGTGATTAATTCCTCATACTGCAATATTTCGCAGAAGAATCAAACGTGATGGACGTAAACATTTCCCACCGCAATGCTATTGGCTTGATGCATAAGTTCGTAGCGTATTAACATAAAAGTTATGATTGCTTTCGTGAGCTCCAAATAAGAATATTATCAGTCTTTGCAGCTAGTCTTACGGGATTCCTCGTTTTCCTTTTCTTTTTTTCTTCGTAGTTATTACTCGAGTAGCAACATACACGGCGATTCTCTGTGAGTATAGAAAACTAAACTAATGAGTTCAAGGAACTTACCGTTATTCTGAGAATGTTAGCTAAACACGAACATACCTACAACTGTGAAGAAGTATCGGAAGCGAGATAAAATGGCACACATATTACAGTGGCTTCTCTCTTTGTTTTGGTGTCCGTTGATCATCGAGTATCATTCGTTGAGATGCGTTATAATATCCGCAAAGTGATTCTGAAACAATACTCAGAAATTAAAAGGTAATTTGAGGTACTCTGCTGAACAATGGGTATTCTGGGGGTTAAAAATTTTTGCCGGATTTTCCTACTGAGCACTATGGGACTTAACTTCTGAGGTCATCAGTCCCCTAGAACTTAGAACTACTTAAACCTAACTAACCTAAGGACATCACAAACATCCATGCCCGAGGCAGGATTCGAACCTGCGACCGTAGCGGTCTTGTGGTTCCAGACTGCAGCGCCTTTAACTGCACGGCCACTTCGGCCGGCTACTGTTGCCATATTACTAGCACAATTCTTAACTTGTTAGCAACACTGACGCGAATATGTTGTTTATACCCATGAATGCCTCATTACATTGCATCACAATTTCATTTACGGCTACAAAACAGTGACTCATTATTCACAATTGTAGCTACAATGTACCATAATTTCAACTCAGAAATTGCTAGTTCATTATCCGGGGAGCTAACTATTACACAAAGGTAAAATAATAATTGGTAGTCGTTAATTTGTGGATACTTTTTATTACTGACACATCTTTTATCAGTAAAGGAACTATGCTTTCACCGTCAGCAGTCAGAAAATTCATCAACTGAAAAAAAGCTAGCTTTCTGATAAAACATACCTGCTTAAAAATTTCTAGTCACTGAAATACAAACTACGAGATCTTCCTTTATCTTTTTAGGTTAGGAATACACGAAATTCTTTGAGTGAAAGAAATTTCCATGGATAAATTTCAGTCATCATTATCGGCGCCGAGTTATGTTTGTGTTTCCGACATCTTCTGTCTTATTGAAAGTAGTTTGTTTTTATTTGATTTATTTGTATTTATACACACTGCCCGAGGAGAAAAAGTGAAGCACCCAGAAGGAGAGGAGGTAACGAACTGAAAGTTCACGGGTACGTGTGTTACGTGATGTTATTTCAGTGATTACAAAATCGAGTCTGATTTACTATGACCTTGGTACTGTGAACGCACTTATAAGTATGACATTACTCCTCTTTTGGTCTGGATGCGCCGGCTGGTGTGGCCGAGCGGTTTCAAGCGCTTCAGTCTTGAACCGCGCCACCGCTACGATCGCAGGTTCGAATGCTGCCTCGGGCATGTATGTGTGTGATGTCCTTAGGTTAGTTAGGTTTATGTAGTTCTAAGTCTAGGAGACTGATGACCTCAGATGTTAAGTCCAATAGTGCTCAGAGCCATTTGAACCATTTGGTCTGTATGCATGCAGTGGTTCATTCGGGAAAAGCATCTTGAAGCCCTAGTATCCTCTGCCGAGGCAAGATAACCCACAGCTGTTGCAACTGGTCCTTGATGTCATGGGTATTGCTAATAGGACGGAGTTGGCGTCCGATCTGGTCCCACACGTATTCTATCGGGCTGATCAGTGGCCGAGAAAGCAACTCAGCATCACGCAGAGATTTCATGGAGGCCCCTGCCATCTGTGGAGCATTATTCTGTTGAAAATCGACACCACGATACTGTTGCATGAGAGGTAACACATGAGGACGCAGGATATCCCTGACGTACTGTTGTGCCGTCAGAGTTCCCTCAATCTATGCCAGCTATGACCTGCGGTCATACCCGGTGGGTTTCTACACCATGACGCCGGGGTAACAACGCTGTGCCTCACCAAATCATTGGAAGAACAGGACCTGTTTCCAGGTCGGCGCCGTTCTTGCAAACGATGGTCGTCCAGGGGTGTGCGGAACCGCGAATCATCGATGACCACAACGAGACACCATTCATCAACAGTCAATAGCTCCCGGTCACGGCATCGCTCCAAACGGAGCCGTTGGGTTTTTGGTGTTACCAGCAGCCAGCCCGTAGGACGGTAATTTCCTAGTACGGTTGCTGTTAGACTCCGACCGGTGGAGCGAAATAATACACAATGGCCTAAGGCGTCCATTACTTGTTCTCGTATGGCGGGTGCGAACGTGAAGGAGTTTCGATGTGCTTGGTGCACAATACGGCGCTCCTACTTATTGGTGGCCAAACGTGATGGACCGTCAACTTGACGACGAGTATGACGGCCCTCGCGTTCCCCTGCAATCCAACATCGGGCCACTGTCATATTCGATTGCCTCACAAATCCAGATATTGCACGATTTGACCAGCCCGGTCAAATGGCGACTGACAACGAGGCCTCTGTCAAATGCTGATAACGCTGTGTCAGACAAGTATGGGGTAAATCCGTGTCGTCCGCCGTGATCCCTCAACGTTTGACGGTGTTCGTGTCCCTTATACTGTATACAAATTAAATTTATTACTTTAAGTGCATTTGAGTCTATCTTGTAACTTAAATAAAAAAGACCATCTGTATTTTCTCAGCGTTTCTGTTTTTTGTCAGGCGTTGTAAATTGTATTCAGATTGATTCTGACGTCAGTGACATACGACACAGAATACGACATAACAGAATTTGACATAGAGGAGAAATTAAAACAGAATAGTAAATAATGGAACTATGAAACATCAGAATAAAGATAATGCTAAATTGTTACATAATAATAATCGAAAAAAATTGACTGGAATGTTCTCTTTCAAATTCTTAAGGTGACAGGGGTAAAATAAAGGGAGCGAAAGGCCATTTACAATTTTGACAGAAACCAGATGGCAGTTATAAGAGTCGAGGGGCATGAAGGGGAAGCAGTGGTTGGGAAGGGAGTGAGACAGGGTTGTAGCCTCTCCCGATGTTATTCAATCTGTATATTGAGCAAGCAGTAAAGGAAACAAAAGAAAAAATTTGAATAGGAATTAAAATCCATGGAGAACATATAAAAACTTTGAGGTTCGCCGATGACATTGTAATTCTGTCAGAGACAGCAAAGGACCTGCAATAGCAGTTGGAAGGAATGGACAGTGTTTTGAAAGGAGGATATAAGATGAACATCGACAAAAGCAAAACGAGAATAATGGAATATAGTCGAATTAAATCGGGTGATGCTCAAGGAATTATATTATGGAATGAGACACTTAAAGTAGTAATGAGTTTTGCTATTTAGGGAGCAAAATAACTGACGATGGCCGAAGTAGAGAGGATATAAAAAGTAGAGTGGCAATGGCAAGGGAAGCGTTTCTGAAGAAGAGAACTTTGTTAACATCGGGTATAGATTTAAGTGTGAGGAAGTCGTTTCTGAAAGTATTTGTATGGAGTGTAGCCATGTATGGAAGTGAAACGTGGACCATAAGTAGTTTAGACAAGAACAGAATAGAAGTTTTCGAAATGTTGTGCTACAGAAGAATGCTGAAGATTAGATGGGTAGATCACATAACTAATGAGAAGGTATTGAATAGAATTGAGGAGAAGAGAAATTTGTGGCACAACTTGACTAGAAGAAGGGATCGGTTGTTAGGACGTGTTCTGAGGCATCAAGGGATCACAAATTTACCATTGGAGGGCAGCGTAGAGGAAGATCAAGAGATGAATACACTAAGCAGATCCAGAAGGATGTAGGTTGCAGTAGGTACTGAAAGATGAAGAAGCTTGCACAGGATAGAGTAGCATGGAGAGCTGCATCAAACCAGTCTCAGGACTGAAGACCACCACCACCGCCACCATCACCACCACCACAACAACAACAACAAGAACAACAATCAAAAAAAGGACACGAATTTACTTAATTTTACAAGTCTTAAGAATGGACAAGGAGATGGACAATTGTCGGAAATGGCGTACTGGTAGTAACTATGCAGACATTCAACTTAAGTTATTTGCGAAACCCAAATCAGCGTGGCTGGATGAGGGAAAGGACTCTGGACCACCACAGTTGCAGGTTTCTTACTTCCTTATCCGCTTTAGGGACAATTATGACAAGACCGTCAAACAAGAGGAAGGTAGTCAAATATGAACAGTACTGTCTAGTTTTGGATACATTCCTGTAATATTTTTAAGTGGACGTATAATATTCCTGCAGAACAGACCACCTGAAAGAAAACTTCAATGTATGTTTGAAAATTTGCGGTTTGTTACTAACGACTTTTAATTTTTTGGGAAGCTGTTGCAAATCAACTCCAACGAATCGTTGAAGTAGGTAGCATCAGTCTTTTTTTACATCATATGTGAGCCGGCCGTTGTGACCGAGCGGTTATAGGCTCTTCAGTCTGGATCCGCGCTACCGCTACGGTCGCAGGTTAGAATCCTGCCTCGGGCATGGATGTGTGTGATGTCATTACGTTAGTTAGGTTTAAGTAGTTCTAAGTTCTTGGGGTACTGATGACCTCAGATTTTAAGTCCCATAGTGCTCAGAGCCACATCATTTGTGATCTAAATTGGCCATTGAAAAGGCACTGATTAGCCAATGTTGTCAATGTGTAATCCTGATCGTATAGATATGAAGCGAATTGGTAAAGAAAATGTTAGTAGCTAGGGCGCATTCTGAAGCATACCACCAGCACCAACTCCACCACCATCACCACCACCACCCGTTCGCTGTTTTTACGTGTGTCGCAATTGTCGTATCGTTTGCATACTTATTTTATGGCGTGGCAGTTTTCACAAACAGTAATGTAGGCAACCCAGTTCTGCTTTGTATAATGACCGGTGATGATTCCGAGGTAAAAGGACTTATTTTAAGCCACTACAGTTCACGATATGCACAAAGTACATAATAGCGCTGAGAGTCGCAGGACTGCAGCGGAATTTTATTGCCAGAGATGTAAATTGCAGTCTCATAAGCAGAGTCGTTGGAAAAAGAGAAGCAGCAAATGTTCTCGCGGAGGCAGGCTTAGTGCTAATGAGGAGTGGTGAGGAACACCTGGACTGCGGCTTAGCTCCCAATTAGCGAGGGCGGCGGTGCCTCAGGAGCCGCTGCTGGCGCCCGCGTAATTTTGTTTACCTCGTTGCAGCCGCAGTACTGCCGCAGCGGCGCTTCGGGTCGCCTCATTTCGTGATCTTACATCTAAATATGAAACTCAGAAGCTCTGACTGAAGCCAGTAAACCCCGTGGCGTGCGTGTAATACACACTGAGGTGACAATAGTCGTGGGAAGCGATATGCACAGATACAGACTGTAATGGTTCTTTATTTACGTGACCATAACGGCACTCCAACCCCATTTCTCGATACCAGTAATATCGTACTACTTTTCTGCGAAGTAACAGGCATATTTTTGTGACAATATTCACATTTGGTTTTATTAATGCATAGGTACTCCGATGTATCGATATATTACAATGGTGTGGTTCTTGTGTGTGTTCATTTCTGTGAAACTGTCATAATCTTTGACTTACTTGTAACCGTTTTTGCCCGAATGCGCACAGAGCAGTCTTTGTTTCACTTTGCAGAAGTTAAGTTGTTATTTCGCTTTGTAAAAGAACAGTCGAGTCTTGTGTTTGGTTAAAGTGGAAATGAAATATATGAAGATTGATACAAATTGTTTTCTTGATGATGTCACAATTAAGAAGTTGTATATGTGAATTTAGAAGTAGTTTAATAAAAATGGGGATCGTGAACACCAAGTCAAAATTATTTCTACCATACCATTGTTCTGATCTGGGATCGTTTGACCGTTAAGAATTTCGTGAGAAACGCATTTGTTAGGTCTTCAAATATTGCTAAAATACAGATCTGGACCTTCTAGCAGTCAAAGTGGAATCACCCTAGAATCAACAAGGTGAGCCATAACAACTTCAACGAAATCTACGTGGGAATCCATTCAAGATAAGTGCCAAAATTAATGACTTTTTTACAGTGACTTCATTATTTCCATTCTGACGATACCATCCACAGTCAATAACTTTGTTGTTGCCCGGTTAAGCGAACATATGCTGCTTGAGCAACATTATTAATCTGATTTCTAACCTACTTTGCAAGTGGTGGTATTGTTAGAAGACGGAGGTAGTAAACGTACACTAGATATAAAACGGCAGTGCATATACGGAGCTGCCATTTGTACTCAGGTGATTCATGTAAAAAGGTTTCCAACGGGATTATGGACGCACCATGCGGAATGGTAGCTAGAGCTAAACGCATCGAACATTCGATTTCGGAAATCGTCTTTCGAGATACAAAGTGTCAAGAGTGTACCGAGAATACCGCATTTGAGGCATTATCTCTCACGACGGACAACGTATGGTCGACGGACTTCGCTGAACGACCGAGAGCAGCGGCGTTTACAATAGACAAGCAATAGGCAATAGGCAATAGACAAGCAACACTGCATGAAATAACCGCGGAAAACAATGTGGGACGTACGAACGACGAACGTATCCGTTAGGACACCGCGGCGAAATTTAGCGTTAATGGACTATAGAAGCAGACGACCGACGCGAGTGCCTTTGCTAACAGCACGACATCGCTTGCACGCATCTTCTGGGCTCGTGACAATTCCGGTTGCACCCTAGAAGACTGGAAAATTGTGCCGTGGTCAGATGAATCCCGATTTCAGTTGGTAAGAGCTGATGATAGGGTTCGAATGTGGCGCAGACAGCACGATACCATGAATCCAAGTTGTCAACAAGGCACTGAGCAAGCTGTGGTGGCTCCATAATGGTGTGGGCTGCGTTTCCATGAAATGACTTAGATCTTCTGGTCCAACAGGCCCGTTCATTGACTGGAAATCGTTATGTTCGGCTAGTTCGCGACCATTTGCAGCCATTGATGGGCTTCATGTTTCCAGACAGCGATGGAATTTTTGTGGCTGACAATGCGACTTGTCTTCGGTTCACAACTGTTCACGACTGATTCGAAGAACATTGTGGACAATGCGAGCGAATTATTTGGCCATCCAGATCACCTAACATCAACCCGATCGCACATTTATGGGACGTAATCGAGAGGTCAGTTAGTGCACAAACTCCTGGACCGGCAACGCTTTCGCTTAAGGACGGCTATAGAAGCATCGTAGTTCAATATTTCTGCACGGGGCTTCCAACGACTTGTTGAGTTCATGCGACGTTGAGTTCCTGCACTATGCCGGGCAGAAGGAGGTCAGACACCATATTAGGAGGTACCCCATGACTTTTGTCACCTCAGAGAAACCATCTCGACAGCACAATAACAATAATATTTCTTTTCGTGTTATGTGATTCGCGAACGTTCCCATTCTTAGTATTTTGTCTTATCGATATGTAATTAATGAAGGCCTCCTACGGATGAGAACCCGAGAAATGTTTATCCAGTAACTCCCTCTATTCAGAAAAAATTCAGTTTTTTAACCAGGAGATTATCCAGTTGCCTCTGCTTCTCGGCTCTAGATATTTGCGTTGAAGTGACTGTTTTTTAGCACCACACAGAGGAGACGTGTCGGAAATGTCACGAGCGTGCGAATAATCGTTGCCGTCTACAGCTGTTGTCATTTCTGTTAATTATGCTGGAGAGCTGACTGCACTATCGACATGTAGTTTTTTAGTGATCTTTGTGTAGTTACCTCGCGACTCAAAAACTCATAACTTATGTCATACTATAAATAATTCAGAAAAAGTGCGGTAAACACCCTTTTTTTTGCATGAGAGCGCTACACTGTCTGTCAGCAGTGTTCAGCCGCACCAGAAGACTTCTGACGAAGATCCCAGGAGAGGGATGGGAACGTCGAGGTGTTGAAGTAGAGGAAGAGAAAAATTATCCGTCTTAATCATTCAGCAAATGTTACTTTGAGCATTTATTTTGTTTGACTGTGGGGAAAATGCCTCCATCTTCAAATAAATGAAGTAGCGTCTTGTACATAAAGAATGTGAATATCTTGCAAATAAAGTTTAACAAACATACGTGATGAAAGTACAAAAGAAAAGCGCCCCCATACCTGAGCTGCTTTAGGGAATTATCTTTGCGCATTCTGCATGACAGCTCGGAACTAGAAATAGAAGTCACTGAAGATATCTTGTTTACATTTATACAAACGAACAGTGACGAAGTACTTGTGCTTTAGTGAAACAGAACTGAGTCTTAATTTTAAGAAAAATTGTTTATTGCGAGGGACGTTCATTGTGTAATGCAACACTTTTTTTCTCCGAAAGCAGGTTGGTTTTATTAAGAATTACAGTACACCGTATCATTCCCCCACTCTTTTGGCTACAAAACAATATTTTTCAGCATAATCTCCGTTCAATGCTGCGGCCTTACCCCATTTAAGTTTGAGGGTCTGTACGCCCGCATGGTACCACTGTAAAGGTCGACGTCGGAGCCAGCGTCTTTATGCATCTATAATCTCCCCGTCATCCACGTATTGATCCCGCAACTCCCCTCAAACGACCCTTCTTTGCTCTGTATGGTATTTTGTTACGCAGGGAGACACCCAGCGTGCACACACATTTGAATATCCCAACTGGTGGACGAGTGTGTCAGCACTACCAACGGAGACGTCCAATTGAGCAGCGAAGTGTTTGATTGTGACCCGTCGATGACCTCGAATGAGAATTTTTGTCTGTCCGTCCTTGTTCAAATGGTTCTGAGCACTATGGGACTTAACAGCTGAGGTCACCAGTCCCCTAGAACTTAGAACTACTTAAACGTAACTAACCTAAGGACATCACACACATCCATTCCCGAGGCAGGATTAGAATCTGCGACCGTGGCGGGCGCGTGGTTCCAGTCTGTAGCGCCTAGAACCACTCGGCCACGCCGGCCGGCTTTTGCGACATTGTTGCTATGACGACAGTATCCTCCACCAGCGACTCACCGTGTTGTTGTTCACTGCCAGGTCTCCGTAGACATGTTGCTAAGGCTTATGAATATCTGCGATCCTCTGGATTTCCGCCGAAAGAAACTCAGTAGCAGCTCTCTGCTTGGAAAACACCTCCGTTACGTGCGCCATTTTGAAGGCCACGTGTAGCGCCGCCACCTATCGAAACTTCATGACACTATGGGGACTGACGGGAATATTCCACAATGCCCCACAACAAATCTCGCATTTATTCTGCCGAAATTGGTACAGAAAAAAAAATGTTGCGCTACCTATGGAAGCCCCTTGTAAAATTCCCATTTTAAGTGCGTGAAGTTACATAGGAATGGCAGGGTACGGGAAGATAATCAATAAAAAATCCTCTGCAGGGCAATTGGGACTTCTTTACAAGCGGTGCAAAGTAGGGTCATCGGCAGCTGTAGCAAATCTATTATCTGGTGTGGCGACGTTAGTTGTCGTCATGCTGGTATTATCGGTTGCGTCACACCTGACACTGAATATGCATGAACAGCTTTCGAACGGTGTCGAGACCGATACAGGTGACGACTCCAGCCACAGTGCCTACGGGCTGTGCACTCCGCCAATGGAAATTGCAACTTTTGACTCCCACGCTTTGAGAAAGTGTCGTTTGTCAACAACTGTAATTACGCCTTTACCGTTATCCGTTTTTTACACAATTTCGTTTGTAATGTTGCAAGGTAAATGACAAGATAATCTGTCTCATGAAATGTGGGTACGTTAAGTAACATTCTGTGTTTCGGAGGATTATACATCCATCAACAAGTGTATTTACGAGGGGCGTTTGAAAAGTCCGTGCAAAGTCCGAGAGATAGCACCACCGACGCGTATCGAGGTCATGTTTAGTTAGTAGCATATTTGGAAAGCACGAACACCAAGTTTCAGCCATATTGGTCTATTTCTTTGTGTTTGGCATTCGTGTGAATCAAGGAAGTCGAGTGATTGTCAAAAAATGGACGAAAAAGAATTTCGTGTGGTGATTAAACATTACTTTAAGAAAGGCAAATCGCTTCAGGAGACTAAAGAGAGGCTTGATAAACGTTACGGTGACTGCACCTTCGATTAGAACAGTTTATTAGTGGTTTCAAAATTTTCGGTGTGGCTATATGTGCACAAGTGATGTTGAACGTTCTGGACGTCCTGTGGAGGTTACGACTCCAGAAATCATTGATAAAATCCATGATATGGTGATGGATGACAGAAGATTTACGGTGCGTGAGATTGCTAGTGCTGTGGGCATCTCGAATGAATGGGTACACAATATTTTACATAAGCATTTGGACATGAGAATGCTATCCGCAAGATGTGTTCCGCGATTGCTCGCTCTTGACCAAAAACGGAATCGTTTGTAGTGTTGCAAGGATGGTTTGCAACTGTTCAGGGAGAATCCGCAAGACTTTAAGCGTCGTGTATGACACATGGATACATTACTATACTCCTGAGACCAAACAAAAACCTAAACAGTGGGTTGCCAAGAGAGAATCTGCACCAAAAAAGGCGAAGACCATTCCTTCGGCCGGAAAGGTTACGGCGACTGTATTTTGGGATTCGCAAGGGATAATCCTCATAGACTGTCCGGAAAAGGATATTACAGGTGGATATTACTCATCGTTATTGGACCATTTTAAAACCGAGCTGCAAGAAAAACGCCGGCGATTGGACCGCAAAAAAGTCCTTTTCCATCATGACAATGCACCAGCACACACCTCAGTAGCTGTGGTCACAAAATTAATGGAAATATGATTCCAACTCGTTTCACATCCCCCCTATTCTCCAGACTTGGCTCCCCAATTTGAAGAAATGGCTGGCGGGACAAAGATTTTATTCAAACGAGGAGGTTATTGCAGCAACTAATAGCCATTTTGCATACTTGGACAATTGCTAATATTCGGAAAGGATCAACAAATTGGAACAGCGTTGGACGAAGTGTAAAAGTATAAATGGAGACTATGTCGAAAAATAAAAAAGTTTTACCTCAAACACGTAAGTAGCTTTTATTTTTGCACGGACTTCTCAAACGCCCCTCTTACGTCCATAAAGTACGTGGACGATTTGTATGTATGACTTTTGGGTGACCTGTCTCGTTCAGTACACTTGTGATGTGAATACCATCACGTGACTATTGAATGCCACAGGTTACCCAAAAGTCGTGCGTACAAATCGTCCGTTCTTTATCGACATAGATTCATCTTATCATTAAGACAAATCCTCCGAAACTTTGTGTAGGAAGAAGGATAAATAGGGCCAGCTGTAGTAAATTGTATTTTCAAATCGATACTCAGCGGTCAAGGTTAAGGTTCACCAGACACCCACCCACCCACCCACAC
Organism: Schistocerca piceifrons; assembly: GCF_021461385.2. Classification (NCBI taxonomy): domain Eukaryota; kingdom Metazoa; phylum Arthropoda; class Insecta; order Orthoptera; family Acrididae; genus Schistocerca; species Schistocerca piceifrons. Next base: position 162,542,376 of record NC_060142.1, on the reverse strand, counting down.
ACACACACACACACACACACACACACACACACACCCTTGGTGTGTGTATGTGTGTGTGTGTGTGTGTGGGAGAGAGAGAGAGAGAGAGAGAGAGAGAGAGACAACGCCTTTCTTTATTCCCCCTAGTACATCATTACCCTCAGCCCACCCCTTTCACTTCTACTCCCCATCCCCTCGCAACAGATAAAAACTTTTAATGATATCCTAGTTGGCCCTGCTGCGAAGTTTAACACATATCGTGTAGTACAGCGCAGAACTGTACTGAAGGAAGTATCTCGGTTCTGTATCTGGAATGGCAACCAGAATATCTCGGTTTGTTCGTTATGTTCGTTACACGGATTTTGCATTAATAGTGAATGTATCGCCATCTGAACAATATGGAGTACTTATAAATTATTGTTGACGCCCATTATGGAACGATGTTCATTGTAAGATGCATACTAAATGTAGACTGGTTACTTTCGTACATACTGATATGCTTGTTTTACGTAATTCGCAATTTTCGTATTAGTGTTAATTACAATCTCCATATAGGATCTTACACTTAGCTCACTTCTCAAATACTGATATTTTGTCATAACCATATAAAAATTTCGGTAACCGTTTTTGAAAGTCTGTTTTGCGAAAAATTAATAATTTCTCCTAAATACGGTATAACAGCATTTTTTACTCATTTATCTTCTTCAACTTCCTGTTGTACATTTTATGTGCAATATTTGGCTTATACTCGTTATTGGCAGCTATATGACGAAGAGTACTATGTTCGTTATCTTTTCTGTCAGTGGATAGCATGAGTCTTAGTATTCCCTTGCGTGGAAGAAGTCCTTTCTACGTGTCAAAAGATGACAAAGACATCTATGAATACTGTTATCTGTAGTATGCAAAGAATTAAATCATGCACAGAGTTGGCTAAACACTTCGTTATTGCTTTCAAAAAATAATCGTGTTGTTAACATATCTTTTATAGTGCATGACATACACAACAGGGCTATAACATTAAACTTTTGCAACTTGAGGGGGCCCCATGAAAAAACGAGTGATCGTAGGATAATGAAACTTTGTGGAAACGTTTGTAAGAACATGGGAAGAGAAATAACTAATAAGCCATCGAAAGAAACACATTTTAATTTCCACATAAGAGGGTAACATTTGTTAATTTCCACTACAGCCAGGAGCCGCACTAGAGACTGCTCTTTTGCTGCCCGAATCATTTCAGGTGGGATGCTGGATAGCTCCCTTGCTATACTTATCTTCAGCCTCTACAGCCCATCAGGTAACCCTACAGCCAGAAATCACACGAGTTCAAATCTGGTGATCTTGATGGCCACGCAGTTTGGAACGATCGGCTAATTATTTTGTTTTCTCCAAACATCGTGGAGTAACCGAGTGGCCTCACGAGCAATTTGTCGATAAATGCGCGAAGAGCAACAGCAGTGTTGCTGTTGTTTTGATAAAACAGCTTTCCGAAGGCGCAACTCACCTTGTCCAGACCCATGTTGACTGTCGGTAGCTGTAATTCACACTGATGTTTGTGTTTCAGCTCTATGTCGCCGTCCGAGTACAGGTTCCTGACGGCAAGTCATGATACTAACACTACTAACAATGCAAATCCTGCAGCGCACACTCTGAATATCCTTCCTATACGACCCAGGACACTCAGGAGATCCGGGAAAAACCCGGGAATTTTTTAGAATTCCGATAATTTTTCATTGTTTTTGTTTTCAGTTAAATTTTTGTGATTTTAACTGGTAAGAACCAATGCTCTAACAAAGAATATTACTGTATCCCACTTCTGCAGAATAATACTGCAGCAACAAAACATGAACGAGAGCAAAAAAAAAGTCAGCGGGTGTGAGAATGTTCACATGACCACTGATACAAGCATCGTTGCACAACCGACGCAGTACATCTAACATGGGTTTCAGTTCTCTGGGAGGACTATCCCGCTAGTCGGAAGGCCACAGTTTGACCCGCCCTCAGGGGGCTCATCATTTAGTTGCTGCGTACGGGCTTGGCGACCCCGGGGTCCCTGAACTGGGGCTGGGAAGCGCCACCAGTCCTCAGTACCGTAAGCTCTGAGTGTGCTTCAATGACCACCGTAAGGCGCGACGATGGAACGTTGTACGGTACAGAACCCGGGGATCTTGGCTTAACTGTCTGGGTCGCGAGGTCGGTATAAACCTCTATAAAAAAAAACCTCAATCTCAAGGTGTGCTGCGCGCTGAGCAGAGACATGGCTGTTGAGGTAGAACAGTTGCTAGCGGGCGACCTCTGGGGAACCTGCCGCCCCCCGGTTCTATTAGGCTTACCCAGGCAAGTGGGGCTCCGTCTGGGTGGACATTCCTTTCCCTAGCTGCCTGTGGGACCACCATGAAAAGAAATACGAATAGTGTGCAAGCACGAGTCTCTAGGAAAGGAAAGTTCAATGCTTGAAAGTATGACTCCCAATCTTTCCCTTCCCTGCCCACACCAGGGGAGGAACGGCGGTCTAAATTACCTGATGAGACGTATTCTCCTCGATTTCTGGTTTGCAGCTGAACAGATGGGGACTCATTTCTGACCACAAAGCCTCAGTTTTATGTGGAAAATATAGAGGACAAGTTTGGAGAGGTTGAGGGCATGTCTTAAATGAGGTCTGGAGCAGTTCTCATACAGACAGCATCCCCAGCACAGCCATGGGCATTGCTGGCTTGTGACAAGCTCGGTGATGTTGCAGTCTCCATTACACCTCATAAGAGCCTCAATATGGCTCAGGGACTTATTTTTCATCGTGACCTGTTGTTGCAGTCTGATGATGAGCTCCGTGCAAATCTCGAACGCCGCAATGTCCAGTTTGTACGACGTGTCTTCAGAGGACCTAAAGATAGTAGGGTCGCCACCAGCGGCTACATCTTGGCCTTCGAAGGTGACACACTGCCCGAGAAGGTGATGATACATCGATGTGATGTTAAGCCTTACGTTCCTCCTCCCATGTGCTGCTTTAAGTGCTGGAGATTTGGGCATATGTGACGCCAACCCTACCTGTCGGGATTGTGGACATGCCTCCCACCCCAACGTCCCATGTTTGCCGCCCCCTGTTTGTGTCAACTGCGGGCAGAAACATTCACCTTGCTTGTCAGACTGCGTGGTTTATCAAAAAGAATGGAAGATTATGGAGTGTAAGACCTTGGACAGGCTCACTTACACAGAGGCTAAACGCAAGTATGACCGACTTCACCCTGTGCGCATTTCATCGACGTATGCTGCAGCAGCTTCGATGTCGCCATCCCTGGCGATGAACCCCCAAGCTCAGCCGCTTTTTGTGGGCCCTCCAGCCTGGCCATCTCTTCCTGCCCCTCTGGTAGTTGGGGGAACACCCTCTTCCGTTGCTCCCCTGTTTTCAACGTCAGGAGTAACAACCCCTCCTTCTTTGGGGACTTCAGTCCCCACCTCTGAGCCGGAGAAGTGCTTGCCTCCTCCGGCTCCCCACGCGCGGAAGGGATTGCTTGGTGCCCTCCCTTCCACGGTTACTGCCCCTCCAGATGCCAGCCAGTGGCTGAAAAAGCCACCACCTGAGGGCCATAAGACTTCCAGGTCTTCCTCGGTCCATGAGACTGGGTCAGAAAAGCCCACCCAGCCTGATAAACCGAAGGACAAACAGGACCCTACCTAAAACAAGAAAAAACAAAAAGAGAAGGACATAGAGACAGAAAAAGAGTTCACCACTGCACCTGAAGATGATGTGGAGCATCTAGCGTCCACTCAGGAGCTAGATGTTGCTCAACCTGCAGCTCCTATGAAAGTTGATCAGGCTACTTTGCAATCGGTGGCAGCGAGCGCTTCTAAGGCGTGACCTATCCCCCCCAGGTTCTTTCATGTCTTCACAGTCGGATACAATTATCCGTCAGTGGAGTTGCCATGGTTTTTTTCCACCACCTTGCTGAGTTGAAACAGCTTTTGTGCTGCTTCCCTGCCACTTGTCTGGCCCTACAGGAAACGTGGTTTCCTGTTCGGCGTACCCCCTCCCTGTGTGGCTACCAGGGTTACTATAAGAACCACGTAGAATACAACAGCGTTTCTGGCAGTGTCTGTGTTCATGTTCTTGCCACTGTTCCTAGTGCCCCAGTGCCACTTCACATGGTTCTCGAGGCTGTGGCTGTTAGAATCCGGGCAGGAATGGAGCTTACCTTCTGTTCCCTCTACTTTCCCCTGGATGAGGTTGACCCTCTTGCTGACCTAGCTGCCTTGTTTGCTCAGCTCCACCCTGCCATTCCTCCTTTTGGGGAACTTGGGTGGGGCCCAGATCTTGGGCCAGGGTAGGAATGTTGAGGCCCTCTTGGCACAGAAGGACATTTACCTCCTTAACACTGGTGCTCCCGCATATTTTAACTTGACTCATGGCACATACTCGGCCATTGAGTAGCCCAGTTCTTCTTCCATACCTCAGTTGGAGGGTCCACGACGACCTCTGTGGTAGCGACCACTTTCCTATCCTGGTTTCTCTTCTTCTGTCCCAACCCCCTGACCAGCAGCCATGATGCTCTCTTCATGGAGCTGATTGGGCAGCCTACACCTCAGCTACTATGGCCATTGCTCCGCTTCCTGGTGACATTGATTTGGCAGTGGATGAGGTCACTATGGCCATTGTTCCTGCTGCCGAGGCAACTGTCCCCTGTTCTTCAAGTACCCTAAGGCGTAAGTCAATCCCTTGGTGGACACCAGAGATTGCAGAAGCTATCCAGGACCGCCAGCGAACCCTGCGACGACACCGGGGTCATCCTTCCCTAGAGAATCTGGTTGCCTTTAAATGGCTGTGGCCTGGGCTCGGCGGTTAATCCGACGGAGTAAGCAGGACTGCTAGGAACGATATGTTGCCACCATAGGTTCTCGCACCTCCCCATCTCAGGTGTGGTCGTGGGTTCGACGCATTTTTGGCTTTCGCCTTGTGCGTCTGTCCCTTGCCTTTCTCTTTGGAGTACACTTGGTACTGACCAAATCGCCATCGCTAAACATCTGGCAGAGTACTTCGCTCGTAGTTCTGCGACAGCAGGCTACGGCGCAGAATTCCGTGCCATTAAAGAGCAGGCTGAGCGTACGCAGTTGTCGTTTCGTACGCACCGTTGGGAACGATACAACGCCCCATTTAGTGAATGGGCGTTCCAAAGTGCCCTTACAGCTTGCCCCGACACCTCTCCAGGTCCAGACCGAATTCACAACCAGTTTCTCCGCCATCTCTCGTCGCACTGTCAGGGTGAATTACTCGCCCTGTTTAACCGCATCTGGACAGAGGGCGTTTTCCCAACTCGTTGGCAGAATAGCCTTACCATCCCGGTGCTGTAACCTGGATCAGAATCGCTGTTGGTTGATAGCTATCGCCCTATAAGCCTTACCAACATTATGTGCAAACTCCTGGAATGGATGGTGAGTTGGCGGCTCATGTGGATTCTCGAAGGTCGGGGCCTCCTGGCCCAGCGACAGGGGGGGGGGGGGGCGGGGCTTCCATCAGGGCCGCTCAGCGATCAACAATTTAGTCTCCCTAGAGTCGGCTATTTGTACAGCTTTTACTCAGCGAGAACATCTAGTTGCTGTTTTCTTTGATCTTTGGAAGGCGTACGATACCACCTGGTGCCACAATATCCTTACTACCCTGCACGAAAGGGGCTTATGGGGTCCACTTCCGATTTTTCTACGGAATTTTCTCTCCAATCGCTCCTTTCCTGTTAGAGTTGGCACTTATTTTAGCTCTGCTCATATTCGGGAGAACGGTGTCCCGCAAGGCTCGGTTCTCAGTGTTCCTCTCTTTATGGTGGCGATTAATGGTCTTGCGGCTCCAGTGGGCTCATCGGTCTGTTCCTCTCCATATGCCGATGACTTTTGTCTTTGTCACAGTTCCCCAAGCATCAGTGTCGCTGAACGGCGGCTGCAGGGAGCTATCTATAAGGCACATTTTTGGGCATCCAACCATGGTTTTCAGTTCTCAGCCTCTAAGACCCGAGTGATGCATTTCTGTCGTCGTCCACCTACACCCAGAGCTCTACCTTGCCAATGAACTCCTTCATATTGAGGAGACGCACCGCTTTCTTGGCATGCTGTTTGATGCTCAGCTCACTTGGGCACCTCATCTTCGCGAGCTTAAACAACGGTGCTGGCAGCACCTCAACATCCTTCGCTGCCTCAGCCACACCATTTGGGGGGCTGCATGAACAACCCTCCTACAGCTCTATAAGGCTTTAGTCCAGTCCCGCCTCGACTATGGGAGTGTGGTGTACGACTCAGCAGCACCTTCAACGTTGCAGATCCTCGACCCGATTCTCTTTTCTCTCGTCACTCGAGTCCTTTCCCCTTCCTCCATCCTTCCGGCCCTTTTCTTCTACCCCTCCTTGGTCCCTCCCTCGCTTGCGGCTTTGCTTGGATTTGTCCTGCGGCTCCAAGTCCTCCGTTCCACCTGCCAGTCTTCGTCAACAATTCATGACTCTTCTTGCCTCGTTTCGCGATGCAGATGTAGTCTACACCGATGGTTCTGTGGTCGATGAACGCACTGGGTTTGCTTTCATCCACGGCGACTACGTTGAGCAGCATTCCCTGCCCTGTGGGAGCAGTGTTTTCACTGCGGAGCTGGTTGCTCTTAATCGTGCACTCGCTCACCGCTCCTCCTGCCCTGGGGAGTCATTTGTCATATGCAGTGACTCCCTAAGTGGATTGCAAGCATTCGACCAGTGTTTTTCTCGGGACCCTTCGGTGCGCGGTATTCAAGATGCTGTTTTTGCTCTCGCCGAGTGTGGTCGTTAGCGACGTTTGTGTGGACCCCAGGCCACATCGGCATTCCAGGAAACGAACGTGTCGATCGGTTGGCCAAGCAGGCCACCACTTCGCAAACCCTTGAGCTTGGTCTCGTGGAAAGAGACCTCCGGTCAGCCCTACATCGCAAGGTTCACGATGTCTGGAGCTCTGAATGGTCTGTCTTGAACACGCCAAATAAGCTCCGCATGGTAAAGTCGTCCACGGCCGTATGGAACTCATCCTTGAGGAGCACGAGTAGGGACTCAGGTGTTCTCTTCCGTCTCCGAATTGGACATACGCGGTTGACCCACAGCTGTCTTCTTCGCCATGAGAACCCGCCCAAGTGTGATGCAGGGCTGACAGTGGTCCATCTTCTGATGGACTGTCCCCTTTTAGCCCCCTTGCGAAAGTCTTTTAATTTACCAGCTGCACTTCCTTTAATTCTAGGTGACGATGCCTCTATAGCTGACTCAGTTTTACGTTTTATCCTTGCAGCTGGGTTTTACCACTCACTCTAGTGTGGGCGCTCTCGCATGATTTCTCAGGCTACACCCACTCCAGCGACTTTTAATTGTGACGTGGATACCACAATAGTGTCTTTTATGGTAATAAGTTGTTTTGGTACCTCTATCAACGCTTTCCAGCTGGAGGTTCTTCGTTTCTAGTTGAGTGGTTGACCTTTTACCTTATCCATCAACCACTGTAGTCTGTTTTACTCTAGTCAACTATTTGCTCTGCTCCTTTTAAGTGTCCTCTAGTTTGTGTTATTGCGGTGTTCGTTTTAGCTCTGTACCCCTTGGTGTTCCCTCCCTCTGGGTGCAGAGGTTACGCTTTTACTGTATAGGCCTTTTACAAGTATGTCTGTTTGGAACAGGGGACTGATGACCTCGATGTTTAACGCCCGTCAAACCCCAAAACTAACCAACCAACAGTTTGACCCCCTTTCCAACTCGATCAGTTGGCTGTAAGGAACATGAGTGCTTCACACGTTTTCACCACAGTGAGACTTGTGGCTGTGAGCATTGCCTATTAAAGTGCAGTCACAGATGACGCTCTGGTAGCTATACCATTACGCTATCTGTTCGGGGGCGACGTTGAAACCATTATCAGTATATCAAAAATGGTTCAAATGGCTCTTAGCATTATGGAACTTAACATCTGAGGTCATCAGTCCCCTAGACTTAGAACTACTTAAACCTAACTAACCTCAGAACATCACACACATCCATGCCCGAGGCAGAATTCAAACCTGCGACTGTATCAGCAGCATTGTTCCGGACTGAAGCGCCTAGAACCGCTCGGCCACAACGGCTGGCATCAGCATATATACTACAACCCAGGTGGTATATGCCGTCATCGTATGAAAATCGACGTCGTCTTTTCAGGTGTACTAATCGAATGCTTGTCGAAGCTTTCGGCGAACATCCGCTTGGGAAAACACAGTGTTTCGAGTGGTTCAAAAAATCCAAAAGTGGTGATTTTGTCGTGAGAAACGACGAGCGCGGGAAACCACCGAAAAAGTTCGAAGACAACGAATTGCCGGCCTTATTGGAAGAAGATGATACTCAAACTCAAGAGGAACTCGCCAAACAATTGAATATGACGCAGAAAGCCGTTTCTCTTCGGTTGAAACGTGCAGAAAGTGGGAAAATGGGTTCCCCAAGAACTGAATGAAAGACAGCAAGCAAATCGAAAGAGCACTTGTGAAATGCTGCTCGCGAGATACAAAAGAAAGTCGTTTCTCCATCGGATAAAAAATGGTTCAAATGGCTCTGAGCACTATGGGACTCAACTGCTGTGGTCATAAGTCCCCTAGAACTTAGAACTACTTAAACCTAACTAACCTAAGGACATCACACACATCCATGCCCGAGGCAGGATTCGAACCTGCGACCGTAGCAATCGCACGGTTCCGGACTGCGCGCCTAGAACCGCGAGACCACCGCGGCCGGCTCTCCATCGGATAGTGACAGGTGATGAAAAATGGATATATTTCGAGAATCATAAGCGTCGTAAATCATGGGTGAATCCAGGCAAACCATCGACATCCATTGCAAGAAAAAAAAAATTTTAATTTGTGGTAAGGTGTTATAGGACCAAAATGCTCAGGTCATCGGTCCCTAAGCTTAAGCACTACTTAATGTAACTTAAACTAACTTACGCTAAGGACAATACACACACCCATGCCCGAGGGAGGACTCGAACCTCCGACGGGGGAAGCCGCGCGGACCGTGACAAGACGTCTCAGACCGCGAAGCTACCCCGCGCGGCTCCATTGCGAGACAAATCGCTTTGGAAAGAAGACAATGCTCTGTGTTTGGTGGGATCAGAACGGTGTCATCTGTTATGAGCTGCTGGAACCTGGTGAAACCGTTAACACTGATCGCTACCAACAGCAAATGGTCGATTTAAATGGAGCATTACGTGAAACACGACCGAAATGTGGAAAAACACAGCACAAAGAGATATTGCTCCATGACAACGCCCCATCAAACCCAGAAAAACGAGTCAGGGGAACGATCGAGGCGGTTAGTTGGGAAATTCTATGGCATGCGACTTATTCTTCAGAATTGGCTCCGTCCGATTATCATCCGTAGCGTTACTGGGACACGCTGACGCTGAACAACGCTTCAGTTCGTATGAAAATGTACGAAAATGGCTCGCTTACTGGTTCTCTTCAAAAGAAGATTGTTTTATTGGCGTAGCATTCACAGCCTGCCGGAGAAATGTGTAAATAGCAATGGAGATTATTTTGAATAAACTATTGTTCATCAGTTTCATACAACAGATGTGTAATTATTGCAACGAAATTCCGGTTTCGTACTTTTACACCTGGTAATGTAAACCGGAAGCACGTTATAATCCGGAAAATAATTTGTAATATTCAATAATTTTTTCTTCAAATCTTGTGTGCGATGTGGAATAAAAGAGAAGTTATGCCGACTGGACAGAAGATGTTCTCTATCCATGACAAGGGAAAACGCACTGCGGTACCGTAATTTAGCCGAGCGGTTCTAGGCGCTTCAGTGTGGAAACGCGACCGCTACGGTCGCAGGTTCGAATTCTGTCTCGGCCATGGATGTGTGTGATGTCCTTAGGTCAGTTAGGTTTAAGTAGTTCTACGTTCTAGGGGACTGATGACCTCAGATGTTAAGTCCCATAGTGCTCAGAGCCATTTGAATCCTTTTTTTTTTTTTTTTTTTTTTTTTTTGTCGTGATTTATTTGAATGCCGGATATATGCCACGCAGGACATTTGCCACGCCAGACATTTGCCACACTTGTCCCTTCGCCAGGTAGCTTGAGTAGCGATCTCTCAGGTAAGGGACGCCGTCTCCACATCTTACTCGATACAACCAGTACGTAAGGGACCTTCTTCTTCGACATCTTTGTGAAATACAGAGCTTCTTTTCCGAAATCGAAATATGTATAACTTTTGGGAAACGAAAGCAATTCCGACGATTATGTCTGTACGGTAGCTTCCTTTCATGTTTACTAATTGCGATAGAAACAGTCCATCGCCATGGGAGCAACAAGAAATGAACGATGTAAAGAGAATGCGAATGTACGCTAATCATTTCTTTTTGATCACTGCATTTGCGCCTCCTTTAATTACTACAACTACACACCCAAAAGACAATAAGGAAAGAAGAAATGGGTATGTGAATGTTTGAAAGGGAGAACGACATACCCCATATTAATTTACTCTCTAAAATCCGATATCCCTTGCGGCGAAACATTAGTTAATAAAGTGTAGCGGGACAATGTTCAAAACATGACTGAAAGTACGTTCATAAACAGAGGTAAGAATATCTATGATTGACATGTCATCTAAAGTCGACGTACAATTTTAAAATGTTAGAAATAAGGAAACGAAGTACTACAGAATGCTATGCTTGTAACGTACGTTGTTGTTCTACATTGTTTAGCTTTGGTATTTACAGGGTCACAGAGAAAGCATCCTAGGTTTTGGAGGGGAAAGCCGTAATTGTAATGATCTGCAGTACAACAGAAACAAGCACAACTTAAGAAAATATATTGTAATGTGTGATCCAGCTCACAAGCGACATTGAAGCAGGTAGTTCCTGTGACTTAGTATGGACAGAGGTTATATTTGGCAACCGGAATAAATAACTGACTCCTTTTACCGACCTCCGGTCTCAGAAGAAACACTTGCTGAACATTTCAAGGAAAACTCGAGTCTCATCGCAAATAGGTACCCTACTCATACAATTATAGTTGGCAGTGACTTCAATCTAACTTCCGTATGTCGACAAAAATACATTTTCAGACCCTATTGTAGACAGAAAACAACTTCCTTTATTGTTCGAAATGTTTTTTTTTAGTTGATGAGGCCATTCAAATTGTAAATGGTTACGAAAACACACTTGACCTCTTAGCCACAAATAATCCTGAGCATCACGACGGATACAGGGATTAGTGAACACACAGTCGTAGCGAGGCTCAATTCCGTAACAAAGAAATTCACTAAAACTAAACGCGAAATATATCTATTTGTAAAAGCAACTAAAAGTTCGGTTGACGTCTTTCTAAGAGACAGTCTCCAATCCTTCCAAACTATGTAAGCGAAGACCATATGTGGCTTAAGTTCAAAGAAATAGTATCAACAGCACTCGAGAGATTCATACCAAATAAATTAATAACAGACCGAACTGATCCCCCATGGTACACAAAACACGACACAAAGCTGCTGCAGGAGCACCGAAAAATGTAAGTATAACTTAGACGAACGCAAAATCTCCAAGATTGGCGAAGTTGAACTGAGTTTTGGACCTATGTTAAGTAAACTAGCGGAAAGGCTCAGTAACGATGGGGAGGAGGAGGAGGAGGGGGAGACAGTGACCCAACCCTTCGGAGAAGGTAAAATCGTGGCAAATGTTCGGCGTGGCAAATGTCCGGCGTGGCAAATGTCGGCACACCATTTATTTTCCTGGAGGGAGGGCGCTGGTGGTAGGCCTCCGTAGCTGCGACGTGGACCGCGCAGGGCGCGTCCCGTGTGTCCCGGCGGTGCCTGGTTGGAGTCACCAGCTGCCACTTAGGGCAGTAAATACGACCGACGGAATGGGGAGAGGCGGGAGCGGGCTACCTGCCCGGCCCGTGCTTTAAATCCCGGCGATTTGCATTAACGGCTGCCGCGGCCCCTTTCGTCAGCGTCTCGGAATAGTGCATGACGTAGCAGTCATAGGTGCTCGGCTAAAGGCCACGCGGCCCGACTCACGTCTCCTCGCAAACCGCCCGCCTCCCGTCTTTCTGGCGCCGCCTCCTCTCGCTCTTTAACCAACGTCGTGTCGCAGGTCAGCTGTCCACCGCTCGCCGCAGGACATTACTCATGGAAAGAGGCAGTTATCTCTCTGCCGACCGACATTAACAGGATATTATACAACTCCTCTGTAGTGCTTTTTCAGGTAACAGGGCGTATGGTTCTTGCTTCGCGCGTTACGTGTTCTGGAAGGCGGCTGCACGAATTACTAAGGAACAATACGTTTGTCATACTAACACTTGAATGGCAATTGTGATTGCTGTTCTTTTTTTTTTTTAATGATTTCCCATCGTAGGAAATTGTGTAATGAACTGCTCATCTGTTCTCTTTGTAATTCATAAACAGGTGGATAGTGTAACAGATAAAGATCTCGTTCTTATACACCACATAATTGTTTTCTTTCATCAGTATCAGATTGGTCCAAACAGCCGGAGTATCAGTTGAGATACCGCACCATGTGAAGATAACCAACAAATTCACTCGGATGTTATTCAAGGGAATAAGTATCTGCAGTCAGTTTTTATGATTTATTGCAACAACTGTGCGAAAATTTGTGATGCCACCAATTTTTGAAGGAGTCATCCTCAGATAACCTCGATGTTCCTTTATCATTTAGCTACAACTGGAAGCAGTTAATTCCATAAATTATCTGCGAGTAGGCATTAGGAGCAATTTAAAATGAAATGATCATATGAAGTTGATCATCGGTAAAGCAGATGCCAGACTGAGATTCATTGGAAGAATCCTAAGAAATTTAAATCCGAAAACAAAGGAAGTTGGTTACAGTACACTTGTTCGCCCACTGCTTGAATATTGCTCACCATTGTGGGATCCGTACCAGATAGGGTTGATAGAAGAGAGAGAGAAGATCCAACGGAGAGCAGCGCGCTCCGGTACAGGACCATTTAGTAATCGCGAAAGCGTTATGGAGATGATAGATAAACTCCAGTGGAAGACTCTGCAGGAGAGATGCTCAGTAGCTCGGTACGGGCTTTTGCTGAATTTTCGAGAGCATACCTTCACCGAAGAGTCAAGCAGTATATTGCTCCCTCCTGCGTATATCTCGCGAAAAGACCATGAGGATAAAATCAGAGAGATTAGAGCCCACACAGAGGCATACCGATAAACTTTCTTTCCGCGAACAATACGAGACTGGAATGGAAGGGAGAACCGATAGAGGTACTCAAGTTACCCTCCGCCACACACCGTCAGGTGGCTTGCGGAGTATGGATGTAGATGTAGCGAAGGAGCTTAAAACACTTAAGAAAGGTAAGGCCCCCAGTCCAGACGATATACCAGTCTAGTTCGTTTCAGAGTACAATATCTCCATACTCAGCAATCACATATAATTGTTCGCTCGTGAAAGATCCGTGCCCAAACACTGGAAAGCTGCACAAGTCACACCAATATCCAAGGAAGGAAATAGGGGTATTCTGCTCAATTACAGACCCATATCACTAACATCGATTTGCAGCAGGATTTTGGAATATATACTGTCCCCATTACCTGAAAAAAAAACGATTTATTGCCAAACAGCCAACATGGATTCAGAAAATATCGGCCTTGTGAAGTCAGGGGTACTATCGACAGGGGATCTCAAATTGATTCCATACTTTTAGATTTCCAGAAGGGTCTTGACACCATTCCTCACGAGGTTCTTCTAAACAATTGTGCGACTGGATTCGTGATTTTTTTGGTTCAGAAAGGTTACAGATCTTAGCAATTGATGGGAAGTCGTCGAATAGAACAGAAGTAATATCTGGCGTTCCTCAACGAGGTGTTATAGGCACTCTGCTCTTCCTGATCTACATAAGCAATTGAGGAGACAATCTGAGCAGCCGTCTTATATTATTTGCAGATGATGCTGTCGTTTGCCGTCTTGTAAAATCATCAGATGATCAAAACTAATTGCAAAATGATTTAGACAAGATTTTTGTACGGTGCGGAAAGCCACAGTTGACTCTAAATAATGAAAAGTGTGAGGTCATCCACATGAGCACTAAAACGAATGCGCTAAATTTCGGTTGCAGGATAAAACACACAAATCTAAAGGCTGTAAATTCAACAATATATTTGGGGATTACAGTAACGAATAACTTAAACTGAAACGATAATGTTGGGAAGGAAGCAAACCAAAGACTGCGATTTATTGGCGCAACATTTAGAAAATGCAACAGGTCTACTAAAGAGGCTGCTTACATTACGCTTTTCCGCCCTCTGCTGGAGTATTGCTGTGCGGTGTGGGATCCGCATCAGATACGACTGAAGTAGGACATCGAAAAACTTCAAAGAAGGGCAGCTTGTTTTCTATTATCGCGAAATATGGGAGAGAGTACAACGGATGTGATACACGAATTGGCGTGGCAATCATTCATTAAAGCAAAGGCGTTCTTCGTTGGAACGAGACCTTATCATAAAATTTCAGTCACCAACTTTCACCTTTGTGTGAAAATATGCCGGCCGCTTACATAAGTAGAAATGAATAAAATAAGAGAAATCAGAGCATGCACGGAAGGGAGTTGGTTCTTCTCGCGCGCTGTTCGAGAGTGAAATGGTATAGAAGTAGCTGGAAGATGGTTCCATGAACCCTCTACCAGACACTTAATTGTGAATTGCAGACTAATGATGTAGATGTAAATAGTTTTCAATGCAGTATGTCGACCATTGCATAATATTTTCAGTACCACGAGAAAACAAGGTCGTGGACTGAACAGCAGTCCACGTGTGCACCATTATCTTTGCCTCTTGAACGGAGACGATCGATCCGAAAGGGGGCCGCGCCTATTCGTCATCACCGATTTCGCCAAATTTATGGCACGTCAGGGCTTGGCCATAAATGAAACTAGTGAAAGAGGAGGCTCCCGATATCCAAGCGTTTATCCGAAATAGCATTTTTGGCGTGGGTCCTGCGAGACGTTAGCCATTTATGCTATGATAGTTACCAGACAGAAGTTGGTATAGCGGAAAGAGTGCAGAACAGTAAACCGGGGACCGTGGGGTCGAATCCCTATGCAGAAAAATTCTTTTATTTTCCGTTTTATCGTTGCCTGCATTACAAATAAACCAAAATAATTCTCAGTGTATTGTATTTAGTGAATTTTCATGAACGGCGTGAAAAGGAAAGGCAGATAAACATTCGAGATTGTAAATAAATTTTTAGGAAGGGGTTGTAAGACGTACAAGGGAACGGGGTTCGTACATAAAATTGCATACTGTTATTTTATAGATGATGATGTACACGTGTCGTGGTGATATGCACCGTAAAAACATGGGAGGCGGTAATTATCTCGGCATCTAAAACTTGTCATAGACTCCACAATTTTTACGGTTCTAGGCTTCTTTTAAAGAACCTATAGAAGAACAGACTTGGTTTACATTCATAAAATATTCTCTCACATCGCGAAATTTTGCAGCAAACTACGGTTAACGCATTATTTCCTCAAATATTGGCGAGGATGGCTGATGATGTACAATGAAATGTATTTTGATGCAGTCTTCACGGGATGTGATTTCATTTTCTCTCTCGCCGGGACGAGTTCACATGCACCAGGGACCTTTTGCCCGCGTCCACCTACGGAGTGCTGCTCTGAAGTTAAAATGAAACACACGGAATACGAACTGCTGTACGCTTTCATTAAAATCTCTTCTTAAAAATTTGTTTACTAAGTCCTCGTGGATGCTGTAAGTACAATCCTTTTGGTAATTTATTTGCTGTTCCAAATTTTCCTTTGCCTTTCTTTTCATGCCTCTTATGAAAATATAGTAAATACATAAATTGGGTATTATTTCGGTTTATTTGTAGTGTAAGTAAAGCAAAAACTGAAAATAAAAACATAAAAAAAAGGTTCCGCACAGTGACTCGACTCCACGGCCTTCGGATTACCGTTCTGTACTCTTTGCGATGCGTCAACCGCTGCCTACCAACTACGCTAAAATAAATGGCTATTACCTCGCCTGACCCGCACCAAAAACACACTTTTTTTTATACGCTTGGCCATCTGGAGCTCTCACTTCTGTTACTTGCATTTCTGGCCATGCCGTGCGTGTACGATACGTTTGGATAACGTCGGTGATGACCAGTAGGCCCGGCCCCCTTGTGAGTGAACTAAACAAATAGGACTCTCGTGCTGTATGGTCTGAATGCAGGATTCTCCATCACCTCAGAAAGATTCTGAAAAGTTTGAACGCTGTGAGTGGTTCTGATAAAAACCATGCCGTTCGGAAGTTGGTTTTGTCGTTTGATTCGAACAGCGGACTTCAAACTGTTGTAAGGCATAGCTTACATTGGTTACGAATGGCACTTTCTGGAAGTAATGTTCTATAATTAGCTGTTTTGTGTCGCAAAAAACTGAACATCAGTTTTTCTTCAGAGGGTTGTCTCTTCTTTTAGACTGGAGGTGCTGGATGTTTTCATTCCATGCTCTGGCACGAAGGTCTGGGTCTACGTTTCGTCTCCAGTGATGATTCGTATAGACTACTTTCTGCTTCGTTAGCATGACTCTCCAACAATTGGTTGACAGTTCCTCAATTGGCTGCTCTTGTGTTCGTCACTGAGTTCTTTGTGGACCCACCTCGTACCGACTTCATGTAAGTTGAGACTTTATGTATGATTTAAATGCAGACTGATGTAAATATATAGGAATTGCGGTGACTATGGTGTTCAGAAACGCGATGCAACGTTCGTTTGGATTTGCACGCACATATGCACAACCATCAGCTCTATAATGGCAAGACGACAAAGAAATTTGTGCTGGGTCAGGACTCGAACCCGGTTTTCCCGCTTATCGCGAGCGATCGCCTTATCATTAAGAACTTCTAACATTGCAGCGCGTCAGCAATCGTGAATAATTTAATGGTTATAAAGAAACCGCCTCGATTGCAAATAGAAACCGGATGTTGACCTAGGTTTCGGCGCGGATAACCACGCCTTCTACGGAACACAATAAAACTGCAAACTGCCTAAAGAGGCATTGTCCAACATTAATACAGAACGCCCAAAAGTGCAAAAGAGTCGCATAAAATGTACCTGAGAGCCCGCGGCCCACCGAACGTTGGCTGGGGTGAGGAAGCACGCTAAGTACAGCTATTGACATGGCACACACGTACCGCTTACTTTGGTGGATTCATAGTAATCATTGCCTTACCATTAGGCTGTCCAAGCATGACTCACGGCCAGCCCCAATCTTTCATATGTCGTCAGCCATGTGTCTACTGCCTGCACACGTACATTTATTATGCACATTCTCGTAGAGGGAAGAAATTTTAATAGAAAGTCGCTTGCCGGGTGTCGGTGATCAGCGGCAAATTCGGGTTGGACTCCCGGGCCGGCACAAATTTTCACTGTCGTCATTCCACAACACAGCTGATGGCTGTTCAGTTTCGCAAATGCGAATACATTTCATGTAATTCATGACGGCTGTATTCGTCGCTGCGCCCGTTTCTTCGAACATGGATGCATCTTCGAAGGAATTGCATCGTACTTCTGAACAACACAGGCACTACAATATCGTATTTATCCGCCTTCACCGGGCAAGCGACTTTCAATTAAAACTTCTTCCCTGTACGAGAATATTGACAATGAATGTACAGGTCCAAGTTGTAGACACGTGGTTGAGGACGTATGGAAGTTCGGGTCTGGTGGTGACTCATACTCGGATAGCGTAAGGGTAAGGCGACCGCTTGCGATAAGCGGGAAATCCGGGTTTGAGTCCCGGTCGGCTCCAAATTTTTATTGTCGTCGTTCCATTATGCAGCTGACGGTTT
Organism: Schistocerca piceifrons; assembly: GCF_021461385.2. Lineage (NCBI taxonomy): Eukaryota > Metazoa > Arthropoda > Insecta > Orthoptera > Acrididae > Schistocerca > Schistocerca piceifrons. Next base: position 162,524,575 of record NC_060142.1, on the reverse strand, counting down.
CCATATTCGCAATTGCAAATACATTTCGTGATATATGTATGATTTGACATTTCATCAATAGCCGTTCCGCTCCAGTCTGGAACCGCGCGGCCGCTACGGTCGCAGGTTCGAATCCTGCTTCGGGCATGGATGTGTGTGATGTCCTTAGGTTAGTTAGGTTTAAGTAGTTCTAAGTTCTAGGGGATTGATGACCTCAGAAGTTAAGTCCCACAGTGCTCAGAGCCATTTGAACCAATAGCTGTTCGTCGGCCAAAATAGGGCACTCAGTAGTACCACCAGTAGTGGACGTGTGTGGACGACCTGCTGTTTCTTCACCCATCACGCTTCTTCTACCATTTTTGAATTGTGCAATCCATTGGCAACCAATTCTCTGTGTTAATGCTTTGCCCTCTAGTCCTCTGAGAATTCTCGCGCCTGGCACACATTCAGACCAGAAAGAACGGAATAGGGAACGCTCTTCTCCACAGGCACAAACGCACAGTGGCTCAGTCATATTTACTTTGTAACATCAAAACGTGAAATGAAATCACAACGGCGAAACTTGGCGTAAACGAAGAGAGCTGTGCCATCCAGCGGTGTGCGGGCGCAGTTAGCGGTACAACCAGCCTATGCACCATTACAGCAAAAGTAAATTATTCTCGAAGTCAAATTAACTGTTTTACACTAGTAAAGTTTTTTCTTTTTTTTTAAAAAAAAAGACTTTCTTCGCCTGAACCACTCAGCTTGTAATTCCCCCTTCGTCCATTCAGCTATCTTGTGTTACCATACGGTGTAACAAGAGGTCGTGGTGTACAGTAGAGCCGTTAGAGAACCATTTATGTATGACTTCGCTGCTTCCATATCCACCGACGATGATAGTACACATGTAATTAATCCGACATAAGAATATTGGAATCGATAGCTCGTAAATTTGTGGTAATATATCAATGCACCACCTCTGCAAACGTAAATATGTCAGTTGACATTGTTTGTGTACTTTTTGCTTAGAGATCATATACGAAGATGATGCGTGATCATTTAGCTGTTACACCAGAATATTTTGCATTTTTCAAGGTTCGGTGCACTTGAGTTGCAGTCTGTTGCTTACACCGATGGGCAGTGAAATCTTGTGCTTCTCTTCTTCAAAGGCCTTCCATTCTTTGTAAATGAGTCCGATGTCATAAAATTGCTTTTCCAAATCCTCTGTTGTTACCGCACTCCGTAAGCAAGTTCTTACTCTACTACTGGCGTACTGTGCCTCAGATTCCGATGCTTCTCATTACTGAAAGCTTGCAACGCATTCATGCAATCAAAGTGATCGGTGCGACTGAACTAGACGTGTTGTGGCGCTCAGTTATGTGACATATGTTCAATATATGAGTTACGTCGCTATCTAACGTGTTTAGGTTAGTCTGACTATGTAACTCTCTATGCAGGGGCGTACCTAGCCAGGGCTGGGGAGGTAATTCCACCTCCCACTGTCTCCGCCCCAGAAAAATAGTATCTTCTTAAACCGAATAAACATCCAGCCCCACAAAACACATGTATCAATACAGTATCCGTTTAAAGAAAGCCAAATAACGCAATGAATATTGATCAGACAAGAAGTGTTCCCAGAGCCATTTGTGGTAGAAACTATCTAATAGCCGGCCTTTGTGGCCCAGCGGTTCTAGGCGCTTCAGTCCGGAACTGTGCTGCTGCTACGGTCGCAGGTTCGAATCCTGCCTCGGGCATGGATGTGTGTGATGTCCATAGGTTAGTTCGGTTTAAGTAGTTCTAAGTCTAGGGGACTGATGACCTCAGATGTTAAGTCCCATAGTGCTTACAGCCATTTTGGAACTATCTAATACTATACTGTCCAGTCACCTAAATGTGACTACCTATCAAAAGACTGAATAACCACCACAGCGAAACCTGCAGGAAGAGACCGAGGTAGTGCGAGTTACCGACAGGGATGTGGACTTATGCCGACTCTTGTGCCGTGGCGAGCTGCGCTAGTTTTCTCGGCTGAAGATCCATTCCGCGAACAGCATGATCGAGAAGTTCCCACTGATTCTCGGTTGGGTTTAAAATCCAGGGAGTTTGGTGGCCAGGGCATTACGGTAAAATCATCCTGGTGCTCTTTCAACCAGACAGGTACAGTGGGAGCTGTCTGACAAGTTGCATTGACCTGTTGGTAGATGCCATCGTGTCGAGGAAAAACAATCTGCAGGTAGGGCTGTGCATAGTCCCCAAGGACAGATGCATACTTGTGTTGATCCACAGTGCCTTCCAGAATGACGAGATCGGAGCTGTCTGACAAGTTACATTTACCTGTTGGTAGATGCCATCGTGTCGAGGAAAAATAATCTGCAGGGAGGGCTGGACATGGTCCCCAAGGACAGATGCGTACTTGTGTTGGTCCACAGTGCCTTCCAGAATGACGAGATCGGAGCTGTCTGAAAGGTGCATTGACCTGTTGGTAGATGCCGTCGTGTTGAGGAAAAACAATCTGCAGGTAGGGCTGGAAATGGTCCCCAAGGACAGATGCATACTTGTGTTGACCCACTGTGCCTTCCAGAATGACGAGATAACGTAGGGAGTGCCCTCCAACCCGGACCCTTCCGACAGTTGTTGCAGACATTTCAAGCTGTACACACCAACGCCCATCTGCCGGATGGAGCATAAAACGTGCTTCATCTGAAAAGGGTACCTGTCGCCACTCAGTGGACGTCCAGCTGCGCTACTGGCGTGCAAATTCCAGCCTTCGTCACCGATGAACGGCAGTCAGCAGGGGTGCGTGAACCAGGCGGCTGCTGCGGCAGCTCCACACGCAGCAACGTTCGCTGAACGGTCGTTGAGGAAACACTGTTGATAGCGCTTTGATTCATCTGGGTGATCAGCTGCTCAATACTTTCACTTATATTCGCCTGCATACATCTCCTCGACCGTCGTTCACCTCTGTCATCTATGGATCGTTGTGCAGCATAGTTACCTTGGCGCCGGTTTTGGATACCGCCATTTTGCCACGCACGGTATGCTCTAACCACGGCGGTGCGCAACGATTAACAAACTTAGCCGTTTCGGAAATGGTCTTTGGGGCGTCAGGTAAATCCCCTGTTTCCCCCTGCCCCCGCCCTCCGACATGCTGACGTTGACCGTCGAATATAGGCAGTGGTCACATTAATGTGAGTGGTCCGTGTATTTCGCGATTCAAACGAAAATTGTCAGGAGTTGTCAGCTACATCCCCCACCTCACCATACCGAGCTCAGATACTGGGGGAGTTCTTGTCTCTACGAGTACTAATACTGCACTTCAAACTGTCAAAGGTAAGGCAACCTTGACAGGATACGTTGAACTGCCAACTTAGACCCTTTAAGTGTCTTGAGGCGACGTTAAACCCTAACCTACCCAATTACACTACTGGTCATTAAAACTGCTACACCACGAAGATGACGTGCTACAGACGCGAAATTTAACCGACAGGAAGAAGATGCTGTGATATGCAAATGATTAGCTTTTCAGAGCATTCACACAAGGTTGGCGCCAATGGCGACATCTACAACGTGCTGACATGAGGAAACTTTCCAACTGATTTCTCATACACAAACAGCAGTTGACCGGCGTTGCCTGGTGAAACGTTGTAAGGAGGAGAAATGTCTATCATCACGTTTCCGACTTTGATAAAGGTCGGATTGTAGCCTATCGCGATTGCTGTTTATCGTATCGCGACATTGCTGCTCGCGTTGGTCGAGATCCAATGACTTAGCAGAATATGGAATCGGTGGGTTCAGGAGGGCAATACGGAACGCCGTGGTGGATCCCAACGGCCTCGTATCACTGGCAGTCGAGATGACAGGCATCTTATCTGTACGGCTGTAACGGATCGTGCAGCCACGTCTCGATCCCTGAGTCAACAGATGGGGACGTTTGCGAGACAACAACCATCTGCACGAACAGTTCGACGACGTTTGCAGCAGCATTGACTATCACTCATAGACCATGGCTGCGGTTACCCTTGACGCTGCGTCACAGACAGGAGCGCCTGCGATGGTGTACTCAACGACGAACCTGGGTGCACGAATGGCAAAACGCCATTTTTTTCGGAGGAATCCAGGTTCTGTTTACAGCATCATGATGATCGCACCCGTGTTTGGCGACATCGCGGTGAACGCACATTCTAAGCGTGTATTGGTCATCGTCATACTGGCGTATCACCCGGCGTGATGGTATGTTGTGCCATTGGTTACACGTCTCGGTCACCTCTTGTTCCGATTGACGGCACTTTGAACAGTGGACGTTACATTTCAGATGTGTTACGACCCGTGGTTCTACCCTTCATTCGATCCCTGCGAAACCCTACATTTCAGCAGGATAATGCACGACCGTATGTTGCAGGTCTTGTACTGGCCTTTCTGGATACAGAAAATGCTCGACTGCTGCCCTGGCCAGCACATTCTCCAGATCTCTCACCAATTGAAAACGTCTGGTCAGTGGTGGCCGAGCAACTGGCTCGTCACAATACTCTTGATGAACTGTGGTATCATGTTGAAGCTGCATGGGCAGCTGTACCTGTACACGCCATCAACGCTCTGTTTGACTCAAAGCCCAGGCGTACCAAGGCTGTTATTACGGCCAGAAGTGGTTGTTCTGGGTACTAATTTCTCAGGTTTATGCACCCAAATTTCGTGAAAATGTAATCCAAAAAAATGTTCAAATGTGTGTGAAATCTTATGGGACTTAACTGCTAAGGTCATCAGTCCCTAAGCTTACTCACTACTTAACATAAATTATACTATGGACAAACACACACACACCCATGCCCGAGGGAGGACTCGAACCTCCGCCAGGACCAGTCGCACAGTCCAGGACTGCAGCGCCTTAGACCGCTCGGCTAATCCAGCGGGGCAAAATGTGATCACATGTCAGTTGTAGTATAATATATTAGTCCAATGAATACCCGTTTATCATCTGCTTTTCTTCTTGGTGTAGCAATTTTAATGGCCAGTAGTGTATATTGTTTATTGAAAGTAGAACTTCATCAAAGTAGGAGATGAAACAGTGTCCAGTGTCGCCAGGAATAAAAGAAACGTCGCAAACGCGTGCCGTATGATTTAAGAAGTGAGCAGATGAGGAGGGGGAGAGGTACGCTGGATGCAGAGGGAGAGGCCGGTGAGGAGTGTGAAACCGGCTGAGCGGCTTCGGGTTCGGCGTTGATGTCAGACCCCCGTGCAGCCGCGGAGAGTGCGGAGACCTTCTGGGAGTCACGCGCGTCCCACTAACCGCCTGCGAGTCGAGCCCCCGAGCTCAAAGGAATAAATTTTCACTCTCTTCTGTCAACATACTGGCGATGCTATCCCCTGGCTATAGATATAAACACGTAGCTGCCCCTGGCCTACTCGCAAAGGCACGCTAGTTGCTGCATGAAGCTATAAAACGTCTTAGATTCAGAGGGACTACTTTGTTCTTCCACATTTGCTGCTTTGCGTGCAATAGGCTGTATCCAGATTAAAACAGAAGCTAATGGCACCATAACAGCGATAAATGCAACTGCCGAGCATGTATGAAACGAGGCCTATTCTAGCAGACCACTGAAAGTCATTTGTTGGACGTGGCGGAACCGGTTTATAGTATTTCGTGACTTCAATTGCTTATAAATGATATTTCAGGTAGATAAAAAAAAAAATACCAGTTACCTATTCAGAATGAGATTTTCACTCTGCAGCGGAGTGTGCGGTGATATGAAACTTCCTGGCGGATTAAAACTGTGCACCGGACCGAAACTCGAACTCGAGACCTTTGCCTTTCATGGGCAAGTGCTCTACCAACTGAGCTACCCAAGCACGACGCACGCCCCATCCTCACAGCTTTACTTCTGCCAGTACCTCGTCTCCTACCTTCCAAACTTTACAGAAGCTCTCCTGCGAACATTGCGGAACTAGCACTCCTGGAAGAAAGGACATGGCTAGTTCTGCAAGGTTCGCAGGAGAACTTCTGTAATGTTTGGAAGGTAGGAGACGTGGTACTGGCAGAAGTAAAGCTGTGAGAACGGGGCGTGAGTCGTGCTTGGGTAGCTCAGTTGGTAGAGCACTTGCCCATGAAAGGCAAAGGTCCCGAGTTCGAGTTTCGGTCCGGCGCACAGTTTTAATCTGCCAGGAAGTTTCAGTTACCTATTGTCAGCATAACAACTCGTTTGATCTCAAAAATGATTATCCCGGCTAATATTTGTCACTCTGCTAAAGAAATCTCCACTTGGCGTTGTGTAGAAATGTTGTCTGTATAGTCGTGTGAGTGCCACTAAATTGATATCATTTATCAGATTTTGCACAACTGTTACTTAAGATGGAATCACTTTTCTCTAGCAAAAGGAACATTCAGTCACAAAATACTACCCACGCACAACACTGACGTATGTCTCCTATTAAAATACTTCATGTAATTCGTCCGAAATAATTAGGCTTCATACATCAGCAAATAAGAAATTGATATTACGTAACGTGCTGTGAGCACTATTTTTAAAGATTCAATCTCAGTTGAATTCTGCCTTTTAAAGTAGATTCGGGACCACCTGTGTATATTTATTTCCATTCAATTATATCTAACATTTATGTTTGTCAAAATTCTCGAATCGAAACTGCCGCGTAGATATTTTTGCTGAGATGGCGGCAGACAGACCATAGTCACTTTTTCTATTGTTATTCTCGATTCATTTTATATCAAGTTAATATATTCAGATAAAAGTCTTTAAGCCTTTTGTTCTCTATTCTTTAGCATTTAAAATTATTCTCAATGAGAAATGTTTCATATTTTTTTATATCAGCTACTAGTAAACTCGGCTGTAAGTTACTAACGTTAATGGTTTTTGTATCCCGCCTGGAAGGCGGCGCGAGAATCTGCTCCTGAAAACTGAAAGGTTGGCCGAATGAAGGAAGTGAGCAGGAGCAGGAAAAGGTAAAACACGTCGGTACTGCGTGTGTCAAATTATAGATGTTTACTATAGGCAAAAACAAGTAGTTGTGTAGTGACCATCGAGGAAGTCCATTATCGCCCTTTGCTCGTAAAACACGTATAGAAATCGCAGAATATAGGCCTATGACGATGCCCCTGGGAATAAGTACGATTGCCCAAACGTGAAACACCTAGGATGCGAATAACTGAAAAAGAGAGCAAGAGCTGACGAGAGATAGTATGACAGTATCTATGATGGGAGGAAGGAAGAAAGACGTCCTAGTTTCGACGACTTCGAGGCCACTACAGACGGTGTGCTGGGGCAGTTAGAGAGGAGTAGTGGAAGTAAGTTTCCCTGGCACGTTGAAGGAACCATCCAGGCATTCCCCTGAAACCTATAACTGGATGGACAAAGGGGGATTTACAAACCACCTCACTCGAATGCGAGTTCAGTGCCTTAACCACAGCGTCACTAACTACACTGCTGTCACAAGAACACAGCCTCGATAGCTTTGCCTGTTTTTGGGAGAAGAGACGAACGGACGTTTCTAATTCTGGCGACAGTTTGTGTGTTACTATTATGTAATTTAATGTTTAATTTAATGATTAATTTACGAATTCGTTAGATACTGAGATTATTTGTGGAGAAAACTCCAGCGGGTCCTCTCCCGCCGCGGTACTGAATTATTCATTCGACAAACCAGGCTGAGTGTTATTAACATTTGTGAGGGTACTGTTCGTGCCGCGCTGTTGCCAGTTCCCTTGTTGTGAGCCGACGGTCGTATAATTCATTTCTGTGGGTCAAGTGCAGGTGCAAACCTTTATGGCACCGCTTGGGTGGCTTCCGTGTCATGTGATCTCGAAGGGTAACTGGCATACAAAGGCGTAGTTCTGTCTTACAGTATGGAAACATTCACTTGGAAATATATGTTTCCGTCCGTCGTTTTGTCACTATAGTATTACTTATTTATTTAGCGACATGTTTCGAAGGTTAAACCTCATCTTCAGGCTAAATGGCATTACAAAAATAACTTTACAAGAAGGTCATACTAATGTTACATAGTCTTTTCGTAAATGCTGTGGTCATCCTGTGGAAGAAGAGAAAACTTAGTAACAGGCGATGTCACTTTGGAAGTTGGACTGATGTTTCCACGAAATAGTTTTGTAATAGTCACTCACTTTGTCCTTCTGGCGTGGCAAAGTGACTGACTGTTACAAAACATTTTCGTGCAAACTTCAGTCCAGCTTCCAAAGTAACATCACCTGTTACTAAGTTTTCTCTTCTTCCACAGGATGACCACAGCATTTACGAAAAGACTATGTAACATCAGTATAACCTTATTGTAAAGTTGTTTTTGTAATGCCATTTAGCCTGAAGATGAAGTTTAACCTTCGAAACATGTCGCTAAATAAATAAGTAATACAATAGTTGACAAAGTTTGTGACTGGTAGCGGTAATTTAAAAAAAAAAACCTTTACATAATTTTCATTTAACCACCCATCGCATTTTCTCCGTAAACCTCGCTAGTCTGCCGATCATTGTCAACTGCTTTATTGCTTTTCACATTCAGAAAACGAATTACTGATATAACTGCGTGATTTTTAGCCAACTTCGCCATTATGAACAAGTACTTAACAGCGCCGGCCGGTGTGGCCAAGCGGTTAAAGGCGCTTCAGTCTGGAACCGCGCGACCGCTACGGTCGCAGGTTCGAATCCTGCCTCGGGCATGGATGTGTGTGATGTCCTTAGGTTAGTTAGGTTTAAGTAGTTCTACGCTCTAGGGGACTGATGACCTTAGATGTTAAGTCCCATAGTGCTCAGAGCCATTTGAACCAGCCATTTTACTTAACAGCGTAAAAAATACACATAGGACTCAAAATGGTGTAATGTCTTCCTTGACTCAAAGCAAATACTGAGCATGCGCCAAACTGCCATTGTAGCGCTTCTCTAGGGAGGGAAAAAATACAAACAGAATGCCCTTCCTGGACAGCCTCGTGTTGCTCAAGTGCCCACGTGGACTTCAACCATCGCCAGCAGACTAGTGGAAATTTTCGTTTCATTTTCACCTCAGTTGTTCCTGGTACGAGTTCCAGAATTCGCCCTTCTTCGTGGGCGCTGAAAATTTGTGTCGTCGCCACAGAAAGACCCTGTATAATTTCCCATGGAAAACAGTGGAGTCCCGCTCCTGCAGCTGCGAAAAGCTACCGATAATCTCGCAGGGCATAGCGAAAATATACCTGTACGCAGGTTGTCGTCGGTATTGCCGGCTATCACTGGAACTGTGTGGTAACAGGTTGGGTGGTGGAGCGCTAAGACGTAGAGGTACGTGGTAACCGAGCCGGCTGACCCGCTTTTGCTGCGCTTTCCGGAACTGGTGGCGCAACCGTGGGTGTTGCCGCCGTACCTCTCTCCGGCTAATGCCACGGACGCCACGGTTCGAATCCCGGTGGACTCCTCTGCTTGGAAGCAACATGAGTGTAGTCCTAGTGCAGTAACTGTTGTACGTATTTTAAGATCGCCGTATTTTTTGCAAGTTTGTCCTCTGTGTCTGTACATAACTCCAACAACTTATTAGCATCGATAGTTGACAAACTTGTCCGTTTTTCCCCAGACTTTCCTCATAGCTTCCGAAGTATTTTTTTCATTTTTTTCTTATAACCATGGTTTCAGGCTGTCTCCACTTCTGACAGAACGTTGCCACATACACCTGGGACTATTATAAGGTTTCTGAGACATATTAACCTCCTTCGTCGCCATCACAGCCGCGCCTCTTCTACGAAGATGAACTAATTTAATATGACAATGTCTGCATGGTATGCACAAACATTAAAGTGAAATTGAATAATAATACAATAACGTACAATGGATACCAATAGGTTCTCATGAAATTTATCCTCTACAAGACGAGAAGTTTTGTGAATATTATAAAATGGTTGTGAAACTCTGCGACTGAGAAACAGTGGTTTCTATCTTATTATAAAAACATATGTCGCTGCCAGTCACCATTTTTCTTTGAAAAATTCTTGTAAAGCGTAAACATCAAACAAACAAACTATCACAGAGATATTGTGCACACAGCATAATCAAAATTAGAGAACAAGACAGACATAGCAACATAATGTTACAGATCGTCAAATTTCTCTGCGTAGGGGATATTTTAGCAATACAGAGCGTCCCAGGAATGGTCAGTATTCAGGGATAGGACGGGAAAGATCATGCGAAACAAAAAAGTCTAGTAAACATGGGCTGCAAAATGCGTACCTTAAGATGCATGAGCACTTGTTCAGTAGAGTATTTCACAGTAGTGAACTCCTCACACTAAGTAGAAATTTTGAGTGTGTCATCTTGTGTCTTCCCGCAGCCACTCAACTTGGACACTTTTCCATACACGACATCATCATCAGCAGAACCGCTCACTGTTGTCTAACCTGTCCGCCAGATCACTCTTGCGTATGCAGAATAATAGCGGTCCTGTCACACTTTCTTGGGGTACTGCTGACGACACCCTTACCTCTGATGAACACTCACCGTCGAGGACAACATATTGGGTTCTATTACTTAAGAAGTCTTAGAGCCACTCACATTTCTGGGAACCTATTCCACATGCTCGTGGCCTTGTTAACAGTCTGCAGTGGTGCATTGTGTCAAAAACTTTCTAGAAATCTAGAGATGTGGCACCTGCCTGTTGCCCTTAAATCGTAGTATGTCCTGTAATGTCTTTACATCCTTTTGTCATATATTTTTAGACATGTCAGATTAGATAGAAAAAGATATCCGTAGTTAACTATAGTTCTGTTACAGTTTTGTTCTAATCCGCTCCCTAACAAACACGGACTAGATTTATACCAGTTTCCACTCAACCAGTTTCACGTATACTGCTCCAATACCGGACTCTACTTCTCCTTTGCAAGAGATATTAACTGAAGCAAGGAGGAAAATCATTCGCAACACTCTTACATAAAACAGACTCTTAGATAAAACACATTTCACAGTAGTGAAGATGGATAAGAGTTCATAGCTCTTAAGGTATGCAATTTGCGAGCCCATGTTTGTTTACTCGACGTTTTTTTCTTATTTTGGTCCATACTATAACCTCTCAATATATGAAAAGCATAGAGCTTGCAGTAGAAGAGATTTGTTTCACAGTATTGAAGATGAAGTAGTTCTCATTGCTCTTAAGGTATGCATTTTAAAGGCTCATGTTTAAAAGACTCCTTTGCTTCGAATAATCATTCCTGTCACATTCCTGAATATTGACTATTCCCCCTCCGACAACCTGCATAAGAACGTCAGTGTCTTATGAAAAAATTGTATGGTGAATGTTTTGGGGCGGCCTGCAATGAGATCAATATTCTTCACTAATTTAGGCGATACAAAGCTTCAGAAGATTGGTCTGAAAATATCGTTACGTATCATTTAAGTTACATCTACATCTATACTTCGCAAGCCACCTGACGGTGTGTGGCGGAGGGTACCTTGAGTACCTCTATCGGTTCTCCCTTCTTTTCCAGTCTGGCATTGTTCGTGGAAAGAAAGATTGTCGGTATACCTCTGTGTGGGGTCTAATCTCTCTGATTTTATCCTCACGGTCTCTTCGTGAGATATACGTAGGAGGGAGCAATATACTGCTTGACTCCTCGGTGAAGGTATGTTCTCGAAACTTCAACAAAAGCCCGTACCGAGCTACTGAGCGTCTCTCCTGCAGAGTCTTCCACCGGAGTTCATCTATCATCTCCGTAACGCTTTCGCGATTACCAAATGATCCTGTAACGAAGCGCGCTGCTCCCCTTTGGATCTTCTCTATCTATTCTATCAACCCTATCCGGTGCGGATCCCACACCGTTGAGCAGTATTCAAGCAGTGGGCGAACAAGTGTACTGTAACTTACAGGGTTATTACAAATGATTGAAGCGATTTCACAGCTCTACAATAACTTTATTATTTGAGATATTTTCACAATGCTTTGCACACACATACAAAAACTCAAAAAGTTTTTTTAGGCATTCACAAATGTTCAATATGTGCCCCTTTAGTGATTCGGCAGACATCAAGCCGATAATCAAGTTCCTCCCACACTCGGCGCAGCATGTCCCCATCAATGAGTTCGAAAGCATCGTTGATGCGAGCTTGCAGCTCTGGCACGTTTCTTGTTAGAGGAGGTATAAACACTGAATCTTTCACATAACCCCACAGAAAGAAATCGCATGGGGTTAAGTCGGGAGAGCGTGGAGGCCATGACATGAATTGCTGATCATGATCTCCACCACGACCGATTCATCGGTTTTCCAATCTCCTGTTTAAGAAATGCCGAACATCGTGATGGAAGTGCGGTGGAGCACCATCCTGTTGAAAGATGAAGTCGGCGCTGTCGGTCTCCAGTTGTGGCATGAGCCAATTTTCCAGCATGTCCAGATAGACGTGTCCTGTAACGTTTTTTTCGTTCTGCGAAAAGGGGCCGTAAACTTTAAACCGTGAGATTGCACAAAACACGTTAACTTTTGGTGAATTGCGAATTTGCTGCACGAATGCGTGAGGATTCTCTACCGCCCAGATTCGCACATTGTGTCTGTTCACTTCACCATTAAGAAAAAATGTTGCTTCATCACTGAAAACAAGTTTCGCACTGAACGCATCCTCTGCCATGAGGCCGGCCGGAGTGGCCGAGCTGTTAAAGGCACTACAGTCTGGAACCGCACGACCGCTACGGTCGCAGGTTCGAATGCTGCCTCGGGCATGGATGTGTGTGATGTCCTTAGGTTAGTTAGGTTTAAGTAGTTCTAAGTTCTAGGGGACTTATGACCACAGCAGTTGAGTCCCATAGTGCTCAGAGCCATTTGAACCATTTTTTTCTTCCATGAGCTGTTGCAACCGCGCCGAAAATTCAAAGCGTTTCACTTTGTCATCGGGTGTCAGGGCTTGGAGCAATTGTAAACGGTAAGGCTTCTGCTTTAGCCTTTTCCGTAAGATTTTCCAAACCGTCGGCTGTGGTACGTTTAGCTCCCTGCTTGCTTTATTCGTCGACTTCCGCGGGCTACGCGTGAAACTTGCCCGCACGCGTTCAACCGTTTCTTCGCTCACTGCAGGCCGACCCGGTGATTTCCCCTTACAGAGGCATCCAGAAGCTTTAAACTGCGCATACCATCGCCGAATGGAGTTAACAGTTGGTGGATCTTTGTTGCACTGTTATGACTGACTGATGTGAGTGCATTTCAAGCACGACATACGCTTTCTCGGCTGCTGTCGCCATTTTGTCTCACTGCGCTCTCGAGCGCTCTGGCGGCAGAAACCTGAAGTGCAGCTTCAGCCGAACAAAACTTTATGAGTTTTTCTACGTATCTGTGGTGTGTCGTGACCATATGTCAATGAATGGAGCTACAGTGAATTTATGAAATCGCTTCAATCATTTGTAATAGCCCTGTACTTCCTTTGTTTTCGGACTGCATTTCCTTAGGATTCTTCCAACGAATCTCAGTGTGGCATCTGCTTCACCGACGATTAATTTTATATGGTCATTCCATTTTATATCACTCCTAATGCCTACTCACAGATAATTTATGGAATTAACTGCTTCCAGCTGCTGACCCGCTATATTGTAGCTAAATAATAAAGAATATTTCTTTCTATGTATTCGCAGCACATTACACTTGTCTACATTGAGATTCAGTTGCCGTTCCGTGCACCATGCGTCAATTCGTTGCAGATCCTCTTGCATTTCAGTACAATTTTCAATTGTTAGAAACTCTCTATATACTACAGCATCATCCGCAAAAAGCCTCAGTGAACTTCTGATGTTATCCACAAGGTCATTTATATATATTGTGAACAGCAACGGTCCTACGACACTCCCCTGCGGCACACCTGAAATCACGTAGCCAGCACGTTCGAATTTGCGAATTCATATACCATTACATGTTACTTAAACATTCATGAAGATAAAACTCAGCTGCACTAGTATTCTTTGCCTTCGCTTTCTCGTCTATTTTTTACAAAAAATTCCACTAAAAAAAGAATCATAAGTGTTGCACCCATTTTCTAGTGGAACAGAAAGTTTTAATTAAACTTATATTTTAAAAATTTTCGAATATCAGCAATGAAGCAAAATACGTACGTCTTTTGTTTGTTACCACGTGCCGAAGAACTTTTTTCCAGGGACTTAAAGTGCTTATAAAGTTTTATGTGTATCCCTGAACGTGAGACACACTCCTGGTTAGTCACAGTTATATGCGAGAGGTGCTCAATACATATAGCAACACTCAATCAGTTTCGCTTGTAAAAATGCGGAATTTATTGTGGCACATCGTGAAACATTCCCGCTTTAGCCGCTGCAGTTTCATTAATTTCCGATTGGTGGCTGCGCTGTACGTAGCTTTCAAACTGACGTCTGCAACGGAGGAGCGTTCCAAACAGAGAACTGTCATTGAGTTTCCTTTTGCGGAAAAGCAGAGCTTTGCAGATATTCATAGGCGCTTTCAGAATGTGTACGGAGACCTGGCAATGTACAAAAGCACCATGAGTCACTGGGCGAGCCGCCTGCCGTCATCGCTACAAGGTCGCACAAACCTGTCTGCCGCGTGCCGGCAGGCGGCACACACTTATGACACCTACAATGTTGAAACGTGCGGACACTCTCATTCTACGTGATAGGCAGATCACAGCCAAACAACTCGCTGCTCAAGTGTACGCCTCTGCTGGTAGTGTTGACACACTTGTTCATCAATTGGGATACTCAAAAGTGTGTGCCCGTAGGGTTCTACGCGCCTAAGGGAAGACCATAAAGGGCAAGGAGGGACCACCCGTGTGGTATTGCTTGCGCGTTATGAGGACGATTGTGACAATATTTTGGCAAACATAGTCACGGACGTTGAAACATGAATTCATTATTTTCAACCGAAAACAAAACGGCAATACATGAAGTGGCGCCACACCACTTCTCCTCCAAAGAAAAAGTTCAAAGCCGCACACGCAGCCGGTAAAGTCATGCCGACGGTCTTCTGGGACTCCGAAGCGGTTATTCTGTTTCATGTCCTCTCTCATGATGCAGCGATCAACTCTGAAGTAAATTGTGCTAGCCTCAGGGAATTGACGAAATGACTTCAGCATGTTCGTCGGCTCAAAAATGCGGATGAACTTCTCCATGACAAATCGCGGCCTCACACAAATCTGTGCACCCTAGAGGAGCTCAAAAAACTGCACTGGACTTTTATTCAAATGTGTGTGAAATCTTATGGGACCTAACTGCTAAGGTCCTCAGTCCCTAAGCTTACACATTACTTAACTTACATTATCCTAAGGACAAACACACATACCCATTCCCGAGGGAGGACTCGAACCTCCGCCGGGACCAGCCTCACAGCCCATGACTACAGCGCCTGAAACCGCTCGGCTAATCCTGCGTGGCGGACTGTTCTTCCTCGGCCATCCTACTGCGCGAGTCTCACACCTTCCGACTGGATCTTTTTATGCCAATGAACAGTGCACTCCGCGGGAAGCAGTGCGTGGATGATGGGGAGGTTACTGATGCAGCGAGACTTTGGCTCCGACGTCGACCAGTAGAGTGGCACCATGTGAGCATTCAGGCCCTCCCAGTAAGATGGCGTCAGGCCATCAGACTGAACAGAGATTATGTTAAGAAATACACTACTGGCCATTAAAATTGCTACACCAAGAAGAAATGCAGATGACAAACGGGTATTCATTGGACGAATATATTATACTAGGACTGACATGTGATTACATTTTCACGCAATTTCGGTGCATAGATCCTGAGAAATCAGTACCCAGAACAACCACCTCTGACCGTAATAACGGCCTTGATACGCCTGGGCATTGAGTCAAACAGAGCTTGGATGGCGTGTACAGGTACAGCTGCCCATGCACCTTCAACGCGATGCCACAGTTCATCAAGAGTAGTGAGTGGCGTATTGTGACGAGCCAGTTGCTCGGTCACCATTGACCAGACGTTTTTAGTTGGTGACAGATTTGGAGAATGTGCTGGCCAGGGCAGTAGTTGAAGATTTTCTGTATCCAGAAAGGCCCGTACAGGACCTGCAACATGCGGTCGTGCATTATCCTGCTGAAATGTAGGGCTTTGCAGGGAACGAATGAAGGGTAAAGCCACGGGTCGTAACACATCTGAAATGTAACGTCCACTGTTCAAAGTGCCGTCAATGCGAACAAGAGGTGACCGAGACGTGTAACCAATGGCACCCCATACCATCACGCCGGGTGATACGCCAGTATGGCGATGACGAATACAAGCTTCCAATGTGCGTTCACCGCGATGCCGCCAGACACTGATGCGACCACCATGATGCTGTAAACAGAACCTAGATTCATCCGAAAAAATGACGTTTTGCCATTCGTGCACCCAGGTTCGTCGTTGAGTGCACCATCGCAGGCGCTACTGTCTGTGATGCAGCGTCAAGGGTAACCGCAGCCATAGTCTCCGAGCTGATAGTCCATGCTGCTGCAAGCGTCGCCGAACTGTTCGTGCAGATGGTTGTTGTCTTGCAAACGTCCCCGTCTGTTGACTCAGGGATCGAGACGTGGCTGCACGATCCGTTACAGCCATGAGGATAAGATGCCTGTCATCTCGACTGCTAGTGATACGATGCCGTTGGGATCCAGCACGGCGTTCCGTATTACCCTCCTGAACGCACTGATTCCATATTCTGCTAACAGTCATTGGATCTCGACCAACGCGATCAGCAACGACGCGATACGATAAACCGCAATCGCGATAGGCTACAATTCGACCTTTATCAAAGTCGGAAACGTGGTGGTACACATTTCTCCTCCTTACACGAGGCATCACAACAACGTTTCACCAGACAACGCCGGTCACCTGCTGTTTGTGTATGAGAAATCGGTTGGCAACTTTCCTCATGATGGCACGTTGTAGGTGTCGCCACCGGTGCCAACCTTGTGTGAATGCTCTGAAAAGCTAATTTTGCATATCACAGCATCTTCTTCCAGTCTGTTAAATTTCGCGTCTGTAGCACGTCATCTTCATGGTGTACCAATTTTAATGGCCAGTAGTTTAGGATTGTGTAGCTAAAAGAGTGGGGAATAATATAGTGTATTGGAATCCTGAATAAAACCAACCTGCTTTCAGAAAAAAAAAAACGGTTCTATTGCTTATTGAAGGCCCCTCGTAAGTGAATGTTAACGTTATGTTCCTATTATGAGCGGAAGAAATTTGAAACGTGCAGACAGTACTGTAATAGATTGCTTCGTTGTGCGAAGTGTCTGTGTCTGTTCAGAGACATGGCCACGTCCTGCCTGCAGCTGCGTGAGGACGCCTCGCTTGTTCCCACCCTCGCACACTGCTCTGAGATTGCTCTGCGACTCCAGTGACACAAATTCCACACTAATTTCCAGGCCATTACGTACATCCCCCGTTACAACTCGAGCCGAAATAACTCCTCACGCCCATCACCAATTTAGCTCTAGCAATGCCAATTTCTGTGGGACCATTACATTCGCCTATTTTCTTTTTGCTGCGTTATTCCACTTTACACACGCAACCCAGCCTCTGCGACCTACCCGAATGTTCACAATGCTGAAGCGGTTTCTAGAACTGCTTCGTTAACCATTACAAATTTCGATCGTCTGGTATTCTGAGCGGAATTCAAATGAAACGTAAAATATAGCGTAATTCATTAATGAAACCTCAGAAAGCTGGAAGGAATTTATGTAGAAGTTCGAAACTGGTTGAGATGTTAGTACAAAGCGAAACGAACGTGTAGTGCCGTTGTGCCAAATATTGTTCAAAATGACTCCTTTCCTTTGTTCGTGTAACACATTTTAGCGGCAACTTCGTACAGCAAACAGTTTACTGGTGACTACTCTCTTGTAGTATGAAATCACTAGATCGTGAGTCCCAAGCAGAAGCACACAAGTAACGACGAACAGCTTGTGCTCCAGTGGTATTCAGAATTACAATCCGACAAAATTTAGCAGTTTCTAACAAAGAACGTATAAGATGATAAAAAAGTTTTCCAAATTTGTTAAGGCTTTCGTGGCCACTTGTTGACAAACTGCCTGTTGGATTCTGACTTAGGTTCTTCGGCCGACATTTTTTTGGTGATTTTTCTGACGTTTCACCAGCACGAGTGGCTGGCATCGTCAAAGCTTCACCCTCCATTGCTGTTTGTGGACTGGAGTCGAACTCGCGGCCGCAAGCTATATGTACCTGGCGCACCAATATCCAAGGGCTTTTTCGTGGTCATTTCCGGTACAGTTCTTCTCTTGCTACCTGCAGACGTCGTTCACTGCAGCACGGGAATCGAATATCCGTTCACGTTGAGACTTTCTCATGTTTGTATATTTCTATGGCTTCTCTGAACAGGAATGTGTGGATAGATCTCCGCTACAGTCAGAACTTCCGTGTCGGTGAATTTTACTGTGTGTTTGGCCTCACACAGCGCGTGCTCTGCCACGGCCGATTTCTCCAACAGCCCCAATCTGCAATGCCGCTTATGTTGTGTGATCCTGGTGTTGACTGATCGTCCAGGCATTCCAACATAAAGGTCAAACAGCTACCCTTTCTACATGTGCTGATCGTAAGGGGTGATGAAAGCATGGAAAACACAGCGTGTATCGAAAACTGACAGACACGGACCGATACCTTCACAAACTGTCAAATCACCAACCGAGCCAGAAAAGGGGCATGGTTAATACGCTCGCAACTCGAGCAAGACGAGTACGTGAGCCGCAGCCCATCGGACGCGAAAATCAACACCCGGAAAGCGTTCTGAGCAGCAGGGGGTACGCCACCAGATGTATAAGAAGTGTAACAAAGTCAAATTCGCGGCGAAGTGTACATCGGAAAAAGAAATGTCGGGTACGGCATTTCTGCTATACATTCCCAGAGTGACGGACAGAATTAACTGTATATTGCGCAAACGCACCCTAAAGACAATTTACAAGCCTACAAAAAAGATCAAAGAGTGTCTCAGATCGGCAAAGGATATCAGTAATTGTCGTGTGCATGAACGATCAGAAGGCCGGTTATGAAGTCTTCATACTGTTGTTTTTATTGTGGTCTTTAGTCCAAAGACTGGTTTGATACAGCTCTCCATGCTACTCTATCCTGTTCAAGCCTCTTAGTCTACTTCCTTATGAACCTGCTTACTGTATTCATCTCTTGACTGCCTCTACGATTTTTATCACCCACACTTACCGCCAATAATAATTGGTGATCCCTTGATGCCTCTGAATGTATCC
This sequence comes from Schistocerca piceifrons, assembly GCF_021461385.2. Classification (NCBI taxonomy): domain Eukaryota; kingdom Metazoa; phylum Arthropoda; class Insecta; order Orthoptera; family Acrididae; genus Schistocerca; species Schistocerca piceifrons. The sequence goes on along the minus strand of NC_060142.1, from coordinate 162,505,439 downwards.
TACCAATCGATGCCTTCTTCTAGTCAGGTTGCACCACGAATTTCTCTTCTCCCCAGTTCTATTCAGTATCTCCTCATTAGTTACGTGATCTACCCATCTAATCTTCAGCATTCTTATGCATCACCACATTTCAAAAGCATCTATTCTCTTCTTGTCTAAACTGTTTATCGTTCATGTTTCACTTCCATACAAATACTTTCAGAAAGGACAACCTGACAGTTAAATCTATGTTCGATGTTAACAAATTTCTCTTTTTCAGAAACGCTTTTTTTGCCATTGCGTCTACATTTTATATCCTCCATACTTAAGGTATTATCAGTTATATTGCTTTCCAAACAGCAAAACTCATCCAATACTTTAAGTATCTCATTTCCTGATCTAAGTCACTCAGCATCACCTGATTTAATTAGACTACTACCTTGTTTTGCTTTTTTTGATGTTGATCTTATACCCTCCTTACAAGACACTGTCCGTTCTGTTCAACTGCTCTGCCAAGTCATTTGTTGTCTTTGACAGAATTACAATGTCATGAGCAAACCTCAAAGTGTTTATTTCTTCTCTCTGGACTTTAATTCCCAATCCAAATTTTTCTTTTGTTTCCTTTACTGCTTGCTCAGTATACAGATTGAATGACATTGGGGGTAGGCTACAACCCTGTCTCACTCCTATCTCAACCACTGTTTCCCCCTTTCGTGCCCTTCTACTCTTATAACTGCCATCTAGTAAATAGCCTTTCCCTCCCAGTGTTTTACCCCTGCCACCTTTAGAATTTGAAAGAGAGTATTCCAGTCAACATTGTCAAAAGCTTTCTCTAAGTCTACAAATGCTAGAAATGTCAGTTTGCCATTCCTTAACCGATCTTCTGTGAGTAGTCGTAGGGTCAGTATTGCCTCGCGTGTTGATAAATTTGTCTGGACTCCAAACTGAACTACCTCGAGGTTGGCTTCAACCAGTTTTTCCACTCTTCTGTAAACGATTGGTCTTAGTATTTTGCAACCGAGACTTATTAAACTGATATTTCGGTAATTTTCATACCTGCCAGCGCCTGCTTTATTTGGCAAGAGAAGGTGCTAGGGCATGACGTATGAGAAACAGTAGCACGCTCTATGAGAAAACCATGCATACCGTAACTGTGGGTGCATGATAGAGAGCGTATTAGACCGCAGTCTCTGCAAAAAAGTATGACTGAGTAAATGGTATCTCCAGAAAAACCACCCTGTATAATATACAATACTACTGTCCACCCGAACGACTATGGAATACAGCGAGCAAATTAAATAGCAAACACATGAAGATCCATTATGTAAGCCCACGTAAAATGAAAGTACGTAAAGAAGACATAAAGCCGTCCTCACACGAGACAAGGCAACCAACTTTGACGTGGTCGTGGGCGCTGACGCGACATCCGACCCCACGAGAGAGCGCCTAAGGCACGTAGGATGAGCTGGTTAACGTGATTTGCGTTCTCAGCACTCTGCAGCGACCGTTGTCGGATTTATTTGGCTCATAAATCACAAAATAGACGCACGTAAAGAAGCTGCGTTAACACTGTTACAGATTGTCGAAGAAGAGCAGAGAAATATCACGAAGAAGATTCTGGGGTCGTCCGTGACTCGAACAGCGTATTGCTACAAGAACACTACATAATGCTGTACAACGATTTGACATGTATATTAGCAGAAGTTATTCACCAGTGAAACTGAATCTCCATCACATTTTCGGTTTTAAAATGATTATAATTATAGTTTCTAATGTCAGTTTGCGCGTGCATAATATACATATTCTCGATGTTGCACTCACTTCCAACCCACTGAAATAACGTATTTCGTCCCATAGAATTCAAGATCGAGATTCGTTTCGTAATTTCATACGAATGGAAGAGGAGATTTTTTCGAAGCTGCTCGCCATCATTGGAAAATATATTTGCCGGCAAGGTACAAACGTGAGCCAGTCCTCACACTCAGAGATAGGTTGATATTTTTTACAGGAAGTTTTATAGAGTATAACCCCGCTTTTACGCTCCTGGAATTAACGTTTCCCCGCCGTTTACGACATTTTTTATCGGTCCCGTCAAATTTCCTATGCCCACAATGTTAATTTGCACCTGATTTTGCGTCAACATATTTATAATTTTCGCGTGGTTTACGCATTACAAAAAAAATGTTTGTAGAGAAAATATGATGCTGGCATGACGTTGGCCGTCCAGTAGTGTTTACAGATATTAACTGGTTAAGTTTCTTGAGACCAGGGCACTCCATTCAGCGGATTTCAACCGGTAAACGAGTTAAAGTTATAACAATTTGTGCCGTATCTCCCGCCGCTGCCAAGCTCTACTTGGCGTGGTGGCTGATGGGAGTAACTAGGTTCGTTCAAATGAAGATATCGTGACCAATCATAACCATTTCCAAATTGTCCCTGCTGCGCAAATGCAGTTTCGTGATTGTTGTGATCATCGTGAGACCTTTGCCGAACCATATTTAGCGTGTTTCGGCGTATGACCACGTGGAGCGCTAGTTGACATCGTCACTCACTTTGCGTTGCTCAAATGTTGTTAGTGTAAACACAGAGCCGGTTACGTATTGTATTCATGCAAAGCAAAACGTGTTTAGAGAATTTAATCTCGTTGTCAAGTGCAGTATTTACGTATGTATTTTTTGTGATGTTACACAAACAGACATTGTAAGTGGCAGTTTGCGGGCGCGCGCGTTTGTGTGTGTGTGTGTGTGTGTGTGTGTGTGTGTGTGTGTGTGTGCGCAGGGCGGGGCGGGGGGGGGGGGGGGGGGGGGGTTCTACATCACTGATGAGGAACAGTACCCGATAACCTCTAAAAGACGACTACAGTGGAAGAGATGCAGAATAACACATATTCAGACACCATACAAAATACTTATTTACATATTTGCACTTCACAATGATAAAAAATTTTCGAAACGCGTCATGCTAATCGTGAAAAATACGTAACTAGTGCAGTATTTCATTATTTAAATAATGAATGACAGCTGCAGGCTTTCAAAAACATCGATTATGACATGAAATTGAGTCAAACATTCGTACTTCCCAGACAGTTATCAGTTCCAGGTACATCAGTGGTTTTTATTAGATAATAAACTTTCATTAGATAGTAAAAAAGTCACCGAGAAATCTTTTGATGCCTGTTATGAACATATATCATACATAAAGTGCAAGTGGGTATACTATACGTAACTTTTACAGCTTAAAACGTTGTTTCCCACATTTTACATTTTACCGCGTTTTGCACCATTTTTTTTGAAGTCCCTTGAAAAGTATAAAAGTGGGATTTCATTGTAGTAGCAAAAATTTCCGATGTGTAACTTGTGTTTACTTTCACACTTATATAGGCAGTCACGCTAAGATCTCTGGCTACTGAAGAAACATTCCTGCCTTGACCTGTGCAACAAGAATTGCTGCAAATACATTATTGATAATAAATAATATGGACTTTAGAGGTAATACTTATATTAAATGAGCAAGAAAGATCCAGAATCTTTTAGAAAACAAAATGCGAAACAAAAATTTGGAATAAAGTGGACGCTAACGTGCTTCCTTCCACTTTACAACTCATGAGCTCATGACGCTATTAACTAAGCTGCAGTCGTAGCATAATAACCACACCTCAGTATACGCTTATGTGGCATACACTGTAAAGACTATCCTTACAAATGTCATTATTTTATACTTAATTTAATTGTACAAGAAAGACGCCCTTTTGATACATCATCATTGTGCCGTAGAATTGAAACGCTATATTTTCGTGACACACAAATTGTAACACAGAAAGCATCAACTGCAGGAAGCCTTTACCTATCAATATGTAGTTGCCTGTCATTTTATTATAACAAATCGTAGCTAAAAAGACGCATTTTCGAGAGATCCTCAGTTTGCTGATGCTTTGAAACAGCTTATTTTCACACCACGAACTCTATGAGAGAGGAAACCCACTAAATATGATGTTTAACGCCATACAATATGGCGGCTCCTAAGTCCTGCGTGTGATGTAAAACGATGTCGCATCTGACTGGCCACGTTTCTCTCCACGAGGAAAAAAATTTGACATGCCAGATTCTTTATTTCACGCTCCGCAGTAAAAGTGAGCTTGCGCACTGTATCTTTTATGTGTACGCTATCTGATTTGTCGGTTGTATTCGAAGGTCTAGAACTCAGATTTTCATAACGCACTTCAATGAAATTGTCTTGTGTCCGATTCAGTTCTCTTGCTGACTCACCTTGTGGTCGATGTGACGCAGCGTTGTACACAATCATTCCGTATCCGAACCGAGAACTTGCCGACACAATGTTTACTCACGGAAAGGCAAATGCCAACGGTCAGTGGGCACCAAGGGTGTATCAGGAGACCTATCCCCGCCGACTACTACCACAGCATTCAATGTTTGCAACAGTGTTTCGCCGTTTGTCTGAGAAGGGTCGTTTCAGGAAGCAGAAGATCACGAAGGATGTACCCGAAATGTTCAGACACCAGATTTGGAGGAAAACTGTGGAAGGCGACCGCCGTGTCAGTATCAGGCAGTTGGCCCGCCAATACAGAGTAAGCCAGACGACCGCCTGGAATATTCTCAGCCGGCCGCTGTGGCCGAGCCGTTCTAGGCGATACAGTCTGGAATCGCGCGACCGCTACGGTCGCAAGTTCGAATCCTGCCTCGGGCATGGACTTGTGTGATGTCCTTAGGTTAGTTAGATTTAAGTAATTCTACGTTCTAGGGGACTGATGACCTCAGATGATAGCGCTCAGAGCCATTTGAATTTGGAACATTTCTCCATGACAATTGTTATCACCTCTTTCACTAATATCGTGTGCAGAGCTTACTAGCGACAGACTTTCCACACTGGGAGCAGTTTTGTCACTGGTTTCTTCACCAGGCAACCACAATTCCGGGATTTGAGTCATCCAGCCTATTCACAAATGAGGCCACCTTTACGCGGAATGGTATCTTCACTTTCATAACAGGCATCTGTGGGGTAGTATGCAGAACCCGCATTGTATGGTGACAGAAAATCATCATCATCGGTGCAGCCGGAATATGTCGGCCGCAATAATGGGCGACGGTATTTTGGGACCAGTCTTCCTTCCACGTCGCCTAACAGGCAGGAACTAATGGCGTTTCATGGGAATGACTTTGCCTCTCCTACTGGAAGAAGTGCCACTGACGATTCGCAGGGTTATGAGGCTGCTACATGATGATGCTCCATACTATTTCGCCGTTAACGTCCGGACGCATCTCAATCGTGTCTTCCTTGGTCGATGGATCGGAAGAGGGGGTCCAATCACATGGCTTACTCATTCACCGGATCTCAACGTGTGCGATTTAAGGTTATGGGGCCATCTCAGATGTGGAGACACTGGAACAGTGTATTCATGCTGCCTTTGACACTGTTCGGATGCAGCCTGGTCGATATGAATGTGTGAGACAGAACATGCTACGGCTCATACACGCCTGCGTTGAGGCATATGGAAGTCATTTTCAACACTTACTGTAACTGGCTGCATGGTACAGCACGTATTAGACTGCAGTCTCTGTAGCAACGTATGAATGAATAAGTGGTCTCTAACATGGAAACCATGTGTTTCCGGATGGGTTCATTAGACCTTTTTTGTTCCGTACCCTCTCATCGATCAGTTCTTAGAGTTTGTACACGGTGGAAGAAATCACCCTGTATAACTATGAAGTCCATAATTTATTGTACATGTTGTTGTCGTGGTCTTCAGTTCGGAGACTGGTTTGATGCAGCTCTCCATGCTACTCTATCCTGTGCGCGCTCCTTCATCTCCCAGTACCTACTGCAATCTAGATCCTTCTGAATCAGTTTAGTGTACTCATCTCTTGGTCTCCCTCTACAATTTTTACCCTCCACGCTGCCCTCCAATACTAAATTGGTGATCCCTTGATGCCGGCCGGGGTGGCCGAGCGGTTCTAGGCGCTACAGTCTGGAACCGCGCGACCGCTACGGTCGCAGGTTCGAATCCTGCCTCGAGCATGGATGTGTGTGATGTCCTTAGGTTAGTTAGATTTAAGTATTTTTAAATTCTAGGGGACTGATGATCTCAGCAGTTAAGTCCCATAGTGCTCAGAGCCATTTAAACCATTTGATCCCTTGATGCCTCAGAACATGTCCTACCAACCGATCGCTTCTTCTAGTCAAGTTGTGCCACAAACTCCTCTTCTCTCCAATTCTATTCAATACCTCCTCATTAGTTATGTGATCTACCCATCTAATCTTCAGCATTCTTCTGTAGCACCACATTTCGAAAGCTTCTATTCTCTTCTTGTCCAAACTATTTATCGTCCATGTTTCACTTCCATACATGGCTACACTCAATGGAAATACTTTCAGAAATGACCTCCTGACACTTAAATCTATACTCGATGTTAAAAAATTTCTCTTCTCCAGAAACGCTTTCCTTGCCATTCCCCGTCTACATTTTATACCCTCTCTACTTCGACCATCATTAGTTATTTTGCTCCCCAAATAGCAAATCTCATTTACTACTTTAAATGTCTCATTTCCTAATCTAATTCCCTCAGCATCACACGAGTTAAGTCTACTACATTCCATTATCCTCGTTTTGCTTTTGTTGACGTTCATCTTATATCCTCCTTTCAAGCCATTGTCCATTCCATCTATTGTACATATAAACATCAAAAATAGAGCTGACTGACTGAAAAATGTTGCCCACACATTCTTAATAAATACGGCTGAGCGCCCAAGAATCCCATTTAGCAAAATACATCACCAGAAACAGAGAAACTGTCTGTCAACTGCATATGACTACAGTGATATAAAAACAAAAAAATTACGAATGCAGAGAAGGGAACGAGAAAGAGAACAGAGAGAGGATGAGGGGCTTGGCTGGAACCAGACGGCGGACGGCCTTATTGGCATCAGAACGGGAAACTCGGAGTGATGGATGGCGGGCTGTTGTTGCTGTGAAATATGGCCGCGGATGCTGCCGTCGGCAGACCGTGGCGGCCGCTGTTCGCGGGAGGACGCCATCCGAGCGCCGCGCGGCCAGACAGACGTGCGCCGTCATTCCGCGGTCCTCCCCAGGAAGCAGCGGGCTTTTTATCGCCGGCCTCAGGTGCTGTGCGCCCCAGCTTGTCTCATCCGTAGCTTGCTGTTGCTGTAATGAAGTCTCAGGCCCACTATGTGACTGTATTTACTGCCTGAACCAGCATTCCCACAACGCTGCCCTGTTGCTAAAGACGCTTTCGGTTTCCAGGAAAATATAATAAATCTTATTTGGAAACTAAGTATTTCAGAGTAACGAATTAACGCTGTCTCATTTGAATGTGACCTGCTGGCCATAAGTGGGACGGTCATTACAAAATGCAGTACGACAAAAGTAGGCGAAGGAATATGCCGTTATATTAACAGAATCTTCCGTCGGTTCTTGGTAGAACAACATTATAATAATAAATGAAAAGCACCAGTTTGCTTTTGTTCTACAATATTATTTTTATTGCTAACCGGTTTTCGGCTTACAAGGCCATCTTCAGGCATTTACTGAGTATTATCACCAAAGAAGTTAAATGTTAGCAGAGAACACTGGAAGAGAAGTAACACATCTAGAGTGAAGTAGAAACATACAGTGAGTAACATCTTTGCAATGAAATAGTAAAAACTGAACAGTACATAAATAACAATGGAGTTGACAGGAAAACATTTAGCACAATATAAGAATAACATGCCTACATAACGGTATCTATTGATAAACAAAACTATTGAAATAAGATAAACTTAGTACTAGGCAAGGCTGCATCAAGAGGTATGAAACATGGAGAGTGATACACAACCAATTAAAAACAGAAGAGACAGTTGTCAATGTAAATACAGAATACACGAAGAACTTAAGCTATATCAATACGATAAACAGAAATTAATAAATGCAGGAAAATTGAGGTGTTTGAGGGAACCTACAGTTTGAGAGTGTGGTGGTACTGCATTTTAACATTAACTTTATAATCAAAGCAGTGGCTGTATACCAGTTTACATTAAATAAATGAGCAAAGTAAAATATGAACAGTATTTGATGAGACAACTACAAGGGGAGTTAAACATGAACAGTAATACAAGTACAAGTTAAAAGCAAACCCTTAACTATTGAAACTACAGCATATGTGGAATACAAAGACAACTGCAACAAATAAAACAACTTAATGACTACAGGAAAATGGGAATATGTAGGAAGAGAGGATGTGGGAAGTAATGAACAACAAAGATGATTATATGAAGTTTAGGAGAGGGGAAGTGTTGAGTTGTGTCTGGTCATTTAGGATGAGATCTCGACTGTGAGCAAGATGTTTGTTAATTTCCAGGGCTTCCAGCAGGTTGAGTTTATGGCCTTTGTTTGCTAAGTGAAGTACATGGGACACTGGCTGGTAGTTGTGACCCTCACTCAGTACATGCTCAGCAAATGCAGAGTCTGAATTCTGCAACCTCCAGCTGCGTTCATGTTCAGCCAGCCTAGTTGATATGTCTCTGCCTGACTGACCAATGTAAAATTTGTCACAATCAGAACAGGTGATTTTGTATACCCCACTGTTGGCTAATAACTGGATCTTATCTTTGCTATTAAAAACACACTGGGCTGTAGTGTTCCTGACATAGTAGGAAACCCTATACTTGCAGGATTTCAGTGCTTTGGCTATAGTCTGTGATACCTTACCTAGAAATGGTAGAGTACACCATTTCTTGCAGACAGTGGATGGGGAAGCAGGTGGGGCATAGAGGAGGGGTATAATTTTCCGTTTTTGTTTCCTGTGCAAGATGTGGTCAATAAGAACTGGATTGTAGCCATTGGCTGAGGCAATAAATTTTATTGTATCTAACTCTGCTTTAAAATCATCTCTGGACATGGGGATGGATATGAGACGGTGTACCATTGAGTGGAAAGCTGCATGTTTGTGAGCTATGGGGTGTTGTGAGCAAGAAGGTATTACTGTGTCTGTAGTTGTTGTTTTTCTGTAAATTTTGAAACAATGTGTGTGTGTACTGATGTCAATGGTGAGATCTAAGAAGTTTATGGATTTGTTGCCAATTTCCATAGTGAACTGGATATTTTTATGTTGACCGTTTAGGTTTATCAAGAATGTGTTGAGTTGTCTTGTAGTACCAGTCCACATACACAGGACATCATCTACATATCTAAACCAGTATTTGATGTTTGCACTCAAAGGTTCTGTTTTTAGAAAATTTTGTTCAAAATGGTCCATAAATATTTCAGCCAACAGTGGACTAAGAGGGGAACCCATAGCTAAGCCATCTAATTGTTTATAAAGAGTGCCTTGGAACTGGAAATAGTTCTGTGCAAGGCAGGTCTGTGTGGCAAGTCTCAAGTCATTCAATTCCACAGGATTGACATTAGACTTGTGCATCAGCTCTGTCAGAATGTCTATACATTCTACTACTGGTATGTTAGAAAACAAACTGCTGACATCAAAGGATACTAATTTATCACTGTGTGAGACAGATATACCTTTTAACTTGTTTACTAGGTCCACAGAGTTTGAAATACCATGCTTTGGTTTAAATTTAGTCTTGCTCTTAATTAGGACATCAAGTTTACTGGCTAGTTTGTAAGATGGAGCAGTGAATGATGATACAACTGGACGAATAGGAATATCTTGTTTATGCAGTTTAGGAAGGCCGTACATTCTAGGAGGCATTGGGTTCATGTTAGTTAACAGTTTTACTTCAAATTCAGAGAATATGCTTTTGCATGAAATGATTGCATATTTAACATCCTCTTTGAACAATTTAGTAGGGTCTTTAGGACAGACTTGGAAGCCTGTGGTATTCAGAAAATCATTAACTTTATCCACATAATCACATTTGTTCAAAAGCACAATGCTGTTGCCTTTATCAGATTTTGTGGCAACGATACCTTGGTGTTGTAATTTCTGTTTTAAGGACTGTTTAGGAGAACCTCGGAGGACTGAAATCATAACAGCTTTTCTATCTCGCTCCTCCCAAATACGGTTTCATTGTTAATTTAATAACAATTAATTTGGGTGTGACAGACCAATTAATGTGCTTATATAAAATGTAGAACAGATTGGTTCATTCACAATTACAAACTGTCATCTAGGTAACAATAGGTCTTACCACTTCGAAAAGTACATTACTGTTTCGAAAGTACATTAGTGTAATGCATAATTACACACAATAATGTTAACTCATTTACCTGATGTAATACAAAATTATGTTACGTAATTCTTCCGGTACAACTACAATACTGGCCATTAAAATTGCTACACCACTAAGATGACGTGCTACAGACGCGAAATTTAACCGACAGGAAGAAGATGCTGTGATATGCAAATGATTAGCTTTTCAGAGCATTCACACAAGGTTGGCGCCGGTGGCGAGACCTACAACGTGCTGACATGAGGAACGTTTCCAACCGATTTCTCATACACAAACAGCAGTTGACCGGCGTTACCTGGTGAAACGTTGTTGGGATGCCTCGTGTGGGGAGGAGAAATACGTACCATCACGTTTCCGACTTTGATAAAGGTCGGATTGTAGCCTATCGCGATTGCGGTTTATCGTATCGTATCATTGGTCGAGATCCAATGACTGTTAGCAGAATATGGAATCAGTCGGTTCAGGAGAGTAATACGGAACGCCGCGCTGGATCCCAACGACCTCGTATCACAAGCAGTCGAGATGACAGGTATCTTATCGACATGGATGTAATGGATCGTGCAGCCACGTCTCGATCCGTGAGTCAACAGATGGGGACGTTTGCAAGACAACAACCATCTGCACCAACAGTTCGACGACGTTTGCAGCAGCATGGACTATTAGCTCGGAGATCATGGCTGCAGTTACCCTTGACGCTGCATCACAGACAGGAGCACCAGCGATGGTGTACTCGACGACGAACCTGGGTGCACGAATGGTAGAACGTCGTTTTTTCGGATGAATCCAGGTTCTGTTTACAGCATCATGATGGTCGCATCCGTGTTTGGCGACATCGCGGTGAACGCACATTGGAAGCGTGTATTCGTCATCGCCATACTGGCGTATCACCCGGCGTGATGGTATGTTGTGCCATTGGTTACACGTCTCGGTCACCTCTTGTTCGCATTGACGGCACTTTGAACAGTGGACGTTACATTTCAGATGAGTTACGACCCGTGGCTCTACCCTTCATTCGATCCCTGCAAAACCCTACATTTCAGCAGGATAATGCACGACCGCATGTTACAGGTCCTGTACGGGCCCTTCTGGATACAGAAAATGTTCGACTGCTGCCCTGGCCTACACATTCTCCAGATGTCTCACCAATTGAAAACGTTTGGTCTATGGTGGCCGAGCAACTGGCTCGTTACAATACGCCAGTCACTACTCTTGATGAACTGTGGTATCGTGTTGAAGCCGCATGGGCAGCTGTACCTGTACACGCCATCCAAGCTCTGCTTGACTCAATGCCCAGGCATATCAAGGCCGTTATTACGGCCAGAGGTGGTTGTTCTGGGTACTGATTTCTCAGGATCTATGCACCCAAATTGCGTACAAATGTAATCACATGTCAGTTCTAGTATAATATATTTGTCCAATGAATACCCGTTTATCATCTGCATTTCTTCTTGGTGTAGCAGTTTTAATGGCCAGTAGTGTACTTTTTCGTTATAAATGAAATGCTCTAAAGTGCGGATGTTCGTCTTGAAAGAGATTATAGTGGTGGTTAACACATGGTGCGAGCACTGCAAAAACAGAGAAAATGTTACTTTTGACAGTGCTATTTAACATAGTTAAAAATAGTTCAGCTAAACAGTAAACATTAAGAAAACAACCGAGAAGACATCGATGTATTCTGTTGTGATTCTTTATATTATGTTGCTTTATCATATATACATCTTCGGTGCAGTAAGTGTAATTCTTCACACCTTCCTGAATAGGGTTTATCGTAAGTATTTCCAACCATGTTATATTTGTTGATGATATCTTTTACTCTTTTTCTGCATTACTCTTGTCTTGCATGTATTGTAGTCTGTTGATATTGTAAATTTAATTTAAATGGTTATGTAGGCTCTTTTGTTTGTTTTAACACATGCTGAGTGTAATTCCGCTGAACGTAATTCGTTGCTCATGTTGCCCTCCTCCTCTCCCGCCTCAACGTAGTGAAGAGAGCGAGCGCGCGCCCGCTCTCTGTCTCTCTCTCTCTCTCTCTCTCTCTCTCTCTCTCTCTCTCACACACACACACACACACACACACACACACACACACACACACACACACACCGTTTTTTTACGTTTACGTTTAGTCGTAATGTTTTCTGGTATTTTTGTCGTTATATTTATTTACAGTTTACTGGTCTAGCGGTAAAGTGAGTGTCTGGAAACCGAGACTTCGCCGGTTCGAATCCTGCTCGGACCATGGCTTTTTCAGTCAGCGTTTTAATATAGCCTTCGCCTCTCAGAGATGTCAGGACTCTCCCGAAACGACACATGGTTTGAACTCCAAGTTATACTGTAGATCCCCTTTCCCCAGTTGGATAACTGAGGCTGGTTATGGACGTGCAAGTCGCCGAAGTGGCGTCCAGCTGGAAGACTTGCACCAGGCCACTGAGCCAAACGAAATTATTATTACAGTTATGTTACTAGAGCATTGTCAAAGACGACATTTACTTTGTTTTGCCTCATGTGTTACGCCTTTCGGATCATCCATTTCACCAAAATCTATGTATATGTTTTTAATAGTCTTTTCGTCTTCAAGATGATATACCGGGTGAACAAAAATTCAGTATCAATTTGAAAACTGAATAAATCACGGAATAATGTAGATGGAGAGGTACAAATTGACACACATGCTTGGGATGACGTGGGGTTTTACTAGAACCAAAAAATACAAAAGTTCAAAAAATGGTGCTTCATCTGATCAGAATAGCATTACTTAGCATAACAAAGTAAGACAAAGGAAAGATGATGTTCTTTACAGGAAATGCTCAATATGTCCACCATCATTCCTCAACAATAGCTGTAGTTGAGGAATTATGTTGTGAACAGCACTGTAAAGCATGTCCGGAGTTACGGTGGGGCATTGGCGTCGGATGTTGTCTTTCAGCATCCCTAGAGATGTCGGTCGATCACGATACACTTGCGACTTCAGGTAACCACAAAGCCAATAATCGCACGGACTGAGGTCTGGGGACCTGGGAGGCCAAGCATGACGGAAGTGGCGGCTGAGCACACGATCATCACCAAACGACGCGCGCAAGAGATTTTTTATACGTCTAGCAATATGGGGTGGAGCGCCATCCTACATAAACATCGTACGTTCCAGCAGGTGTTTATCAGCCAGGCTGGGGATGATGCGATTCTGTAACATATCGGTGTACCTCTCACCCGTCACGTTAGCAGTTACAAAACCAGAATCATGCATTTCCTCGAAGAAAAAAGGCCCGATGACGGTAGATGTGGTAAATCCAATCCATACCGTGACTTTCTTGTCGTGCAATGGAGTTTCCACGACAGTTCTAGGATTTTCGGTAGCTCAAGTTCTGCATTTGTGGGCGTTGACAGACCCTCGGAGCGTGAAACGAGCTTCGTCGGTCCACAACACGTTACTCAACCAATCGTCATCTTCCGCCATTTTTTGAAACGCCCACACCGCAAATGCCCTCCGCTTCACTAAATCGCCAGGTAACAGTTCATGATGCCGATGGATTTTGTACGGATACCATCGGAGGGCCAGCCAAACAGTAGTGTATGGAATGCCGGTGCGACGTGCGACTGCACGAGCGCTGACTTCCCCGTGCATAGACAAACCCGCTACAGTCTCCATTTCTTCCTGAACTGTCTCAGCAGCATTATGCCTTGTGCTCGGTCGGCCACTATGGGGTCTATCGTCTAAACAACCCGTGGCTTCGAACTTCGAAATCATTCTCGCCATAGCTGCATTTGTCAACGGGCCTTTACCCGTTCGAATCCCCTTCCTATGGCGATAGGATCGTAACGCTGAACTAGCACATTCCCCATTCTGATAATACAGCTTCACTAAAAGTGCCTTTTCAGGTAAAGCCAACATGCTGCGACTGCTGGGCCATCTGATTCTCATTACAGCTCCTTTTATACACGACTGTCATGCGCAGTCAGTGACGTTTTGCTGTCCAGCGCCATTTGTCGGACATTTTGTGAACTTTGTTTTTTGTTTTTGTTTCTAATAAAACCCCATGTCATTCCAATCATGTCTGTCAATTTTTACACCTACATTATTCCGTGGTTTATTAAGTTTTCAAAATTATACTGACTTTTTGATCACCCGGTATATCAAATGCTTTAGAAAGATTTTGCACACTCTGCCTATTTGCAGACGTTTGTGGACTTTCATTCAATGGAGCAAAAGAATGAAAGAATAAGCCTTATGAAACTGAAAAGCACAATTTTACAGAAATAATGAGAAAACAATAACCAAAATAAAGGCAGTATGTTCCACAGTATACATCTGTGAAATCAGAAGCTACTGCTGGCTAATATTCTATGCCCTGTTGCTCTAACCTGTGCACTGCATCATGCCTGAATCCTCCTAGGCGTGCTGTCTACAAAGAGGTCCAGGCAGTGACGCTCCAACTGATCCCACCCCTGAACGACGGGCGTCCAGAGGCCATGCAGTATGCATGAAGGATTCCTGCCACGTCGCACTACAAGTTTCAAGTCGTTCCAAGATTGCTCAGTCAGATTCGTGTCTACATTTACTGTAGGCCATTCCATTTGGTTGAGTCCCATATCCTGTGGAAGATAGTCACTAGAAGAGCAGGGGGTCCTCGTGCATTATCTCCGAAATGTTGACTGTAGGGCTGTACAGCAAGTTGGACGTGAAAGGGACTGAGCCCCGAGCCCCCTTCCCTCTGAAACTACGTCACTGCATACCTGAGACGTGTATTTACTACCTGATAATCTCCAGATACGTATTTGACAATTGTTGGGAAACACACAGCCCTCCACTGGTTAGAGAAGACATTCCAATGACAGTGATCTGTGTTCCGTTCCAGGAGCCTGGCCAGACTTGTCACGCTGCAGGGTGCTGTGGGGTTTTGTGTTTTTGTAATGGATGCTTAGATACCAAATTCGTCTTGTGGAGATGGTTGCGTACTGTCATGGGTCGGCATAAACCTTCCACTTGTGTCCAAAAGAGCCATAATGCTGTCCTGTTGAGCCGGCCGCTGTGACCGAGCGGTTCTACGAGCTTCAGTCCGGAACCGCGCTTCTGCTACGGTCGCAGGTTCGAATCCTGCCTCGAGCATGGCTGTGTGTGTGATGATGTCCTTAGGTTAGTTAGGGGTTTAAGTAGTTCTAAGTCTAGGGGACTGATGACCCAAGATGTTAAGTCTGTTCTGTTGAATTCTCTTTGGGGTACCTACGAGGTGCCATTTGTAGGTGGCTGTCACTAGCTGGTGGTGTTCATCGTGGGCGACAGCTATGAGGCAAATCTTCAGGCCTTTGCGTCTCAGCGCTCTAATGTTCGAGTGACGTTACTATGGCGCATGCCAACTCCACTGGCAACTTCCCAGTCTGTCAAACCACCTTGTCACACAGTGACAATGTGCACATGGGTAAACCTTGAAATGATTCTTGAATTCTTTTTGTCGGACCAAGCACTGTATGCATTGTCTCATTCAGGACTGGAGACAGTACACTCTATTGAACTGCACTGAGAATACAACTCTAGGTTTACCTTCATTACACAGGTGGCTTTATTAAGCGATTTCTTATGAAAGAAAAAGGTTTGGTTGTGTTTCATATCAAAGAAGCACACATTATGAATGTCATAAGGGTGGTTCAAAACTTCTTTTTGAGCAACTTGCGTTGTTCAACTCTTCTTTAACCCTCCTACTTTAGCGATTTCTTTGTTTCACTGAGTACCATTGGGGTTAAAAGCACCCCAAGTAGTTTACACAGGAAATATTGACAGTATTTTAATAAACTAACAGCCGGCCGCGGTGGTCTCGCAGTTAAGGCGCTCAGTCCGGAACCGCGCGACTGCTACGGTCGCAGGTTCGAATCCTACCTCGGGCATGGATGTGTGTGATGTCCTTAGGTTAGTTAGGTTTAAGTAGTTCTAAGTTCTAGGGGACTGATGACCACAGAAGTTAAGTCCCATAGTGCTCAGAGCCATTTGAACCATTTGAACAATAAACTAACAAAAATGGTTCATATAGCTCTAAGCACTATGGGACTTAACATCTGATGTCATCAGTCCCCTAGACTTAGAACAAGTTAAACCTAACTAACCTAAGGACATCACACACATCCATGTCCAAGGCAAGATTCGAACCTGCGACCGTAGCAGCCGCGCGGTTCCGGACTGAAGCGCCTGGAACCGCTCGGTCACAGCGGCCGGTAATAAACTAACAGAAAACCATACATTGCAGCTGTTCAACATTTCATCATTCTGTTTTGATATATTCCCGCGCCTGGGTTCCCGGGTTCGATTCCCAGCGGGGTCAGGGATTTTCTCTGCCTCGTGATGACTGGGTGTTGTGTGCTGTCCTTAGGTTAGTTAGGTTTAAGTAGTTCTAAGTTCTAGGAGACTGATGACCATAGATGTTAAGTCCCATAGTGCTCAGAGCCATTTGAACCATTTTTTTGTTTTGATATATGTTGTTGTTGTTGTTGTCTTCAGTCCTGAGACTGGTTTGATGCAGCTCTCGATGCTACTCTATCCTGTGCAAGCTTCTTCATCTCCCAGTACTTACTGCAACCTACATCCTTCTGAATCTGCTTAGTGTATTCATCTCTGGTCTCCCTTTACGATTTTTACGCTCCACGCAGCCCTCCAGTGCTACATTTGTGATCCCTTGATGCCTCAGAACATGTCCTACCAACCGGTCCCTTCTTTTTGTCAAGTTGTGCCACAAACTCCTCTTTTCCCCAATTCTATTCAATACCCCCTCATTAGTTATGTGATCTACCCATCTAATCTTCAGCATTCTTCTGTCGCACCACATTTCGAAAGCTTCTATTCTCTTCTTGTCCAAACTATTTATCCTCCATGTTTCACTTCCATACATGGCTACACTCCATAAAAATACTTTCAGAAACGACTACCTGACATTGAAATCTATACTCGATGTTCACAAATTTCTCTTCTTCAGAAACGCTTTCCTTGCCATTGCCAGTCTACATTTTATATCCTCTCTGCTTCGACCTTCATCAGTTATTTTTACTTTTAAGAAAGGAAAAGAAAATTAAATTGGAGTCTTATTATCTCCAGTGGTACTCATTGTAATAAACCATGAATAAATTTTAATGTGTTGTAAATATGCAACTGAAAAGACACCATCGGATGCAATTGGCTTTGAATGAGACAGCCGGCCGCGGTGGTCTCGCGGTTAAGGCGCTCAGTCCGGAACCGCGCGACTGCTACGGTCGCAGGTTCGAATCCTGCCTCGGGCATGGATGTGTGTGATGTCCTTAGGTTAGTTAGGTTTAAGTAGTTCTAAGTTCTAGGGGACTGATGACCACAGAAGTTAATTCCCATAGTGCTCAGAGCCAGTTGAACCATTTGAATGAGACAGTCACATATTTTGGAAGTAATAGCTTTCAAAAGAAGCCAGATACACAAGTGTCCCAGAAATGTTGAGACAGGGTTGTAGACGGTGTATTGAGGAAGAAATCGAGCATAGGAACTCTTGTTTGGAAACGTCGTGCATTGGCGCTACAGAGTGTCGACGTTATAGAAGCTGGCGCCTGCCAGTAGGCCAACCCTGGCCACCGAAGGCGGAATGCCTCGCAATGTTGTTTGTTATTCAGTGATCGCGAGTGATTGCCACGATCGCCAGTGGAAGAGTTGGAACTGGCTTTTGTGTAAAAACGCCTTGTCTCCTTTTAATTTGATGCTGTGTTGCCTCAGTTGATGACGATTTTGGACATGGGTTCAAGCTGCAGTTTATGTTTCTCTTGGAACGTTCTAAAATCTCCATTATTTTTCAGTATACGGGAGTAAAATGAACTGCAGATGGAAACCCGTGTTCGAATCTGTCGTCCACAAAGGCAACAAGGCATCGAATTCGTAGGAGACAAGCCCTATTTGCTGCCGAGAGGGTGGCCTAGCTGCAGGCGCCGGCGCCTATAACGTCGACGCTTTGTAGCGTCGTTCGATGATATTAGCGGACACGGGTTCCTATCCTCGATTTGTTTGTGTCTCAAGACACCCTCTAAAACCCATCGAACTTTGTCGCAACATTTCTGGTAAACCCTGTATATTTCCATTGTGCTCATGTGGCCATACTTACCCCAGTGATACTAAGAGGTTAGATGTACGCTCTGTAAATTTAAATTCCTTGATGCACAACACTTCTTATTACCCCCTTCCACAGGAATTCGATAAGGGTCTTCCAGACGTTCTTGCTCCTACTACCCGAACCCGTAACAGACTGCACATTTCTTAGAATCTTATACATGCGCTCCATTATTTCTATCTGATTAGGCTCCCAGTGTGATGATGAAGTACTGATGGAATTAAAGCTGTGTGGGCGGGCTGTGAGTCGCACTTGGATAGTTCAGTCGGTATGGCACTTCCCCGTGAAAAGCAAAGGTCCCAGGTTGGAGTCTCGTTCCGATACACAGTTTTAATCTACCAGGAAGTTTAAATCAGCACACACACTGTCGCAGTATGAACATTCATTCTGGATTCTGTAACATACTACTTCGTAGAATGAGCTACCGCTTTCTTGGTTGAATTTCATTCACGAAAAATTCTCATGACGAATCGCAGTCTGCTACTTTTCCTGGAACTACGAGGGCATGCTGAAAAGTAATGCCTCCGAATATTTTATTCTGTTCTCAATATCGGTTGAGGTGTTCCATGTCACACGTATATCTCGGTCGACTCTCCCGCTTCGCTATCGCAAGTTGCAGCCATAAGCCGCTAGAGGCATTAATGTAAGATACACACGAAAACTTGAAATGCCTTACAGCTTCTCCTTTGACTTTTGGGCGCGAATATCCCGAATGTGAAACGTAATGCCACTATTAATCAACAGAGTTTTCAAATAAAGAGAAGAACCCTAACAGCTACAATAAAGCACATGGTTTTGTTTGAGAATATCCGTTATTCTGCTGACACTCTGACACGGCAGTTTTAGGTGAGGGGGGGAAGGGAGTAGGAGATCGATGACGTATATTGGAGATCGCTTGTACCGTTGACTGTATCCTGCGCGTTTCATTTTAGCAGGCAGTGGTAACAAAGAAAGTCCGTTTGAGCTGTCAGGGGGACGAAACGGAAGTTCCACAGCCAGTGTCCTTCCCTTTCTCCCTTTCCTCCTCGCTGGCTGTCAGATTTTATCGCTGGCGCGCCAGCGCGGTCTCCTAGCGCCAGTCTGCACAGGGCTTCATCGATCGCTGGCGCGGCCCGCCGGACCAGAATTAGTTCGCAGGGCGGCTTCAGATCGTATCGCACAAAGTCTAGAGGGCGCCACATGAAAGCGACGTGGGCGCAGTGTCTACAAAGTAAGCTCAAGAAAGGGAGCTGACAGGGAGTAGATGAGGCCTGCAGCGTGGAATGACGATACTTCAAACACCAGCATGAATTCCTGATAAACTTATTGCAAAGACAAACCGTGGTACATATGAACCCGACAAGAGTCGTGATACATTTTCTGTACACCTTTCCTTCCCATCTTACCTTCAAAAAATAACACAGACACACACTTAATTTTTTCGTTGAACTTGGGTCACGGTTAAGACGAATTGTTAAAATGATTGCGTACCGCCAACAACTGTAGGTTTTACTTTAATTATTGTGTCATCGTACATGCGGATGATGCTGTAGTATACAGAGAAGTTGCAGCATTAGAAAATTGCAGCAAAATGCAGGAAGATCTGCAGCGGATTAGCACTTGGTGCAGGGAGTGGCAACTGACCTTCAACATAGACAAATGTAATGTATTGCGAATACACAGAAAGAAAGAGCCTTTATTGTATGATTATATGATAGCGGAACAAACGCTGGTAGCAATTACTTATCTAAAATATCTGGGAGTATGCGACGGAACGATTTGAAGTGGAATGATCATATAAAATTAATTGTTGGTAAGGCGGGTGCCAGGTTGAGACTCATTGGGAGAGTCCTTAGAAAATGTAGTCCATCAACAAAGGAGGTGGCTTACAAAACACTCGTTCGACCTATACTTAAGTATTACTCATCAGTGTGGGATCCGTACCAGGTCGAGTTGACAGAGGAGATGGAGAAGATCCAAAGAAGAGCGGCGCGTTTCGTCACAGGGTTATTTGGTAAGCATGATAGCGTACGGAGATGTTTAGCAAACTCAAGTGGCAGACTCTGCAAGAGAGGCGCTCTGCGTCGCGGTGTAGCTTGCTGATCAGGTTTCGAGAGGGTGCGTTTCTGGATGAGGTATCGAATATATTGCTTCCCCCTACTTACACCTCCCGATGATGTAAAATTAGAGAGATTCGAGCGCGCACGGAGGCTTTCCGGCAGTCGTTCTTTCCGGGAACCATACACGACTGGAACAGGAAAGGGAGGTAATGACAGTGGCACGTAAAGTGCCCTCCGCCACACACCATTGGGTGGCTTGCTGAGTGTAAATGTAGATGTAGATTTTCGACTTTAAGCTATTTTCAAGCATCCTAATAGAAATAACCTATAAGAATTTAGTACACGAAAAATCAGTTAACAGTAAACAAAGTAACAAACCAGATGATATAATACGCTAAGGTTGATAAGGGCTTACTGAATATTTGTAGACAATATGTTTGTCAAAAATTCAGCGATGGAGCACTACTGTCTTACCGTGTTTGAAGAGTGACTATAGCCATTGTACCTTTGAGTGGTGCAAATGTCAGAGCACGATACTGTTTGCTAATATACGTAGTTTTAAATCTGTGACGTGCACCCATATTATAGGTGCTCGTGGTACAATTTGTTTTATTACAACCGTCACATTTGCACTCATAAGTACAATGGCTATGGACACTCTTCAAATACTACACTTGCAAGAGACTAGTATCATCCCATTGTTTATCAAGGTCTTTGAATCCGTTGTCTCTCAGCACTTCCATAATTACCTTAACTCCGTTCGAACAGACCTCGGAAGTCCCAACGGTACTGACCGACCATTGTGTCATCCTCTGCCGATAGGCGTCACTGGATGCGGATACAGAGGGGCATGTGGTCTGCACACCGCTCTCCTGGCCGTTGTCAGTTTTCGTGACCGGACCCGCTACTTCTCGATCAAGTAGCTCCTCAATTTGCCTCGCAAGGGCTGAGTACACCCCGCTTGCCAACAGCGCTCGGAAGACCGGACGGTCACCCATCCAAGCGCTAACTAAGCCCGACAACGCTTAACTTCGGTTATATGTTGGGAACCAATGTTACCACTACGGCAAGGCCATTGGCTCAGTGTACACTACTACCTGCCTCCAATTATAAACCAGTGTGGCTTCAGTCCTAACTTCATTCTGATGACGAATTACTGTATCCAACTCATCTCCTATCCCATAATAATCGTAAATCCGACGTTTTTGTGTCCCTTGATATAGAAAAATAATATGACCGTGTATGGCATTCCTGTCTCCTCTTCGAACTCCTGGTATGTGGACTTACAATAAACTGCATCTGCCTGATTGAGTCCATTCTATCTAACTGTCTATCTTTTGTCACTATTAATAATACCAATTCCCGAACGTGCTACCCTACTGCGGTTGCATCCAAAGCATTATCCTTTCTCCACTCCTATATATTCTTGACACTCCTAAATCGCCACCACCTGTCCATCTCCTCCAATATACTGATGACACCATTTTTCAAAATTTTCCCGAAGAGCGAGCCAATTGGGGAAGGGCGCCTTACATGGTGCATCGTGTTCTTCGTGCATTGAGATCCTTAGCCCACTTTCTCGTCGTCGCATTGCAGTCCCGCCCATTCTCCATCTCTTGGCCGAGGACACCTTTCTGGATGCATTTTCCACCATGCACTATGCAGTATCACTTTCTGTGCCAACGATGACCATGGACTTCTATGCACCTGATATCCAGCACGGTAGCCAGTCTGTTGTGGTGGGGCCATCATGTACTCTGTTGGTTGTAGCACCCTGACAATAAAGGGATCGCTCTGCTAATGCCTGCGCCATTAACTCCCCATGTATGCCAAGGAGTAGATGACCATCACCCTGGAACATCGGGACTCCCGGCAATGGCCATCCTGCCAGGTGGCCTTTCCTGCGAATGGGTGGCGCCCGTAGGGAGGGCACTGGTCAGAGTGGGTGGCATCAGGGTGGATGACACGCCATGAAGCATAGTACGTCATCTCTTGCTGCGGTCCGCCGCCAGCAGTCTCTTGGCGGGCAAAGTCTAACTTCGATCCTAAGAAATATGACCCCAAGTGATTCCCCTTCCTGGCCACACCATGGGAGGAACATCAGACTAAGGATGGCAGTCAAGCTTATTCGCCCCAGTATCTCGTATGTACGAGAGTTGATGGGAAATCTTTCATGTCCATGAAGCCTCAGTTTTTTGTTGAGCATTTGGAGGACAAATTTGGGGAGGTGGAGGGATTGTCCAGTATGCGCTCTGGGTCAGTTTTGATAAAAACAACATCCTCTACCCAGTCACGGGCATTACTTGCTTGTGGCAAGTTGGTGGATGTTTCTGTTACCATCACGCCTCATAAGAGCTTAAATATGGTCGAGGTTATTATATTCCACAGGGACCTTGTTTTGCAGTCCGACGACGAGCTGCGCGCCAATTTAGAGTGGTGAGGTGTTAATTTCGTCCACTGCATCCATCAGGGTTCGAGGGATAACCAGGTTGCCACCAGTGCCTTCCATCAGGGTTCGAGGGATAACCAGGTTGCCACCAGTGCCTTCACCTTCGACTTCGAGGGTGACACATTGCCTGTGAAAGTCAAGGTGATGGTCTACCGCAGTGAGGTCAAGCCATATATCCCTCCCTTATGTGGTGCTTTAAGTGCTGGATTTTCGGCCATATGTCTTCCCACTGTACTTCCAGCCCTACCTCTGGAGATTGTGGATGTCCATTGCATCCCAATACTCCGTATGCCCCACTTCCCATCTGTGTCACCTGCGGAGACCATCATTCACCTTTCTCGCCAGACTGCAGGATTTTACAGAAAGAGAGGAAAATCATGGAATATAAGACCCTGGACCGACTGACCTACACTGAGGCTAAGAGGAAATTTGAGCACCAACCTCCTCATACGCCACTGCTACGAGAGCAATTGTCGCCCTCTCAGAAATGGGTGACATCACCTGCCTCCTTGATGGTAAGGAACACATCCCTCCCTGTTGCTCCCACACCACCTACTTCAGGAGCAACAACCCCCCCCCCCCCCCCCAAACCATCGGGAATTTCAGTCTCCACTTCTGAGCCAGAGAAGCACACGGCTTCTTCGGCTTCTCTTGCTCTTGCTAGGAAGGGGTCGCTTGGGTCACTCCCTTCCCTGGTTTCTGATAGTGCGAAAGGATGACACCCGCCAGTGGCTGAAGAGCCCAAAAGCAGCTGGTCATAGGGTTTCACGCTCATGCTCACTCCTGGAGACTGATTCAGTGAAGTCCTCCCAGTCAGGGAAACGCAAGGATCAGTGCAAGAAATCTAAAAAGAAGATCCCCCCAGAACAAGGAACTAGCGATGGCACCCACACCACCGCTACCTAAAAACTCTGCGTCTGAGGATGGGGTGGAGATTCTGGCGTCCGCTGAGGACCTGAATCTCAGACACAATGGATATAGACTGCTCAGGCAAAAAGTCGGTGGCAGCAGGTGACCCTGAGGCGTAAACTGCCTCTCTGAATCTTCCATGCCTTCCCAGTCTCACAATGATGTAATCCTCCAGTGGAATTGCGGCGGTTTTTCCACCGCCTGGCTGAGCTACGGCAACTGTTAAGCTTTACACCTGCTTTCTGCATTGCCATCCAGGAAACCTGGTTCCCGGCAATGCAGAGCCCTGCTCTCCGCGGCTATAAGGGATTTTACAGGAACCGTAGGGACTATAATCGAGTGTCAGTTGGAGTTTGCCTTTATGTCCTAAACTCAGTCTGTAGTGAAACTGTGTCCCTTCAAACCCCTCTTGAAGCTGTGGCTGTCAGAATATGGACGACGCAGGAAATAATTGTTTGCAATGTATATCTTCCGCCAGATGGTACAGTACCCAGGAATGTATTAGCTACACTGATTTATCAACACCCTAAACCTTCCGTACTTTTGGGAGATTTTAACGCTCATAACCCCTTGTGATGTGACACTATGCTTACTGGCCGAGGCAGAGATGTCGAAAACTTTACTGTCTCAGTTCGACCTCTGCCTCTTAAATACTGGGGCCGCCACACATTTCATTGTGGCTCGAGGTAGTTATTCGGCTATTGATTTATCAATTTGCAGCCCAGGACTTCTCCTATCTATCCACTGGAGGCCACATGACGACCTGTGCGGTAGTGACCACTTCCCCATCTTCCTGTCACTGCCCCAGCGTCAGGCCCACAGACAATTGCCCAGATGGGCTTTAAACAAGGCGGACTGGGAAATTTCACCTCTGATGTCACCATTGACTCTCCCCCACATGAGAACATCGATGTGATGCTTGAGCAGGTGACTACCACAATCGTTTGTGGCAGAAAACGCGATCCCTCGGTCTTTAGCGTGTCCCTGGCGTAAGACAGTCCCTTGGTAGTCATCGGAAGTCCCTGAGGCAATTACAGCGCGTCAGCGAGCTCTACAACGACATAAGAGCGTCTGATAGCTCCATGCCCATGTACGCCAGCTTATAAAACGACGGAAACAGCAGTGTTGGGAAAGGTATGTGTCGACCATTGGGTGCCATACGTCACCTTCCCAAGTCTGGACGCAGATCAGATGTCTTGTTGGGTACCAGTCCCCAACAGGTGTCCCTGGCGTTACCATCAATGGCGTACTATGTACGACGCAAACGCGATTGCTGAGCACTATGCTTGAGCCTCTGCGTCAGAGAACAACCTCCGAGCCTTTCGTACCCTCAAACGGTGGATGGAAAGGAAAGTCCTCTCGTTCACTACACGCCACAGTGAACCCTATAACGCCCCATTTACAGAGTGGGAGCTCCTCAGCGCGCTTGCACATTGCCCCGACACAGCTCCTAGGCCGGATCGGATCCACAGTCAGATGATTAAACATCTCTTGTCTGACTACTAGCGCTATCTTCTCGTCATCTTCAACTGGATCTGGTCCGATGGTGTCTTTCCATCGCAATGGCGGGAGAGTAACATCGTTCCGGTGTTCAAACCCGGTAAAAACACGCTTGATGTGGATAGCTATCGGCCCATCAGCCTCACCAACGTTCTTTGTAAGCTGCTGGAACATATGGTGTGTCGGCGGTTGGGTTGGGTCGTGGAGTCCCGTGGCCTACTGGCTCCACATCGGGGCGGCTTCCGCTAGGGGCGCTCTACCACTGAAAATCTTTTGGCCCTCGAGTCTGCCATTCGAACAGGCTTTTCCAGACGCCAACACTTTGTTGCCATCTTTTTTTATCTATGCAAAGTGTAGGACACCACCTGGCGACATCATATCCTTACCACATTATGAGGGTGGGGTCTCCGAGGTCCGCTCTCGATTTTTATCCATAATTTCCTGTCGCTCCGTACGTTCCGTGTCCAAGTTGGTGCCTGCCATAGTTCCCCCCATATCCAGGAGAATGGGATCCTGCAGGGCTCTGTATTGAGTGTATCACTATTTTTTGTGGTCATTAACGGTCTAGCAGCAGCTGTAGGGCCGTCCATCTCACCCTCTCTGTATGCAGACGACTTCTACATTTCGTACTGCTCCACCAGTACTGGTGTTGCTAGCCTGCGTGGTTAGCCGTGCAGTCTATCGCACTGCTTTCCGGGCGGGAAGACGTGCTGGTCCCCGGGACGAATCCGGCCGGCGGATTAGTGCCGAGGTTCGGTGTGCCGGCCAGTCTGTGGATGGTTTTTAAGGGGGAAGCGAGCTGGTTCCCCTTATTCCGCCTCAGTTACACTATGTCAGCGATTCCTGTGCAAACACTTTCTCCACGTAAGCGTACACCATAATTACTCTCCCATGCAAACTTTGGGGTTACACTTATCTGGTGTGTGACGTTCCTGGGGGGGGGGGGGGGGGGGGAGGGGGGGCGAAACGCACAATAATCCTGGCTTCTGCATTGGCCACGCTTGGGCGACCCATGGTTACCTCCTGTGCCGTGATGACCCGCCTGAGTGTCGGTGCGATGCCCGGTTGACAGTGGCCCATCTGGTACACTGTCCCAGTTTGGCTGACCAGCGACGAAATCTTGAGTTACTGGACTCGTTGCCGCTAATTTTACCTGCAACGCCTCATCAGCTGATTAATTTTACGTTTTATTCGTGACGGTGGGTTTTATCATTTGATCTAAGTTTTTAGCGCATGTCCTTTGTCCCTCTGTGTTCTCCACCCTATTGCTTCTAGGGTGGAGATTTTAATGTGTTGCAGTGTGTCTGGCTTCTCCTTTTTTTATTCTCATGGTCAGCCAGCGATGGTAATGTGCTTCGTTGTTTTAATCTCTTCACCCCGTTTCTTGCGTTTCTGTGGTTTTCTTGTTCACTTTTGTCCATTTACATGTTTGTTGCCCTTTGTCGTTGTTGTGATTTTTTCTTTCATTCTGTTTTGAGTTGTCAGTCTCGTTTATTTTATTCTCACACTTGTGGCATTGTTTTATTCGGAAAAAGCGACTGATGACCTCGTTGTTTGGTCTCTTTCCCCCTGTTTTAATCCAACCAACCAATAACCAATGCCGTGTACAGCACTATAGTAGCTCTTATGTAGTTACTACTGTGCCATGCTGTCAGTTAATTCGTTTATCTGTCTCGAAGGAGTAATGAAGTAATTTCTGGACAATTGCAATTACTGTCTACAACTTGGAGAACACATTGTCTTAAGATATTTTGCGTTTGTTCCGTCTATGTCTCACTTTTATCATCAGCGATGTACGGAACAAAGCACAACAATGTGTATAGCGATTGGACTATGTAAGGAACGTGTAACCACCACCGAATTAATGCTACTGATTGAGGAAAAGTAATTGTAACACACATAATCAATATTAGAGACCTACAAAATTGTGGTAATAGTAAAGATCTTTTGAAAACAATGTAATTTCGTGACTAACACGGAATCAAATATTTTCTTTTTTACCCCTAAGAAATTTTCATTTTACCTATCACTGGGTAATTACCCCCAGGTTGGGAACCACTGTTCTAGGACATTGATTTAGCGGGATTAATGTTCTCTTAAATAGCGTCTTAACACTTCTTATTTTTACTCAACTTCCTATTCTGTATCATTTTATTGTGCTTCAGTATTTAATTATTTATGAAACTCGGCTTGTAGACTTTCCGTTAATAAATGACGCAGCATGGACATAAATTGAAAACAGCTTTTAGCGCAGTTGTTCATCCCAGTCAAAGTAACGTAAAATTCAAATGTTGGAGCGAAACATCTCTTACTTTGACAAAACAAAGCGAAGATCGGACCGTGTAGCCTATAAAAACCAACACCATTTTGTCCCGCACACAGCTATTGTCGGAAGTAACTTCGGAAGAGACCTACACAAACGAATCCGTAGCTCCCTCGGGGCACGGCAGAGATAAAAAGTGGGAAAGAATGAAGCGCTCGACATCTTTGCGCTGCGCCGCTCCGCCTTTGTTCCCCCGGGTATGAATGGGCGCTGGGCAGCGGAGCAGCTGAATGCGGCGAGTCTGCCAGCCCGGAGAACCAGTTGAGGACCACGTGTGGCGTGCGCTCGCTCACCCGCACGTGGCGGAACCGCGGCATGGCGCAGTAGACTGCCGAGATCCTCATCTCACGCAGGTGGGCCAGCCACGACGTACCTCCGCCTCTGCAGACTTACTGCGGTTACCCATCGCTTCTCCTCTGTATGCGTTCACTGAATCGAATTTTTGATGAGAAAAGCTACGGAGAATAATGACTGTGGAGTGCTTTTGGTAATATAAATAGGATCTTCAAGACTATACTTCCCATTTGTACGAAAAGTCAAATCTTTAATTAGTGTGTATTGCAAGTTACAGTGTGTGCAGTTGTACGATCTTATACGCACTGAGGCGCCGAAGAAACTGGTATAGGCATGCGTATTCAAAGACACATATGTAAACAGGCAGAATTCGTAGGTGCCTCGGGGCACGGCAGAGATAACGCCTATACAGGGTATTACAAAAAGGTACGGCGAAACTTTCAGGAAACATTCCTCACACACAAATAAAGAAAAGATGTTATGTGGACATGTGTCCGGAAACGCTTAATTTCAATGTTAGAGCTCATTTTAGTTTCGTCAGTATGTACTGTACTTCCTCGATTCACCGCCAGTTGGCCCAATTGAAGGAAGGTAATGTTGACTTCGGTGCTTGGGTTGACATGCGACTCATTGCTCTACAGTACTAGCATCAAGCACATCAGTGCGTAGCATCAACAGGTTAGTTTTCATCACGAACGTGGTGTTGCAGTTAGTGCAATGTTTACAAATGCGGAGTTGGCAGATGCCCATTTGATGTATGGATTAGCACGGGGCAATAGCCGTGGCGCGGTACGTTTGTATCGAGTCGGATTTCCAGAACGAAGATGTCCAGACAGGAAGACGTTCGAAGCAATTGATCGGCGTCTTAGGGAGCACGGAACATTCCAGCCTATGACTCGCGACTGGGGAAGACCTAGAACGACGAGGACACCTGCAATGGACGAGGCAATTCTTCGTGCAGTTGACGATAACCCTAATGTCAGAGTCAGAGAAGTTGCTGGTGTACAAGGTAACGTTGACCACGTCACTGTATGGAGAGTGCTACGGGAGAACCAGTTGTTTCCGTACCATGTACAGCGTGTGCAGGCACTATCAGCAGCTGATTGGCCTCCACGGGTACACTTCTGCGAATGGTTCATCCAACAATGTGTCAATCCTCATTTCAGTGCAAATGTTCTCTTTACGGATGAGGCTTCATTCCAACGTTATCAAATTGTAAATTTTCACAATCAACATATGTGGGCTGACGAGAATCCGCAAGCAATTGTGCAATCACGTCATCAACACAGATTTTCTGCGAATGTTTGGGCAGGCATTGTTGATGTCTTGATTGGGCCCCGTGTTCTTCCACCTACGCTCAATGGAGCACGTTATCATGATTTCATACGGGATACTCTACCTGTGCTGCTAGAACATTTGCCTTTACAAGTACGACACAACATCTGGTTCATGCACAATGGAGCTCCTGCACATTTCAGTCGAAGTGTTCGTACGCTTCTCAACAACAGATTCGGTGACCGATGGTTTGGTAGAGGCGGACCAATTCCATGGCCTCCACGCTCTCCTGACCTCAACCCTCTTGACTTTCATTTATGGGGGCATTTGAAAGCTCTTGTCTACGCAACCCCGGTACCAAATGTAGAGACTCTTCGTGCTCGTATTGTGGACGGCTGTGATACAATACGCCATTCTCCAGGGCTGCATCAGCGCATCAGGGATACCATGCGACGGAGGGTGGATGCATGTATCCTCGCTAACGGAGGACATTTTGAACATTTCCTGTAACAAAGTGTTTGAAGTCACGCTGGTACGTTCTGTTGCTGTGTGTTTCCATTCCATGATTAATGTGATTTGAAGAGAAGTAATAAAATGAGCTCTAACATGGAAAGTAAGCGTTTCCGGGCACATGTCCACGTAACATATTTTCTTTCTTTGTGTGTGAGCAATGTTTCCTGAAAGTTTGGCCGTACCTATTTGTAACACCCTGTATAAGACAACAAGTGTCTGGCGCAGTCGTTACATAGGTTACTGCTGGTACAATGGCAGGTTACGAAGATTTAAGTGACTTTGAACGTGGTGAAATAGTCGGCGCACAGCATTGCCGCGCGGAGTGGCCGCGTAGTTTCAGGTGCCATGTCACGGATTGTGCGACCCCTTCCGCCGGAGATTCGAGTCCTCCCTCGGGCATTTGTGTGTGTGTGTGTGTGTGTGTGTGTGTGTGTGTGTGTGTGTGTGTGTGTTGTTCTTAGCATCAGTTAGTTTAAGTTAGTTTAAGTAATGTGTAAGTCTACCGACCGATGACCTCAACAGTTTGATCACTTATGAATTCACACACATTTGAGCTTTTTTTTGACACAGCATCTCCGAGGTAGGGATCAAGTGGAGATCTTCCCGTACCACCAATTCAAGAGTGTACCGTGAGTATCACGAATCTGGCAAAACATCAAATCTCCGGCATCACTACGGCCGGAAAAAGATGCTACAAGAACGGGACCAACGACGACTGAAGAGAATCGTTCAATGTGATGGAAGTGCAACCCTTCCACAAATTGCTGAAAATTTCACTGCTGGGCCATCAACAAGTGTCGGCGTGCAAACCATTCAACGAAACATCTATAAGGGCTTTCGGAGTCGAAGGTCCAGTCGTGTACCCTTGATGACTGCACGACAAAAAGTTTTTCGCATCGCCTGGGCCTTCAACACCGACATTGGATTATTGATGACTGGGAACATGTTGCCTGGTTGGTCGAGTCTCGTTTCAAATTCTATCGAGCTGATGGACGTGTACGGGTATGGGGGCAAGCTCATGAATCCACGGACCCTGCATGTCAGCAGGGGACTGTTCAAGCTGGTGGATGCTCTGTAATGGTGTGGGGCGTGTGCAGTTGGAGTGATTTGGGACCAATGGTGCGTCTACATACAACTCTTGACAGGTGACATGTACGTAAGTATCCTGTCTGATGACCTGCAGCCATTCATGGCTACTGTGTATTCCGACGGACTTGGTCAATTTCAGCAGGACAATGCGACATCCCACACGTCTAGAATTGCTACAGAGCGGCTCCAGGAACACTCATCTGAATTAAACGCTTCCGCTGGCCATCAAACTCTCCAGATGTCAAATGTGTGGGAATTCCTAAGGAATGAAAATTTCTATGGTCATCGGTCCCTAGACTAACACACTACTTAAACTAACTTATGCTAAGAAGAACACGCACACCCATGCCCGAGGGAGAAATCAAGTCTTTGGCGGGATGGGACGCGCAATCCGTGATATGGTATCTCAAACCGCGCGGATACTCCGCGCGGCAAAGTCCCCAGACATGAACATTATTGAGCATATCCGGGATGCCTTGCATCGTGCTGTTCAGAAGAGATCTCCACCTCCTCGTACTGGACTCGCATCAGGTAGGACGACGGTTAAAACCCGTCTCCGGCCATCCTGATTTCCCTAAATCGCTTCAGGCAAATGCCGGAATGGTTCCTTTGAAAGGGCACGGCCGATTTCCTTCCCCATCTCCCTGATCCGAGCTTGTTCTCCGTCTCTAATGACCTCGTTGTCGACGCGACGTTAAACACTAATCTACTCCTCCCTCGTCCTCCCTTCGTACTCTTACGGATTTATGAACAGCCCTGCAGGATTCATGGTGTCAATTCCCTCTAGCGCCACTTCAGACATTAGTCGGGTCCATGCCAAGTTGTGTTGCGGCACTTCTGCGTGTTCGCGGGAGTCCTACACGATATTAGGAAGGTGTACCAGTTCCTTTGGCTCTTCAGTGTATTTTTTGTTGTAATCAACCGACGTAAAGCGCTGACAGTTAGTACAGGTGCTTTATCAACAACACAATGGATGACAACAAATATGTTTGAAGCCGTTTCCAACACAGTCCGAAGACAATGGATTGAAACAAGTTGTTGCCGCTTTTATTTACGGGCGGAAGATTGGGGTAGCACGTTCTATCTTAGCGTTAAAGATTTAATACGTAAGTGATAAGTTTTTCCCTCCTTTTAGCGATCTTGTTTATTCTGATTGCTGTGCCTACTTTAGATAAACTTTGACTCTGTGTAGCATTCAACTGACTCATTCAGACTTCTCAACCAAAATCACTGTTCTAATACTTAACATCCACTTCACAGAATGACTGAATAAATTGTATTCATATATAGACCTGTAGTCAATGCAGAAACGTTTTGTGATACTGGTCCTGGAAAACGATCTGGCAAATAGCTGTTTGTTTTCCCATAACCACAGATAATCAGTAACCCCGAGCGTTTGACTTCACCTTCTTTGAATAAAAGTTTTCTTCCCGCTTTAACTCTTCAGCTTTTGAAGATCAGAGAAAAGTAACTGTAACAACACTTTATCTGACATAGACTCAACCTGTACTTTCGATCAGGTCCGTTTCGCGTTTTCTATCTGGTAACTGTTTTGCTAGTTTCTCTTACCTCACACGCAGTTTCAGCAGAGATTACTTTTAGGAATGTAGTCGTTATGAAATTTATCACGAAAATTGTTCCTTTCTTCCACTCACAGTCGAGTCACTTGAAGCCACAGCTGGAAAAGGTTGTGTTCTTTTGATTATTACGAAAAAGCATCAATAGCAACCATCACGTTAATTGCAACATAGTTGAATAGTTTTTACTTTTCACAGACATATTACATACGGCACTTCATAAAGAATTGCAGAATTCTGATCATATGTAAATTTCATCGACAGTGACTGAAGCAATGCAATACATCAATCTTTACATATCCAGATCCAACATGAACCGATCTTTTTTTACCACGTACAATACAACATAGTTCATTCTTTCAGTTACTCTTTGCCTGTTGTTTTAAAATTCATCGACTCGGCCAGTAAAGTACAATTTTGGCGTCTTATCCGTTAATCGGCCTTGGGCTGGTGGGCGAATTTTTCCAACGACGTCAAACGTTCAAATGTGTGTGAAATCCTATGGGACTTAACTGCTAAAGTCATCAGTCCCTAAGCTTACACACTACCTAACCTAAATTATCCGAAGGACAAACACACACACCCATGCCCGAGGGAGGACTCGAACCTCCGCCGGGACCAGCCGCACAGTCCATGACTGTAGTGCCCGAGACCGCTCGGCTAATCCCGCCCGACGACGTCAGCCTGGTATTTGGGGCACTACTGCCGCAACGGGCGAAGACTACCGTCCACTGTGCATTACTAGCCGCGCCTTACGTAAAACAGAAAAATCACGAAATAAACTTTTTTATCCATCCTATTAAAACACTATGAAATTAGCATTGATTAGCATTAGCAACCTTAAAACTTCTCGCCATGAATCGTAGTTGCGGGAAATAAGTCGTGCAGTTGTTATCTTGCCACACTTGACACACGCAGTAGCTAGACATGCTCTTTCGATGCAGAAACTGTTGAATAACTGATGGTAACGCAACTAAAAACGGAGCAAGGCATACGTATACCGCTGTGACAAAACATTTTGGCCACCTCCTTGTGCCGGTAACCTAACTGCTGCTCTTCACACATGCCGCTCTCTCCACCACGCAGCGTGGAAGAAACGCGTCACCAGACAATATCGTGGCTCTGTTCGCCGCCCGATAGTGATATACATACACTAACGCACTTCAGAAGAAGTCCGCCTGCCCGTATTCTGTTTCTCTAAAACTCATTAATTATTAACGACCTTGAAAGCGGTCCTGTTGTTATTATTATTTGTAACAGAATGAGAAGATTCTGAATTTTGCTTTTTATTGGGAAGATGTTATTTCTTCATTTTAGCCGCCCGGAGTGGCCGTGCGGTTCTAGGCGCTACAGTTTCGACCCGAGTGACCGCTCCGGTCGCAGGTTCGAATCCTGCCTGGGGCATGGGTGTGTGTGATGTCCTTAGGTTAGTTAGGTTTAATTAGTTCTAAGTTCTAGGCGACTGATGACCTCAGAATTTAAGTCGCATAGTGCTCAGAGCCATTTTAACCATTTTCTTCATTTTAAACAATAATTCATTGTACAGTTAACCGTATAAAGGGTTAGGTGCGTAACTAAATAGTTACTTATTGTTAAAAAAAACGGAATTATAATGTGTCTTCAGCACTACATCCTGCAGGTAGTTAGTTAATTAGCTTCATGTTCCACAGACCATTCAAACGATTATTTTATCGAAATCATGTGCGACGAGTCATTTTATAGGATTTTGCGTACAAGGTTACTGCTAACATATTTTTAAACAGTAATTCTTCCATGGATTAAAGCAGTTGTCCAGGAGAAATGGTTTTAGGGTAGATTTAAAACTTACTTTGCCACCTGTCAGGCATTTATGTTATTGAGCAAAATATCAAAAAATTTTGTTGCTGCAAATTTAACTCATTCTGAGCCACCGACAGTTTTAATAATGGATAATAACGGTCATTTTTCCCTCTAGTGTTGTAGATATGGACATCACCGCCCTTCTAAATTGTGATGGATTATTGATGGCGAATTTCATTAGCGAATATACAAGGTGAGTCACGAGGTTTTCCCCCGTTTTCTGGAGGGTATTCCTTAGGTTATTTGGAACAAAAAATGTAAATAAGTAATGGGATCAGATCCATAATTAAGGAGCTATAGTAATTGAAAAATTCAGGAATATGGCAGAAAAAACTTTTACTGTAGGATTTAATTATCAAAAATGCACATTATATTTAAATGAAACAATTTTGTACCAGTCTCTTGCATCCAGAGTGGATTTAAAGCTAGTGTTCAAAATTTTCTCCCTGCATTTGAAGGCAAAGATTCGCAAGGAACTGAACCGCGCACGTAGCATTTCGTAATTTCACATGCTCGTTCCCTATTGACGTTGCGGCATCGAAAATGTGTTGTATCATTTCTTCTCGTGTTTCCATCCTAACTTCGTACACGATGTCTTTCATCCACCCGCAGATGCAATAATCTAGGAGTGTTAAAGCTGGGAGTCTGGCAGGCGAGTTGATAGGGCCCCCGCGACCTATACATCGATGTGGGAATTGCTGATTAAGATAAGCTGTTGTCACATGGTGGAAGTGTGTAGGAGCCCCGGCATATTGGACGTACATGTGGCGTCTTGTTTCCAGAGGAACATATTCAAGAAGCTGCGGTGAGTCTTCTGGTAAAAAGTTACCGTACATCTGAAAATTTAAATTTCCCGGGAGAATAAACGGCCTCACTAACTGGTCACACACAACACCACACCAGACATTGACACTGAATCTGCGTTGAATCTGAGATACTACCATGGCATTGGGATTTTCGTCTGCCGAGACATGCACGTTATGCATGTTGTCGATGCCATCTCTTGTAACGGTTGCCTCATCACTGAACATTATGAAGCGATAGTGCTGCCGATTTCTATTTAACCAGTTACAAAAGTGGAAACTGTTGGCACAATCATGTGGCTCTAAATGGTGAACTTCCTGCACATGAAAAGGATACACTCCATTCTCATGAAGAATTCTACTTACCTTAGATTGTGAATCGTCCAATCGGGTAGCTAGGCGTCTTGTACTTGAACGAGGACTGCGCTCTACTGAATTAATAATGTTTTCCTCTTCTTGAACGCTACGATGTCTTTCGGAGTTGATACGTATACTGGGAAGTGTACCAGTTTGTTCGATATGTTTCATTAAATGTTTTGGCACTCGGATTCCCACGATTAGGATACCGACGGTGATATTCGGCAACAGATAGCTCTGAGCACTATGGGACTTAACATCTGAGGTCATCAGTCTCGACAACATCAGCTTTCCCATCACCATCACAGAAGCCCAAAATGTACACCATATCTCCATACTCCTGCAATGAAAACTTGTACGGCATCGCAGAGTGTACTGTACATAGGAGACAATAACAGTAAACAGTGACTGCAGTATCAACAACGTGGTTGCTTTGCAAACGTACCACTCGCGACACTTGTCTACCCAAGACTGATCGTGTGTCCTGTGATGGATGTCACGCTCCATACACCGTGGCATATATCGGAACTCTGTTGCAGCTCCTTAATTATGGGTCTGATCACATTACTGCGTTTACATTTTTTGTTCCAAATAACCTAAGGAGTAAGCTCCAGAAAACAGGGGAAGGGGGAGGGGGGGGACGTCGTGACTCACCCTGTATGTATTGCGACAGCGCAGTTAAAATACCTAGCTTCTTGAAAAGGTATCTACATGATGTTAGTAGGTGAACACATATTGTTCTTACTGCTCGCCTTTGTGCAATCAGTACTTTCTTTCTGAGTGTTTATCCAAAAGATTATTCTGTAAAACATTATTGAGCAGAAATAAGCAAAATATGCAGGAGGATAATTCGTTTGTTTCCAAATGGCTCTGAGCACTATGGGACTTAACTGCTACGGTCATCAGTCCCCTAGAACTTAGAACTACTTAAACCTAACTAACCTAAGGACAGCACACAACACCCAGCCATCACGAGGCAGAGAAAATCCCTGACCCCGCCGGGAATCGAACCCGGGAACCCGGGCGTGGGAAGCGAGAACGCTACCGCACGACCACGAGCGTTTGTTTCCAAGGCTAGCAGTTATACGAAGAGCAAAAGTAGCTGAACATTGTTTAAGCAGCTCAGTAATATGCTTCTTCCACTTAGAGTTTTCATCAATATGTGCACCCAAAAAATATGGAGCATTCTTCCTCATTTGCTGACCCCTGTTTATGGGCTACATCAATTGGTGGTATGACTCTTATTTGTTGTACAGAACTGAATAAAGCGTGTGTTTTTTTTTAATTTAGGGAGAAGCCCATTTTTAAAGAACGACTTAATAGTTCTCTGAAAACAGTCAGAATCTCTTTTTTTGCGTTTTCCGTGATGGAATTTGTTATAACATTAGTATCGACTGCTTGTTGAATGTTAAGTGGAAGCTCATCCACATATACAGGGTGTTTCAAAAATGACCGGTATATTTGAAACGGCAATAAAAACTAAACGAGCAGCGATAGAAATACACCGTTTGTTGCAATATGCTTGGGACAACAGTATATTTTCAGGCGGACAAACTTTCGAAATTACAGTAGTTACAATTTTCAACAACAGATGGCGCTGCAAGTGATGTGAAAGATATAGAAGACAACGCAGTCTGTGGGTGCGCCATTCGGTACGTCCTCTTTCTGCTGTAAGCGTGTGCTGTTCACAACGTGCAAGTCTGCTGTAGACAACATGGTTTATTCCTTAGAACAGAGGATTTTTCTGGTGTTGGAATTCCACCGCCTAGAACACAGTGCTGTTGCAACAAGACGAAGTTTTCAACGGAGGTTTAATGTAACCAAAGGACCGAAAAGCGATACAATAAAGGATCTGTTTGAAAAATTTCAACGGACTGGGAACGTGACGGATGAACGTGCTGGAAAGGTAGGGCGACCGCGTATGGCAACCACAGAGGGCAACGCGCAGCTAGTGCAGCAGGTGATCCAACAGCGGCCTCGGGTTTCCATTCACCGTGTTGCAGCTGCGGTCCAAATGACGCCAACGTCCACGTATCGTCTCATGCACCAGAGTTTACACCTCTATCCACACAAAATTCAAACGCGGCAACCCCTCAGCGCCGCTACCATTGCTGCACGAGAGACATTCGCTAACGATATAGTGCACAGGATTGATGACGGCGATATGCATGTGGGCAGCATTTGGTTTCCTGCGAAGCTTATTTTTACCTGGACGGCTTCGTCAATAAACAGAACTGGCGCATATGGGGAACCGAAAAGCCCCATGTTGCAGTCCCATCGTCCCTGCATCCTCAAAAAGTACTGCTCTGGGCCGCCATTTCTTCCAAAGGAATCATTGGCCCGTTTTTCAGATCTGAAACCATTACTGCATCACGCTATCTGGACATTCTTCGTGAATTTGTGGCGGTACAAACTGCCTTAGACGACACTGCGAACACCTCGTGGTTTATGCAAGATGGTGCCCGGCCACATCGCACGGCCGACGTCTTTAATTTCCTGAATGAATATTTCGATGATCGTGTGATTGCTTTGGGCTATCCGAAACATACAGGAGGCGGCGTGGATTGGCCTCCCTATTCGCCAGACATGAACCCCTGTGACTTCTTTCTGTGGGGACACTTGAAAGACCAGGTGTACCGCCAGAATCCAGAAACAATTGAACAGCTGAAGCAGTTCCTCTCATCTGCATGTGAAGCCATTCCGCCAGACACGTTGTCAAAGGTTTCGGGTAATTTCATTCAGAGACTACGCCATATTATTGCTACGCATGGTGGATATGTGGAAAATATCGTACTATAGAGTTTCCCAGACCGCAGCGCCATCTGTTGTTGAAAATTGTAACTACTGTAATTTCGAAAGTTTGTCTGCCTGAAAATGTACTGTTGTCCCAAGCATATTGCAACAAACGGTGTATTTCTATCGCTGCTCGTTTAGTTGTTATTGCCGTTTCAAATATACCGGTCATTTTTGAAACACCCTGTATGAGGAAAAAGAGCTGGCACAAAATTGAACCCTGTGGGACTTCCTTTGTGTTTGTCCCCAGTCATCAAAATTTTCTACCGTTTCGGAATTGTTTGAATTATTGAGCACAACTTTTGCATTCCATGATTCAAACCAGCTGTATGTAAAACCGTAAGTTCCATAATACATGCGTTTTTCTAAGAGAGTAAGATGATATACACAATCAAACGGCTTGGAAAGATTACAAAAAATACCAGATGAAGATATTTTATCACGTTTCACATCGTCCCTATGTGGGTCGTAAATGCCACATGTATGTGGTTTTCTGCAATTGGTCTGTGCCAGTGCACTTTTAAACAATGAAGTGTATTGTTTGTAGTTAAAAAATGTAGTTCAGCTAAATTAGGGAAGAAAACCAGTTCTGAAACGTACCTTAGAATATGCGAGCCACAGTCTTAAAGTAGATTACAGCTGTATGTCATGTGACTCGCAGTCTATGTTTATCGACGATACACTGAATCCTCGCGAATATATACACATTCTTAAAGAAAGTTTCATACAGTCTGGTTAAGATATGGAGATTCCTCGAGATATAATGGTCATTAGTAAGGCACCCTAACCAAGTAGGATTAACCAATGAGATAGAGAAGATCCAAAGAAGAAACGAGAAAAGATTTAATGTTAAAAACTTGAAAACGTAATATCCAAGTAGATATAAATAACGTATTACTTCATAGCACATAAATGTCACGAGATGATCGTGACAGTAATATCAGATGGATTCGCTGCTATACAAAGGATTCCCGGCTGTTGTTCGTGGGCAGCACCCATGAATGGTACACGAAATGGGGGAGACAGTATTGTCATCGGGATATCCTTCCACTGCATTTTGTAAGCTAGCTTACTTTGTACAAATGGTGTAAAAACGTGCATCCCAACGTTGTAAATTCGCTTCTTTACAAGTGTGCTAAGATGGTAGCAGAGTGTGGTGACGCAGCGTTCACTACCCTAGACTCCCGACTGTGAGACTGAAATATTTAACTGGTTTTCCTGATTCAGGTTTTCCGCGGTTTCCAAAATGACGTAAGATGAATGACACCACCTTTAGGAAAAGACAAGGCCAGTTTCTTTTGTTTATCTCTACCCAGTCCGAGCTTGTGCCCTTCTGTCCAGTGATGTAGTTGTCAACGAAACGTTATACCACACTCTTTATTCCTAAAATTGTATGTATCGTAAGTCTCCATACATTATTTCCACATAGCCCAAGTGCTACAGACAAGGCAGAAAAACATAAAGCAGTCATTAATTTCAAAGCTATTTTACGGGGCAGAATAGAAGATAACGGTAAACTTTCCGCAAAATTTCATTCGTAAACTGGTACAGACTAAGTTATAGGAGCCGATGTAATACTGGGGGTAGTCCCACCAGGGCTTGGTTCCCATTTACGCTATACCGTTTGTATGTATCATCAGTTCGCCACGTATTAGTAACGTATTGTCTCTGGAATACATTTATACCATAATCATCCAGAAAACATATATAATTATGATATAATTTCTGAATCCGAAATTAAAATGACAGAAGTTGACACACAAGCTGGAAGATGTAATTGTTTTCGGTTCTTTGTAGTTTTCGATTCTTAGTTCATCTACGTCAGTAATATGCAAAACATCTTACTGTATATGGTCGAGGGTACTTCTGGCCGGCCGCTGTGGACGAGCGGTTCTAGGCGCTTCAGTCCGTAACCGCGCTGCTGCTACGGTCGTAGGTTCGAATCCTGCCTCGGGCATGGATTTGTGTGATGTCCATAGATTATTTAGGTCTAAGTAGTTATAAGTCTAGGGGACTGATGACCTCAGATGTTGAGTCCCTTAGTGCTTAGAGCCATTTGAACCATTTGGTACTTCTGGAACCGCTATCTTCAACCCCCTTTCCTGTCCGTCCACGATCGGTGCGTGGGAAGAACTCGCATCGATAAAACTCCTAATTTCTCTGGGTTTGTCGTCATATTTATTGCGAGAGAAGGCTGTGAGAGGAAGGAATATGTTGTTCGACTGTTCTCGGAACGTTGGCTGTAGAAATTTCAGCAGTAATCCTGCTTTTACCACTATTAGTTTTATGTGGCCCTTCCACTTTTGGCCCCTCGGATCGTTACCCTTCGGTATTTTACGGTTGTTACTGTAGTTACTGTTTCCAGTGGTTTATACCAATACTGTGCCGGCCGGAGTGACCTTGCGGCTCTAGGCGCTACAGTCTGGAACCGAGAGACCGCTACGGTCGCAGGTTCGATTCCTGCCTCGGGCATGGATGTGTGAGATGTCCTTAGGGTAGTTAGGTTTAATTAGTTCTAAGTTCTAGGCGACTGATGACCTCAGAAGTTAAGTCGCATAGTGCTCAGAGCCATTTGAACCAATACTGTAGTGGTTCAGTAGTAGATGTCTTCGCTTATATGCACAGATGAGCCATAATATTGTGGCCACTGCCCTCTGCGAGACTGAATACTGCGTGGTCGTGGCGATTCGGGCAGACGACACGGTAAGGAGTATATATAAGCGGAACAGAGACGAATGAGGACTCATTCTACCGGAAATATGGACATTAAATGGGAAAAGCCACTGACATAAACTACTTAAACAACGGGGATATAATTGCAGCCTTGGGACATTCATCTAGGCTTTCACAGAACAGACTCCCATAGACTGTCGTAAGTAAGCGTTACTATAGTAGTTTACTTGGCAGATTTGGTCAGTTAAGAACGTAACCGGGTTCGCTATACGTTAGGTGTGTTGCATTCCTATCGGGCACTGCCTCATTTCGATCGCTTTGTTCGTATGCGATCATTGTCTTTCTCGGTTCCCCCAGAAACCGGAAGCACTGAACAGTCTAGAAACTCAGTGTGCGTGTATATATAAAGGGCCGCGTAATTTAGAGAACATTTTTGTTCTCCATAGTTATCCTCCTGTCTGAGTATTTGTAGTAACGTTGAAATTGCCATTTTTAAATTCAGTTTTTATTAGGAAATTGTTGATTTGTAACGTGAAACAGGGGGTTATTGTTGTGAAAGTAAAACGAAAACGCTACATATTTATTATACAGCGTTGCATAATACAATTTCTTCAAAATAACGTAAAATTTAAAGAAAAATGCAAAAGAAAAACATATCAAGCATTGCTTCATTACTTCGTCGAGCGTGTACAAAAAATGTTTCTCTTATTGCTAAACAACTTTTGCGCTTATGAGTTATACAGGGAACTATTGCTTTTGATCTCATCTACATCTGCATCCATACTCGGCAAGCCACCTGACGATGTGTGGCGGAGGATACTTAGAGTACCTCTATCGGTTCTCCCCTGTGTGGGCTGTAATCTCTCTGATTTTATCCTCATGGTCTCTTCGCGAGATATACGTAGGAGGGAGCAATATACTGCTTGACACCTCGGTGGAGGTATGTTCTCGAAACTTCAACAAAAGCCCGTAACGAGCTCCTGCAGAGTCTTTCACTGGAGTTTATCTATCATCTCCGTAACGCTTTCGCGATTACTAAATGATCCTGTAGCGAAGCGCGCTGCTCTCCGTTGGATCTTCTCTATCTCTTCTATCAACCCTATCTGGTACGGATCCCACACTCGTTGACTTGCCGATTGTCAACTAATGGACTTAGTACAGAAAGGATGAGCAGGCACTAGGTGCCAGCAAGAATCTGTTACGGATCTACTATATATTACGATTTATATGGGTGAATCTCTGAGTTTAGCTGCAACTGCAGCATGACAGGACTTTTACTCTGCAGACTCTGAAACTGAATCTCATGAAGTAGCACTAGGGAAACAAAGATAATTCAAGTTCCAAACACAGACGTTAAGAAAAGTGAGAGTAGATATTTGCTTCTCTGTCAGATTACAGACAAAAATAAGTGGATGAGATGCCGAAACAAGGACTGCGAAGCTAAAACCAAGTTCATATGCTCCGACAGCCAAGTATATATATTGAAAGGTATCTTTACAACTAATCTGAATATGGAGGGTAAATTGTGGCCTCAATACAACTGTTGCGCAAACAAAATGCTGTAGGATGTGCCATACATCAGTGCTGGATGAAGTACGGGGTGCCATTTTAGCAGTGAGAGCGTAAACAAAAATTCTGGCAAGAGAACGTTTATTAGATCAGTAAATTTGATCATAGTGTACAGTGAGTAATATGATGGTTGCTGTTGCCTGCAAACTATTACGTCGCATATTAATTAACCGTAGAACTTTACTTCGGAGTCCCCTGCAAGGTCTGTGATCTATGGAAGAGGAATGATCAAAGGATAGTTTAATCACGAACACTTACATTCACACGTACATGAGAGACTAAGAAGAAGGAAAAGAACTAAAACCCTTCACCACAGCAAACGTCGGTAGCAAGAGAGGCTGTTCCTTTGATTTTAACATGCGGGATAAATGAATAAAATTTCTGTTAAAGTGAATTGCTATAAAAATGAAGAACAAATAAGAATCACAATTGATTCAAGTATTCTACAGCGGAAGATCACTGTGGCCTTTGCACTTTAGACTTTCTCATTAGATCACGACCACGTGGTCCACACAAACAAAAGCGTGCACAAAGGAAGTTATCAAGCGAGACGAACTGCACAAAATTCGGCCATAAAATCACGGAAATCATACACAATATACTCTCGCAAAAGGGATACTAAACAAGATGAACTGAATCACAAGAATATCAGCATAGCTCCACGAGTTTGATTAACAGTTTAACTGAACAGTAGCCTACACCGTCCCTGGATTTTAACGCGCTTAACACTCGCGAATTAGCAAGTAAAATTTGTCACACACCGTAATAAACTATGAACGGTGAAAGGAATCATTTACTTTTACTAGCTTTGAAAAACCTACATTAAACACAACTTTAACTTCTCATCGAAAAGGCACATTTACCGCCAGTAGGTTTCACCTGTCTCGCGTCCCACGGAACTCTCTGCGAGCCTTCGTTCTCCAAGCAAAAATTGCTCCCCGTTCCTACGGAAGTGGCCAGAGCAACCCCTATTGTTGTGCGAACCTATACAAAAGGTTCGTCCAAGGCAAACAGAAACCTTTCTGCTACCTGGTACTTGTTTTCTACAGTTGGCTGTTCTGACACCGTGGCAGACTACTACACTCCCACGAATCTACACACTGAAATCCTTGCACACTCTCATTCATACATTCAACTGACCGGACAAGAAGAGGAAAGAAAAGTTACATTGAAATATGGCACTTAAATGTATCAAACATGCGTGTGGGGCTCAGACAAGTATCAATAATCTAAAGAAATGTTAAACGAAACACACTCAGCTGCTCAGTCTTTTCCCTTTTCTTCTTTACCTCTAGGGTAATAGACCATTTGCACCAACA
Source organism: Schistocerca piceifrons (assembly GCF_021461385.2). Taxonomy (NCBI): domain Eukaryota; kingdom Metazoa; phylum Arthropoda; class Insecta; order Orthoptera; family Acrididae; genus Schistocerca; species Schistocerca piceifrons. Next base: position 162,461,834 of record NC_060142.1, on the reverse strand, counting down.
ACTGATGTGCCAGAGGCAAACGCATGATGCTGTGTGTTACGGAAAAATCGTGAAGAGGCTCATGCAGAGAGCTTTCACTAACTGTTGGTAATGAAAGAAAATATTTCTTTAACATCCACAGGTGAAAAGTGATTGCTATGTTCTAGCAGAGTTACATAAATATTCATGACTGGAACTGCTTTTCTTATGGCACACTTTTGTAATAATTTGTAGTATAAATGTTACATAAATATTCAAGAACATCAATTTGTGTTAATACTTCCAAGTCGGTCGTTTTGAGTCCCAGTGTGCAGCGAGCTGGTCGTAGAACAATCTGTGTGCGGATGAGCAGTAACAAAAAACTACCATTACAATGCTGATATATCACATCTGTATGCCACACCCTTATCAAAAGATAACTGAAATAATAGAAAGATTTTTGCTTTGGTATGAAGAAGCTATCGAGTACAAAATAACAACAACAATAATAATGTAGATATTTTTTGTTTTGTTTAGGCATGGAAACTGCATCAAAAGTAACTGTTTTGGTTACATAAAAGAGCAGAATCTAACCTTTCAGCTACATTGTTTACTTGTAGAATGGAATTTATATTTCCTAAGATATAAAATACAATACACAGTGGACTAACACTGAACGATGTTGCGGTTGTAATTACGTGCAAGAAAACAGACAGACAAACAAGAAACAGTTCCTCTCTCACACGTTCGTTTGTTTCTTTCCCTACCAATGCAACCGAACTACCGGTAATGCCAGCGTCATTTACCTGCCGCACCAAAACAACCGGACCGTAGTTTTGGTAGGGCGCAACTCTACATGGTAGTAATCGAAGGCACCATAACAATGGGCCACGTGAACATTATTGCAGGCCGCCTGCATCCCTTCACGCTTGAATGCTTTGGGGTAACTCCCCAGGGGCAGATGGCAGAAGAAAGCAATAAGGGCATTGAAGGGTTAGCACCCAGAGAGTCCTGCAGAAATTATTTTAAATCTCTTGGCGTAATGACAGTGCCAAGCATGTACATATATAACTGTTTAAATGCCAGAGAAAATCCGAAAAAATTGAACATGAGATGTGATGTGCATACACACAGTACAAGAAACAGTCACCTGCTGGACTTGCCTTCCACAAGACTTGCTGTAGTCCATAATAACTATAAGTACTTAAGCATAAAATTTTTCAATAAGTTACCATGCTCAGCTCGTACAGTACCACTAAATAAATATAAGAATACATTGCAAACCTGGCTAAAAAACAACGAATTCTATAGAACTGAAGAATTCTTAGAACCTAATCCTCAAAATATATGTTTTACCTAAGTTATGAAGAAAATGTTTTGATATTATATAAGCTAGTTATTTACTGTGAGTCTTTTCTTATATGTGTATTTAATTTCTGTATAAAGCATTGTTTTACATAATGCTGAAGAAAAGGTCTTTAGTTCCTTTTCTTCCCTTTCTGTAACTATTTGAAGATCGTACTGAAACTAAAACCCTCTGTAAACTTTGACGAAGCCAATTGCATTAAAAATACTGAAAGGCTAATAAAAGTATTCTATTCTAATGCCTTCCCGAACGGCTGTGGTATGTTCCAGGAGGATAACTGTCTACGTCACAAAGTCAGAATCGTGCTACAATGGTTTGCGAAGCACGATAGTGGGCACAAGTTGATGTCACAGCTACCAAATGCGCCTGATAAAGTCCGATGAAATGCATCTGGGAAGCCGTTGGGCGCCTGCTTCGCGCCCACAAACCAGCGACCCTTAGTTCACGATCATTGCGTGAGCTTGACATGACTTGTCGAAACCTTGCCACGCAGAATCAGTGCTGTAATGCACTCCAGAGGCCACCAACATGCTATTTACGAGGGTCACTCCAAAAGAAATGCACACTATTTTTGTAAAAATACAGTTTTCATTCTGCATGTGTGAAAGTTTTACAGTGTGTAGATACATCCTTCTCGCTTGTTTTCAAACTTAGTTCAACCTGTTCCCGTGAGTGGCGCAGTCACAGCATGTCTTCAAGATGGCTGCTACACTTGACGTTCGTCAGAAGCAAAGTGCTGTCATAGAATTCCTGTGCTGTGAAAACGAGACGGTGGGAAACATCCACAAGGGGTTGAAAAAGGTTTATGGAGATGCTACTGTCGATCGCAGTACAGTTAGTCGGTGGGCAAGCAGGTTACGTGATGAAAGCGGGCACGGCAATATTGAGGACTGTCCTCGCAGCGGCAGGCCTCGTACTGCACACACTCCAGACATAGTGCAGAGAGTTAACGAATTGGTGACTGTTGACAGACGCATCACAGTGAACGAATTGTCACGCTATGTTGGGATAGGGGAAGGAAGTGTTTGCAGAATACTGAAAGTGTTGGCGTTAAAAAAGGTTTGTGCCAGGTGGGTTCCTGGGATGTTGACAGTGCCTCACAAAGAAACAAGAAAAACGGTATGCAGCGAACTTTTGGAACAGTACGAGAATGGAGCAGATGAATTTCTTGAAAGAATTGTGACAGGTGATGAAACATGGCTCCATCATTTTCCACCAGAGACGAAGGGCCAATCAATGGAGTGGCATCATGCAAATTCACCCAAGAAAAAAAAATTCAAAACCACACCTTCTGCTGGAAAAAATATGGCTACGGTGTTTTTCGATTCCGAAGGACTCTTGCTTGTGGACATCGTGCCAAGTGGAACCACCATAAATTCTGATGCATATGTGACGACACTGAAGAAACTTCAAGCTCCACTGAGTCGTGTTCGACCACATCGGCAAAAGCAGGATGTTTTGCTGTTGCACGACAATGCACGGCCACATGTCAGTCAAAAACCCATGGAATCGATCGCAAAACTTGGATGGACAACACTGAAACACCCACCTTACAGTCCTGGCCTGGCTCCATGTGACTATCATCTCTTTGGGAAACTGAAAGACTCTCTTCGTGGAACAAGGTTTGAAGATGATGACTCCCTTATGCACGCTGTCACACAGAGGCTCCAACAGGTTGGTCCAGAATTTTACCGTCCGGGTATACAGGCGCTGGTTCCAAGATGGCGTAAGGCAGTTGAGAGGGATGGAAATTATGTGGCGAAATGAAAATATTGTTCCTAAAGGATATATCCACACGCTGTAAAACTTTCAAACATGTACAATAAAAGATGGATTTAAAAAAAATTGTGTGCATTTCTTTTGGAGTGACCCTCGTAGCAAGTGCTCATAACGCTTTGACCTATCAGTACTTGTTCAGTACGTTGTTTATGTGGTGGACCCATTGCCAGTCCCTTCACCAATAGTCAATCCTCTCGAGGTCTTCCTGCATTTCGGTACAGTCTTCTAGCGTTACAACGATCCTACAGACAACAGAGTCGTCCGCGGATAGTCTCGCTGAGACTCCAACATTACTCACTAGACCATTAGTACACACGATCGTTTGTCTCGGACGAGTAATGGTACAGCCAACGAACAGGGACTTCACTGTTTATTGAACTCTGTGACGAGGCTATTGTTTGCACATGGAGCGCAGTGGAGTGTCATGCGGTCCGTCGCTGCCAGCATTCTGTTTGGCGCACGCGAACGGGGAGCGCTCCTGGGGGAAATAATGCGCGCGCGATACGGCGCGAGGCGTCGCCGTGTCCCGGTCGGAAAATTAGCCACCCGGACGCAATTAGCTGGCGACAAATAAACATTAATAACAGAACGGCGCGGAACGGAACGGAGCGCTCGCTGCCCTCTCCCTTCGCCCTCCTAACCTCCCGTGTCTGTAATTACGTCGCAGGGTCGCTGCCGGAGTTCATCAAATACTTGCTGTCTGATTTGCCAGTAGTGATTGGTGGATTCCTCCCTCCCTCACGGGGGTTTCTCACCGACCGTAGGTACCCTGGAGGCAAATTTATCGTGTCGAGTCACTTCGGAAGCGACTACTGCAGCACATGGGTCATGAAATACGTCACATGGTGTGCAGTAACAGTGTTGCTACATACAACGTGTCAAAAAAGTTGCTCATTTCGATGAATGGTCGTAAATTTGTAATTATCATTTCGGGAAAATAGTTATATAGTTAAGTTTTTGTTTGTTTGCAGTTTCATTTCTGCAGTCGTAGTTGACATAGAAAGCTCCGTACCATAACACGCCGCAAGAGGAGCCAAAAGAAAAAAAATGCTTGTTGCTGTGGCGCACAGATTTCAGTTTGTACGAGGACTGCAGACGTTTATCTGCAACTAAAAAAGGAATTAAATAGGTAACTTTATTGTTTTAGAGATGCTAATTAGAACTGTATGTCGACTCCTCGTGTTTGGTGTCGGATACCTGACGTCAGATACCTGGTATGAACATGAGTTTAAGAATACTCTGTTTGAAAGATACTTTGCTTGTTGTTGTTTCAAGTGGTTCAAATGGCTCTAAGCACTATGGGACTTAACATCTGAGGTCATCAGTCCCCTAGACTTAGAACTACTTAAACCTAACTAACCTAAGGACATCACACACATCCACGCCCGAGGCAGGATTCGAACCTGCGACCGCAGCAGCAGCGTCGTTCCGAACTGAAGCGCCCAGAACCGCTCGGCCAGAGCACCCGGCTGTTATTGTTTGAAACTGTTACATATACCACGTCAGTTGAACCAACTGTTCATTTCACTTTTCATCTGCTGCATTTTCTGAACTGTTCAGTTCACATTTCAGCTCCTACTCTAGTGAATTGCAGACTCACTAGAATATATTTCCTATAATGCTTTGTAGTTATACCTTTTGCTAGCATCATTTTGGGTAATGGTTTTATATGACGATGAATTTATAATAATTTGCAGCTTTTTGGGTAACTGCGTTCTTGGAACACGAAAATTTCATTTAAGTGCAATGTTTTTAATTAATAAATAATAAATGAGTTCTGTGTATCACTTGCAGAAATGTAATTAATGTACGATTTAATTGTTTTTATTTCCACAAAAATTGACTAGTTTGGATGACGACTAAACTGATGGTACTTAACAGTTACAAACTTACTTAATAAATCCCTCTTAAGTGTTTAAATCCGACCAGCTCACCCCTTTCTATTACGCTTTAGCTTTAGTGTTTTCTTTATCATAATGTCAGAGTTGCTTTTGTGGAAGTCAGCTATTCAAAAATGGTTCAAATGGCTCTGAGCACTATGCGACTTAACTTCTGAGGTCATCAGTCGCCTAGAACGTAGAACTAATTAAACCTAACTAACCTAAGGACATCACACACATCCATGCCCGAGGCAGGATTCGAACCTGCGACCGTAGCGGTCACGCGGTTCCAGACTGAAGCGCCTTTAACCGCACGGCCACACCGGCCGGCAAGTCAGCTATTCTGAGAATATTTTCATGTGGAATTTCACTGGGATGCTTTGTATATGTCCCGTTTGTTGGCTATGAGGCGCGAGGCGCGTGAGACGGAAAGCAGTGGCCGTATGTCCCTGTTGCAGCCCAGAATGACTGTTCCAGGCATTTTGTAGTAATGACTACGTGATATTCCTTTTGTTTCACCCAACAGGAAAGTCATGAATTACGTTCCAGTACGTGAAATGTGCCACATCAGCTGTAGCAGCAAAGCTATGATGTTTTGTTTGTGGGGCGCTCAACTGCATTCATCAGCGCCCGTACAAATTCCAAATTTTTACATAGTCCAATTTTTTACTCGATCCAATCGAACCACTGTCACGAGTGATGATGATGGTGATGAAATGCCACGCGGGATTAGCCGAGCGGTCATAGGCGCTGCTGTCATGGACTGTGCGGCTGGTCCCGGCGGAGGTTCGACTCCTCCCTTGTGCATGGGTGTGTGTGTTTGTCTTAGGATAATTTAGGTTAAGTAGTGTGTAAGCTTAGGGACTGATGACCTTAGCAGTTATGTCCTAGAAGATTTCACACACATTTGAACATTTTGGTGATGAAATGATGAGGACAACACAAACACCTAGTCCCCGATCGGAATCGAACCCGGGACCGCGTGATCCAGAGGCAGCAATGCTAGCCACTAGACCACGAGCTACTGATGTAGCAGCAACGTGTTTCACAGTAGGTAGATATATAATACTCCGCTCTGGAGGTAGCTTTTTTTTGGTTGACCAACGTGAGGTCTTTGTTAGCAACTTTTGTTACTCTTGGATGATGTCTTCTTTTCCGATGCTAAAAAGCATTTACTTGCTCGAAAATTTTCCTTCTAAAATCACATCAGAGTACTGCTTAGTTTGCTGGCGAATAAATGCAAGTAGTATGGCATTGCTCTTTTAGATTTTTTTGTGATCCCGAAGGGTAATTTCAGTCACCTAATCGGAAAGGCTTTCCTTCCTCAGCACACAATGGCCCCATTCCTTGCAGTTTGGTGAAAGCTGTTTTAATTGTATTCGTTGAGTGTAAGTGACTCCACTGTGTCTGCTTATGTATCTCTGATGTCCGTGTTGTATGACAACGAGCGAAGGGAGACGATGAAATCTGGTGCCGGCACGTAGCACCAAAGAGATACCACCCGATGAACCACCAGAGAGATTTCGAATTTAGTCCATAACATTGGCGCAATGTCTGGTGATCAGGAACTTAGCGCTACCGTCACTTATGTAGGAATTGAAACAGCTACCTCCCAGTCGGGCGCCACCACACGGACGTGCGTTGGCAGTCACGGCCATTGAGACGTGTTTCCGGCATCTGTCCTAGAATCTGAAAACTTCGTGTCCTGTTGGGCCGTACAGCTTACGGCCGATCAGTCATAACTATAGCCCGTTCATTGCGCTTTATCGTCCCTGAGCAGCAGACCAAACAAGTCAAAGTTCCTCGCGCAACTAAAATGGCTCCTCTGGAGGGTCGCCAGGAAGGAATGAAGGTTCTTACCACTTTTTTGACTCCCACTATGAACAGATATTCTACAGAGTCGCGTGTCCCGTTGTCTCGCACAAGAAGAGATGTCCTTTCCATGTAACAGCACAGAAAGAAGCACGTTGCGTTGAAGCAGGATTTTGTAAACCAAGGAAATCTTTCTAGCAGTGTCTAGGGGCATGTGTGTTAATGTGCGCTCGACCACGCACAATGAAATGTCCAGGAGCACTCAGTAAATGAAATATGTACCGCTACGGACTGCTAGTGGCATGTTATCCATGTAACCTATTACAGCAGTTTGTGAACTATCAAGAAGTTATTAATAAATACACAAATGAGAATTTAGTCATAAACGTCTGTCTTATCACTCACAACACTTGGCATTTCCAGATCTGTGGTAGTGAAAGTTCATCTTCCTGTCGTTCCACGAGAGGTCTGATTCCTATTACAAAAAAGAAAAATGGAAACCCATATGAGGAGACTTATAATACACCTGTTGACAAATCGTTCACGTCCATAACGCCCAACGTCCATAACGAGTAAATTTAAGTTATTTACCAGAGTACAGGATTGGGATAAAGGACGGTATTAATGCTGATAACGATGGCAGAGACTGAAAGGGTCATTTATGTTTATGAACGTCAGCTACTATGGTGTATCAAGCCCAAGCCACGTTCGGCAGTATAATAGCTCAAAGTCGAAATCAACTAGAAGGCTATCAAATCCCTGTGTACCTTAATAGTTGTGCGCACCATGCTGCTTCTGGAGCAGTGGATGGTACGACGGTACGGCGACGTAAATTCTTGAATTTTCTAGGAACTACAGAAATGGGATTACAGCTCATTGGTGAGGGGTGACGGATAGCCATGTCCGTCGTTTTTTCCTTCAAGAGTTCTGTTTCAGAGGTTTAATCACCGTGTTCGTATTCTGCAGAGAACGTAGTAAAACAAACACTCAAGAGAGATTATTGGAATAAGGTCCGCCCTCGGTAGCTGAATGGTCAGCGTGAAGGATTGTCAATCGCCTGGGCCCGGGTTTGATTCCCGGCTGGGTCGGGAAATTTTCTCCACCCAGGGACTGGGTGTTGTGCTGTCATCATCATTATCCTCATCGACTGCAGGTCGCCGAAGTGGCGTCAAACTGAAATACCGGCACCCGGCGAACGGTCTGCCAGACGGGGGGTCCTAGCCATACGAATAAATAAAAATCGGAATAACAACAGCGAATTTTTTCGATGGCTGCTATAGGATTCTTAATTCATGAGGGAGACACTCTGGGCTGATATGACTATCCTCTGAGAATACTCTCACACGTATGTGCTATCTTATCTGGAGATATTGGGGGTCTTACAGATGTGTGAATGACTTTCACGTTTCCCTGGGCGGTTCTTCGGAAGTACCGTAAAGGAATATTATAGACCCATTTTTGTTCACAGTATACAGATAAGCTTTTTGTTTGTAACGTGTGAAATAGTAAGTGAAAGAAATATTTATTTAGATGGATAGAAGTAACTTTCTACGGAGTTATGAACATAATTATTTTTCAAACAGCTACAACAGTGAGGTATACTTGATTACATATAACATTCTACGATTTAGATTATGTATTTAAACCAACTGCGTACAGATTAATTTAAATCAAATTTCTCTCGATTGTAGTCAGGGAGAAAGCAACGTTTAAAGATTTGGATTCAACGAGATGTACATAGTTGGCTGTGTTCATAGGGTTGTTCACATTATGCTGATGAAGGTGCAGAATTCACATATACACTCCTGGAAATTGAAATAAGAACACCGTGAATTCATTGTCCCAGGAAGAGGAAACTTTATTGACACATTCCTGGGGTCAGATACATCACATGATCACACTGACAGAACCACAGGCACATAGACACAGGCAACAGAGCATGCACAATGTCGGCACTAGTACAGTGTATATCCACCTTTCGCAGCAATGCAGGCTGCTATTCTCCCATGGAGACGATCGTAGAGATGCTGGATGTAGTCCTGTGGAACGACTTGCCATGCCATTTCCACCTGGCGCCTCAGTTGGACCAGCGTTCGTGCTGCACGTGCAGACCGCGTGAGACGACGCTTCATCCAGTCCCAAACATGCTCAATGGGGCACAGACCCGTAGATCTTGCTGGCCGGGGTAGTTGACTTACACCTTATAGAGCACGTTGGGTGGCACGGGATACATGCGGACGTGCATTGTCATGTTGGAACAGCAAGTTCCCTTGCCGGCCTAGGAATGGTAGAACGATGGGTTCGATGACGGTTTGGATGTACCGTGCACTATTCAGTGTCCCCTTGACGATCACCAGTGGTGTACGGCCAGTGTAGGAGATCGCTCCCCACACCATGATGCCGGGTGTTGGCCCTGTGTGCCTCAGTCGTATGCAGTCCTGATTGTGGCGCTCACCTGCACGGCGCCAAACACGCATACGACCATCATTGGCACCAAGGCAGAAGCGACTCTCATCGCTGAAGACGACACGTCTCCATTCGTCCCTCCATTCACGCCTGTCGCGACACCACTGGAGGCGGGCTGCACGATGTTGGGGCGTGAGCGGAAGACGGCCTAACGGTGTGCGGGACCGTAGCCCAGCTTCATGGAGACGGTTGCGAATGGTCCTCGCCGATACCCCAGGAGCAACAGTGTCCCTAATTTGCTGGGAAGTGGCGGTGCGGTCCCCTACGGCACTGCGTAGGATCCTACGGTCTTGGCGTGCATCCGTGCGTCGCTGCGGTCCGGTCCCAGGTCGACGGGCACGTGCACCTTCCGCCGACCACTGGCGACAACATCGATGTACTGTGGAGACCTCACGCCCCACGTGTTGAGCAATTCGGCGGTACGTCCACCCGGCCTCCCGCATGCCCACTATACGCCCTCGCTCAAAGTCCGTCAACTGCACATACGGTTCACGTCCACGCTGTCGCGGCATGCTACCAGTGTTAAAGACTGCAATGGAGCTCCGTATGCCACGGCAAACTGGCTGACACTGACGGCGGCGGTGCACAAATGCTGCGCAGCTAGCGCCATTCGACGGCCAACACCGCGGTTCCTGGTGTGTCCGCTGTGCCGTGCGTGTGATCATTGCTTGTACAGCCCTCTCGCAGTGTCCGGAGCAAGTATGGTGGGTCTGACACACCGGTGTCAATGTGTTCTTTTTTCCATTTCCAGGAGTGTATATTCCTAGCGACCCGCCTCGGTTTAGCGCGGGTAGCGCTGAGTATACAGTATGCGGCCGCAGAACTTGTCTGACATAGCGGTAATAAATTATACACACAGACCTTCCTCGTCTATCAATCAAAACCGTATCAAAATTTTGTAGTTCCTGAATTCACATGCAGGAGAGAACTCCAATTTATAATATGTGTAGATTTTGTATAGCATCGTAAGATGAATAATGTGATATTTCTCGAAGGCTATTAGGACAGATTTTGTTGCAATCTAGGGAAAGGTAGAAAACTAAATCAAGATGACTGTGTCAGAATTTGAACCCATACCTTCTTACTGACAAGTTCGTCTTCTACTACAGTTCCTCATCGCCTGGGTGGTTATTACAGTTGCAACGCTCAGCTGGTTCTGTTTAGCAGTTAATTTAAAAGTTATCAACCAAATCTGTCCAAACATTTAACTTTGATCACAGTTTTTAGGACCCTGCTATCATAAGCACACATTTCCTGCATAGTGGCTAAATTTTAGATGATGAAACTTTGTCTACATCGAGACTGCCTTTACCTTAATTAAACCCGGCTCAGCTGTTGCTAGCACATACACGTTTCACGTTTCAAATGATAATATTTCCTTTACAACAGTCCGCTGCGTGCGTAAAATGAAATAATACGCGGTTGCAGTCCCACTCTGTTTCGGTGCAGTGCCTGCTCATACTTAATTAACACTAAAAACATAGAGAAGCAGATGAGCGGAAAACTAAGCGAAGTGAAAATTTTAAACTACATACGATTTTATCGTTCGTCCCATTTAGAGCGCAAAAGCATCGGCCGTTGCACAGCGGCGCTTTAATATGAATATACGCTATGTTTATTATTCAGATATTGCCGCAGCAAAAAAATCCATATGTAGTGAAGATCGAGCACACAACGAGCAAATTTCCGCATCTCATTACATTCAGTTTCATTTAAAGAAATTACTCGTAGAGTTCCGTTATTCTACTCGAAGCTTTTTGGGTGTACGGCACGCTATCTCGCAAATGACCAAATTTCTTACTGTTAAGGATTACACCACACACTATACAGTGGTCACGCATAAAGCACTCCCACCACCCAAGTAAACGGTAAATTAGAGGGCTTATATCTTGCCACGGTTTATCATATACGCTATGGCGTCGACGCCGTCTTTCAGGAATCTAGTGTCGATGGCCGATAGCTCAGTGACAACTCGCTTTGGAGGTATGCACAAAGAAACATCGCAGGCGTCACGTCGTCCGAGGACGCAAACCACGATGGACAAGACAATTTTCCTCATCTGTTCTTGAGAACGCTAAGCTGCTTCTGCTCGATGTTCTATCTGCTAACTCTCGAACAGAGTTTTATTAGAAAGGTGGCATAATTTTTTTTTGTTACTTACTGAGATGTAGTACCTGATAATACATCATGTTAACTGACAATAATCGCTATCATTTTATATTATTGAGGGAAAAAGGGTGATGAAATGTATTTGAATACAGCAATTTGTGAATGTTCTACAGTACAGTACAGTACTAGAACATCCACATTTTTTGGCTTTTAATTCATAAATATGAAGTTATTCTACCAAGCAACGACGGAAGAATCGGTTAATATTTATTCCCAGCTGTAATTGTTTTATGGTCTTGTTATGCGATGCCCTCCGTTAGGTAAAGATTAAATATCACACGCATACACACAGCGCTATTATCTCATAGGGCAGTCAATGGGAAGGTACAATTATGTGCAACATCTTTTCCCCCATCAGTCTACTGGCTGATTTAGATGTGACCCACGACGAATTCCTCTCCTGTGTCAATTAGTCATCTCAGCGTAATACTTAATCCAAAGTCTTCAATAATTTGTTGGGTATACAGGTATTCCAATCCATGGAAGTTATTCCTTGATGCCTTAACAATTGCCCTATCATCCTGTTGGTTCTTCTTGTCAATTTTTTTCCACATGTTCCTCTCGTCGCCAATTTTGCGGGGAATCTCCGTATTCTATATGTTATCGGCGCACCTAATTTTTAACAGCTTTCTGCAGCAGCACATCTCAGGCGCTCTGGTTCTCTGCTTTTCCGGTTTTCCCGCAGACCTCGATTTACCTTCACAAAGTGCTGTGCTCTGAGAAATATCGAGAAAGGAAGGTCACATTTTAACGTCAGGTCAGTAGAGACGGAGCACAACCTCCGATTAAAGGGATGGGGGCGGGGAAATGTAGGGAAATCACTGAAGAACTAAGCCGGGAAAGCCTCCGAATGCAAGTCCAGTGTGCTAACTACTGCGTCGCCTTTTTCGGTCTTAGATATATCGCCCTCAACTTAAGGCCGGTGTCTGATACTAGTAGACTTCTTTTGGCCAGCAACGTCCTCTTTGCCGTTGCTAGTCTGCTTTTTATTTCCTCCTTGCTACGCCTGTTGTTCTTTATTTTGCTTCTAAGATAACAGAATTCCTTCACTTCGTGTACTTCGTGGGCCCCAGTTTTGATGGCAAGATTGTGGGTAATCTCTTTTCTGCTATCTGTTCCCCATTTTCACACAGGAAAGCAATGTCGTCAGCGCTGTTCCCCATCTTCACACAGGAAAGCAATGTCGTCAGCGAATGCTGTGAGTTGTTGTGTTTCCATAGAGTGTAGTGGTTCAAATGGCTCTGAGCACTATGGGACTTCACATCATCAATCTCCAAGAACTTAGAACTACTTAAAGCTAACCTGAGGGCAACACACAAATCCATGCCCGAGGCAGGATTCGAACCTGCGACCGTAGCAATGTAGTGGTGACGTTAGTGAGAAATTTTGTTTCAGAGTGGTTAGTCTCTAGCACAACGTGGCTCCAGGGTCACGATACCGCTCACACGAAAATATTTGATTTAAAATCACCTTCTTGAACTGAGTCGTGGGAACAATTTGGGGAGTCTCTGCCTCCTGTATGGCGAAGGTGACTGTGGAATTGTTCGTGAAGATACGAATCCTTATTAAGTGCGTTAGGTCACGGTATATCCAATCCGTAAACCGAAATACTCAGAGGGAATGGAAAGGAAGGGTGATTCATTTTTTGTGTTGACTGGCCTTATTACGCCACCGGCTTAGTCGATCACTTACAAATTGTAAAATTGACGTTTGTGTAAATTTTACGTAACAGTTTTATGAATTTTAACAGCAGAAAATGAACAGTTACATGGTTGTATTATTTAGACCTTATGGCTACGAAACTCTGGTGCTTGTAAGGGTTAGATTTGGATCTAAATGTCATAACGTAATTAGTTTTAAAGTAATGTAACTTTTCTTTCATTACTGTCACATGCACGTATAAGTTAGTAACATAAACGAAATAGCCGACTATGCTGGTGGCGTAATACCTTCAATTAATGTAGACCAAACAAGACTGAACTTCGGGAATAGTTCATGTAATCGGAAATTTTTGTACAGTGGTGGGAGGGAGTGCCACGAACAATATAACAGAAATCATGACTGGTGAGGGGAAGTGTGGGGGCACAGTTGGGTTTGAAGATCACATCCGAACGTTTTTCTTGAATAACTCGAAAGCTACGACCTCTAGCGAAGACGTATCACAGTACAAATTTTAGCTACCTTAAATTTCCTACAAAAATGTCTACATCTACATCTACATTTATACTCCGTAAGCCACCCAACGGTGTGTGGCGGAGGGCACTTTATGTGCCACTGTCATTACCTCCCTTTCCTGTTCCAGTCGCGTGTGGTTCGCGGGAAGAACGACTGCCGGAAAGGCTCCGTGCGCGCTCTAATCTCTCTAATTTTACATCCGTGATCTCCTCGGGAGGTATAAATAGGGGGAAGCAATATATTCGATACATCCAGAAACGCACCCTCTCGAAACCTGGACAGCAAGCTACACCGCGATGCAGAGAGCCTGTCTTGCAGTCTGCCACTTGAGTTTGCTAAACATCTCCGTAACGCTATCACGCTTACCAAATAACCCTGTGACGAAACGCGCCGCTCTTCTTTGGATCTGTCAACCCTACCTGGTACGGATCCCACACTGATGAGCAATACTCAAGTACAGGCCGAACGAGTGTTTTGTAAGCCACCTCCTATGTTGATGGACTACATTTTCTAAGGACTCTCCCAATGAATCTCAACCTGGCACCCGCCTTACCAACAATTAATTTTATATGATCATTCCACTTAAAATCGTTCCGCACGCATACTCCCAGATACTCCCTGTTGATTTTCTCTGTAGGACTAATAGTTTGCTCGTAGTGAGCAAGAGAATATGAAAATCTGGTCCGTGGTTTTTGTAGGCCAAATATAACACCTTGGGTTGCATAAAACGACTTAGGTAGGGGCATCTGAATCGCCTTGTACATTTCAAACACATCCTACAAGAAACTATCAAAGAAGCGATATGCACGCATGAGAAGAAAGGGCAACAACAACGACGATCAATCAGAGAAGATGCTAAAGATAGGTCGAGCAAATAAAGAGCAAACACGGATATTAAAGCAGTCAACAGTGCGGGAAGCAGAGGTATGCTTTGAATAAGGGACAGTCAAGTGAAAGTGAGACAGATGGAAAAATAGTAGGTAAAGTGTTTATTATTTCAAAATTGATTGCCGTAGCTGTTACTACATTTATCGTACTGTGCGACAAGACGGTCAATGCCTTCACCGAAAAATGTTTACAGTTGCCTAGGGAACCATGATTGTGTCCAGGCATGCAACTCTTCGTCTGAAGCAAATCGATGGCCCCGGGTGTCTTTCTTCAGGTCTCCTAAAATGCAGAAATCACATGGGAAGAGATTGTGTGGAGGATGTGTAAGGGCTTCCAAGGAAATAAGTGGTCCCCTCCATATGTTGCCGAAGTTGTTTCGACTGCGCTGCAGAAGCTTCGCTGGGAAACTCTTACACATCCTACACACGGTCCCGATGTCTCTCTCTCTCCGTGCGATTTCGATGGTTCGGAGACCTGAAGAGAGACATTCGTGGCTGTTGGTTTGCTTCGGTCGAAGAGGTGCACACCTGGGTGCAATCGTTGTTCCCTATGCAAGCATAAACAATTTTCCATGAAGGAATTAATCAGCTTGTCTCACTGTGGAATAATTGTATTAACCCTTTGAGCCCCACTTTACTAAAGAAACATATCATTTTAAAATTTTTCACAAAATCACTCTTTGTTATCGTAGTTAGCGTCTAATACGAGGGCTGTCCAGAAAGTAAGTCCCGATTGATTGCTATATGGAAACCACATTGTAAATCAGAAATGTTTTATTTGTAACCGTTAGCTACACCTTCCAGCTACTTCTCTACGTAGTCGCCATTCTGACTTAGACATTTGTCGTAGCGTTGTACCAACTTTCCAATACCATCATCATAGAAGGCAGCCGCCAGTGCTTTCCTCCAGTTCTCTACGCTGGCCTACAGCTCGTTGTCTGTGCCAAAATGTTGTCTTCATAGGCAGCGGTTCATGTAAGCAGAGATGAAACTCAGAGGGAGACAATTACGGGCTGTATTGTGGGTAACCAAACATTTCCAATCGAAAACGATGCAGGAGCCCCTGCAGAATGCGGCTGAGAATTGTCTTGAAGAAGAAACCGCGCGACAGTTATGTAATGTTGGCTGCATAGCTTTAGGCGAATTTCTCACCAGATCCTCGTACTTGGCGGAAGACACTATTTTCTAGACATCTTCAGGCGCTCACTGTGAGCTCAGATATGAGAAGAGCGACGTGGTGCTATCTAGGGTCATACTAGAGGCACTGCCAAACACATCTGTGCAAAGATTTATCGGATTTTGATAGTCGTTTCCATTTCGCGACCGATCGAAACTTACTTTCTCGACGCCCCTCGTATAAGAGGATGTTGCCAAAAAGTAAACAATCCGTTGTTTCAGGGAGGTGGTTTTACTTTGGAACCACTGATACGTACAGTTTTCAACCAGCCATCCTTTCATGTAATACCTAAGAGTGCGCAGTTAAGGAATAATCTTAAATATCTGGGTTATTATCAATAGGAAAACAAAATCATTTTAGGTTTATATTTATTAACACAAAATCTGCATGTTCAGAAAGCTGCAGCAATAGAGAAGTAATACCTTTATTGAACTTTTCAAAAATACATAAAACAGGAAATGCGCACTCTTCGTTCAGCTGCGCTTAAGAGTACGCAAAATATGCTCGAAGAGTACGGTACGCATTTAGCAAATGTCGCAAACGAACACAATATCACCCTCAAATGAAGAGCATTGTTTGTGCTACCGTCTCCCACACTTAATGCACTGGGTCCAGTCTTCTGCTAAAGCCAAAATCTATGTTCTCTAGTCACAGCTTTCAATCCTTTCCTTAAAGCAAACTCCTTCGTACCAAGAACAGCGGCAACCTAATTTGAAGTTATTCAGAAACAAAATCTGTCCTTCGGACTCCACAGAACACTGAAGAGGTACAAATTTGTTGTTGTGCCCTAAAGACAACGCACGGCTCTTTGGGGACGTTATATGCGCGCTCTTTCGTATAGGAACAATGATTCCAAGAGAAGTCAATAGATGGCAGCACACGTGACATTTGCAAAATATGTGGCTGCAGTATGCTAGACTGCAAGCCATCCTTTCAAAATACAATCAAGGATTAAAGGATACTTGTCGTGTGTTCTGTGTATAACTTACGCAACAGAGTATCAGAACTACATCAAGAAAGCTGAAAAGCGATTCTTCCCTGTTTCACTTCGGAAACACAGGATTTCTTCAGAAAACTTCTACAAGGTGTTTCTGTCACCACTCTGAACAGAACTATGTCGGTGGCGAGCTGATCAGTTTTGTCAGCTGTCACGAGCACAAGCTGCGCTCTCTTTGGTATTGCGCACTCTTTGGTACATTTACCCACTATTCGAAAGCAAAGTCGCATTTGTAGTAAAGGAAGTCCTCTATCGCGAAACTTCCATGACTCATAACGCCTAATACCAACTATATTCCTAAATAACAAGCAAAAAACGGGCCTAAAATTTCATAAATTTTGTATCAAACCTACATACTGTCCCAGTGGTTTCATTTCGATAACAGTCATAAAAGCAGTAGTACAAACTCGAACTTACATGACGATAACTTAGATTTAATTACTTTCACTGTCAAAGATCTCCTCAATACGGCGATTATACAAAAATCAAAATAAACAAATAAAAACGCATATCAGAATATGCTACAGTCACAAAGCACAATCGCCGTGTTGGACCATCTCGTCTACCGAGCGCTGTTGGCAAGCGGGGTGCACTCAGCCCTTGTGGGGCAAATTGAAGAGCTACGTGCTTGAGAAGTAGCGGCTCCGGCCTCGTAAACTGACAAACGGCCGGGAGAGCGGCGTCCTAACCACACGCCCCTCCATATCCGCATCCGGTGACACCTGTGGGCTGAGAATGACACGACGGTCTGTCAGTACCGTTGGGCCTTCCGAAGTCCGTTCGGACGGAGTTTAGTTTTTAGTTTTTAGACTGTTGCTTTGAACACTATAAGTGACTGCTATAAACCACTATATTCGTGTACCACTGGAAGTCTCTGTGTTACTGTAGCAACGCTGGTTACATGCGAAAAGCACTGGTACAAAAAAATTAATAAAAAGGTGCTTTCGGACAAAAATCACTAGTAATCAAAGCGTTAATAGATATGGTGATTATTTTTTAAATAATAAGTAGTTTACGTACTGTTTTTCTGTCTCTCTCGTTTTCATTTTGCTGCCGTTATACACCGAAGCGCCAAAGAAACTGCCTGTTTACATATCTCTTTATTTGAATACAGAATACGGCGCAGCAGTCGGCAACGCCTATATAAGACAACAAGCGTCTGCTGCAGTTTTTAGATAGGTTACTGTTGGTGCAATGGCAGGTATCAAGATTTAAATCAGTTTGAACGTGGTGTTATAGTCGGCGCACGAGAAATGGGACACAGCATCTCCGAGGTAGCGATGAAGTGGGGATTTTCCCGTACCGTGAATATCAGGAATTCGATAAAACATCAAATCTCCGACATCGCTGCGGCCGGGAAAAGATCCTGCAAGAACGGGACCAACGACGACTGAAGAGAATCGTTCAACGTGACGGAAGTGCAACTCTTCCGCGAATTACTGCAGTTTTCAATGCTGGGCCGTCAACAAGTGTCATCGTGCGAACCATTCAACGAAACGTCATCGATATGGGCTTTTGGAGCCGAAGGCTCACTCGTGTACCCTTGATGGTTGCACGACACAAAGCTTTACGCCTCGCCTGGGCCCATCAACACCGTCATTGAACTGTTGATGACTGAAAACATGTTGCCGGCCGGGGTGGCCGAGCGGTTATAGGCGCTACAGTCTGGAACCGCGCGACCGCTACGGTCGCAGGTTCGAATGCTGCCTTGGCATGGATGTGTGTGATGTCCTTAGGTTAGCTAGGTTTAAGTAGTTCTTAGTTCTAGGGGATTGATGACCTTACAAGTTAGTCCCATAGTGCTCAGAGCAATTTTGAAAACATGTTGCTTAGTCGGACGAGTCTCGATTCAAATTGCGGATGGACGTGTACGGGTATGGAGAAAACCTCATGAATCCCTGCACTGTGGATGTCAGCAACGGACTGTTCAAGCTGGTGGAGGCTCTGTAATGGTGTGGGGTGTGTGCAGTTGGTGTGATACGGGACCCCTGATACGTTCAAATGGTTCAAATCACTCTGAGCACTATGGGACTTAACTTCCAAGGTCATCAGTCCCCTAGAACTTAGAACTACTTAAACCTAACTAACCTAAGGACATCACACGCATCCATGCCCGAGGCAGGATTCGAACCTGCGACCGTAGCGGTTGCGCGGTTGCAGACTGTAGCGCCTAGAACCGCTCGGCCACCCTGGCTGGCCCCTGATACATCTAGATACAACTGTGACAGGTGACACGTGCATAAGCATCCTGTCTGATCGCCTGCATCCATTCATGACCATTGTGCATTCCGACGGACTTGGGCAATTCCAGTAGGACAATGCGACACACTACAAGTCCGGAATTGCTACAGAGAGGCTCCAGGAAAACTCTTCTGAGTTTAAACACTTCCGGTGGCCACCAAACTCCCCAGACATGAACATTAGTGAGCACATCTGCGATACCTTGCAAAACGTGCTGTTTAGAAGAGATCTCCACCGCCTCGTACTCTTACGGATTTATGGACAGCCCTGCAGGATCATTGCTGTCAATTCCCTCCAGCAGTACCTCAGACATTAGTCGAGTCCCTGCTACGTCGTGTTGGGGCACTTCTGCGTGCTCGCTGGGGCCCTACACGATATTAGGGAAGTGTACCAGTTTCTTTGGCTCTTCAGTGTAGATACTTGCTTTGGTAAGGGGAAATAAGCGTATGGACGTACTTGGGACTTTATCTTCCATTAGCTTATTTGTGAATTTATTTCACCTGACGAGATGTGAACCTTCGTGACCCTCTCTTAACACAGTCCGGATCGCGAGCCTGTCCTGATCTGTCTTGTTGGCGTTCAGACAGATGCCTGCTGCTAGTGAGGTACGCATGTGACCCCAGCCGTCTCTTGACCGTGGCCGGCCGGCTAGGGAGTGAGTATGCAAATAAAGCAGCGCCGTACCGGACCTGGTAGCGTGGGCGGCGCCGCCGTCTCCACGGGGACTTTCCGCTGGGCAGAGCAAATACTACTCTCCCTGTCTCCGTGACGTCAGGGTCCTTTACTGTACTCCGCTGTGTTAGCTATTCGGACCGAGGCAGAGGAGGCGCCACGCCGTGGTGACAGCGGTAACCGGATTCCGTGTCGTTAAAAATTCCGCCCAGGTGCTGTTCTGCCAATGCTGTGTAATCAACGTCGAAAATATTGCCTTCTCAGTCCTGCGCCCTCCTGCTTTCTCGTCGCACTGTTTCTTCCTTCCGGTTATTCACATACCTGGAGCAGTCACACTCTTCGCTAACAGCCGTTAATGCTATAATCGGAATGTAGTAATTGGGTCTGATTGTCAGAATACAGCAAGGACTGGCCATGCGGAACGGAAGTTATCATCTTCACGATGTTAGTGCGTATTCAAGTGGACTACAGCCATTTCAGAATCCGCTTCAATGCCAACGATCTACATCTACATCTACACTCTGCAAATCACATTTAAGTGCCTGGCACAGGGTTCATAGAACCACCTTCACAATTCTCTATTATTCCAATACCGTATAGCGCGCGGAAAGAATGAACACCTATATCTCTCCGTATGAGCTCTGATTTCCCTTATTTTATCTTGGTGATCGTTCCTCCCTACGTAAGTCGGTGTCAACAAAATATTTTCGCATTCGGAGGAGAAAGTTGGTGATTGGAATTTCGTGAGAAGATTCCGTCGCAACGAAAAACGCCTTTCTTTTAATGATGTCCAGCCCAAATCCTGTATCATTTCTGTGACACTCTCTCCCATAATTCGCGATAATACAAATCGTACTACGTTTCTTTGAACTTTTTCGATGTATTCCGTCAGTCCTATCACACACTGCGCAGCAGTATTCTAAAAGAGGACGGACAAACGTAGTGTAGGCAGTCTCCTTAGTAGATCTGTTACATTTTCTAAGTGTCCTGCCAATAAAACGCAGTCTTGGGTTAGCCTTCCCCACGACATTTTCTATGTGTTCCTTCCAATTTAAGTTGTCCGCAATTGTAATACCTAGGTATTTAGTTGAATTTACGGCTTTTAGATTAGACTGATTTATCGTGTAACTGAAGTTTGAGTTCCTTTTAGCACTCATGTGGATGACCTCACACTTTTCGTTATTTAAGGTCAACTGCCACTTTTCGCACAATTCAGATATCTTTTCTAAATCGTTTTGCAGTTTGTTTTGGTGCAAAACTGCAGAAGTACTCTTGAGTGAAACACGAAAAGTAATTTATAACAATGAAGAAGCTTCTTGTAGCAGGTGGTGATTCGTTTTAACGGCCTTTTGATGTGGTTCAGTATGATTGTTGTTGTTTCTTAGTGAGGGCGCTAGGTAGCTGGAGAGACCCATCCTTTAGTTAAGTTTAGTCTGAATTAAGGTACTGAAAACGGAACGTGACATTCCAAAGAATAACAGTACGAGGTAATATTTGCTAAGCGGGACCTAGTAGACGTCAGGTATTTTTTGCCATCCAGATAAGGACATTTCTATGGTTGAGTATAGAAAAAATAAGCAATATTGAGCTGTATGCGACGCATACTTTGTGGCGATCCTTGTTTAAAGACTGTCTGTCTGTCTGTCTGTTTGTCTGTCGGTCTGTGGTACGTTATAGCTGTCTCTGTCATGTTTGTCGGATCCAGTGTTAACGAATTTATAGAATTAAGGTAAAGCCCGAATTCCTGAAATATGTTTTTATCTTGCCTATCATTTTGCGAGGCGGTATATGCCTAATGTAGAGCATGTTGTACATTTTACGTAAGTCTGAATTTCATGGGTTTTATTTAAATAGTCATTATTATAAAGTTGCCACCCTTCCACTGTAAGAGCCCTTTTAAAAACAAATTGCACTTTTGGTGGCAAATAATTTCTTAGTGTGAGTGTTTGTACCATTTCCATCACTCTTATGGGGTTGCATAGTTAATGTGTTTGTGTGAGTTGTTAAAATTTTTAGTTTAAAGTAATCTGGTGTGTTGCAGATTTCCACCAGTGTAGTCTTTCAGGGGTCGTTGTGAGCGATTTTAAAACGGTTTTTGAAAAGGCTTTTAGGAATAAAATTCACATTTGTGAAAGGTAATTTTATTTTCCATCAGTTACTTCTTGGCAACTACTTCCACGCTCACATAGTGTGTTAATGTTCTTGATAAATCGATAGTAAATAAAGTAAATTCTTTAAGGAAAAAGATTTTGAAAGTAAATTTTCACGGTTCATTACTGCTTCGGAAAAAGAGAAGCAGCTGTACGAATATCAAGATCTCAGATGCAAAACGAGTACTAAGTGAAAAAGAGAAAGCTGAAAGGTAAAAGGAATACGTTCTAAAAAAGGAAATTAAATTGAAAGGGAAGAGAAAGTAGAAGGAGTGAGTAAATTGAAAGGGAAGAGAAAGTAGAAGGAGTGAGATATGAGATGGCAGATATTATACTGCGAGAAGCATTTGATAGGGCACTGAAAGACCTAAGCCAAAACAAGGTCCCTGGTGTAGTATCACGTTTCGATGCCACACTGGCGGCGTCATTAAGTTGGCAACGGAATTGCAGGTTTCCGTCAGACGCAAATAGCGGTCGTGCGGGATCTGGCGGAAATTTGGAACACGTATTATGTTCGAGTATAATGACATTTCTGGAGACTAGAAATCTACTCTGTAGGAATCAGCATGGGTTTCGAAAAAGACGGTCGTGTGAAACCCAGCTCGCGCTATTCGTCCACGAGACTCAGAGGGCCATAGACACGGGTTCACAGGTAGATGCCGTGTTTCTTGACTTCCGCAAGGCGTTCGTTACAGTTCCCGACAGTCGTTTTATCAACACAGTAAGAGCATATGGACTATCAGACCAATTGTGTGATTGGATTGAAGAACGCAGCATGTCATTCTCAATGGAGAGAAGTATTCCGAAGTAAGAGTGATTTCAGGTGTGCCGCAGGGGAGTGTCATAGGACCGTTGCTATTCACAATATACATAAATGACCTTGTGGATGACATCGGAAGTTCACTGAGGCTTTTTGCAGATGATGCTGTGTTGTATCGAGAGGTTGTAACAATGGAAAATTGTACTGAAATGCAGGAGGAACTGCAGCGAATTGACGCATGGTGCAGGGAATGGCAATGGAATCGCAATGTAGACAAGTGTAATGTGCTACGAATACATAGAAACATAGATCCCTTATCATTTAGCTACAAAATAGCAGGTCAGCAAGTGGAAGCAGTCAATTCCATAAATTATCTGGGAGTACGCATTTGGAGTGATTTAAAATGGAATGATCATATAAAGTTGATCGTCGGTAAAGCAGATGCCAGACTGAGATTCATTGTAAGAATCCTAAGGAAATGCAATCCGAAAACAAAGGAAGTAGGTTACAGTACGCTTGTTCGCCCATTGCTTGAATACTGCTCGGCAGTGTGGGATCCGTACCAGATAGGGTTGATAGAAGAGATAGAGAAGATCCAACGAAGAGCAGCGCGCTTCGTTACAAGATCATTTAGTAATCACGAAAGCGTTACGGAGATGATAGATAAACTCCAGTGGAGGACTCTGCAGGAGAGACGCTTAGTAGCTCGGTACGGACTTTCGTTAAAGTTTCGATAACGTACCTTCACCGAAGAATCAAGCAGTATATTGCTCCCTCCTACGTATATCTCGCGAAGAGACCATGAGGATAAAATCAGAGACATTAGAGCCCACACAGAAGCATACCGACAATCCTTCTTTCCACGAACAATACGAGAAGGGAATAGAAGGGAGAGGTACTCAAGGTACCCTCCGTCACACACCGTCAGGTGGCTTGCGGAGTATGGATGTAGATGTAGATGTAGAACCAATGGTGCGCGACCCCTGTGCCACGTCTCCAGCTGCTCAGTACTACGTGCGGCCTCTGCAGCAGCAATATGAAATGGCTGGTGCCACCCACTCAAGCCGCCAGTTCTCGGAACCTCATCACTGTGACACCAACACTCATGCTTAGTTCACAGAGTCTCTACCTTGCCGCTTTATTTGTAATGAGTCTTCGTATGCTTAGAGAAATACAAGTTAAGTTAGCTGATCATTTCTGCTTCAGTCCAGCTTTCCTACGACGACAGTTGACACACTACTGTGTAGCTCACGTCTCCTTATTGTTGTGTACGAAGTCGAACACGACACCTGGAGTAGATCACAATCTCTCAGAACTACTAGTATCCCAGGGAGAGCTAGCCATGACAAAGCTATTCTCCCTGATGTGAAAGATGCGAGACAGGCGCAGTACCCTCAGGCTTGAGGCAGAATGTGATTCCAAGTTCAAAGAAAACAGGTGCTGACAGGTGTGAATATTACCAAACTATCAGTTTAATAAGCTGTTGTTGTTGTTGTTGTTTTGGTCTTCAGTCCAGAGACTGGTTTGATGCAGCTCTCCATGCTACTCTATCCTGTGCAAGCTTCTTCATCTCCCAGTACCTACTGTAACCTACATCCTTTTGAATCTGCTTAGTGTATTCATCTCTTGGTCTCCCTCTACGATTTTTACCCTCCACGCTGCTGCCCTATAATACTAAATTGGTGATCCCCTGATGTCTCAGAACATGTCCTACCAACCGGTCCCTTCTTCTTGTCAAGTTGTGCCACAAATTTCTTTTCTCTCCAGTTCTATTCAGTACCTCCTCATTAGTTATGTGATCCTGCTATCTAATAAGTTATGGTCGCAAAATACGAATTATTCACAGAAGAATGGAAAGCAGGTCGAGGCCAGCCATTGGAAGATCATGAAACTTTCTGGCAGATTAAAACTGTGTGCCGGACCGAGACTCGAACTCGGCACCTTTGCCTTTCGCGGGTAAGTGCTCTACCAACTGAGCTACCCAAGCACGACTCACGCCCTGTCCTCATAGCTTTAATTCCGCCAGTACCTTGTTTCCTACCTTCCAAACTTCACAGAAGCTCTCCTGCGAACCTTGCAGAACTAGCACTCCTGGAAGAAAGGATATTGCGGAGACATGGCTTAGCCACAGCCTGGGAGATGTTTCTAGAATGAAATTTTCACTCTATAGCGGAGTGTGCGCTGATATGAAACTTCCTGGCAGATTAAAACTTTGTGCCGGACCGAGACTCGAACTCGGGACCTTTGCCTTTTAATCTGTCAGGAAGTTTCATATCAGTGCACAATCTGCTGTAGAGTGAAAATTTCATTCTAGAGTCATTGGAAGAACAGCTTGGACTCCAGAGAAATGTAGCAACACGAGACCCTACAACTTATTTTAGAAGACAGGTTGAAGAAAGCTAAACGTACGTATATAGCTGTTGTAGACTTAGGGAAAGATGTTGAAAATGTCGACTGTAATACGCTCTTTCAAATTCTGAAGGTAACAGGGATAAAATACAGGGAGGGAAAGGTTGCATACAACATGTACGGTAACCAGACGGCAGTTATATAAGTCGGAGGACCTGAAAGCGAAGCAGTGGTGTAGAAGGGAGTGAGACAGGGATGCAGCCCGTCCCCGATGTTAATCAGTCTATGTGCTGAGGATGCAGTTAAGGAAACCAAAGAAAATTTTCCCAGTAGGAATTAAAGTGGAGGGAGAAGAAATAAAAACTTTGATGATGACGGTGTAATTGTGAGAGATACCAAAGGACTCAGAACTGCTGTTGAACGGAACGGACGCTGTGTTGAAAAGAAGATATAAAATGAATGTCAACAAATGTAAAACAAGGGTTGTGGAATTAAATCAAGCGATGGTGAGGGAATTCGACTAGGAAACGAGACACTGAAAGTATTAGAAAAGTTTTGTTATTTGTGCCGGAAAATAACTGCTGATGGGGAAATTAGAGAGGAAAAAAAAAGGTAGCCTGCCAATGGCAAGAAAACGGTTTCTGAAGAAGAGAAATTTATGAATATCGGATATAAGTTTTTAATTGTTAGGAAGTCTTTTGTGAAGGTATTTCCCTAGAGTGTAGCATCCTACGGAAGTGGAATGTGGACCAAGACAGTTCAAAATGGTTCAAATGGCTCTAAGCACTATGGGACCGAGGTCATCAGTCCCCTACACTTAGAACTACTTAAACCTAACTAAACTAAGGACATCACACACATCCATGCCCGACGCAGGATTCGAACCTGCGACCGTAGCAGCAGCGCGGTTCCGGACTGAAGCGCCTAGGACGGCTCGGTCACAGCGGCCGGCCCAAGACAGTTCAGACAAGGAGAGAATAGAAGCTTTTGAAATGTGGCGCTGCAGAAGAATGATGTAGATTGAATGGATAGTTCGCATAACAAATGAGGGCGAACTGATTTAGAGTTGGGAAAAAATGGAATTTGTGACATAAC
Source organism: Schistocerca piceifrons (assembly GCF_021461385.2). Lineage (NCBI taxonomy): Eukaryota > Metazoa > Arthropoda > Insecta > Orthoptera > Acrididae > Schistocerca > Schistocerca piceifrons. The sequence continues at coordinate 162,435,901 of NC_060142.1, read as the reverse complement.
TTGAAGAAAGGATGAGTTAGCAGGACACATTCTGAGCGATCAGGGAACCATCAGTTAAGTCCATCTCACATGGAGTAAGGTTCTCCACAAGTTCGCTAGATGGCACACATGGCTGCCAGCTACCGGGTGGGGGTACGGCCATCTCATATGCTGAACCTCTGACACGTTCTATGATTCGACACCGAAGCTAGCTGGCTGGCTTGAATTTGTGAACGGCAGGGCGCGCGAGTCGGTTGAACTGCAGTCTCTTTGTCAAACGACTGGAAAGAATTCCGCAGCTCGTGGTCTAGTGGCTAGCGTTGCTACCTGTGGATCATGGGGGCCTGGGTTCGATTCCCGGCTCGTTTGGGGATTTTCTCTGCCTGGGGACTGGATGTTCGTGTTGTTATCGTCATCATCATCATCATCATCATTCGTGATTGTGGCTAGATTGGACTGTGTACAGATGGGGAATGTGTACGGGTGCTGATGACCGTGCAGTTGAGCGCCCCACAAACCAAACATAATCGACAGGAAATAAACTATTCGGTAAAAAATTTTATCCTCACACATTTTAGAGCTTTATTCGTCAGCTTCGTGAGGAAATGCCTAACATTTCGTTAATAGTCGTATTTGTTTTGATACTTTAGAATTAAGTAAACTGCCGCAAGATATTCGGAAAGTTTGCAGTGTAAATAGAGGTTGCTACGAATTTGCATTTGCTACGTGTTAACTTATATGTTGTTGCGTATCAAATGCAGCTAACATACTGAATTTTTCTTTAAACTTTGAAGGATACTGCTGTTTATTACCAACTTCGAGAAAATGGATCGTATATAAAGTGCTTCGCGGCGAACTCGGGCGCCAGCGAAAAAGCCAGAATGAAATAAATGTTCAAATGTGTGTGAAATCTTGTGGGACTTAACTTCTAAGGTCATCAGTCCCTATACTTACACACTACTTAACCTAAATTATCCTCAGGACAAACACACACACACACACATGCCCGAGGAGGCTCTGAGCACTATGGGACTTAACCTCTGTGGTCATCAGTCCCCTAGAACTTAGAACTACTTAAACCTAACTAACCTAAGGACATCACACACATCCATGTCCGAGGCAGGATTCGAACCTGCGACTGTAGCCTGAGAGAGGACTCGAACCTCCGCCGGGATCAGCCGCACAGTCCAAGGCTTGCAGTGCCTAGACCGCTCGGCTAATCCAGCGCGGCAGAATGAAATATTCACAAAATTTCTCGTATCTCTAAACGGCTTCATATATCGAAACAATATTTTGCATATGGTAGTATTTGAAAACGAGAGTATTTTGTCATATGATTAATATGAGAATCTCCCATATCTACTGCAACGTTCAAACGACTACAGATTTATTCGAGGAAATGATGTAATACTCGTATTTAAGTGCCATCGATAGCTGACAAAAAGGGAATTACTGTGGGTTTGGAAAAATATATGTGAGATAGTTTAACTTGATTTTCATACCGAGAATGGGGATTTTCATTAACTTTTGACATGTCTGCATTAGAATGTTAGTGACATGAGTATTTACAGATTCTGATGTGTTTTGGCGAAAGAATTATCTTACTGCGTTACTCCTTTGACATAATGTTATACTTTTTAATAAGAAGATTATGACGGCATTTTAATTTTTTATAACCAGCCAATAATTATATAATATCAAGCTTTTTTTGTTGCTCCTGGATGCCATTAGCTAGGCAAGCTGGAACTGGGATCAGTCACCGTTAACCGTGTTACCGATTTAGTAAAATAGTGACGTAAACTTCGTGCGACCGATCGCCGTGTCGACCTTCGCCAGTGGCGTCATTGGACGCGGTATGGAGGGGCGTTGGCACAGCACACCGCTCTCCCGGTCGTTGTCATTTTCCGTGACCAGGAGCAGCTACCATGCGGTCAAGTAGCTCCTCATTTGGCATCACGAGGCTGTGCGCACCCCATTCTAGTCCTCCTGCCAAGGAAAAATGCCTGTCAGTACCAGAAATCAAACAGGGGCCCTCCGCATGGCAGGCAGCAGCGCTGACCATTTTTTTGTTCTCCAATCTATCTGTTTCTTCGTCGACAGTCGTCATTTCGTCTGTGTTGGAGGTTTGTTCTATCTCTTCATGGTCGTCGTTAAAAACTTCCCTCAGTTTTTTTTTTTTTTTTGTTTGTTAAGGATGGTGGTCACCCCCCTGACGGAACACGCTGAGCTACGCCGCCGGCAATCTATGAGCTATGAAGACAGACTTAGTAATATAATTGTGTTACCGAGTATTTGAAGCACATGGCACCCAGTGCGTGCTCTGGATACAACAACTCATTTTTGATGTCAGGAATGACAGTCGCAGCTTTAGTGTGCTCTTCACTCTTAAATATGTAATTGTTGTTGTACTAAGAGACGGAAGGGTTAATTAATGTGATTAATTGTTTTCTTTTCTTCTTTTCAGGTGAGTAACTGATTGATCACACGCGTGCCACGGAACTGGTGAGTTCTGCGCGGATGCAATATAATAAGAAACAAAAGCAGACTGTCCGATTACTTACTGTAAGTAAAATGTCGCTCTTCGCGGAGTAAATTCTGACAACAGCGACTAACTCAGGTGTATGTGACAACAAAGGTTTAGACGGACATTTGCTTCATTGCTAGGCTGCTGTCATCATCTCCATCATTGGCCTGTTAACATCAGAGAGGTAACTTTCTCAAAGGGCAGTAGGTCGGGCTCAGTATTTCAGAGAACAGTCTCCATTATGATAGTGGTAGTATCATTAGTGAAAGTAGTAGTACTTGTTGTTGTAGTTGTATTAATTTATAGATCTCTTCTACAAGGACACTGATCATGTCGCGGTGCTGCCATTTAAGAACAACAAAAATGAAGTAATTCACATATAGAGATATTCACGGACTTTCATATCCAGTATGAGAACGATGGGACAGGTATTCGGCCATGGCCTTGTAGTAGCAATCATCTCGGCATTTTCCTGAAGTAGCTTAGGAAAACCACGGAAAAGCTAAATAATGATGGCTAGGTGGAGATTGGAACTTTCACCTTAGAGTTTACAATACTGTTTTACAAATAAGTTATGTATAATGTAAAAGGCTAATACTGCACTGTTCATTCATCTCTCACTCCCAGTCACTGCACACACTATACACATGTTGTTTCATGACCCGATGCAGACTATGCGTTGACGTCAGGAACGTTTCCTGTACTACAGCTTTCCGTTTGCTGGCCTGAAAAACTGAGTCAGCATCCCTCTACAACGAGTGAGATGTCGAGCTCTGAAAGAGGCTAAGGTGTTAGTATTATATACTCTAAGAAAGAAAGAAAGAAAGAAAAGAAAAAAAAAAAAACGATACACCACGAAGAAATTGTGCAAGTGGGACGGAAATGGGTAGATGTGTTGTAAATGTATGGACAAATAAATTATTACAATTTCAGAAAAAATTGGACGGTTTATTCAAGAAAAAGAGCTTCACTAATTGGGCCAATTGGGCGTATTTGTCCACTTCTGGCCGTTATGTAAGCAGTTATTCGGCGTAGCATTGATTGATACAGTTGTTTGATGTCCTCCTGAGGGATATCGAGCCAGATTGTGTCCAATTGCAGCGTTAGACTGTCAAAATCCCGAGCAGGTTGGAGGGCCCTACCCATAATACTGCAAGCGTTCTCTATTGGGCAGAGATCCAGCGACCTCCGTGGTCAAGGTATGATTTGGCAAGCACTAAGACAAACAGTAGAGACTCTCGCCACGTTTCGGCGGGCATTATCTTGCAGGAACGTGTAAGCCTAGGGTGGCCTGCCATGAAGAGCAACAAAGGAGGGCGTGGAATATTGTCAACGTACCGCTGTCCTGGAAGGACGCTGCAGATGACAAAGAAATGGGTTTCGCTGTGATATGAATTTGCACTCCAGACCAACACTTCTGCTTGTTGGGCGGTATGGTGGGCGACAGTCAGGTTGGTATTCCACCGCTGTCCATGGCGTCTCCACATACTTCTTCACTAGTCATCGGGGCTCAGTTCGAAGCGGGACTCATCACTGAAGACTGCTCAACTCCAGTCAATGAGATTCCAGGCTGAAGACGTCTCTGGAGGCGCTTCAGACAGCCGACACAGCAGCCCTATCTCGTTAGGGTCTTAAACTATAATTGGATCAACGGTGTCCTCTTTTGCAGTGGCGAGGTAATATCTTCGCTCCACTTCTTAAGCTGGGAAAAAACACAGCATGCATGGACAGTTATCAGCCGATTAGCCACACCAAGTTGCTCTAAGAACTATTTGAAATATCGTTGCCTACCAATGGCGCTAGGCTCTCGAATCTCGGGTTCTTTATCCATGAGTGTGGTCCCTGGGAGGGATGACCCATAACTGACCATCTGGTTAGGCCGGAAACTGAAATTAAAGAGGCCCTTTGTATTCACCAACATTTCATTGCTATCCTTTTTACCTATGTATGACGTACGACATCGCCTGGTGTGATCACATTTTACTTACCCTCCATGAATGGGGTCTTGAAGGGTACTACCAATTTTTATTCGTCAGTTTTTAACTCACTAGTTGTTTCAGATTAGAGTTGGTAATTCAATCAGTTCCCAATGGGTCCAAGAGAATAGCATACTGCAGGGCTGCATGTGCTAAGTTCACACTCCTTCTCATTGCCATCAATGGGCTAGTAACCTCTGTAGCACCATTGGTCACCCCTGCGCTGTATGCTGAAGACTTTTGCGTATGCTACTGTTCCCACTCTGTAGCCTTGGCTGAATGCCAGTTTCAAGCTGTCATCTGGTGGGGCTCTGCTTGGTTCTCTTCCCACGGTTTCCAGTTCTCTCCCGCAAAAACGCAGGTCGTGCATTTTTGTTGGCATAACACGGTCGATTCTTACCCAGAAGTCGAGTACCCAGTGCTTGGACATTGTTGCACATACCCAATTTTTGAGACGATTCTTTGACAAGAAGCTGACTTTACTGCCCCATATACGACAATTAGAGACTATTGCATGCAAAAATTTAATGCTTTCTGCTTCCTTGCCCACTCCTCTTTGGGTGTGGATTGTGCTACTCTCCCTCATATCTATCGGATTCCGGTGTAATAGCAGTAGGACTATAGTTTCCATGTTCATGGCTTGATGGCATGTTTGACTTCGTTATTGCTAGACCCACTCCATCATCGTGGAGTCCGACTGGCTACTACCTTCTGGACTAAGAAGATCTTCCCTCTACAGTTCCAACGATAGCAACTTTTGCACAACTATGCAATCGCCATTCGACAATTTCCTTATCATCGAACATCTCGTACCCCTGACACCCGCCCTCAGGTGGGATTACCAGTTGTTTTTGGATACTAGGGGCATCAACCCCTGACATCCGCCCTCAGGTGGGATTACCAGTTGGAATGCATCTAACAGCCCTCTGCCAGGACCTCCGCCTATCCTCCTTAGAATACACTCCCCTTGCTTTCTCGCTCACCTCTTCCCCCTTAGCTGACACCTAGGCTACGAATTAGTCCATTCAAAGACCTAAAGTCCCAGTCGCCCTCAAGGCCTTTCAGCGTATGTTCCTTCAGTTTCTCAACAGTGTCACGGTGCTACCGTCATTTACACTGATGGTTCTAAAACCACGGATAGGATGGGTTATGCTTTTACATCTCCCGCTGGTAAGGAACACCAATCGCTGCAGGGGCAATTAGTTCTTTTTTATGGCGGGGATGATGGCCATTAACAGATGCCACCATTTTATTACATGGGCCTCTGTTTATTAAATGGGCCGCGTATAAATATGTAGTTACTCATGAGCAGTCTCGAGGCCACTGACCGGTTTTAGTCTTGTCACCCTGTGATATCTGCTGTTCATGACCATTCCTCTTAATCATACTGCTTGCTCGGTTGTCCTTAGTCCCAAGTCATGTGGGTATTAGAGAGAATGAACTGGCTCACCGTTTGGCTATTTGTGGATTCACCTATGGCTCCTGCTCACTCGGAGATGGAACAACGTCTGGTTGACTACTATCCCCTCTAATAAACTCCGCACTATAAATTAGACTACTACTGCATGGCACCACACCCCCTGTTCCTCCTGGATAAGATCCATCGTTCTATATTACCTCTGCACCGGTCATAACAAACTGACGCATAGTTTTATTTCGCGTAACGAGTCACCCCCAAGTTGTACTTGTGGATCCTTACTAACAGTAGCTGATATCGTGGTGGAATCACCTCTCCTTCTGGCTGTGCATCTTCTCATCCCTCCTTTCCTCTGTTTCAATTGCTGTTAGGCGGTTTACTGTTTTTCTGCCGCAGCCAGTTTTCCATTTTAGGAGTACCGCTTTGTTGATTAGTGGTTGCTCTCCTCCTCTTCAACGCTTTGCCTGTGATAGGTCACAGGTGAGACGGCTGTGGCAGGGCCTGCTCAATTTCCACCCTGAGCCCCGGGAGACGCACGTGTGCAACTTTAACTATTTCTCCCTGTTTTTATTATTAATGGTCCAACTGGTGTCATTACACTTTTAGTCTTTTATCTTTTACTGTTCTGGATCTCTTGACTAGAAAGTAGTCTTTCCCTTATGGCAGGGGTCGATTGCAGAGGCATTTCTCTCACCACGGCTGAACCCTGGGATCCCAGTTGTCTAACGTACGTAGTGACCCAATACGCACAAATTTACTTCTCCGTAAATAGTTTTTCAGCTCCCGCATCAGCACTTCCTTCAGGGCCGCGCTTTTACCACTCCTACGTGCTTTCCTCAGATGAGTACATTCCAGGTGAACATCACTATCTCTGGACGAACGGACCCTTGGCTGAGGGACTGTCGACCTCGCTGCCAAGTCCGTCACCCCCAGCCAACTAAACAACCGTACGACCAACCTGTGCTCATTGGTGTTTTGGCCTCTTATTTACACATTCTGCAGACTACTGCTTTTTCGACCACAACCTCCGTTAACAACGAAGGAAAAAACAGTGGTTTGCTGATATGCAAGCAAGAGGCAAAAAACACCAACCACCCCAGAAAATGCTTCATACTTAAAAGCGAAACGCGTCTGATGAAAAATCTCTCTAACTGCAGGAAGCTTAACACGGAAAACCAATAGCAAATGAGCAGAAATGAAGTTCGTTAGATCTATGGACTAGATAACGACCAAATAAAACAAATCGCAGGAACGGATGATACCAGACATTTATTGGAAGAATCCTCAGGGACTGATAGTTGCATATTGATCGTTATTCTGGGACCCGTTCCAGAAAGGATTGGCAGAGGAAATAGAGACGACCCAAAGAAGATTGTGGCGTTTCACGAAAGCCACACGGTGATGCTCATCCATCTCCTGTGGCTGACTTTACAAGGAAGGCGTTAAATTCGTAGAAGAGACAAAAATGTAATGCTTCCTCCTCTGTACATTCGGCGATGTGACCATGAAGACAAAATTAGAGAGATACGAGCTCACACGGATTCTTTACCAAAATCGTTCTTCCCACTCACCATTCGTTACTGAAACAGGGGAAAAGGAGAAACTGGCACTACCCTCCGCCACACAGCTTAAGGTGGCTCACAGAGTGTTCAAATGGCTCTGAGCACTATGGGACTTAACAGCTGTGGTCATCAGTCCCCTAGAACTTAGAACTACTTAAACCTAACTAACCTAAGGACATCAAACACATCCATGCCCGAGGCAGGATTCGAACCTGCGACCGTAGCAGTCGCGCGGTTGCACAGAGTGTAATGAAGAATTAAGACAAGACTTAGAAAACTGGGAGAGTTATTGTCGTTAATTAATCTAAATCTGTTGCTGTAAGTGTTCAAAAATGGTTCAACTGGCTCTGAGCACTATGGGACTTAACATCTGAGGTCATCAGTCCCCTAGAACTTAGAACTACCTAAACCTAACTAACCTAAGGCAGGATTCGAACCTGCGCGTTTCCAGACTGAAGCGCCTAGAACCGTGTAATGGAAATGTGCATACGGCATTATGAGCCGCGAGTCCCCCATTCGGCGATGTTCGGCCGCAGAGGGCAAGTACTTACTGCATTCGACGCCACATTGGGCGACTTGCGCGTTGGAGATGGGGATGAAATGTAGTTGAGGGCAACACAACACCCAGTCCTTGAGCGGAGAAAATCTCGTGGCCCAGCCGGGAATCGAACCCGGGCCCCTTGGCGTGGCATTCCTCTGTGCTGACCACTCAGCTAACGGGGGCGGACGCTGTAAGTGTAATAATAAAAGAAGAGGTCATCAGGGTAGAAGTAAATTAATACTTTTTGTAAATAATTAGAAGGAAACTGACCAAGCGGAAAACTACTGTCGAGATAGAAATAAACAGCAGAGGTCTGTGGGAACAAGTGTAGCAAGAATGGTAGAAGGTGATGTGTGAGATGGCACAATTGTTAACACACTATATTCCCATTCAGTCCGCAGCTCGTGGTCGTGCGGTAGCGTTCTCGCTTCCCACGCCCGGGTTCCCGGGTGGGGTCAGGGATTTTCTCTGCCTCGTGATGACTGGGTGTTGTGTGATGTCCTTAGGTTAGTTAGGTATAAGCAGTTCTAAGTTCTAGGGGACTGATGACCATAGATGTTAAGTCCCATAGTGCTCAGAGCCATTTGAACCATTTTTTTATATTCCCATTCAGGAGGGACAGGGGCTCAAATGCAGTTTAAAGCCGTCTGTGACTTCCCTAAACCATTTAAGGCAAATGCGGTGACAGTTCCTGTCCGAAGGATGGAACCGGTTTTCTGCCCTGTCCTTTCTCAACCGGAGCTGGTTCTCCATCCCTTGTGACGTCGTCCGTGGCGGCAGGACGTTAAACCTTAATTTTCCTTCTGCCTCCCACTATTAGGTTGGTGCACAAGTTCTTGGTGTTTTTGCTTTGTATGTTGGTATTCCCGTATCTGTGGGTTCATTTATCAATTGTCACTTTTATTTGTAGTTCACTGTTGATATGAGAGTTTACATATTGTCATTTTATCATTTGGACATAGTGAGTGGAGCTTTGTACTATGAAAATGGAGTGCAAAGTGGAGAAAACGAAACATTTCGGACGTATTCTTCTGTTGGATAATGGAGGGCTGACAGCAGCGAAGGCAACAAGAGACAGCGCCGTGTATGAGGAAATGCCATTGGACAGAGCACGGTAAGAAAAACTTTTTTCTCGTTTCAAAGAGTATCGTTTTGACAACGGTGACACTCTATGTTCAGGAAGACCTTCGGTGTTTTATGAAAATCGTTTAAACTCATTAATCCACAATAATACAAGTCAGTGTGCTCGAGAACGGACAGAAGTGATGAACTGTGATTATACCACCATCGTGCGACGTTTGCATGCAGTGGGGTGCGACATTTTCATGCAGAGCGAGAGGTTCAAAAATCGGGTATATGGGTACCGCATGTATCGCATGCTCTAAGCCATTAGTTCCCAATCTTTACGGGACCATTTTCTCTGAGTACAATCAGATAGGAGCTAGTTACCACGCCCTCAGATTATCCCCTAACTAAGCTTCAGTACGAAAAAACATTTCTTTGAATATTAATTTTTAAAATGACGAAATATAAATGATATTCAGTGTTTGTAGGCATTTTATTAAACAACGGACTAATGAGTCAATGACAATTGATATTGCTTATTTATAACAACTTTTTTCTTTTATAGAATGACTAGCTGACAAACGCAGCATTTCCCGAGTACTCATTTTGTCAATTTTCCATTATTAACGAGACCTTATACGACCTCGTGCAGCAGACTCGGCGTGTGATGGTCGCTGACACATCCTGTACGCTGGTCGCAGCTGCTTCGCAGGTGTACAACGCGATCTTGTAAACATCTCCTTGGCAACGCCTCTTCATAACTCTATACATGGTTATTTTTTTCGCCTACAGCAGTTTGCGCTTCGATGCCAGGTGCGAGGGATATCCATATGTCGACTCGACTGTATGAGTGTCTTAGTAGTAAAGAATAAAAGTATTACAGCTTCGCCGCGCGGCCTAAGGCACTGCAGTCATGGACTGTGCGGCTGGTCCCGGCGGAGGTTCGAGTCCTCCCTCGGGCATGGGTGTGTGTGTTTGTCCTTAGGATAATTTAGGTTAAGTAGTGTGTAAGCTTAGGGACTGATGACCTTAGCAGTTAAGTCCCATAAGATTTCACACACACATATTATAGCTTCATGCATGATGGGGCAATTCTTCACGCATTTCAATATCTATGACGCCATATCTCCCAACCTATGTCAGACAATGGTATATTTTTGTTGGTACGTTCAGCGGCATATGTAGATATTGTCTGCTAAATGTGTTCTGAAAAGAGATAGTAGCAAAGAAAATTACGTGTAGTCCATGATATAGTTTTGCTGTTGTATTTAGCGGCATACGTGTATACTGTCTGCGAAATTTACTGAGAATAGTTAGCAGTACTGAAGTAATAAATTTAAACGTTATGCATGATGCGGCAGTTCTTCGCGTATCTCATTGTTTATGGCGTCATAACTCCTGAACTATGTTATGTAGGTGGTTCTTACCCCAACAACGATTGTTGTGTGACGGTAAGGGATATGTGTACCACCTTTGGAATCGTTCCAGTAGTTTAGCAGATGAGAAACATACATCCTCACATACATAAATATATTTTTATAATATGTATGAATGAAGCAGTTCTCAGTACATCGTGATTGCGACCTACTACTCTTTCTCAGAATAGAAAGCACACTGAGTGTAGACACTTGTTACAAAACATGGTTCCTCTACAGCACTCCACTCCCTAAAAACTTTATCCACTCCCTGCAACCCTGAATAAAACCAACTAAGTTAAAATGTGTGCACTATACGTACCGCTTGAATATCACTTAATTGCTGGATTCATTACTTCTGAACTGGCACAAATTGGAAAATTACGGCAAATGCTTTGCATTTGAGCACTGCCACTAATAATAATAATAATAATAATAATAATAATACAATTTGGGACCTACCTCAGTGAAGCCGCAACTAAATACAGTAGTTACAATAAATATTGCGTGTCGCTTTAATGTTAACACTGGACATCATGTGAAACAAAACTGATTTTGTGGCCGAGCGGTTCTAGGCGGTTCAGTCCGGAACCGCGCAGGTTCGAATCCTGCCTTGGGCATGGATGTGTGTGATGTCCTTAGGTTAGTTAGGTTTACGTAGTTCTAAGTCTAGGGGACTGATGACCTCAGATGTTAAGTCCCATAGTGCAAAGAGCCATTTGAACACTATCCTTCTCACTCGAACGAATTAATTTTCCGAGCTTATAATGTACATCCAAAATATCCAATAAAGTTTTTGCCTTCTAGTTGTTACCAGTAAACGTGCGATTTCATTCCGTATGTTCCGAACTATATGATATTTTTATCCTCAGGACGCGACAAACTCACTCTTTCTTGTATTAATCTTATGGGTTTTTCACACTCCATATGTGAGAATATCGGTCGATTTGACCGATGAAAGCAAACTGATTCGAATTTCACCGATTGTCGTCCGAAGTCCACACGTTCGGATCACCGGCTACAGTGTGACCGCGCTCATAGTGACGTACTGATTTTAAAAGCTCGGCCATCTTCGACCGATCTCGGCCATCGGCGGAATCCGCCGATATCGGTGCCACTGGGACCGAAGCCTTAGATTTTCACCTTTTCCGCTCTCTGTCGAACAACCTCAAAGGAACTTCGTTTCCGGATGAAAATCCTCTCCGAACATGGCTCGACGAGTTCTTCCCCACAAAACCAAGTGATTTCTACAGTCGCGGAATCGAAAGATCAGAACTATCCCAGTGTTGGCAGACTGTTGTAAATAGTGATGAAGAATATATTATTGATGAATAAAGTCTCTGCTATGTGTATCTAACGTGTTTATTAAACTTAAAGAAAATTTATACACAAACCCGATACATTTGGGGATGACGATGAATTAATATTAATACTGCCGGCGTGTTACAGGGATGACGTAGAATTAATATTAATACTGCTTGTGTGTTAAGGTATTTTTAACACCATCTTTAATTACCTTCAAGCTGTTTTTCAAAGCTCCTTATCTCTGAACGCGCAATGTGGCACGAGATTAATGTTTGTCCAACCATTTGAATTATTGTAGATTCTCCGTGGGCGACAACATCTATACTAATATGTTTATATAATATCCTTAAATTCGAGGGCACAGTTTATAAGTTCTCTTCGTAACGTCTGATGATGAAGATCGTGCTGGCTGTACTGAACGCCCCACAATAATATTTTTAGATTGATTGTCATTATTTTGTCTCTGTTTTAGTCTAAATCGTCCGCCCCGATAGCTGAGTGGTCAGCACGGCGGTCTGTCACGCCAAGGGGCCCGGGTTCTATTCCCGGCTAGATCGGAGATTTTCTCCGCTCAAGAGACTGGGTGTTGTGTTGTCCTCATTATCATTTCTCATCACTAGCGGAAGGCAACGGGAAACCACCACTGGAGTCACTTCTATAGACGCCCCTGCGGTGGACCTCTCAGACGAGGCTTCCCCCATGACAAGACCTGCCGTAAGGCAGAACACCAAGCTGTTTGGTCTAAATCAAATGTGTTTTACTTTCTACCACACGCATTTCTTATATTTTGTTTAGGAAGTATCATTGATAGCCTGAAATACAAATTTTTGCATTTATGTATAATTAGATAAGTAATAACGTAAGTTTAATTAAGTTTCGTTTTCGTAATTATTAGCGTTGCCTTCTACTGTCATGTTAAAACAACACTGGTTGCTTGCTGTTAGGACATTGTGTGGTCCCATCTTCACGTCTGTGCCGCGGTGTTATGACCTGTTTCAGGTCAGTCATTCACGGTCGTGGTTTATGACACTGGCTAGCTGTTTTCGTATTTGGTTGTCTTGTTCAGTTCATGAACATTTGCTTGTAGATTTCAAAATTTTCACATTTCACTAGATCGTTTGGTGGCCGGAGTGGCCGAGCGGTTCTAGGCGCTACACTCTGGAACCGCGCGACCGCTACGGTCGCAGGTTCGAATCCTGCCTCGGGCATGGATGTGTGTGATGTCCTTGGGTTAGTTAGGTTTAAGTAGTTCTAAGTTCTAGGGGACTGGTAACCTCAGAAGTTAAGTCTCATAGTGCTCAGAGCCATTTGAACCATTTTTGGACCACTAGATCGTTTGAAAACTTGTGCTATCTGTATTTTGTGTTCCCAACTGACATTTAGGCAGTGCAGGAGAATTTGGATGAGTTACTGTGTGACATATCTCTGTTCAGTATCTAAGTTCGTCATTGGCTTAGTGACTAACTTGTTCATTGAGTTGTTACTCATATTAATTTGGTCATCTATTTGTTTCTTTTGCGGTACATGTGCGCTTTGTGTGGAAATTACCATGTAATAACTTTCTGTTATGGTTGTTTCTCAATATAACCTTCATATTCGGTTTCAGGTCAGTCGTTCAGGGTCGTGGTTTATGAGACTGACTAGCTGTTTTCGTATTTCCAGCTTCTTTTCCGTTCTTTGTACAATGTCTCAAACGCCTTGCCCCGAAATAAAAAAAATTTCGAAATTTGTGATAAGGTCTTATGGGACCAAACTGCTGAGGTCATCGGCCCCGAAGCTTACACACTACTTAATCTAACTCAAACTAACTTACACTAAGGACGACACACTAACCCATGCCCAAAGGAAGGTTCGAACCTCTGACGGGGGCAGCAACGCGGACCGTGACAACACGCCCTGCCCCGGCATATCCATCTACAAAATGTCTACGTTGTTGACCTTCTAACTGGCATTTATTGTTACTGTCCCTTAGTATTTGTCTCGTTTTAGCACGGCTGTCTGAAAGTCCGTGATTTTGAACGTTAGTCTGCCATCGTCATCGCTTCATTTGAAACAATAATTCAGATGCCGCATGAAATAGCAAATTAGTATATAGATGCAGGGAAATCTGACGGCCGTCACACAGGAAACTTAACGGCATTCAATATCACCAAGAATTCGGTACGTAGTGGCTGGAAGTGCAGAGAGTGCCTTTTAAACACAGGCCGCTGCGTGCACGTCACGCGCCCTACTTTGGAGCCATCATAGTATGTCATCTCGGGCTATCGCAGCTGCGCGTAATGTCATCGTGTATGTCACCGGGAGGCCAAGAGCTGACCGTTCCGTGTCAAGGATCGCCGCCTTACGTAACGGAGGGCACACTCAATTACGTCAACCAGCGGGAAACTGCACTCTCGCCGCTAATTCATATCAACTGCATCAGAGATATTTGCACAGATGCGCTCTCGCAAATGCGTGTAGAATTTGTTTTCGCAGTATTCTAGTGGAGATTCGGAAAAGAACTAGAGCACTAGCTGAGCTGAGCATATAAGAATGTATCCTGCTAAGCACTCTGCAGTGCATAGCAGAGAGTGCTTCGTATCAAAATAACCCGCCCGTTGTCCTGTTAGATTTGTTTCTCCCTGTGTATCCCCAAACGATTTGAAGAGTGTATCAAGCCTTTAGGATCAGCTTTATTTATATGGTAGAAAAAGTGTAATGTGGATAGGGACAAATACGTAGTCAGCGAGAGGCAGGGGAGGACATGATCTTCGCGCAAACCGATCCCACATCCTGCCCCGCCACTCAGACGGCGTATCGATTCAGTATCAGTTGGAAGACATCCAGATTGTGTGTACTAACTAGTAGCAAGTGTACCCAGAGCCATGTGTCGAGAAACCTCTTAAGCTGTTTCGCTCTTCGCCGCCATTCTCCTTGCACCTGGAAAGGACAGATGCATCTTTTCTATAAGCTTCCAGTAGCGTTGCACCTTCATGATGGTAAAAAAAAAAAAGTGTGTGAATTGCTAAGGGACCAAACTGCTAAGGTCATCGGTCCCTAGTCTTACACACTACTTAAACTAACTTACGCTAAGGATAACACAACACCCATGCCCGAGGGGGGACTCGAACCTCCGACGGGGGCCTTCGTGATGTTTCTCCTCTTGTGACCAGGAGATGTGAAGAATTACTAAAGATGTGAACATCCACCTATTTTTTCCTTTTAAGTCGAATTACAAGCAAGTATGACGCTTGAAATAGGTCCTGAATTGAAATTTCCTCTAATGTGTAAAGTGTATACCCATGAATAATATGATAACGCTATCTAATTACAATTATTGTAGAAGAATATAATAAATGAAGAATAGGGGTAACTTACTTAGTGCAACACAATAATAGTGGTCACAAAATAGGCACCTGACCGAATTCCACGAACATACTAAGTTCTGATTAGCATGTGGCCTAACATTAACAACCTATAACTGAATTTGTAGCCAAGTTATGTGCAGTGGGCGTGTATGATCCAGCCTGTTAGCCTACTTCCTATTTAGAAATCGGTATATTCAAAAGTGGCAGCACATCCTCCAACTCCAACAATGGACTTAACTTCTGCTGTCTAAAAGTGTGCAAAGAAAATAGACGAACCGTATTGCTTCCTGCAGTTTTTGAAATACACACGTAGTGATCGCAATGATAGCTGATGAAAATTGCAGGAAGCAGAATGAACAGTACATGAGATAGCTCGATGCTGATTGAAAAGTGCGGCTCCGCCGTAAAGATATCAAAATATTAAATTAGTGACAGTGGTTCACGAATGAAGTAGAGAATCTTTCAGTAAGAAAATATGTAATTGGATTTGAAGCACAGCTATCCCACCATGGCACACACAACATACATGGATGAAACACATGGAATAAAGAATCACGACAGGTGAAGTCAGCGCCCAACTGACCATTCCTTGGGTGTTCAAAACAGACGTTCTCCACCTGACCACGCGCCGCGTTCGACCCTTATTGGCTTGTCGAAACTGGTACCTCAGTGAGTTTTGTCATGGCATTTTGCTGCGTATATCAAAGACAGTCATGCGTTCAGCGATAGATCACTCGGTACAGGATACCTCTTCACAGTGTGTCTCCGATTTAACAACACGCGAGAGAAATCAGTACTGAAAGTTGCGGATGTGACAGACAACTTTCAAACCCTGTATAACTGCTGCACCATAATACATTTGAACCTGCTCACTGTATTCGTGCGTCGGTCTCCCTCTTCAATGCCCCCCCCCCCCCCCCCCGACCGCACACACACTCACTCTCTCTCTCTCTCTCTCTCTCTCTCTCTCTCTCTCTCCCTCCTGTAATAATTTGACGATTCTTTGATGACCCTAGATGCGTCCGTTGATTCCTTCTTGTAGTCAAGTTGTGCCGTAAATTTTGTTCTTCCGCCAGTTGGTTTCAACGATTCCTCACTGCATACAGGGAACAAAAATATCCACATTCCTGCAGATGAATCACTCACTCAAGTCCAGCAGTTCCGGACTAACATAGGTTTTTTATCCATCCCCGTCTTGTAATTCTAAGAAGCGCACATCCTCTCGCTTTGCTGCCTAAAAGGATCGAGGTCGAAACATGTTCTGATTTTGAAGGACCTGGGAAAATGTGGTGTGTTCGTAGCCTTAAATGAGACAGTTTCGGCTGGCTGGAGTGGCCGCGCGGTTCTAAGCGCTTCAGTCTGAAACCGCGCGACCGCTACGGTTGCAGGTTCGAATCCTGCCTCGGGCATGGATGTCTGTGATGTCCTTAGGATAGTTAGGTGAAAGTAGTTCTAAGTTCTAGGGGACTGATGACCTCAGATGTTAAGTCCCATAGTGCACAGAGCCATTTGAACCATTTGAGACAGTTTCCTAAAGGGGTAAACAAAAGACTTGTCTGATTGCGAAAAAGTGATTTAAAATTACTCCCCTGGCATAAGTAAATATGTGAGTTTTCAGAAATAACTGCAACAAAGCGACCTTTGTTCTTAACAGTCGCAGTTAATTTTTAAAGCGGCAGCCCGTCATCACGACCAATCTCAGGAATGTAATTACGTGACACAATAATATCATTAAAGCGTTTTATATGATGTTATAATGAAAGACCACTGTAACTTTTAACGATACCTTGATTTTAGCAATTTAATAAAGCAGTGATTAAGACGTTCTCAGAGTCGGCGTCAATAATGGATAAAAGTTTTAAGTAGACATCTTGTGCGCTTTCGTGTAAAGACCAAATTGTAGAACACTTATGGTAGAATTCCCACCTTTGAATCGTGGCGAGTAACCCCAATGTTCTGTTTCATTATCTCCTGCTTTTGCTTCACGTCACAAGCAGATGTTCACGGTTCCACTGCCGTAAACATTGGATGTTGGCAGTTGGCTGCGACCGTTGATTCCGTTAACCCGCGAGCGCCTGCAGCGGACTGCACAGGCGACACAGCATTGTGATAGAGTGCCGGTATTGTATCGACGCAGTCGGTAAGTACAGCCTTTGTGGCCGCATAATGTGGCGAGTGTAGCCTCGGTGGAGTCCCTGTTTGTGTGCGGGGGCGGCGCTGACTGATGGCCGTCGGTGGGGGACGGGTGCGCAGCTGCCAGCCTCTCAGCTGGCCTGGTGATCGTGTTTTCGTATGTCAGCAGAAATGCTCAGGAGATTAATTACACCATTGGTCACTCCGAATAAATAAAAAATTGTTGTGTGCGCAATTCGGGTCCGCGCCGTAAATTTTCCGTGAAAGCGTCGGGATAAAATCATAACGAGTGTTTTCTTTTAATGTGGAATTTAATTATTAATCCCTGTAATACTATGGTTCACGGCGTAGTATAATTGATATGGAAAAGGTAACTCACAAGTTTATCGCACGTAGCAAGTGTCGAACAAATATATCGAGGGATGTTTAACGGTGTGCGTAGTATCAGCATAACTAGTAGTGACATCATTCATACAATAAACAACCGCCTGAAGCAGATCGCAGACATACATGACATGAGCTTCGCTGGTGTCGATATGCACTGAGGTGACAAAAGTCATGGGAGAGAAGTGGTAACTAAAACTTTTATCCATTCTGAATTTGGAACACTGCGACTGTCTTGTAAAAGGTTTCAAGAATTCCCTCTTCCCTCCCCCTCCACCCCCTCCCCTCCCCATGTGTCTATCGTGTTTATTGAGCAATGAGAAACATGCCAAACATAACTTCACTACCAGGAATATTATCCTAAACACTTTGTTGTAGATTGTGTAAACAGCATAAGAAAATTTTGCAGTGTAGAAAAATAATAATAATTTTTATAAAGAAAGTAATATAATAGATATATATTTTATTACGAATGCCACACAAAACGAAAAATGAGCAAAGAAAATCTCTGCCTCCACAAAACTCTTTGGAGACAACAACAGCCACACTCTTTGGTTTGTTTATATTTTGTTAAGTACTGGCATGTGGGAGTCGCCATCAGTTGAAAAGTGCCTATTTCACTTGATATTTAACGATACTGGTAAGCACACATTATGTTTTCCAGAGCAGTGCCTGCCACAAGAATAAAAACAGTGAATAATACCATCAAATTAATCTTACAATCGTAATATTCTTTCCACATACAGTGCTCACTTTTTCGTCTCTAATGCACGACCCCCACAATACTCCAAACTAAATTGTATTATCTGATGATGAATCGCCAGGCGATTCGAAACCGGTCATGAATAAATAAGAACAGGTAACCATTGGGGCAGAGACGATAAAGTGGAGAGAGAAGAGGGTAGGACGAGATGGACAGACAGGGGGAGGAGGAATTGGATGAAATGAGGGAGAAGGAGATGGATTGAGGAGGGAGGAGAATATTGATAGAGAAGGGGAGGTGGAGATGAATAGAGAGGGGGAGGAGACGATGAATAGAGAGGGGAGAGGCGGAGAAGGATGGGGGGGGGGGAAGAAGGAGGTGGATAGTGAGGGGGGAGGAGGCGATGAATAGAGGAGAAAATGGATAGCAAGAGGGGAAGGAGGAGATAGCGTAATAGAAGACTGGAATAAATACTTACCCGAGCAACGCCGGGTACTGAGCTAGCATTGTTACAAAATACGGCTGAAAACCGTGGGCCGCCCGCGGGCCGCAGTTTGACGACCACTGTTATAAAGGGAACTAGCTTTTGCTTAATATTATCGTTTTAAAAAATCTGCGAGCTCTCATTTAAGCCTTATAAACGACGTGCCTTTGAAACTTCCTAGAAGATTATAACAGTGTGCTGGATCAGGGTTTGTACCCGGAACCCTGCCTTTGGTCAATCCTCTCAAAAACTGAGCTGTCAAGGCACGACTCACGACCAGCCCTCAGAGTTATACTACCGCCAGTACCTCTCTGCTACCTTCCAAACTGCATAGGAGGCACGGAGGTGAAGTTTGGAAAGCAGTAGAGGGCTACTGGCGGTAGTACAACTGTGAGGGCGGGTCGTCAGTCTTGCCTGATTAGGTCAGTGGGTGAGAGCATTGACCGCCAAAATTGGTAAGGTTCCAGGTTCGAGTCCCGGTTCAGCACACAGGAAGTTTGAAAACAGTGCGCGCTCACCTACAGAGTGTAAGAGTCATTCTACACTTGTTTCTTTTTATCTAACAGGTCCATAAACAGGCTCTGTTGTGTTTTGCGTCATGTCCTGCCCATATACACACAGAATCACACTTCGTTTGCAAATCAGCTCGCTTGCAGATACGGCTGGAGTTGTTACCTTGCACCTCTTATGGAGTCACAGTTCGCTTTGTGCGCACTGCTCTGCCCTTCAGGGGCAGCTGACAGCGTTCATGTACGCTTGCTGAGCCACCCACATTTAATCAAATTAATCCCTCCCTCTCCCTGTTTCACCACCATCCCCCCCCCTCCCACGCCACCTCCCTTGCTCTCTATCCCACACAGGATTACAATCTCAGTGTAAATTTCCACTATCCCGCACCGTGCAGTATACCTGTGCACTGTATATCAGGGCGTATTGAGTCGCAAGGATCCCAATGGTAGCTGGGAGGTGCTAGTGATGTATGCATTTAGATGCGATGTTAATGACCATGTGACGAACATTTCACATCCTATTTCCAAGGACAGTGTATTTTTTTATTTTTTTCTTACATTTGCATTCTTTCTTACTTAGTGCTTGTTCTGGTATACTCTTACGGATGTGGGAGTTGAATAAGGACGCAGCGCATTTCAAAAGTATTTCACAATGATCTGCAATCGGTGGCACCTGCTTTCACTACTAGTGTGTTCCGTGTTTTTGTTAACACCAACAACTTCATATCTTTTAATATCTTCTTGCGTTCTCGCTTCCCGCGCCCGGGTTCCCGGGTTCGATTCCCGGTGGGGTCAGGGATTTTCTCTGCCTCGTGATGACTGGGTGTTGTGTGATGTCCTTAGGTTAGTTAGGTTTAAGTAGTTCTAAGTTCTAGGGGACTGATGACCATAGATGTTAAGTCCCATAGTGCTCAGAGCCATTTGAATCAGTATCTTCTTGAACAATAATGATCTTCCTTGCCGGATTCATTGAACCACGAGTGCCCTTGTCCTGTTCCTACAATACCTTATACAGGGACGGTGCTAAAGGCACCAGTAAGCATAACTAGATCCCCCTCCGGACTCGACAAGACGTGGCAGCCACAAGTTCACTCTGTTCAAAAAATGTTGAAATGTGTGTGAAATCCTGGGACTTAACTGCTAAGGTCATCAGTCTCTAAGCTTACACACTACGGAACCTAAATTATCCTAAGGACAAACACACACAGCCGGCCGGAATGGCCGTGCGGTTCTAGGCGCTACAGTCTGGAACCACGTGACCGCTACGGTCGCAGGTTCGAAGCCTGCCTCGGGCATAGGTGTGTGTGATGTCCTTAGGTTAGTTAGGTTTAAGTAGTTCTAAGTTCTAGGGGACTGATGACCTCAGAAGTTAAGTCCCATAGTGCTCAGAGCCATTTGAACAAACACACACACACCCATGCCCGAGGGAGGACTCGAGTCTCCGCCGGGACCAGCCGCACAGTCCATGACTGCAGCGCCTGAGACCGCTCGGCTAATCCCGCGCGGCTTCACTCTGTTGTTACCCGACCACGATATTATGGCATTTGGCCTCCCTTGGTTGTTATGGGAAACAAGCGGTGACTTACAGTAGACTAGTACAGTGGCGACTAAGAAAAACGCGCCGGCCGAAGTGATCGTGCGGTTCTAGGCGCTACAGTCTGGAGCCGAGCGATCGCTTCGGTCGCAGGTTCGAATCCTGTCTCGGGCATGGATGTGTGTGATGTCCTTAGGTTAGTTAGGTTTAATTAGTTCTAAGTTCTAGGCGACTGATGACCTCAGAAATTAAGTCGCATAGTGCTCAGAGCCATTTAAGAAAAACGCATCACACTGTGAATCATTTCAAGACAGTTGTGCATATACTATCAAATGTTTCATCGTGTCCTCATGAAACATCACGGTAAAAACTCACGACAAGCCGATTGAAGCGCCCTCGCTTCCAGGTGCAATAATACTGTAGTCGACTTGTGACCCCAAACCCTGGCGTAAAAACTTACCACAGCCATTATCGAGTCATGGTATGAAATAGCGGCTGATAATGGCAACCAACAGCCATCCTAGCATATGGTCAATATCTTCTGCATAACTTTAGTGCCATGCGTGTCAATTCTCCCTCGGTGATGTAACACTGTCATTTGCCTAGCTGTAACTTTCATTCTGCCCAAACCTGTGCCTAGCGTCAGTTTTATTGTTGTGCAAATTCTAATCAACATGAGTTGAAGCTTAAGGGCATGGATGATGACTATTTAAGGCTCCTACTTGAAAAGCAAAACAATTACAGCTGATACGTGTCTGTTTAATAAGCGACGGACTTCAAAAAGATTCATCTTTTAAGAAAATAACAGAAGAGAGAATACTGTGTGTTGTATATGACTTTATACACAGCAGTATGGGCTATGGAGTGGTGTGGCAACTGTCATCGTAGGGAAGCTGGACAGGAGCAGAGATGATTAGCGAACAAGATGAGACAACAAACACAAGATTTACTTTGCTTGTATTTCTCGAAGAGTATGAAGTCTCATTACAAATAATGCAGTAAGAAACAGAGTGCAGGTATTACAGTGTCAACTACGATGAAGCACAAACGAAGGTGTCGTAGCGTAGTGGCTCTAAGTGCAAGTGAGCTGAGCGGCTTCCACCAGGCATCGTATATTGCGATGGCAGAGGGCGTTCGAAGTACAGAGCTGCTAGAGAGCCTGTATAGGGAGAGAGTGGCCAACCTGACAACACGGCGGCCATTTTTCTGTCAAACTGCGGGCGGGACTTTTGAATGGCCAGTAGTGGAGTACACACTTACCGAATCAAAAGCACAAGACAATATGGCGAAATCATTCGTTAAATGCCTATGTTTTTAAGAATAATGTGTTATAATAATTTTCACACAGCCAATTTACAGGTATGTTTTCAAATTTAACTATGTATATTGCAAGTTGTTTTACATGTAGTAAAAGGCCAAAACGACTTACTTCGCATAGAGAAGAGTACTTGGTTGGTTTCCACAAGACTCCTGTTTGATTTATGTCAGCCCTGTTGACTGCGACTGCCCACTGCTTTCGTCTTCCTGCAGTGCGTGGAAATGATAACATGCGAATTCCACCTTCGCCTCTATTGGAACAACCAAATGCAGCACAACCTGGCATCGTTTACGAACGTCTGCAGAACTAATAACAGATGTCAAAAACAGTTCTGTACAATTACTAACGTGTTTATTTCAAACATGTAGGCCTACCGACTTCATCACAAAACGCTTCATTATTTCAATTTGTATTTAAGATCGCAAACGTTAATTACGTACTAAAAACGATATACAACTACATCGAACATGGATGCACAACGCATAAAAAGTCTCTCAATAATTCAAATACCTTTTAATCGTTTCCAAAAGTCCTCTGAACTTCAATTCAACTCAAAAGCACGGCGTACATAGGAAGCGCGAGAGACGTTTGGCGCCATTTTTCTACCAAAGCTAATCACCCAATCACGGGCAACTTCACCTATGGCTACCCTCTCCCTATACAGGTTCTCTAAGGGCTGCTGGAGGTGTGGCATAGTGGACACGCTCCATTGGGTTTGCCAGATCCTGTGCGACCTCTTATCGGTGTCAGACCTAAAGTTTCCATTCCGTTACTAACCTCGATACGCCACGGAGTGGTATTGATCTGCAGCATCAATTCCCTCACTAACAACCTATATGGAATTTCATTAGTTTAACATCAGTATTACCGCTGCAAACACGACAGCTACCCAGACTGTACAGAAACTGTAACAGATTTGGCGAGATAACATCTCTGACAGTTGCAGTGGTCTTGGCACTGTTGCTTCGCATGTCTATCTGGACAAGTCAAGTAAGGCGATTTTGTATACGTCATTATGGCAACGCAGTGTTTCACAAGTCTATAAACAACTGTCAGCCAACGGCCTTACCGCAGTGGTAACACCGGTTCCCGTCAGATCACCGAAGTTAAGAGCTGTCGGGCGGGGCTAGCACTTGGATGGGTGACCATCCGGTCTGCCGAGCGCTGTTGGCAAGCGGGGTGCACTCAGCCCTTGTGAGCCAAACTGAGGAGCTACTTGATTGAGAAGTAGCGGCTCCGGTCTCGGAAACTGACATACGGCCGGGAGAGCGGTGTGCTGACCATATGCCCTTCCATATCCGCATCCAGTGACGCCTGTGGTCTGAGGATGACACGGCGGCCGGTCGGTACCGTTGGGCCTTCATGGCCTGTTCGGGAGGAGTTTAGTTTTTTAGTTTTATAAACAACTGCCGTTTTGCACCAGCGCACATCCTACGCAGTCAGATTTGTTCGTATCAGAGAGATTGTACTGTTAATCGCGGTTACTGGCTTCCTGCTGTTTTTTAATTTCATGCCTACCCAAAAGTAACTGGCGAAGAATAGTACAAAAGGTAAATAGGTGATAATGAAACAAATAATGCTGTATTTCTGTGAGGAATAGTCAACAATAGCATGGATTACAGAAATAAATAAAGAACTAGAAAGAAACAACATCAAAGAATTGAAAATAAGGGAATGAAAACTTCTTAACAATAAAATACTAAAGTTAGTTGGCTTTCAAAGCATAAGAAATCAGAAATCGAGAACAACGTGGATGGAAGGAAGGAAGAGACAGTATGGGGAGAAAATTGAGGGAGTATTGGAAGAATGGGAGACAACAACGAAGAAAGGAGAGGAATTGAAGCTGTTACCAGATCCTAGTAGGTCAGTACAGAGAAAAAAAAATACTATTGTCAGCATGGTATGGTCACAACTTTGAATCATAATGTCACGCTGTCTAACAGTTTTTTGAGTCATCAGTCTTCTGACTGGTTTGATGCGGCCCGCCACGAATGCATCTCAGAATGGCAATTGCAACCTACGTCCTCAGTTATTTGTTGGATGTATCCCAGTCTCTGGCTTCCTCTATACTTTTTACCTTCTACAGTTCCCATTAGTGCTATGAAGTTAATACTTGATGTCTTAATACATCTCAACATTCTTCTGTAGCAGCACATCTCAAATGTTTCGATTCGCCGTTTTTCCAAATTCAATGCTTCGCTACTGTACTATGCTCCGAACGTACATTCTCAGAAATTTCTTCTTAATTAAGGCCTATGTTTGATACTACCAGACTTCTCTTGGCCAGGAATGCCCTTTTTGTCAATCCTAGTCTGATTTTCACGCCCTCCCTGCCCCGTCCATCATGGTCTATTTTGATACTTAGGTACCAGAATTCTAACGTGTACTTTGTGATCCCCAATTCTTATGTTAAGTTTGTGACTGTTCTAGTATCTGATACTTCTCATTACATTCGTCACTCTCAGCCCGTATTCTGTATTCGTTACTTTTCATTCCATTCATCATATCCTGTAATTCTTCTTGACTTTCACTCAAGATAGCAATGTCATCAGCGAATCTTACCACTAGCATCCTATTGACTGTGAATTTTAATCGCACTCTTGACCCTTTCTTTTATCACGATCATTGGTTCTTCAATGTCTTGATTGAATAGGAGGGGCGGAAGACTTCGTCCCTGTCTTAACACCCTTTTTAATCCGAGCACTTCGTACGTCGTCTTCCACTCTTATTGTTTCGTTTTGGTTGTTTGACATATTGTCCAACAGGTTAGAGGAAGACTTCTTTTCAGCATGTTATATGTTGTCTTTGCCTGGAACCGCTTTCAGCTTATGACAAGAACAGAGCAACTGATTTGGTCTAGTGCACAGCATGACGACTCCTTTAATTTTGCTCAATTGTCTCCTGTATGAATCTCCAATATTTCATCTGCATAAGCGATATCATCGTAATCATACTGATTCCTATCAATGGCGGCCTCAGAACAAGGTCCGCATACTGAACATCCTCTGGTAATTTTCCGGATAATATTGTCGAATTTATCTTCGACAGGAGATGTTTCCTCTAACAGTAGGCCAATTATCTGCACGATTAAAGAGCCTTAGCTCCCGGAAAAGTATGGGAAGAACTGTATTTTGAAGTACGACCTTCTGACTCCAATATGAGGTGTTTGAAGCGAACGGCAGTCCTTTTCTGTCGTAAGTTACTTGCGGACTGTTGTCTCCGACCGCATCAGACGGGGACCTCGGTGTCAGTAGGCCATTTGGTGTGAGGTGTCGCACGGACCAGACCAGAGGAGACCAGGCCGCCCCGAATGGAGAGCAGCGCATTCAGTGCGCCGACGCCGTATCTGCCGCTGCTAGAACGGCCGTCAAACCGGGGCTCATTGTGTGCGCACGCCACAATGCGTGCCCACCTGAATCTGTGTCGAGGCGACGCGAGAAAGGGAGCCGTGGACCACTGCCTCGCTGACACACACGCTGTTTCGAACCGCCAGAGGGCTGCAAAACACGTGGACTCTCCCAGCCTGCTGCTGGCACAAGCGCTGGCGCAGTTACTAGAGGACCCATCACTCGGGCCTTATTTCACGGCAGTGTGCGACTGCAGCAGTGTGACTGCAGTATACACAATACAGCGGTATGCTCGGGCAGTATTGCTGGTGGAGAAGGTTGCCATAGGTAGTTGCTGAGGTATGACCGAGGTGTTCCCGTTGTTGTCCGCCGATGGTAGAGAATATTTCGTATGGCCGAGCCATATCTGACTCTGTCCTTACTTGTAAATCTGTCCATTGCACTCTCAGACTTGCTTCCTCTTTCCCACGCCGACAGCGCCCCAGTTTGAAAGGTATTATGTAGTATTCAGACTAGTGGCAGGTCCGTATCTTTGTACGGAGAATTTCTGATTCGCCTGTTCCCTGTCTTCAGCTTCTTCCTTCAGTCTGTTGTATCTCCTTCCATCTTTCATGTCGTCCAGATGTTGAATTCTTCTTCTTCTTCGTCGTCCTGCGTTTCCTCTGACTTTCCCTTCGATGACATCATGTACGAGTCCCTCGTGTCTAAGTACATGTCCAATCCAGTTGGCCTTTCTCAGAAGATTTGTGCGCAGAATACTTCTCTTCTCTCCTACTCTTCGTAGTACATCGTCATTTTTTACGCGATCTGTCCACTTGATCTTTTCCATTCTCCTCCAGCACCACATTTCAAAGCTCTCTAAGTATTTTTTCTCCTTCTTTCTCATGGTCCGTGTCTCTGCTCCATACAGTGCAATGCTCCAAATGTAGCACTTTTTTCCTCAATGCCAAACTCAACTTGCTGGTCAGCAGAGTCCTCTTCTTGTTGAAAGCAGCTTTGGCCATGGCGATTCTTGCTCGGATTTCGTTGGTGCAGTGGGCATCCTTTGTGATAAAACTTCCCAGGTACTTGAACTGATTCACATTTTCCAGTCCCCGATTGTCAACAGTTATCTTCAAGTGTGTCTCACGTTTTGATACGCGCATCACTTTTGCTTTTTCGATGTTTATTTCCTTGCCGTATTTTCTTTCCGTTTCCACCAAATTGTTCATGATGTGTTGCAACTGTCTCTGATTTTTGGCGAGCACTACCAGGTCGTCTGCATACTTGATGGTGTTGATGAGACGTCCTCCTACTTTGAAGTTTCCGAATCATTTCAGCGCTTCTCTCGCCAGCATTTCTCCATACAGGTTGAAGAGACTTGGCGACAGACAACATCCTTGTCTCACTCCCCTTCCTATTTCCACACTGTTCGTCTCTCCATAGTTCAGTCGTACCTTTACCCTTTGTCGCAGGTACAAGTTCCTTATAAGTCTCCTATTTCCTTAAGGATGTTCATCAATATATTCCACTTGACTCTGTCGAAGGCCTTCTGCCAGTCTATAAAACAAGCGCAAACTTCTTCGTTAATGGCCAAAACTCTCTCTGACAATATCCTCATCATGCCAATGGCGTCTCTGGTTCCTTTTCCTTTCCTGAAGCCAAACTGGTCTTCTCCCATCACGTCTTCAATTTTGTTTCCAACCGTCTATTTAGTATTTTTGCAATGATCTTTGCCACCTGCGATATCAGACTAATTGTTCTATAATCACTACACTTCTTGGCTTGCTTTTTCTTCTCAAGAGTAACCATTGTGACGCCCAAAAAGTCTTCAGGCCATTCTCCAGTTTCATAGATTCTGTTTATGAGTTCTGTCAGAACTTTCAAACTTTCATTTCTGATTTCTTTAAGCAAATCCACTGGTATGTCGTCATCCCCTGTAGCTTTCCTGCTCTTCATGTCGTTTATCGCCTACTCTACTTTCCTTGTCAGTACCTACTTCCTTCGTCAGTACCTTTGAAAGGTACCGCGCGTATATGTAGAAGTGGACAGATGAAAGAACCATGAATTTCATGAATGCGATGCCTCATCTACTACGAGAACTTTAGAAAATAGGAATCAATATACATGGTCTCCCAGGAAAAAAAACACTGTCAATCTTTAGGGACAGGTTTCTCACATAGAAGTAAGTAAAAAAGTGCAGTAAACACGGGCTCTAGAATGCGTAGCTTAAGAGCTATGAGCACTTGCTCTTTTTTTTTATTTTTTAGTACATACTACCTCCTCCCAAAATACGAAAAGCAAAGAGCTCGCAGTAGGAGAAATGTGTTTCATAGAATCGAAGATGAAGAAGTGCTCATATCTCTTAAGGTGTGCGCTTCAGAACCGTTATTTACTAGACAATTTTTTCTTGTTTTGGTGTAAGGAACCTGTCCCTGAAGTCTGTTGGTGTTTTTTGGTACTCGCAGTGTACCATGACCATCAGTTGTAAAAGGATTTCTCGCCGCTAGTAGAAGATCATTAGTAGTGAGCCATAATTTTAGTCTACGTAGGTCGTTAAGACTTCCAAAATTTTTTGAAGTTTCATCAGGTTTGTTCCCATGTTTATGGACAGCAAGTGGCTGACTCTTGTTTTTCTACACTGTTGTTATACATTACTTTCCACGTCCCGTAACTCTGGTCGTTGGTGTGTCGCTTTTTTGAAATTCATAGTTTACTCACTGTGCTGGTGAACCACAGTAAAATGTTAATGTACACATTTGATTGTTATTTTAGAGAGTCCTTCCACCAAATCGTGTCAAACGTCTCATATCAAGAGGTATATTGATGGAAAATGCTCTTTAAAGAGGTAATTCAAACTTCTTTACGAATCGCCAATAGCCAAAAACTGAAAGACGATCGCCCATACAGTTGTAACTGGTACAGTTTTCCACATTGGTATTGGTCAACCTATTCGTCGACGAATTAGTTTTACGATATATGCAAAATCGTGTTTCAGTACTATAGAAAAGGCATGTTCCAGAATCAGTTGAAGAATTAAAGTTTCGGCAGTAGTTCGGATTCTTAAAAAAAGAATTCATCCACAAAGACCTATTTCTCTTTGCTTGTTAACTGTAGGCTTTGTGGGATGTAAATGCTGCACAGGCACACTCATTTCCACTTGCTTTCTTTCGTTCACTTCGCGACCATTGTTTAGTGCATGTAAACACTTCTCACAGGCAATTGGTTGCTGCAGACGTTGCCGGGTACAGTGGGCGAACTTGAGGATGCAAATCGTGTGGTCAGAAAAGTTGCGGGGCAATATGCCGGGCTATATCGTCGCCAATATGCAATTTATATGGTCAGTGTAAACATAACTTAACACTACGATCCAAGGCAGTGAGTAATACGTGGTTGGTCGAAGTTCACAGATAGCGATGTTATTGGTCCGTTACACCCTTATTTGCACTGAAGTATCAGAACATGCTCTCGGTGGCCGAAATATCTCCTTTGTGTAATATGATATCTAACTTCTCTTTTGGAGTCGATGATCTGATATGTGGAGATTCATGATCAACAGTTTCCCCTGTCCACTCCAATGCGAACCGCACTCGACGCACTAATTTTCCGTTTTGGTCTTCTGGAAAATACTGAACATGAAAGAGATTGTACTTACTCTATTAGATTACCGGGATCCACACTTTCTCAAAGTGCTCTAGCAACAATGAGACTGGAAAATTTCCACCTCCTTCTTACTGGCGACTTCCTTCGCGAAGTAGTGACCACAACAAATACGTATGCAGCAGAGAAAATGGGGCTTCATTAACACTACTATCAAAGCGGCATTGACAACAGTGTAATACCCTTTCTTAGCGCCACGTCAAAGATCATTGTCAGAGAAATTTGACGAATATTTGATCATGTTTCTTTGGCAAAGAAATAAGATCGTGTAATATCGGCCTTAGCCTCGCCTTGTTAGGAAACCAGCACGAGGGCGCGTTTTATCCAGCCACACCGAGACGCCCTCATAACTGCCGCAATACCCAACCCCACCAGTCGGCCCCGACGCTGACCGTAACGAACTGAAATTGGACGTAAGGACTGCCCAAGTTCGGCTGGAGCAGCGCCGCTGGTGCGGAGTTCGGACGGGAAGGTAAAGCGGGGAACAGGGCGCAATCTGTTCGCCATTAATGAAACTGTCAGAGGGCGGCGAGCACAAAGGCGCGGCCTGTGTGGGGAGAGTGAATGGCGGGGGCCTCCGCGGCTCCTCGCGGAATGCGCGCCGGCCGTAATTGCTCGAGTGGGCGCCGCCTTTGTCGCCGCAAGAAAGCCGGAGCGTCGCAGAGCAGAACGTCACACACAGGCAGGCGCTCCCCGCTTGTTACCTCACGTCAGAGTGCTTCGCCCGTCACAACTAATGAGATTACATGGTCCGCTTTATTTCTGCTTCGCCTTCATTACTTCCTACCTGAATATTCCATTCAGCGACGTATGTCTCCGGAAAGAGTTTAGCTTGATTCCTATTTGCGTAGTCAGAACCAAATTTCTCCAAAAATAAAAGCAAATTTTAGTAATATTACTTTATTGCCTACAGTGAAAGGTAAAGACATTTCGAAAAACTAATATATTCAACAGTTATGTCACTCTGAAGTGGTAGCTATTTACTTAGCATATCGTTAACTGGATTCCACTGCAAATCACATTTAAGTGCCCCGGACGAAGTGACCGAGCGGTTCGAGGCGCTACAGTCTGGAACCGCGCGACCCCTACGGTCGCAGGTTCGAATCCTGTCTCGGGCATGGATGTGTGTGATGTCCTTAGGTTAGTCAGGTTTAAGTTGTTATAAGTTCCAGGGGACTGATGACCTGAGAAGTTTAGTCCCATAGTGCTCAGACCCATTTAAGTGCCTGGCAGAGGTTTCATCGAACCACCTTCGCAATTCTCTTTTATTACAATCTCGTATAGGGCACGGAAAGAACGAACAACTACATCTTTTCGTACGAACTCTGATTTTCATTATTTTATTGTGGTGATCGTTTCTCCCTATGTAGGTCGGTGTCAACAAAATATTTTCGCATTGGGAGGAGAATGTTGGTGATTGGAATTTCGTGAGAAGATTCCGTCGCAACGATAAACGCCTTTCTTTTAATGATGTCCTGCCCAAATCCTGTATCATTTCAGTGACACTCTCTCCCCTATTTCGCGATAATACAAAACGTGCTGCCCTTCTTTGAACTTTTTCCATTTACTCGGTCAGTCCCACACCGCGCAGCATTATTCTAAAAGAGGACGGACAAGCATAGTGTAGGAAACTTTCTGGCAGATTAACAATGTGTGCCGGACCGAGACTCGAAGTCGAGACCTTTGCCTTTCGCGGGCAAGTGCTCTACCGTCTGAGCTACCCAAGCAGGTAGGAGACGAGATACTGGCAGAAATAAAGCTGTGAGGACGGGGCATCAGTCGTGCTTGGGTAGTTCAGATGGTAGAGCTCTTGCCCGCGAAAGGCAAAGGTCCCGAGTTTGAGTTTCGGTCCGGCACACAGTTTTAATCTGCCAGGAAGTTTCATATCGGCGCACACTCCGCTGCGGAGTGAAAATCTCATTATAGTGTAGGCAGTCTCCTTAGTAGATATGTTACATTTTCTAAGTGTCCGGCCAATAAAACGCCGTCGTTGGTTAGCCTTCCCCACAACATTTTCTGTGTGTTCCTTCCAATTTAAGTTGTTCGTAATTGTAATTCCTAGGTATTTAGTTGAATTTACGGCCTTTAGATTTTACGGATTTATCGTGTAACCGAAGTTTCACGAATTCCTTTTAGCACTCATACGGATGACCTCACAATTTTCGTTATTTAGTGTCATTGCCAATTTTCGCACAATACAGATATCTTTTCTAAATCGTTTTGCAATTTGTTTTGATCTTCCTATGACTTTATTAGTCGATAAACGGCAGCGTCATCTGCAAACAACCCAAGACAGCTGCTCAGATTGTCTCCCAAATCGTTTATGTAGATAAGGAACAGCGAAGGGCCTATAACACTACCTTGGGGAACGCCAGAAATCACTTCTGTTTTACTCGATGACTTCCCGTCAATTCCTACGAACCGTGACCTCTCTGACAGGAAATCATAAATACAGTGACATAACTGAGATGATATTCCATAAGCACGCTATCTCACAAGAAGTCGCTTGTGTGGTAGAGTGTCAAAAGCCTTTCGAAAACCCAGAAATATGGAATCGATGTGGAAGCCCTTGTTAATAGCACTCAACTCTTCATGCGAATAAAGAGCTAGTTGTATTTCACAAGAACGATGTTTTCTATATCCGTGTTGACTGTGTGTCAATAGACCGTTTTCTTCGAGGTAATTCATAATTTTCGAGCACAATATATGTTTCAAAATCTTGCTGCATATCAACGTTAATGATATGGGCCTGTAATTTAGTGGATTACTCCTAGTACATTTCTCGAATGTTGGTGTGACTGTGCAACTTTACTGGCTTTAGGCACGGATCTTTCGTCGAGCGAACGGTTGTCTATGATTGTTAAGTATGGAGCTATTGCATCAGCATACTCTGAAAGAAACCTAATTGGTATACAGTCAGACCAGAAGACTTGAAGAAGTGATTTAAGTTACTTCACTACTCCGAGGATATTTACACGTTACTCATGTTAGCAGCTGTTCTTGATTCAAATTCTGGAATATATGCATCTTATTCTTTTGTGAAGGCATTTCGGAAGGCTGTGTTGAGTGTGCACTCTTGTTTCACCAAACCATTAAATAAGAAAATGTACCCAGTGGGTATTTTTTGTGATCTGTCCAAGGTTCAAAAATGGCTCTGAGCACTATGGGACTCAACTGCTGTGGTCATCAGTCCCCTAGAACTTAGAACTACCTGAACCTAACTAGCCTAAGGACATCACACGCATCCATGCCCGAGGCAGGATTCGAACCTGCGACCGTAGCCGTCGCGCGGCTCCAGACTGTAGCGCCTAGAACCGCTCGGCCACTCTGGCCGGCATATATGGTGTTGCCACCTGAATTGTCCTACCACTTAATGACCCTGAGCATTCGCTTGGAAAGAAAAAAAAAACGTTTAGTGGACTGGGTTCAGTTCAGGAAAAATTAATGAAATTTTGATATGCCTTGATAACTCTTGATCAGTTCTGTAGGAGAATCTGCTTGGGAAATGCTCTTACAGACACTAATAATCACATACGTTTGAACTGGCCTGGAAGAGCCTCCATAGGAAATTGGATAGGTAACGGGTGCATTATTGAACATCAGAATGGCTTCCTTTATACATTTATTTCAGGATTAATTCTTTAAAGGGAACCACATGAACAAATGTACATTTAACAGAAAAAACTTAGCCCAGCATGGAATGTTGGCACTGAATATTGCTGGTAAAACGAACTGAAATCCCTACATGAGTAACACAATCGTCTGAAATCGGGAATGCTGTAGGAAAGATAGATCAAGCACGCATACTTTCGGACTAATCATTCGTCACAGAGAGAGAAGTTGTTCAATAATTCAGTACAGAAAATAAGATCTAAATTAGGTTGGAGAGAAACTAGCCCCGTTGGTCTAATACTTTAACAGAAAATTATTGGCAGATCTATAGTTAATTACTCCAGATTGCAATTAAGAACAGTGAATAAGAAGTAAGTCCTGAAAACAAGTCTTCCAGAAGGTGGGAGTCACCGGAAATCACTAGTAACCACGTGGCTGCCGACTACAAAGAAAAGTCGATGAAATATAAAAAGAAGCCTCACGACAAGAAAGAGCACGCTATCAGACAGTGCACGAGAATTTATTTAAGCAAATAAACTAATTCATTTTCAGACATAGAATACTAAAGCACGACATTATGTCAAAGAATCCAAAAGGCTATGGGCGCAGCACAGAATTAAAGTGAAACAATAAGTTTCGTGGAGAAGTGTGTTTGCACAAAATGCGCAAAAGTTCATATTAAATTGCATTGTGTATACGGTGAATAAAACTGACTGTTAATGTGAGTACGAAACAAGCACTGCAAATAGAGTAGCTCGTAGGTCACGATAGCTATGCAATTTGGAAATTTGCCGTTTATACGTACACTCCTGGAAATGGAAAAAAGAACACATTGACACCGGTGTGTCAGACCCACCATACTTGCTCCGGACACTGCGAGAGGGCTGTACAAGCAATGATCACATGCACGGCACAGCGGACACACCAGGAACCGCGGTGTTGGCCGTCGAATGGCGCTAGCTGCGCAGCATTTGTGCACCGCCGCCGTCAGTGTCAGCCAGTTTGCCGTGGCATACGGAGCTCCATCGCAGTCTTTAACACTGGTAGCATGCCGCGACAGCGTGGACGTGAACCGTATGTGCAGTTGATGGACTTTGAGCGAGGGCGTATAGTGGGCATGCGGGAGGCCGGGTGGACGTACCGCCGAATTGCTCAACACTTGGGGCGTGAGGTCTCCACAGTACATCGATGTTGTCGCCAGTGGTCGGCGGAAGGTGCACGTGCCCGTCGACCTGGGACCGGACCGCAGTGATGCACGGATGCACGCCAAGACCGTAGGATCCTACGCAGTGCCGTAGGGGACCGCACCGCCACTTCCCAGCAAATTAGGGACACTGTTGCTCCTGGGGTATCGGCGAGGACCATTTGCAACCGTCTCCATGAAGCTGGGCTACGGTCCTGCACACCGTTAGGCCGTCTTCCGCTCACGCCCCAACATCGTGCAGCCCGCCTCGAGTGGTGTCGCGACAGGCGTGAATGGAGGGACGAATGGAGACGTGTCGTCTTCAGCGATGAGAGTCGCTTCTGCCTTGGTGCCAATGATGGTCGTATGCGTGTTTGGCGCCGTGCAGGTGAGCGCCACAATCAGGACTGCATACGATCGAGGCACACAGGGCCAACACGCGGCATCATGGTGTGGGGAGCGATCTCCTACACTGGCCGTACAGCACTGGTGATCGTCGAGGGGACACTGAATAGTGCACGGTACATCTAAACCGTCATCGAACCCATCGTTCTACCATACCTAGACCGGCAAGGGAACTTGCTGTTCCAACAGGACAATGCACGTCCGCATGTATCCCGTGCCACCCAACGTGCTCTAGAAGGTGTAAGTCAACTACCCTGGCCAGCAAGATCTCCGGATCTGTCCCCCATTGAGCATGTTTGGGACTGGATGAAGCATCGTCTCACGCGGTCTGCACGTCCAGCACGAACGCTGGTCCAACTGAGGCGCCAGGTGGAAATGGCATGGCAAGCTGTTCCACAGGACTACATCCAGCATCTCTACGATCGTCTCCATGGGAGAATAGCAGCCTGCATTGCTGCGAAAGGTGGATATACACTGTACTAGTGCCGACAATGTGCATGCTCTGTTGCCTGTGTCTATGTGCCTTTGGTTCTGTCAGTGTGATCATGTGATGTATCTGACCCCAGGAATGTGTCAATAAAGTTTCCCCTTCCTGGGACAATGAATTCACGGTGTTCTTATTTCAATTTCCAGGAGTGTATTTGCATTTAGAAGACCCCTTTAGGACGTTGGAAATGGTACATCGAAACCCATGGAATCAAATTTTTCTGCTAAGGATCGCAAGGCGAAAATAAAACTAATCCTTTTGATGGATCCAGTAAATTATGGTCACATAGAAAAGCCTACGTCTGCAAAGAAGGTATAGGTCAAACTGAAAAACCCATTCGAAGATGAAGGTTTAACCAGAAAATTAGGATTACTTCATGAGCCGATAACTACAAGATGGAACAACTGAAAAAACGTGGACGAATACGTGAATAATTTCAATATTGGTATTCAAATTACAGAAGAATGGATTGGCACTTCATTGTTAACTGGGCTATCGCAGAAATATTCACCTATGATTATTGGTTTGGGAAGTTCGGGAATACCCATTGCAACAGATGGTGCGAAGATAAAGATTCTACAGGACGTAAAAAATGAGCCAGATTCTTATGATCCAAAGATAGAAACAGCATCGGGTCTGGACTCTTATGCTAGAACAACAAGCAGCCACTGAAAAGCTTCAGGTGCCGGAAGATTGAATATTTTTCATCTCAGCGTAGTGAAAAGTTGAATATCAAAGAAAAGAAGCATGTTAATTCTTGTAGTCTCGAGAGGAAAACTACCCATAAAGGTACGGCATTTTCTACTTTTTATTCTTTTAGTGAAGCGAGTGAGGATCATGCAGAATGGTTTCCAGATGGAGGAGCATAGTTAAGATGGTCAACAAGGTTATCTTTGATGAAGAGGGAGCCAAAATAAGTGACTCTTGTGACGATATTGTAGCCACTGCAACTAATGTAAGCGATATTTACAAATTAAATACAGTTCAAGATTATGCTGAAACTGAAAATCATCCTGTTTATGCTGCAAAAGATTTCTTCTGGCATAGGACACTTGGACATTTGAATAGGCGAAGTATGGCCATATTGTAGAATATGGCAATTGGGATGGAAAATTATGGAAAGAATAATATACAATGTGAGATGTGTTTGCAAGGAAAGCGGGCCAGACCGCCATTTAAATTAAGTCAGTGCAGATCAATATAAGTCTTGCAACTCATTTATACAGATCTCTCTGGGCCTATGGAGAATAAATCCTTACGAGTTAGCTACTATTTCCTGACATTCATAGATGATTTTTGTAGATATATTCGTGTTTACTTTATAAGTACCAAAGATCAAGTGAGTGATGTATCTGCTATTTATTACAAAATTGTCGAAGGATAGATGGGAAGAAAATTAAAATTATTAGATCAGAATGTATAAACAGACAGTTTAAGGAATGAAATGGATATCAGGAATTAGACTACCATTCACAGTAGTACCTCTCAGAATTGAGTTGCACAACGTGCCAGCAGTACCACTGTAGAGAAGACAAGTATGCTAAACGATGCTGAGCTACTTAAGTGTTTTTGGGCAGAAGCAGTGTCAACTGCAGTGTATTTATTTACAAATCACCTACCAAAGCTGTGAGAAACAAGGAATCCAACACACTCTGACTCAGAAGAATTTCGCTTTGTTATACACATAAGTTGGCGAAGCTGTCCAGATATTCAGAGAAACTTACACTCAGTTCAAAAACATACAGACTTATAGGAACACCGACACATAAGGGATGCTGTTAAGAGCTGTAAAAGTTGATGTTATACCTGAAAGTCAATGAAGCGACTTATGAAGAGACCCTTCAACTCTCTCTTAATTTGGTAAATAAAAACCACACTATTTTCAGTTCTGTGCAACAAGTGGAATAATACCAGCAAGTAATAAATGGCTGGCGGTAAGTAGGGTAGAATGTAGCACATTGTAGGATGTACGTACTGAAGAAAAATTGAAATAGAAGAAAACGTATTGCTGAACTGCTCAAACATTTTTACACTTAGTATTATTATGATGTTGGAAAGAAACATATTTTCACTCATTAATGCCTTATAATACAATTTTCTGGTGTTATTTATCACTTGTAAAGAAAGTATTGATTGTACAAAAAAATGGTTCAAATGGCTCTGAGCACTATGGGACTTAACATCTATGGTCATCAGTCCCCTAGAACTTAGAACTACTTAAACTTAACTAACCTAAGGACAGCACACAACACCCAGCCATCACGAGGCAGAGAAAATCCCTGACCCCGCCGGGAATCGAACCCGGGAACATTGTACAAAAGCGAACAATGAGAGTAATGTGTTGTACTTACCTGCAGTAACCTTGTAGATGCTGCACTTACGCAATATGAGTACTGACTACTGAAATTCGTCAAAAATAATGCTACACAATACAAGGGGACCATAAAACATTGACATTTCACTCCTGTCTCCTAATATATCTCCTGTATTATCTATTTTGTTATGACAATTGAAGTATAGCTTACTCCAAGTCTCTTATACAATAACATAACAGTTAGCAGCTTCTAGAAACGCCGTTGTCAACACTAAATAGATTTTTTACCAAAATGCTGAATTCATTACTGTCTCCCAGAGGTAAGCTTAACTTGCAGACCTACAGCTCTTACGCTGTTTCAATCATACTACACAATAAGAAATTCAAATAACGTGTGACTGTTTTAAAGTACCGGGAACTATAAGATTAGTAATGTAAGCCATATTGTGTTCAGATGACCAAAGTTTTCTGATAAGCATGCAGGCAAAATAACTACCGATATGATACTTCAAATATTTGGCTGAATTATGCTAGATGAGCAAATAAAATTTACACAGTCCTCCGCAGTGAGTGTAATTCTAATAATCACTTGCATAATGACTCTTGTTAGCAGACGGCTGCGAGAAATAGATCCCTATGACATTCAGTATCTGGCACTTTGCAAAACTATTTGGTAAATAGTAGCTGTTGTGTATTTGTTTTGTTTTAGCTACACATATTAAATAAAAGAAATTATTGCAATGCTTTTCAGTTTGACCTGTCGGATGCTGTCCCCAAGTTTTCAATCAAATACTTCACTCGTGCAAAATGTAATTGTTTACATAACATTCTACAGTTGACCAGTAGTTATACTTTAATTATTATATTTTAATTAATTGTATTATATGTTTAATTGCAAATAAGTTCTTTCTAGAAAAGTATAACCTTTTTATCTTTTTCTTACTTATTTCTTATTCTACTTTAGTGTCATAATCATACATAAACATTGACGTAAAAAGTTCTGAATAACTGTAACGCTACAGCCTTTTCTTACCACCACAGAGTCTTGTTAATGAATGGAGAAATGTTAGAGAAGACATACCTTGGGATAACCTAGTCTCACTGATGCAATGAAGTCTTCAGGCACTGATACACTGAGACAAAATGGACGATCTTGGTAATGGCGTACCTCCAAAGCTTAACTTCAGTTAAACTCAGATTAAAATCCAAGGTAACGGAGTTTTGCGCTGGGAGTCCAACGTTCGATATTTAGCGACACGCTGAAAGTTGTAACGCCCCTCTATAATTCCTGTACGCATAATTCTTGTCATAGAGAGACCAGTTACAAATTTCTCCTTGCCATGTACTCTGTTAGAGCTAAGACCTCGCCGGTCTGCACTTCTCTTATTTGGTCTGACAAGTGCTCTTGACAGTCTGTTTGTGAACTTAAGTCTCAAGGAAATTTCCAGGTCGTAACGCCACACTATGTGATCGCCCTGTGATATTTCTTACTTCCGAATAACTTCGGGTACATGCACGTGAATCCTTCAGTCTTATCCATTATGATGAAAAATGTTAAAACATTTTCCTTCCAACAGCGTCTATAATGCGTCCTTCGTGCTGTATCATTCAGTTTATTTACTTAGAAGACGTTGACAAAATTTTGACAAATTCGTTCATTTGTTACATACTTACTGTTGAAAGGCAAAGATGTTCGCCGCTCGATTGTCAGCGATATAACGTCCTCTGTCAGTAACTTTATTCCCAAAAGCGTTTAGCGATAAGCTGTATCTCTTTGTATATAAGTATGTATATATTATGTATCTAGTCTACTTCTTTCGGCAGATTCATATGCCAGAGATTAACAGTGGAATAATTTCGTTTATTTCATCTTTGAACAGTTAAAACTATAAAGATCATATAGATCTTGCCTCCTGTCAAACTAATTTCTCCCACAAACTTTCCGATGCAAATACCACGAAAAATTGATTTCACTTTCGACATCAATGGACCGAAAGCGCTATTTCTGATTGTTCAATGATTACGTATCTACAGGGGGTTATATACTTTCAACAAATAAACTTCTGAAACAAGGCTTTCCTCATCCAGTTAACCATTTAATTCGAGTGATTAATTTAACCTTTCAGAACAAATCTTTGAATGTTCACCGACCGGAACTACGTTACCTTCTACACTAAAGGTCTCCAACAGATAGAAATTTATCACTGGCACTTCTACAGTCTATAGACGTCACCCTTATTAAATAACCAAAGAAGTATGCGTTTTTAGGTCCTTGATAACAACAAAGTGGACTTTTGCGGATGGCTGTCGCCAGTCTTCGTTGTGGCCAGCTTCTTGGCTTTCATTGATAACGGCTAGGCATCGATTTTTCGACTTCTTGTGCCTCTCTCGCATCTGCATTGGCTCGAGTTCTCTTTTCATTCACTTATCTACAACGCAAAACACATACATACTTAAAACCTTACTGCTAAGAACATATTAATTAATCCCTCCTGTTGGTCGGTAGTGGACGTCGTGCGATAACATTAACTTGTGACTATCACCATCCCTGGCTGCAGGAACACTACACTTCAGTCCGTCACGAATCTCAACTATTGCGGACGGGTGCTAGAATAGGAGTCCGATGTCCAGTTACGGCAAAACACAATTAATACAATCAACAGTTCACGCCCTTTCGAAGTTTATTTTATCGGAGCTTGAGGATTCCTTTTAATCGACAAACGCAATATATAAAATGCACAAAGGCCCATACAATCGTAGTTTTTCGCTCTGTAAACTTCACTTTCGTGTGCGTATAAAGTAAATTGCTTAAAATCTTGGCCTCTCTTTAATACAGCCCTGGAGAACAAATCACAGTTCCATACACTTCAGCACATAGTTAACATAGTTCACAGTTCTTATCAGGAATTTTCATTTATTAAACTTCCACGTCCCACGTAGTTTATATCTACGAGTGCAGTGCTTTTAATAATCTTCGGATTTAACTCAAGAGTAAGCTCCATTTGTACAATAATGCCCTCTAGGAAATTGGTATTTCACAATTTCGACGACGCCTTTACTTAGGTAAATACAAACAACCAAGACGTCTCTGCGGAAGTAATTCTGAAACTACTCACAGTCCAAGCTCAAATCCGTTACCAAAATATCTCACAATGAAATTAATATACCCACATTAGCGCGTCCGCAACACTCGCGCACTCTCCTTCGAACACAGCCATTTTTTTCCTCTTCTTTCGACAACGCTTTACTTACATGAGATATATCCCACACTGGGCCATCGCATTACTACCTTACATACAAAATTTTTCAGAGTATATAATACCAACATAGAATATATTTGAATACTATAAATTAGAAAGTATCTACATGCCAAAAGTGAAAAACCGGGAAAGGTTGATACACATGTTTTATTTCAGTATAGGTTGTTAGTAAGAAAATGAAATACATTTTGTGTTAGACATTATTCATATGGACGTGTTGTGTAAGAAAATAATTATGA
This sequence comes from Schistocerca piceifrons, assembly GCF_021461385.2. Taxonomy (NCBI): domain Eukaryota; kingdom Metazoa; phylum Arthropoda; class Insecta; order Orthoptera; family Acrididae; genus Schistocerca; species Schistocerca piceifrons. Next base: position 162,395,219 of record NC_060142.1, on the reverse strand, counting down.
AAATTCACTGCTCCAATTGAAAAAACCTACCTGAAAAAGGATATATGAAAAAGGGTGTATGTGCCAGTTAGAATAACGTATACAAAGGTCTATGTCCAAATGTGTATTACTAATTTATGTGTATTACTAATTTGACTCTCTTTGTAGAGCATGTGGCACAGCCTAATGTAACTTACATTGTCCGAAAGAACAGACACTATGTCCATGTAAGTATATAGTTCTGGGAATACCGGCCATGACCTTCCTCTTCTGTGCGGATGCACACACATTACCCGAACTCTTGCGGGACTTGGCAAGAATGTCTTCCACGAGTAATGAGTGTGTTGGGTAGGGACACTACGAATATAGTGTGTGGACATATAAGATGAGAATGTGGGTCTCGCGGGAGGCGTGCGCTAGATAGTCCGTGCAGTCGCACTATCCTCTGTGCCCTCGATGGCTCAGATGTATAGAGCATCTGCCATGTAAGCAGGAGATCCCGGGTTCGAGTCCCGGTCGGGGCACACATTTTCACCAGTCCCCGTTGATATATATCAACGTCCGTCAGCAACTGAAGTTATTAATATATAATTCTAATCTGTAACTGTGGTGTCAGCGCTCCAACCATCAACTGCCATCTCATCTGATGGTCGGCAGTTGATGGTTGGAGTGCGGACACCACAGTTACAGATAGTCTGCGAAAACCAGTTATATTGCCCACTGATGCAATGTATGTGTGGATTGTGATAACCCCTACAGCATCAACTACGGCCTGAAAATGGCGCATTGAAGAGCCCAAAACTGGTAGCTATACAATAAATAAGATCATGAGGACGACTGTAGATGTTTCGTTTTCATACAATAGCGAACGGCCGGTCCAGTCAAAAGAATGGACATACAAGAGCAACTGATGGTTGGTTGGTTGATTTGGGGGAGGGGACCAAACAGCGAGGTCATCGGTCCCATCGGATTAGGAAAGGAAGTCGGCCGTGCCGTTTCAAAGAAATCGTCCCGACATTTGCCTGAAGCGATTTAAGGGAAATCACCTAAAACCTTAATCAGGATTCCGGATGCGGTTTTGAACCATCGTCCTCCCGGATGCCAGTGCGCCACCTCGCTCAGTATTGATCGAGGGTACTCTCACGGCACAACGTTATGTCACGAACGTCTTGCGTTATCATGGTTACTTCTCATGTGACAGTACTGCAGTGCTCTTTTCAACAGGACAGTGCTCGTGCACGTGTCCCTGTGAACTATCTGTTTGATTTTGAGATACTCCCCCGGCCAGCAAGATCCCTAGATCTGTCCCGAATAGAACATATGTGAACAAACATGGTCGTCAACTCTATCCCAGTGATAGTATCCAGTATTTCAAAGACCAGTTAGAAAAGTTGTGGAGAAGCTTGCTTCAGGAGAGAATAAAACGCCTTTATGAAACTCTTCCCAAACGAATCGCGCGTGCAACCTGCCCAGAAGGGATGCAACGTCACTGTGGTACGTGGGCTTGTATAGGTACTTGTAGTAAGAGTAGCAGGGAACAGGCTGGCTAGCAACATAGAATATAGCTTTAAAGGTGACATGGAGGAAGTAGGAGCAGCAACAGTACACACTCGTGTGGAGTTAGTGAAGGTTTTACTGCGCCATGATCAGCCCTCTCTGTTGGCCTTCTTAACAAAGAGACGAGCGGATTGCTTTTCACCGAAAGAAGGTCTCGTATCTGTTCTGTGCCTAATGGTGCAGTTGGGAGAAGGAAAAGCTGAGAACCTTGCAGAAAATGTGTGAGAGTCCACAAGCACACACGAAAAAACTCCTGTGATTACTGGAGTCCAAGGTGCAAATTTTTTGGGTTAGAATCAGGTTACAGAATGATGATATCGGAAGAAATTAGAGCAGAACATTAAAGGATTGAAAAACAAGATAGACGAGCTTGCTGTAAGCATAGATGATGAGGAAAATTCTGAAGTGATAGATGTTCTGTGCCTCTCTGAACACTACTTAACCTTTGGGATGGGGAAGTTAAATATCAGAGGTTATAGGCTATCATTATTTCGTGTAGAGCTAACATTGGAAAGGAGAAGTTGCAGCATATGTAAATCTTGAACACAAAGTCAAAAAATATTGAAACAAATTCTTTTTGTGTTGATCAGAACCTAGAAGTGTTGATCAGAACTTACAAGCGTGTGCTTGTCAGTTGGTACTGCAGAATACGTTTCTGGTATTATTCAGTTAATCCTGCTAATTTTGAAATCCGAATTGTAACTCTGCGATTGCGCATTCCGACAGAGAGCGTTCATATAGTACCATACAACATTACGCATGCACGTGCGTGCCATAGATGGAGCAGTATTCGAATAGGGCGCAAAATTCGACAGAGTTCGCTCATGTAGCGGTTGCCTTTGCGCATGCTTCTCCATACCAGCTATTGGTATAAAGGTTACGATGCGAACTAGCAATCTCTAGGGCAAAACACTCACCTGAAGATTTCTGAATAGTTGTCAGCCGAAATATCGTGGCAAGAAGTCGAGGTTATCCGGCTGCAATCCCGAAAATTCATGGACAACTTCTCTGATAATTGTAACAGTCTATAGATACCCTCTAGGAACTTTTCGACTGTAATCTAGACGCATTACTGAACTATCTGTGAGACAACAGGAAACAGTACATGATGCACAGTCAGTGAAAATAATCAGTATGGAACATTACAGCCCTGAGGCAGTTTCATACAAAGCAATGCACAGGACGAGGTATATATACAAAGAGATGCTAATGTTGAATTCATTTTATTCCGTAGCAAACTCGCTCCAGCCTTTGAAAGTTGCCTTCTTAAAAAGTTATCCAGAAGAACAATTAAAAAAAAGTAGGCAATAGATAACTAAGGGAATTAAAATCTCATGTACGAGGAAGAGGAAAATGTATATAAAGACCAGAATAAGTCAAGATTCGACATTACTTGCATACTACAAAAATATCGATATATTTGGAGAAAGGTCATAAAAAGGTTGAGAAGTATGTACATCCTGACATAAATTAATGACGCAGATAATAAGGTTAAAACTAGATGGGATAGTGTCAAAAAGTAGACAGGACAGGCAGTCAGTGTACAAGATTCCATAACAATTAAAGTAAATAACAATGTTGACTGATAATTCACAAGTAGCGAATACTTTAATAATCACTTTCTGAATGTAACAGGATTAAATCATTCATTTAAAGCAAGAGAATGCGTTAAAATGTCATTCCATGAAATCTTAAGCAATTACAAGTAGCACCAACGTCCGTCACTGAAATTAATACAATTATAAAAGGTTCTACAAACCTAAAGGTCGTGTGGTTTTGATCGGATTTCGAACAGACTCCTGAGAAGTTGTTCCCTCTTAGTAAGTAATGTCCTTAGTGATATGTGGAATGCATCACTGGCACAGGAAATTTTTCCAGGAAGGTTAAAATATGTGACTATTAAATCTGTTCATAAGAAAGGTGACAAGACAGACTTAAACAATTTCCTTAAAGACGTCTTATTCCTAAATAGTCAAAAAGTAATGTATTCAACTGTAGTCTCAACTGAAGTGAAAGCAATTTACTTCGCATATCACAGATTGGATCACAGTAGGGTTGCTCTAGAGATAATGCTATTTATACATTAATTCATCAAATAGTACAGAAAAATAAGGTTTTATGGAAGTGATGACTTTACATACATGTTCTGAATCATGGGTAACAAACATAATGCAAAAAGTTGTGCTGAATAATTCACCAGATGTTGGAAGGGTAGAAAACATTAGCGACTGGGAAGAAATCACAAAGGGAGTCCCATAGGGTAAACGACCTTCCACGTAACATTCAACTAGCAGAATTTGTCCTTTTTTGCAGGCGATAGTAGTGTTATAACAAATCCCATTAGAGGGAAAGGGACGGAAGTGATTGTAAATGTTAATTTCCAAAGAACTATAAAGTGGTTCTCTGAAAATGGGCTCACCCTAAATTTTGGAAAAAAAACACACTATATTCAGTTCAGTACAACCAATAAAGTGGTAATTGATGTAGCACGTGGAAAAGGATTCTGTAAATACGATAGAATGCTTCAAATTTTTGGGTATACTTATTGACGAAACTTGAAGTACACACATCAAAAAAAGTTTTGCATCATCCCAGTTCCCAGATCTCCTGAAGATAGACGTTGACTATGGATATTGTATCACAGATGCAGCCCATTTGACTGTTCAGAGATGTCACTAAACCCGCCCAAAGATGTAAACAACCATGCATGAGACGCGCATGTTAGACGGAGGGGGTCCGACAACCGATCACTCCCAGTCATTCCAGCAGAAAGGACGTAAATGGCTCATGTTGTCTGTAGTTCAACCATGCCTAGACGGTCAATACCGCGGTTTGATCGCGTCCGCATTGTTACTTTGTGCCAGGAAGGGCTCTCAACAAGGGAAGTGTCCAGGTGTCTCGGAGTGAACCAAAGCGATGTTGTTCGGACATGGAGGAGATACAGAGAGACAGGAACTGTCGATGACACGCCTCGCGAAGGGCCCCCAAGGGATATTACTGCAGTGAATGACCGCTACCTACGGATTATGGCTCGGAGGAACCCTGACAGCAACGACACCATGTTGAATGCTTTTCGTGCAGCCACAGGACGTCGTGTTACGACTCAAACTGTGCGCAATACGCTGCATGATGCTCGATTTCACTCCCGATGTCCATGTCGAGGTCCATCTTTCCAACCACGACACCATGCAGTGCGGTGCAGATGGTCCCACAACATGCCGAATGGACCGCTCAGGACTGCCATCACGTTCTCTTCACCGATGGGTGTCGCATATGCCGTCAAGCAGACAACCGTCGGAGACTTGTTTGGAGGCAAACCAGACAGGCTGAATGCCTTCCACACTGTCCAGCGAGTGCAGCAAGTTGGAGATTCACTGCTGTTTTGGGTGGCGTTATGTGTGGCCGACGTACGCCGCTGGTGGTCATGGAAGGCGCCGTAACGGCAGTACGATACGTGAATGCCATCCTCCGACCGATAGTGCAACAATAGCGGCAGCATATTGGCGAGGCATTCGTCTTCATGGACGACAATTCGCGCCCCGATCGTGCACATCTTGTGAATGACTTCCTTCAGGATAACGAGATCGCTCGACTAGAGTGGCCAGCATGTTCTCCAGACATGAAACCTGTCGAACATGCCTGGGATACATTGAAAACGGCTGTTTATGAACGACGTGACCCACCAACCACTCTGAGGGATCTACGCCGAATCGCCGTTGAGGAGTGGGACAGTGTGGACCAACAGCGCCTTGATGAACTTGTGGATAACATGCCACGACGAATACAGGCATGCGTCAATGCGAGAGGACGTGCTACTGGGTATTAGAGGTAACGGTGTGTACAGCAATCTGGAGCACCACCTCTGAAGGTCTCGCTGTATAGTGGTACAACATGCAATGTGTGGTTTTCATGAGCAATAAAAAGGGCGGAAATGATGTTTATGTTGATCTCTCTTCCAATTTTCTCTACAGGTTCCGGAACTCTCGGAACCGAGGTGACGCAAAACCTTTTTGACGTGTGTATGTTACTGAGCTTTGCAAACAACGAAATTCAGCTACTTTTGCTCGTCGTATAAGTGCTAATGTTGGAATCAAAAGAATTAATTTCAATTAATTTCCTGAGATTTTTCCTATTTCCACTAATTTTTTTTTGAAATAATTTTCTGGAGTTACCACTTACCTTAGAAAGAAAGTATTGATTACAGTAAAGCGAACATTACGAATAATATGTACAGGGCTATTACAAATGATTCAAGCGATTTCATAAATTCACTGTAGCTCCATTCATTGACATATGGTCACGACACACTACAGATACGTAGAAAAACTCATAAAGTTTTGTTCGACTGAAGCCGCACTTCAGGTTTCTGCCGCCAGAGCGCTCGAGAGCGCAGTGAGACAAAATGGCGACAGGAGCCGAGAAAGCGTATGTCGTGCTTGAAATGCACTCACATCAGTCAGTCATAACAGTGCTACGGCACTTCAGGACGAAGTTCAACAAAGATCCACCAACTGCTAACTTCATTCGGCTATGGTATGCGCAGTTTAAAGCTTCTGGATGCCTCTGTAAGGGGAAACCAACGGGTTGGCCTGCAGTGAGCGAAGAAACGGTTGAACGCGTGCGGGCAAGTTTCACGCGTAGCCCGCGGAAGTCGACGAATAAAGCAAGCAGGGAGCTAAACATACCACAGCCGACGGTTTGGAAAATCTTACGGAAAAGGCTGAAGCAGAAGCCTTACCGTTTACAATTGCTACAAGCCCTGACACCCGATGACAAAGTCAAACGCTTTGAATTTTCGGCGTGGTTGCAACAGCTCAAGGAAGAGCATGCGTTCAGTGCGAAACTTGTTTCAGTGATGAAGCAACATTTTTTTCCTAATGGTGAAGTGAACAGACACAATGTGCCAGAACTGCGAGCTCGCATCAACGATGCTTTCGAACTCATTGATGGGGACATGCAGCGCCGAGTGTGGGAGGAACTTGATTATCGGCTTGATGTCTGCCGAATCACTGAAGCGGCACATATCGAACATTTGTGAATGCCTAAAAAAACTTTTTGAGTTTTTGTATATGTGTGCAAAGCATTGTGAAAATATCTCAAATAATAAAGTTATTGTAGAGCTGTGAAATCGCTTCAATCATTTGTAATAACCCTGTAGTGTTCACTCATGGATGTCATTTAGGTACCTCTTACAGAGGTAAGTATTTTAACTGTGCAATCACAGTACATATATTCGCTAGTGAAATTCGTTATAAATAATCCATCACAGCCGAAGAAGAACAGCGAGGTCCACACCTACAACACCAGAGGGAACAACTACTTTTATTACCCGTTATTATTAAAACTTTAAGTGGCTCAGAAAGGAGTTCAATATATAGCAACAAAAATTTTTGATCTTTTGTCTAGCAACAGAAAATGTCTGACAGATAGCACAGCAGATCTTAAATATAACCTAAAATCTCATCTCCTGGACAGCTTCTTCTATTCCATTGACGAATTTGTACGTAGTGGTTAGAAAAATAGTGTATTTGCATGAGCAGAACTAAAAAACTAAAGTGTTCATTAATGCTACCACTAGTCGTGTACACATATCGTGTAAACTGACTCGTTCCACACCATTTCGATAAAAATTTGTTCATATATCTAAGGAACAGGTGACTAATTAACCAAGTATTTTTTAAGTCTTATTCGATATTGTAATCAGTGATATAACATCACATACCCTGTCAACTCGTGGTTACCTTCAGGATGCTTCAATCTTTTTGCTTCACTCTTTCTGTCAGGCAATGTAAAATAAACTCCGTGCCGCAGAACTTGTGCTGCGTATGTAACACTATATGGCAAATACTTTGCTGTAAATAAGGTTAAAGGGAAAGTTTAGCGTTAGCATGAAAAGTGAAACACTCTGCAACATCACACCGGATCCTCGCCTCACTGCAGCGGGGCCTGGCAGTCTGTGCTGTGATGTTTGCGTCACGCTGCCACTGCAGGTCAGACACCTGCTGCGTTGCGTCATCGCTGCAGCACCTCTGCGGGCAGACCCAGCGGGCGCTAAGTTTGTTAGCGCTCGCGGCGCTGTCTGCTTGTGGCACGTCGTTAAGTGCCTAAGGTACTGGCACTTTACTGTTGCAGTTGTCCGTATCGTCATAAGTAACGGCACTTTTGACAGGAACATTACGTATACGTGCTAGTTTCGATTAGCACTGTTTCCAATGGGTGTTATACAATGAAGAGCCAAAAATGATACCTCAAATCCTTCAGGGCCGTCCATAAATCCGTAGAAGTACCATGGGGTGGAGATCTCTTCTGAACAGCACGTTGCAAGGCATCCCAGATATGCTCAATAATGTTCATGTGTGGGGAGTTTGGTGGCCAGTGGAAGTGTTTAAACTCAGAGTACTACTCCTGGAGCCTCTCTGTGGCAAGTCTGGAAGTGTGGGGTGTCGCGTTGTCTTGCTGGAATTGCCCAAGTCCGTCGGAATGCGCAATGGGCATGAATGGATGCACATGATCAGACATGATGCTTACTTACGTGTCACAAGTCAGAGTCATATCAAGACGTATCGGGGGTCCCATATCGCACCATCTGTACATGCCCCACACCATTACAGAGCCTCCGCCGGGTTGAACAGTCCCCTGCTGACATGCAGGGTCCATGAATTCATGTGGTCGTCTCCATACCCCTACACGTTCATCCGCTCGATATAGTTTGAAATGAGAGTCATCCGACCGGGCAACATGTTTCCAGTCATTGACAATCCAATGACGGTGTTGACGGGACCTGGACAGGCGTTAAGCTTTGTGTTGTGCAGTCATCAAGGGTACAGTCCGCGGCTCGTGGTCTTGCGGTAGCGTTCTCGCTTCCCGCGCACGGGGTCCCGAGTTCGATTCCCGGTGGGGTCAGGGATTTTCTCGCCTCGAGATGACTGGGTGTTGTGTGTCTTTCATCATCATTTCATCCTCATTCACTCACAAGTCGCCGTAGTGGCGTTAAAGAACTTGTGGAGCGGCGGCCGAACCGCCCCGCGAGGGGTCTCCCGGCCACAAAATGCCATACGCTCATTATTATCAAGGGTACACGAGTGGGCCTTCGGCTCCGAAAGCCCATATCGATTATGTTTCGTTGAGTGGTTCGCACGCTGACACTTGTTGATGGGAAGCATTGAAATCTGCAGCAATTTGCGGAAGGGTTGCACTTCCGTCACGTTGAACGACTCTCTTCAGTCGTCGTTGGCCTCGTTCTTGCAGGATCTTTTTCCGGCTGCAGCGATGTCGGAGATTTGATATTTTACCGGATTCCTGATATTCACGGTACACTCGTGAAGTGGTCGTACGGGAAAATCCCCACTTCGTCGCTACCTCGGAGATGCTGTGTCCCACCGCTTGTGCGCGAACTAAAACACCACGTTCAAATTCACTTAAATCTTGATAACGTGCCATTGTAGTAGCAGTAACCGATCTAACAACTGCACCCGACGCTTATCTTATATATGCGTTGCTGATTGCATCGCCGTATTCTGCCTGTTTACATATCTCTGTATTTGAATACGCATGGCTACACCAGTTTCTTTGGCTCTTCAGTGTGGTATCTACAGCAGATAAAATTTACTATTTAGGTAACAGGATATTAACTAACTATGTCTCTTCAGTTTCAGGGATCAAAAAGTAACATGTTAAAAAAACGCTTCGTCGGCTCCACTGCAAACTCAGTTTTAAAAGTAGGTATCTGCTGTACATTCATATGACTACAGATTTCCTTTTGAGATTACGTAAGTTACTTTCGCAATTTAATCCTCCTTCACAGTTGTCGATTCTAGAAATTTTCGAATACGTTTTTCATGATGGAGTAAATAGTTTACTGGAGTCAAATAAACTATAGATAATAACTGAGGCGCTGAGAACCGTAATTACCGAAAGCACACCGTCATCGATATTGAGACTGTAGCATAAATGCATGCCCGTGACATCTGTAGATCTCACGGTGAACCAGGTTTGTCTGTATCTGTAGGCTCGCGTTGCTTATACTAACATTCACGAAAAACCACTTCGCCAATTTCATTTCCATATAAGCCCAAAGAAGAAAGCGTAATTTTGCTGTTCTGCACTTCTCAATTGTTATCTACGACTGCCAACATAATTTAGTGGCTACATCATGAACGTAGTAGGAGTGCTTCTTAATCGGAGGTATGTAGGCAGTTTTACCTGAACCTGAAGCCACAGATTGTGCTTAAAGCAGGTGATCATAATGGGGACCATGAAGTGTTGGAATAGGTAGTAATTGCGTATGTTGTGCATTTAGTGTCTGTTTTTTATGTTATGGTTCTAGTTTCACATTAATTACAATCCAAACAAATGTGGAAAGCCAATACTGTAACTAGCCTATATTAGAAAATTTTGTAAATTAACATTAATAAAATATACCATCCTAAGAATTAATATTTCATAACTTACAGCGCATAAATTATTTTTTCGGAGGAAATACAGTATGTTGAGACTTGGCTAAAAGACGGTTCAGCTCTATGAGACTGGTGGTTTGTCTACAAATTTTATTTTCACAAATATCTATTTTTCTCAAAACTTTGTGTGTGTGTTTTGAGTCCTTGCGGTTTTCAAAGCCTCAGTTGTACGCTATTTCAAATTCTGTCGTTTTTTATGAATAGCCGGTTTCTGTGACCGAGTGGTTCTAGGCGCTTCAGTCTGGAACCGCGCGACCGCTACGGTCGCAGGTTCGAATCCTGCCTCGGGCATGGATGTGTGTGATGTTCTTAGGTTAGTTAGGTTTAAGTAGTTTTGAGTTCTAGGAGACTGATGACCTCAGATGTTAAGTCCCATAGTGTTCAGAGCCATTTGAACCATTTTATGAATAGTTATAAACATACGAAATTCTCTGAAGATATCTAATGAAATGTCAAGTCTTCAGAAATTCATGTTTTCAAGGAAACAAGAGCAAGAAATTTCTCCTTACTGTCCCGGCACAGAACTCAGGAATCTGTGCAGTGGTATTTATAGTACTCTCTTATTCAGCGATTCTGAATTGAGTTTTTCGAAATTTACCTAAATGGTTTCAGCCAAAGGCCGCGATGATTCCTTTAAAAACCGCAACCACTTCCTGCTCTCATCCATTTCCAACGGAGCTAGTGCCTTGTTTTGGAGAGGAACTGGTTTCTATGGTGCCAGATGCCTGCCCAATTTATAACAGACGACATGGATGTTTGGTAGTGTGTGACAAAGTGTTACATTCAGTTCTCAAGCATGCGTTGAGGCTGACTGTCTTTGCTTTATATAGTTACTATGAATTTGAATGAAATAAATAAAATGAGGACAGAAAGTGAAGGAATTGGTTGGTTCCAGCCGCACAGGGCATTGTGGTAACGCAGTAGCGAAAGCTGAAAATATCTGGCGGATTGGGACAAAGTAAGACCTTCAGATTGCTGGTGTAGGGTGTAAATAGTGCAAATTGTGTCAGTGACAAAACTAATTAGACAGTCTGGAAAAAAATGAGGCACCCAGGAGGGGAGGAGGAAAAGAAACTCCACGAGTTGAGAGTGATTCGAAAATCGAGCTAAATTTGCAAAGAACTTGGCAGTAAGAGCCCATTTACCAGTATGACTTCGTGTCCCCTGTGACGTGAATGAATGCATGCACTGATTGAATTAGGAAGGGTGTGTAAAGCCATTTTATTCTGCCTTGAGGCAAACTGCCCACAGCAGTTGGAACTGGTCTCTGATTTCCAGGATACTGGCACTGGGACGGAGTTGACGCCCGAGCTGGTCCCACAAACGTTGCATCGGGTGCAGATCTGGGCATGTTGCTGTTCGCGAAAGTACGTCAAGATAACTCAGATAGTTCATAAAGACACGTGCCATCTGTGGACGAGGTTTGTCGTGTGAAAAATGACACAACAACACTGTCGCATGAGATGGAACACTTGAAAATGCAAGATGTGCATGACGAACCATTTTGCCATCAGAGCTCCCTAATTGACTCCAAGCCATGACCGGAAGTCATACCCGATGGATTCCTCACGCCGTGGCGCCACGAGTAACGCCGCTGTGTTTCTACAAAACGTTGGAAAAATGGGAACTCTGTTCAGTTCTGTAACATTCTCGTCGACGATGGTTACACGGGGTAGTGCAGATCCACGATTCAACGTTGAACACATTGCGTCGCTATTCATCAGCACTCTTTGCTGCCCAGTCACGGCATCACTCGAGAAGCAGCCGTTTGCGTTGTGATGTAAACGGCAGCCTAAGCATGGAGGGGTAATGTCCTTATTCAGCTGCTGCTAGTTTCATAATGGTTCAAGTGGCCCTAACCACCATGGGACTTAACATCTGAGGTCATCAGTCCCCTAGACTTGGAACTACTTAAACCTAACAAACCTAAGGACATCACACACATCCATGCCCGAGGCAGGATTCGAACCTGCGACCGTAGCAGCAGCGCGGTTCCGGACTGAAGCGCCTAGAACCGCTCGGCCACAGCGGCCGGCGCTAGTTTCCGACCAGTGGTGCGGGATAACACAGACCATTGCTTTTTCACGGCTAGAGGCTCAGATTTGAAGGCACTACAATGATAATACGGCGATCCTGCCTTGTGGTGGTCAGACGTGGAGGACTGGGACCTTGTTGTGGGTATCCCTGCCCTGACGTATCCATGCAGTCCAACATCGGGCCACTGTCACGTCAGAATACCCCACAGATCTGGATACTGCATGATTCGATCAGCCTCCAAAATGGAGACCCACAATCAGTTCTCTCTCAAACTAAGTAAGGTGCTGATAACGCTGTCTCTTATGAGCACACAGCATCTCCGTGTCATTCACAGTGATCACTCAATATCTGTCGCAGTTCATGCCCCTTATATCCCATACTAGGCCTGGTAACAACACTAAACACTAACAGCACTAATGCTCCATGGTGCCCTTCTACCTATCATAGGGAATTGCAACTCTGATGGTGTGTACGTGTACGAAGTTACATTGACATCCGACCATGTCTTCTGGGTGCTAAATTTTTTTCTGTCAGACAATGGGAAAAAAAGACGCACCATGAAGAAATTATCCGAATGGAACAGAAATCGCTAGGTTGATGTACATGTACATACAAATGATTACAGTTTCAGAAAAATTGGATGATTTATTCAAGAGAAATAGCCTTACAAACTGAGCAAACCAGTAACGCGTTGGTCCGCCTCTGGTCCTTATGGTTTTTATGCCGGCAGTTGTTGGATGCCCTGCTGAGGGATATCGTGCCAAATTCTGTTCAACTGGCACGTTAGGGCGTCAGATCCTCGGGCTGGTTGGAGAGCCCTGCACTAATGCTCAAACATTCTCAATTGGGGAGAGATCTGGCTACCTTTATGACTAAGGTAGAGTACGGCAAGCACGAAGACAAGCAGTAGAAACTTTCGCCGAGTGTGGGCGGTCGTTATCTTCTCGAACTGTAAGTCCAGGATGGGTTGCCATGGTGGGCATTATCGTCGACGTACTGCTGTGCTGTAAGAGTGCCGCGGATTACAGTCAAAGAGGCATGCTGTGAAATGAAATCGCACCCCAGAACCTTACTCTTGGTTGTCGGGCTGTACGACGGGCAACAGTCAGGCTGGCATCCCACCACTTCCAGACCATCTTCAGACACGTCTTCGCTCTTTTCGAAGTGGGACTCATCAGTGAAGAGTTTAGCGAGGGAGATACCAAACGGAATGTGTCCGACACCACAACAAACGGGCTTACTGGCGTACAGAGGTCAGTGATAGTCGGCACAAGCGACGCCGTGAGCTCAGCCCCCTTCCTGAGAGCCTCCTATTAATGGTCCTTGTGGTCACTGACTCAGCAGTTCCACGACATATCCATGATAACGACGAATCCGTGGCTCCGAGTGCCTCTGTGACGATCGCTGGTTCCTTACCTTCTGTCACCACTCTAGATCGATCCCTTCCTTCTTGACGCTGTGTTCGTCCATGGTTTACCCACTCCTGCCAACCTCGTCAGACTGTGGCCCCTACTCAAATGTCGAGCGATTCCTTGAGCCGGCTTCTTCGAGCTCAACTATACGTCCTCAAAGCTGATATTTGCGTATATTGTTCACACGCCTGTCTGCGAGACATAGTTACTGTCGAACTGAGTACACGGAATGAAACGGGCTAAGACTGTATGTCCTGCTACCGACATGTCCCCTGTTTACCCTGCTTGCCAGCTGCGCGCTGAAATTGCGCTGCAGCGTCACACACATTCATCCGTCGGCCGCCAAAGTTTACGATTTGAATTTTCCGTCGATACCTTATCAATATCAGTTCAAAATGGCTCTGAGCTCTATGGGACTTAATATCTGAGGTCATCAGTCCTCTAGACTTAGAAGTAATTAAACCTAACTAACCTAAGGACATCACACACATCCATGCCCGAGGCAGGACTCGAAACTGCGACCGTAGCAGCAGCGCGGTTCCAGACTGAAGCGCCTAGAACGGCTCGGCCACAACGGCCGGTCCAATATCAGTTTGTGACCATTTTGCATAACTGCTTCGTGCTGCGTCACTTGAATATATAAATTTCCGTTAAGCGCAAGCTCATACACCATTCAGTTACTGTAGATGCTCAAGAAGAGTATGCAGGGGATGGTCCTAATGCTGCAGCGAAAGAGCGCGGTGGCCTGACTATGTCATTTTTGCGATGAGAACTTTCGCTTAATATCTTGTATTTCAGTATTACTTCGGTACATTCTCGTTCTTGGAAACGGTCACTCAGCACGAATGGAAACAGGGTATTCTTATTTTCTACTTTAGCTCTCGTGGCAACGATTATTGTATATTTCTTTGCGATCTTTAGAGTGTAATATACTGTTAAAATGTTTCATACATTCATGCACTTTCTTTGCGCGGGTCAGCGAAAAGTAAAATCTTGCACACAAATAAGTGATACATAGAAAATGGGTCAAGTAGGTGTGTTTCTGGAAGTGATAGGATGGTGAAAAAATTGGGGCAGAGATGCGACTGAGTCAGAGATATGAGGACGGGGGGGGGGGGGGGGGGGGCGCAGTGATACCAGTACTCACAAACACTGCCGGGAACCCACATCAGGAGGAAAACGGTAGACATTGCGTCAGCCTAGTATCCAGAGAACAGGTTATAATTAGCGATTCCAGGACAGGACGGTAAAAAAGACGTTTACGACGGCTGTTCCGTACCTTCACTGATGCACTAACGTGGCTTTCTATTCGCAGCAGTGACTACTCCTATTATTAGCAGATATTAAATTTATTGTACATCCAGGTGCGACATGAAATTGTGCAATTCGCACGCGGTCTCAGTGACAAATTACAGGTCGCACACGTTTTAGTAGCGAGAAGGCCTTTGTTTTATGATAATCGTATCGCTGCCGACATAAACGGTGGCTCGTAATGCGTACGTCGCCGCACGGCCACTAACCTTGGATCCGAAACCGGGTCGATGCCGTAAACACGCAACGCGCTGCCTTTATGCGATTGCCTATGTCCGGCGACCATTAGTTCAAGGGATCTGTCCTAATTGCGACATGCGGCACTTGCGGAGATCGCCACTCCCACAGTTAAGATCTCTTTCATCGTAGCAATTTGTCACATGGAGGTGAAGCATTTGTATATGAGAGATTATAATCTAGGCGTAATTTAAACGTCGTGCATACTGCCCGCTGCTTTTTGCCGGAAGTTTCGCTAGCCAAAGCCCAAAGACAAAGATAGGAATACAGGTTGGAGTTATGATCCGCCGCGCAATTTTAACTTGCTGCGAGTAATCAACACATGAGTAAAGGAGATTCATATCGAGTGTTCAGCATTCTCCGATCAGCGTCATATCAGACACGTCCTTGTTTCGAAGCGTGTCAAAAGTGACACCACTGTTGCATTTGGACTGTTTGTGACAGAAAGCGTGATCTCGTCACTGAAAAAAATGTTCTGTTTCCTGGCGAATAGCGTGCGATTGCGTCGCGGAGGTAATAAAAGGTGTGGAGGACATGCTGAGCGAGTGGCACAATACCGAGTAGTGAAAAAACGAACGGGTCTGATCTGAGCCACAACATTCCACCAGTGCTCCCAGCAACGACGTATCCTGTCGAACGAAAAACTAGCATAAGTTGCAATTTCACTTTTTTTTATTCACTCGGTGATTAGTTTTTGGGCCGGGAGCCATTTTCGAATCATCATAATATAGTTAAAAACGGTATTTACGAAAATGCAAAAACCATGTCAGAAATGTGCAAATGAACAGTTACAGGACATGCAAATAAAAGTTATCTGTAGGCGCTCTAACTGTTCGTTTGCACATTTCGGACATGGTTTTTGCATTTTCGGAAATACCGTTTTCGACTGTATTACGATGATTTGGAAATGGGTCCGGGTCCGAAACAAATCATTGAGTGAATAAAAAAGGTGAAATTCGCAGCTTTGGTTGGTTTTTCGTTGCACTAATTAACAGAAGTTGCTGACCTACAATAATTCCACCATGCTGGATGTTCGTATCCTGGCGAATCATGTTTGTAGGTTCTTTAAATGGCCTACACATATAAGTAAATCTTTGTAATGATTCTTATTCGCGCCGTCCCCGTGCGTGCAGCAAAGATATCGTATATACAGTTATACCCGAGTAAGCTGACAAAAAATTGAAAGCTGTACTGTGAATTTTTTATATGTCAGTTGTTTCGGTCTTATGAGCTGGTGCGATGTAAAGACGTACGTACTTGCTCTCTCCCAATATCGCGTTCATTAAAAGTAATAATTTGCGGAAGTCACAAGTTCTCCTGCCGAGCTACGTCCTAATCTCCATATGCCGATGCGACGAGGACTTCGATTTTTAAATGGACCTTTACGGAGAAGAAGTCAACCCGAAGAGAGAATACCCGAAGCAGTCACGCCGGCGTTGTTTTACATCGTTAGGGCGACGAGGTAAATATCTAGCCTTACACCAAAACTCAAAGAAATTAGTATTCAGTAAATGTTCCAGAACTGCGACAACGTTTCTTAACCCGCACGCATCCACACCTGCGTGCGTTTCAGGACTTACAATTTCTGGTGCGGCTGAACGTGCATTAGCATAACTATGTCAGCTCTGAACTGTTCACATTATCTATCTCCCTAACCACTGTACACGTTACGACGATTGCACCATTATTGGAAACAGTCACACTCTACTATGGATTTATCCTCGTACGATCCTCTTTTCATTGTAACGGGTGATTGTGCAGACTAGCTTATGAAGTCCCCAGACTGCAATGAAGATGAATTAATTATATACGTAGATATCTAGGTTAAGTGCACGAATATGAGTAGACTGTCTTCTTAAAAAGGTATAATTGAACACCTCGCAAGCACACAAAAGGAGCTGCAATTAACTCTCCTGGTCAACAATTCTGCGAGGTCCTAGACAGCAGGCAAGCGATACATGTTAGCCCTTGTGATAATTCGATGTGTATCAAGGTGCTTGAGGGTGGAAATCTTGTAAAATATTGCAGGAGGCGACTTCAATGAGATTCTGGCCGCACGCAGCAGTGCTGTGTACTGTTAAGTTCAAATGGTTCTGAGCACTATGGGACTTAACATCTGAGGTCATCAATCCCCTAGAACTTAGAACTACTTAAACCTAACTAACCTAAGGACATCACACACATCCATGCCCGAGGCAGGATTCGAACCCGCGACCGTAGCGGTCGCGCAGTTCCAGACTGTAGCGCGTAGAACCGCTCGGTCACTGGGGCCGGCTACTGTTAAGTGCTACGACGCGTGTGAGAAGCGGAAGCGGCGTTGTGCGTCGCACTGCGTTAGCATCCAGTGGTCAAAATTGTACGAACTTTGGCTGTCAGATCGTAAAGTACTTCTTTTCCGCAGCATTGTTTGGTTTCAGGATCGTTCCAATATTTATTACGTGGAATAATAAGCAAAAACGATTCTATCTTCATTCAACAAGAAAATTCTAAGAATTTGTGTAATATCGGTGCAGTTGTTAGCCGTTGCTATAGAAACCAGAGATATGATAACATTGCCGTGTAGCAAATTGCGGTAGTTTCTGTATATAGGCTAGATGACTTACTCTGACTGGAATTACAATTATCTTCAGTTTTAAGTTCTTAATCTGATAATTTTTCAATTCAGTATAATATTTATCATTGATGAAGAACTTAGTCTTCATTTGTTTAGAAAACATCGAAATAATTCGGCGTATATTTACGTAGTCGTAATGTTGCAAGACGAGATATATTGGCAACTTTCTGCTTTGCGTAAAACTCACTGTTCCAATCACTTTTCAAAGTAAGCAGTCCTCATTTAAATAATCTTGAGGGCACAAATGAAAGTAGGGTTTGTCGGTCCTATCTAGTTTCAAATTCATATCAGAAATATTTTTTATCTTCAAAAAAAGTTGAAGTTGGTTCATTTTTCTCCATGGAATGCAACATATGCCAAGTGTTAGAGTTGTATTTTACTCAACATATATATAGGAACACTACTGAACACTGAATGAACATACGAGTAATTTGTCAACAATAAATAATTACCAAACAAAAACTACGGACACGACGATTTCTCAGTATTTTCTTTTTATTGAACACAAACGAAACTGTAGTCAACACAAGGAAAAACAAAGAATATCTAACAAAAATGCCTGTCGATATTAAATACTCTCTGCCAAACCAGCGATTCATCTTCTATCTTTTGCGCCAGCTACTTGCGCAGGGACTGATGTCGCCACAGACGTTTACATTACATCTAAGTTTCAGTTTCTTTTTCACTATTAAAACAAGAGTCGCAGAAATGTAGGTTAGCCTCTTGCTGCTTCTTGCGACATACAGCCGCCGAATCGAAAGACTTTATCCGTCGGCGTGAAGTTTCCGTGCTTTCGCGAAGAATAGCCGCCAGCTCATGTTCGATCTCAACGTCGCCCATGAAACAAAGTAATAAAAACAAACACTTTTTGCAATTTTACATATTAAGGTGCTACTGCTGCAGAACTTCAAGAACATGTAAGTGTACGTAAAGTTTTATACACCATATCTGACCATATATGGTGGAGGCGGTAAAACACCATAGTGGTGGACTGTCGTACGATGCATCACTGCAACTGTTTACATTTGTCACAAATCCGACAGCGCGTCCTATGCTGAGCATCCTGTGCCTTTCTGGTTGGACTCACAGGGCATATTTCACCGTATATAATACGATTAAAGTTTATTCAATAATTATGGCCATTAGCCATTTGATATCCTCTGCTGGCTAAAAGCCTCCTGCAGGCCCCTTTATGAGTTACGGTATCAAATAACACGCATCCATGTTACTCCTGCATGTTTTAATAATGCCATCTACTCACATTCTGTTACGTCGTCATCTCTGTCTTCCCTTATTTCTTTTAGTACAATAAAGAATTCGCTTGGTTCGTATGCCATTCACTCTCCTGACTACACAACACAGCTTCTGCATTGCACTTTCTTTACACTCATAATTACATCTCCACGCCAATATCTTACCCGAGCTCTATGGTTCTCGTCTCTCCTTGTAATTTTGTAACTCTATAGACCACACTCGCTAGCTGCCGTGCTTGAGTAGGCCAGAGTTAGCTATAGGTGGAAACTGTTTCATGTCCCACATTCCAATATATTTGTTGGCAGTCATATGTAATTATTAATTAACTTATTCCTACTAGATAAATTAACTCAGAGTACAAATGGGCAAGATACTTGTCGGTTGTTCTGTGCATCAACTACTCTGTTTAGTCTATTTTAAGAGCTACTGCTGGAAGAAAGAACTGCTTTGCTGTTCGTAGTGGTTTAACCATTGGACAGGATGTTTCCAGCCAATGGTAATCAGTGTATCATGTGCTGGCTATCAAACTAACCTGATAAGAGCTTTACTTTCTCAGTGTAAAAGGTGTTTCTTCTCAACATCCCAGAGTCCACGAAGATAATTCTGCACATATTGGCAATTCTCTGTTATCTAGCAACATACGTTAGTGAGCCAAAACATTATGATCAGTGCCCACAGCGTGTCTGGAGCCCAGCCGCAAATGGGGATCTCCATAGCTACATCTGTATCCATACTGTGCAATCTACTGTGAAGTGCATGGCTGAGGCCGCTTCCCGTTATATCAGTTTTATATCAGGTAATAGAACTTTCCCCCGTTCCTTGCACATTTGGAGCGCGGCAACACTGATTATTTAGTCTTTGTGGTGCATACGAGAACGATACTTAAGGGGTTCCAGTAAATGCCTGGATTCATCACATAAAGTTGATTCTTGAAGCTTACTTCGTAATGCGCACGAAATGGTTTCCATCTGTCGTCAAGCGTTTCACAGTTCAGTTCATTCAGCAACTCTGTGACGCTCCCACATGGCTCAGACAAACCTGTCACCATTGGTGTTGCTCTTCTTGGTACGCGTTCAGTATCCCCTCTTAATCTTGTTTGGTACGGGTCCCACAAACTTGAACAATGTTCTAAGATGCGTCGCACTGACAAAAGCGAACGTGATAAAGGGCAGATTGTAGTGGTCTGAGAACGAGTATCTCTGAAACGGGGAAACTGGTCGGCTGTTCGCGCGCTACTGTCATGAGCAGCTGTGGAAGATGGTTGAAGACCAGTGAGGCCACGAGCAGGCAGCTAGGTATTTGACGTCCACGTCTCATCACAAAACGTGGAGACTGGAAGAGAGCTCGGTCTATAAAGCGGCCTGTGGTAGATCTGACGAAAGAGTACAGTGCTGGTGTTTCCGAACACACCTTTCAACATACACTACTGGCCATTAAAATTGCTACACCAAGAAGAAATGCAGATGATAAACGGGTATTCATTGGACAAATATATTATACTAGAACTGACACGTCATTACATTTTCACGCAATTTGGGAGCATAGATCCTGAGAAATCAGTACCCAGAACAACCACCTCTGGCCGTAATAATGGCCCTCATACGTCTGGGCATTGAGTCAAACAGAGCTTGGATGGCGCGTACAGGTACAGCTCCCCATGCAGCTTCAACACGATACCACAGTTCATCAAGAGTAGTGACTGGCGTACTGTGACGAGCCCGTTGCTCGGCAACCATCAACCAGACGTTTTCAGTTGGTGAGAGATTAGAAGAATGTGCTGGCCAGGGCAGCAGTCGAACATTTTCTGTATCCAGAAAGGGCCATACAGGACCTGCAACATGCGGTCGTGCATTATCCTGCTGAAATGTAGGGTTTCGCAGCGATCGAGTGAAGGGTAGAGCCACGGGTCGTAACACATCTGAAATGTAACGTCCATTGTTCAAAGGGCCGTCAATGCGAACAAGAGGTGACCGAGACGTGTAACCAATGGCACCCCATACCATCACGCCGGGTGAAACGCCAGTATGGCGATGACGAATATACGCTTCCAATGTGCGTTCACAGCGATGTCGCCAAACACGGATGCGCCCATCATGATGCTGTAAACAGAACCTGGATTCATCCGAAAAAATGACGTTTTGCCATTCGTGCACCCAGGTTCGTCGTTGATTACACCATCGCAGGCGCTCCTGCCTGTGATGCAGCGTCAAGGGTAACCGCAGCCATGGTCTCCGAGATGATAGTCCATGCTGCTGCAAACGTCGTCGAACTGTTCGTGCAGATGGTTGTTGTCTTGCAAACGTCCCCATCTGTTGACTCAGGGATCGAGACGTGGCTGCACGATCCGTTACAGCCATGCGGGTAAGATGCCTGTCATCTCGACTGCTAGTGATACGAGGCCGTTGGGATCCAGCATGGCGTTCCATATTACCCTCCTGATCCCACAGATTCCATACTCTGCTAACAGTCATTGGATCTCGACCAACGCGAGCTGCAATGTCGCGCTACGATAAACCGCAATCGCTATAGGCTACAATCCGACCTTTATCAAAGTCGGAAACGTGATGGTACGCATTTCTCCTCCTTACACGAGGCATCACAACAACGTGTATGAGACATCGGTTGGAAACTTTCCTCATGTGAGCACGTTGTAGGTGTCGCCACCGGCGCCAACCTTGTGTAAATGCTCTGAAAAGCTAATAATTTGCATATCACAGCATCTTCTTCCTGTCGGTTAAGTTTCGCGTCTGTAGCACGTCATCTTCTTGGTGTAGCAATTTTAATGGCCAGTAGTGTATATTGCTGAACATGGGACTCCGCATCAAACGACTTCCTTTTGTGCCTATAGTGACCCGAAGACACCATCAGCTACAATTTCAGGGTCACGGGATCGTTGAGGTTGGACTACGAACCAGTGGAAAGTGGCACATGGAGGGATGGACCACGTTTCTTATTACACTAGGTCGATGATGTCTTCCCCAACAGCGATGACGTTCAAATGGTTCAAATGGCTCTGAGCACTATGGGACTCAACATCTTAGGTCATAAGTCCCCTAGAACTTAGAACTACTTAAACCTAACTAACCTAAGGACATCACACACACCCATGCCCGAGGCAGGATTCGAACCTGCGACCGTAGCAGCCTCGCGGTTCCGGACTGCAGCGCCAGAACCGCACGGCCACCGCGGCCGGCCAGCGATGACGTCTTCCAGCAGGATACTGTGAATGTCGCAACGAAGTTGGAGTCCCACATTAGTTCTCACAGTTGTTACTAGACAAGAGAGCTTTGCCGGCTGGATCAGGCATCATCCCAGCATGTTCTAAACGTTGTCGTTGGGGCAAGTGCACGTGCGAACATCTCGCGCAGATTGTTGGGTAGCGCGACTTGTGTGTTCATGTGTATGAAAAACTTTTCTTACATTTTATGAGTAGGGAAGTATTGTGCGTAGGTAAATAATAGAAAGACACACATTTAAACTTCTTGATGATGTAATAAATGAAAAATGAGCTTCAAGGATAGGCCGATAAACTCTGGGCAAGACAGGTAGCAATGGTTTGTCAGCTGAACGAAGAATTATTCAACTAAGATACAAATACTGCCATCCAAATCTAAAAGCCGCAACACTATAGTGAAACCTCAATGTTTATACGGTGATGAATGCATAGACTTGACTAAGAATGGAAACTGAAAAGAGGGAGACAAATATGGAACTGAGGGTGAATACCTTCATTCTACCTTCTTTAACGGGAGTTGGAACGTTCTGTATCGAGAAAGTTAAAATTTGTTACGTGTCTTTACTGTTTTTCAACGACCCTTGAAACTTCTGCAGGGCATTACACTTATATGTTAGTGTTCTCAACTAAAATAATTGCATTTCAGCCACTGGTTTGAGAAATACGTTTTTTAAATTATAAAGTTATTACTTTTAATAATTTTTTGTACTATCCCCAAATAACTGTATTTAACATTTTATTTTTGTTTTAGTTCCGTAGGCTTAATACATGTATATTGTAAGTCCCTAAAAATCTGAGTACTCTATTCAATTGGCTCCCGAGCTTTAAAGAAAAATGCAACCGAGAATTTAAATTTCCAGAAACAGCTACTAAAGTCTGAAATTACTAAAACTAATATATGGTAAGGTGGGACTAAGTGAATCATTTAAACCTTTTGAGCCCCAAAGGGGTAGTAAATATTTTACTATGCATGTTAAATTGTAATGGTGAATAAATCATAATTATAAGTTTCATGTGACAAAGGTACATGGCTTCGAGATCTATTCTTCTTCATTGGAAGGAGTTGAGGGCCTCGGTGCATTTCTGATTCTGTGGCAACAGAACGAGACTCATCTTCAGGAATGTGAACGAGGAAAGAATTTGTGTAATAGAGTATTGTCGGGATTCAAGGGGGAAATTCCCATCCACTCAAAGCCCCTCATAGCATTTCCTATATTAGTTCCACTTCTCCAGACGACGTCCAAAATTTCAGGTTGAAAAGAAATTGTAATAGTGGCTGAGTTATTATTATGTATAATTACACTATATAAATACATTAATAAACAAGAAATAGTACATATTATATTCCGATTTAGAAAGCCCCCCCACGAAGACTAATTCACGTAGCCCCATTGCCTAATTACTTTTTAAATGTAAACAGTTGCTCAATTTTATAACAGATGTCACTAGTTATTTTGTTGACCTATCAGGTGATAATATACAACTGGTGGGGGAAAGATTTATAACTAGCATTCCTGAATTTCAACAACGGACGTTATTTTAACCAGACTTAATATTCCGTGACTGGTTGTTATAAGCGATACTGTCTTACCTCTTCTGTTTCCTTGTGGGTGAGTCCTTTCTGAATTAAATATATTTGGAGAAAGCTTCTTGCCGCTTGTGCACGACATGTCTAGCAAAAGGTCCTGTAACATAATGGCGCTGGAGCTACTTATGGCGGCTGAGCAGTAGAATATTTTCTTATTTCTGTCCACATAGCCTCATGATGCAGAGAGTCCCATCTTACCCTATCTTCTATTTTTACTCACTCAGAAGCACCCTGCACCATATTGCGATCCATCCTCTTGACCATTTTCCAAGGATCTCATTCTGTTCTCCTTTCTGAACTCCTTAGCGCAATTTCTGCTCCATACTGTGTTTTATCGATGCGAATCTTGTCCACCCGTTGAAGTACTCTGGTGCAGTTCACTCCAGGATTAATTCCAATACACTACAGCACTTTCACGATACCATTGTTGACATTATTAAAACCGGTAACAGCAGCACAGACCCCACATTTTAGTATTTTTGTCCCAATACATTGTTAAAAGGCTCATGTGGACTCTTGAGTCTGCCCATGTAGACACTTCAACTCGTCTTGATGTGGCAGGCGTAAATGTCCTTTTATGACGTGCTTGACTGCTGTTGGGATAGAATGTTCATGGCTCTGTGAAATGTTTAAGTACTGGGCTTTGCGACACTTTCATCATGAACCTGGGCCGGGAAGGTAAAGTTGATGTATTGGTTTCTCATCTGTTGACAGTTTGTGGAAGAAGGTAGCCTAAAATTCTGCCTCATTCTGAACAAATCATCATTTGTGTTCTTCTCTATCTAGTGCTCTTTAATATGTCGTTGTCGTCCACCCACTGTTAATCAATCAAAGCTTTCCGTCCACCTTTTTTCTTTCAACTTGCAACATTTGCAAATTTTTACTCTGATCCCATCATTTGTGGCACCGATATGTTAAGACTTCTATTAAAACTCCCCTAATTTCCTTAACACATGCTATAGTGCTCGTTTTCTTCCGGAAGTAGTAAAATACCTGAATTTCAACACAATGGTTTTGGATATTTAGTCAAGTCATTATAAGACATTAATAACTAAACCACCGATGTTTCGGTCGTCTTTGCAGTGGCCCTCTTCAAATTTACACTGGCTCACATTAGTGAGATATCCCTTTGGTTTGCCATTTTATTTCACTCTCTACATTTTCTTCCTCATCGTCACAGAAATGCTTTACACGTTATAATACACTTGTCCGTTACTTTAAACTATCAGTTCGTGTTCATTACATGATTTTTTTGTTTATAATTTCCTTTGCAAGACCTCAAGCTTTTACAGGCTGCAATTCATCGAAGCACATTCGTCGGTGTCGAGACATTTCGTATTATCGTGTCCTCTTTTTGGCGTTCCAAAAGACTCAGTTCTCATTGTTGTTAATATTTTTAAATCCGCCCTTTAGTACCGTCTTTATGTAATCCATTTTCCTGTATAGTCTAAATAAACGTCTTCAACTTCTTGATAGTTACAGTCCATTCAAGGAATTTTAGTCAGCGTTTGTTGTATGCTGTGAACTTGGTCTTTTCCAACGAAACACCAAACCTGTTCACATGACGATATATTCTTTTAAGTATTTAAGCAGTGGTTGTAGTAAGTTCAAATGCATTCTATTGAAGAAAGTATGATCTGTCCACAAACTTGAGTGCGAGCATGCGAGTTCCCACTCTCTCTACCCAACTTCGTCACCAGGGGTAACTACACGCTGCTTCACAAGTTATACCGGCCCACCCACAGCATGCCTTATACCATAAAATCAGTGGCGCCTGAGAGCGCAGACTCCCCAGAAGAGAGTTCATTTGCCAATAAATGCGTTAAATTACACGAAATACAGAACCTACGATAGCAAGCGACTACACCGCTGCATGGTAACCCAGTACTAGTAGCAGGCTGCCTATTTAACGGCTTCCAGGGGGCAAGAAAATTTTATTTTTGAATGTTTCGTGCAATTATGGAAGCAATTTAAAAATTTACAATGCTGGCGTAATGTTCCCTTAAGAGGCATAATCTTATGTTACAGGTTCGACACAGTAAAAAGCCTACTGTTACAGTTAGACATGTCTTCAGACAGCGCAGCTCACGGCGCACAAATACCTGGAATTTATTCATCCAGTATTTGGAAATGAGAGCACTTGGCGATTTCCAACAAAATTTAAGCATAATTTCAAATTCTTATGGAACTTTTACTCCCTGACATGCCCACCAAAATGATGAAAGGGAAAAAATTGATCGCTTACAACATTTTCGTGGTTTATGCTGTCAAACTTCGGCATCGGTTCAAAATGGTTCAAATGGCTCTAAGCACTATGGGACTTACATGTGAGGTCATCAGTCCCCTAGACTTAGAACTACTTAAACGTAACTAACCTAAGGACATCACACACATCCATGCCCGAGGCAGAATTCGAACCTTCGACTGTAGCAGCAGCGCGGTTCCGGACTGAAGCGCCTAGAACCGCTCGGCCACAGCGGCCTGCGGACCAGCAGTGCCTTGATGAACTTGTGGATAGTATGCCACGACGAATACAGGCATGCATCAATGCAAGAGGACATGCTACTGGGTATTAGAGGTACCGGTATCTACAGCAATCTGGAGCACCACGTATGAAGGTCTCGCTGTAGGGTGGTACAACATGCAAATTGTGGTTTTCATGAGCATTAAAAAGAGCGGAAATGATATTTATGTTGATCTCTATTCAAATTTTCTGTACAGGTTCCGGAACTCCAGGAACCGAGGTGATGCAAAACCTTTTTAAATGGGTGTATAAATAATACGCTCAACTACTTCTACTACTACAGAACGACATTAAACCCTTAACCAATTACCCAGCTACTAATCTGCTTTAAACACTTCCGAGTTTGTTCTCTTGTTGTTCATTTATTTTGGTGCATTTAACTTGTATATGTGTTGGCACCGCTACTGGATCCGCCCTCATACTACACCGGTCAACAGCCATAGTCTGCTGGATTTCTTGGGCGTCGGGCAGCACGTCAGCAGCATTTCCACTAGCAAGTAATTCCACGCACCACTGTTTCTTGCACCAGCGCGATGTAGATTCTAGGGACAGTACTTCACTCGGTGGTCGCTGACCGCAGCTATCCTCTCTCCATTTGCAGAGTATGTTGTCTAGCCTGGATGGCAGCGTGCTGGCTTAGCGCTAAATGCCTCGTGAAGTGTTCCTTGGCGTTCCTGGATACTGCGGCAGCAGTGTCGTCCAAGATGCGCTAGGTCGACTCGCTCCATAGCGCTGCTTTGGGATCCAATATCCTTAATACGTGACGTCCATTACCCGATGCATCTTTATAGAGCGTGCAGTCCAACAATGTGTGTTCTCGTGTGCCCACACTACCTCAGATATCATTCGTCTGCCTTCTGATTTTGTATAGATACGTGACATAAGGCCAGGGTCAGCCAGGTAATGTATGAATCCTCTCAGCGGGTTGAGAAATCTCATTTTTAATCCCTCCCTGATGTTGGGGAGAAATTCTTATGTTCTACTGCGTGTGCCTGAAGTGTCCCAGTCATTTTGCCACAGTTGTAATATAGGATCTGTTATTGCCTTTTTCAGATTGGCCTCAGTTCCTAGCAGCCTTCGTCCTTCCATTTTATTGCCTTTCTTTAACCAGTAGAGGTCTTTTTTTCTTTTTGACAACATAGTTGCGTGGAGATAGCAGCGATTGGTTTACTTATAATCAATCAAAATGACAGTCACAATCGCGTTATTTATTTTGTCGCCAACCGGTTTCAACCCGCGATGGGGTCATCTTCAGGGCAATTTACACTGTAAAGTTATAATATTAGTAGGTAATCATGTACGTAATCTACAAGCAATTAGTCAAAGTTACATAAATAAACAAATTTTTTTATACCCATTTGGTCGCTCGCTGGAGTCGTCACCCTGCCTGTGCACGGTTGGTAGCCATGCATGGTTGGCTCTCTGCATGAGCTTAAATAACGGCTAACACCACGTAATATCATGGATTGACAACAACATGGCGGAAGAATCGTTATGGTACGCCGTTACCATAACAACGAACGCCGCGCAAAGATGGTATTACAGCAGACTACCTATACGAAAATGGCTCTGAGCACTATGGGACTCAACTGCTGAAGTCATTAGTCCCCTAGAACTTAGAACTAGTTAAACCTAACTAACCTAAGGACATCACAAACATCCATGCCCGAGGCAGGATTCGAACCTGCTACCGTAGCGGTCTTGCGGTTCCAGACTGCAGCGCCTTTAACCGCACGGCCACTTCGGCCGGCACTACCTATACGAAGCGGCTACCATGACGACAGCGTTCCAACCACACAGGCTAGGGGGCGCTTGATATATGGTGCAGAGAACCAACCGTGCATAGCTACCAACCGTGCACAGGCAGGATGACAACTCCAGCGAGCGACCAAATGGGTATAAAAAAATTTGTTTATTTATGTAACTTTGACTAATTGCTTGTAGATTACGTAGATGATTACTTACTAATATTATAACTGTGCAGTGTAAAGTGCCCTGAAGATGACGCCATCGCGGGTTGAAATCGGTTGGCGACAAAATAAATAACGCGATTGTGACTGTCATTTTGATTGATTGATTATCAATAGAGGTCTCCCTTTTCCCTAATTTCCAACTCCAGTGGGCCTATTCCTAGAATTACCAACAAAGCGTCATTCGGGGAAGGGCAGTAGACGCCCGTTAATGTTAGTAGCACGCCTCGTTGAACTTTCTGACTTCAGTGGAAGCCGAAATTGCCTATTTGCAATGTTTATAATTTTATTCATCACGTTTGTACATTTTCTGCCTGCTTCCTCTACATCAGGGGTTCCCAAAAAAAATTTCTCGAGGACCCCCTCATCGAGCATGATTGGTACCTTGTCATATCACAGTATCAAGTACTTAAAAAGACAAGTTAAGAGTCTTTTTATACGTTTTCTATTTTTTGTTTTTAAAAAAAATTGACATTCATTATTGAAAAAATATTGAGCTTAAAACTTTTTCAATTTAGCAATCATTGTTATTGTTAAATTTTTGATTATTGCTCAAAATCTTTGTCTTCAGATCTGGGTGTTTAGTATACCAAACTCCTTAAAAAAATAAAAATTGAGTATGAACTGAAAATGACATGAAAAAATTAAAACTGAGTGTATTGGCCTCCAACTGTAGTACACTTGTGATTGCATTGAGTACACATGTGTGAAAAATAAGAAAACAGTAATTTTATACAAGGTATTATTTATTTGAAAAAATACAGTTACTACAGTTAGTTTTAATTTTCAATTCTTAATGGGATGAGTTCAATCTGACCTTTGAGTCAATTATTTCTGAAATATTAGGTTCCAAACTTGAAATTTACGCTCTGAAACCCTACAGCATGTCCAACCGATTCCTATATTTGTTTTTCATGAAATACATGGAAGAAAATGCTTGCTATCACCGATATGTGGTTGCAAATGGAAGGACCTTTTTCATTGCCTTACCTCCAAGTTTCTTGTAGTCCTTGCGTGCTGATGCGCTAGTGTGTGCTAGTGTCAGTTAGCGTTCGCTAAAGCTCTGCTCATGTAGGAAGCGGCCAAAACAAAAATCTGTTATCATACGAAATATATTTAATATATTTTTTATTCTAATAGCATCTTGCGGACCCCTCTGGCATAGCTCGCGGACCCCTGGGGGTCCGCGGACCCCCTGTTGGGAACCACTGCTCTACATGATCTGGTAAGCTACGACAATCGTCCAAAAATACCCAGAGATATCTCGCTACTGCGCGTCTCCTAATCGTTACATCATTTTACTTTATTTTAGGGTTTCTTATTGTCTATGTGTAAGGGAAATTTCTAAGTTGGCTTAGGAACGCTGAAAAACGGCATTTTTAAAGCTCACAAACAGTGACGTATGCCGTGTTCGAACCAGTCAGCATGGCCTTAGGTGTCAGCTTTGCCCTCCAGGGAGCAACATGAGAGTGGGCGTGGGGGAGGGGAGGGGGGCGAACTGTGGAAACTGGGACGTGTCGGAGGCAGACGGGGTCGTGGAGTGGAGTGGACTGGAGTGGAGTCCAGCAAGTGTGAGGCTTTGACAGCGGCGGCGGCTGCCCGCCACGTGGTGCTGGCGTATTGATCGCCAGCTTGCGCTGTGCGCTGCGCCCTGGCGCTCGGCCGGACACTGCAGCAGACGGCGCCGGCGGCTGCATTATTCACGGCGGCTCCCAGCCCTGCCCCTGCCCCTGCCCGTGTCTGCGTCTCTGTCTGCCCGTGTCTCTAATCTGGCCGCGAAGCCCACTCGCCGGCCTACCGCACCGCCACGGCCTAACCCCGCCCGCCTGTCCTACCGTAACCAGCCGAGCCGCCCGCGCTGTGCTCGCTTCCCGTGACTGCCGCAGTGCTACAGGGGCGTGTCGCTCGCTGTTCCCTAGTGGAGAGTGGCAGATGAACGTCACTTAAAAGGTGTAGTAAAATCCTCATTTACTCGAAAAAGGCCCAGACCGCACTGTGACTGGCAAGTAAAATTGGTGACGAGTTATCGAGAAAAATAATACGTCTATACAATAGGCTACAGACAGACATACCAGACAAAGGCACACACATCGAGACAATACAGATAATATACCGAGCGAGGTGGACGCCGACACGGTCAGAGGGTTTAGCTAGCCTCTGTAACAAACAAAAAAAAAAAAAAAAAAAAAAAAAAAAAAAAAAAAAAAAAAAAAAAAACACCCTGAGTGAACGAATCAACCTGAACAGGCGTCATCAAACGTCCGCCACGAACAAATTCAACGAACAATCTGGAACAAAATGAGATAAAAAAAAACGGTGGCGCAGTGGTTAGACACTGGACTCGCATTCGGGAGGACGACGGTTCAATCCCGCTTCCGGCCATCCTGATTTACGTTTTCCGTGATTTCCCTAAATCGCTCCAGGCAAATGCCGGGATGGTTCCTTTCAAAGGGCACGGCCGACTTCCTTCCCCGTCCTTCCCTAATCCGATGAGACCGATGACCTTGCTGTCTGGTCTCCTTCCCCCCAGCCGGCCGAAGTGGCCGTGCGGTTAAAGGCGCTGCAGTCTGGAACCGCAAGACCGCTACGGTCGCAGGTTCGAATCCTGCCTAGGGCATGGATGTTTGTGATGTCCTTAGGTTAGTTAGGTTTAATTAGTTCTAAGTTCTAGGGGACTAATGACCTCAGCAGTTGAGTCCCATAGTGCTCAGAGCCATTTGAACCATTTTGAATCCTTCCCCCAACAAACCAACCAATACAGATAATAAAGAAAGAAAGAAAGAAAACAGTCCGTATGCAATTTCATGGTAATACGTCCCAGCAAATCGGTAGGCATGCGATAGCGTGTTTACCAATGTGTTCGAAAACGCCGTGCGGAAAAACGTGATTTTCCGGTACTCATACCTCTGGTTCTGTTGGTGGTAGAAAGGTAGCATCAAATGTTTTGGTTACCTCTTTGGCAAGGGACCATTTGTATATCCAATAGAAAGATCGTCTTAGTGTCACCATCTTACAGTATAGGGTTAAAGTATGAATATTGTGTACGTTCTCCTGCTTAGGCAAATAGAGATAATCGGTTGGTCCTTTTTGTATCTGTTGGGACGTATCGAGGCACCATTAATTCATCTGCGGTTCCTCGAAAAACCCCACAAAACGATTTTTTACTATATTTTCTCCGTCACCAGGGGACCAAAATCCAGCCGAGGATTGCAAGACGGCTATGCATAGCAAATGGTTGAAATTTTTACGATGTGTTCCTAAGATCTCGGTCTCAAACAGCTTGAAAATTTTCTTAATATCTTCATCCGTTTCCGAAATACGGAGGTTCAAACTTATCTTACTCCTACACGTAAAATATAGTAAGAGACGAAATCTAATTAATAAATAACTGCAGCAAATAGCTGAAATTTTGATGGTATATTCTCTAGGAATTTATTCCTAAAATCCCAATCTCGAAC
Source organism: Schistocerca piceifrons (assembly GCF_021461385.2). Lineage (NCBI taxonomy): Eukaryota > Metazoa > Arthropoda > Insecta > Orthoptera > Acrididae > Schistocerca > Schistocerca piceifrons. The sequence goes on along the minus strand of NC_060142.1, from coordinate 162,363,587 downwards.
AACCTTCAAAATTTTCTTCATATCTTTATCCGTTTCCGAAATACGAAGCGCCAGGCTTATCCAACTTCTACACGTAAAATATGGTAAGGGACGAAATCTAAATAATAAATAACTGCAGCAAATACCTCAAATTTTGACGATATATTCTCTAGAAATGTATCCCTAGAATCCCAATCTCGAACAACCTTGAAAATTTTCTTCATATCTTTATCCGTTTCTGAGACATAGAGGTTCCAATTTACGTTACTTGTACACTTAAAATACGCACGTAAAATCTGATGTGATGCATAAATGTAGTTTATAAAGTAACTTAACACGAAGAAATACGCTATCAAGTGTCCCCGTTATCATCTACAAACCCTGTTTTGATGTACTGAGGCACATGAAAAATTTTTTTGCACGTGAAATCTGGTCTGAGGTATACACTTAGTTTTGCTTTATTTAAATTTCACGTGAGTGGTACAAATGGTTCAAATGGCTCTAAGCACTATGGGACTTAACATCTGAGGTCATAAATACCCTAGACTTAGAACTACTTAAACTTAACTAACCTAAGGACATCACACACATCCACGCCCGAGGCAGGATTCGAACCTGCGACCGTAGCAGCAGCGCGGTTCCGGACTGAAGCGCCTAGAACCGCTCGGCCACAGCGGCCGGCTTCACGTAAGTAAAATGTCTACATTTTATTGACCAGTAAATTTCTTTTCATATGAGTTACATGCCCTGCTGCAGCAGGGAAAAGTAGAGAACCAGCGGAAACATGCTCCTATCTGACCACAAAAATAGCGATTATGTTCCTGTTTATTTAAAAGACACCGATTGAAATGTGGGGCTCCAGCTGTCTCATTCTACCGTCCTCACCACCTTTAAATATTTTCCCAGAAGTTTTAGCATGCGTATATACTCGTGCTTTTCTATGCTGACAGAGAAGAAGACAGCGGCAGTCTCAAAGAGACGGAAGAGTAATAAATACTAAAAGATAGTTAACAGTGGTTGTGTTATAGAAAGAGCGAAGGAGACAATAGCAGTATGAGAAAAAGAGAGGGATACATTGGCAGTAAAACGATGTTGACAGGGACATAACAGTGCTAGGACAAAAGTGAAGGAGACATTGCCTTTGGGGAGGAATAAAGAGAAAGAGAAAGTGGAAGTTGGCAAGAGCTAGTGATAATGAGAGGCAGAGTATATGAGAGCGACAAAGAAGAAGAGATAGTGACAGTGAGAAGAGGCATCAGCAGTAGGGAGGAATGAGATATTAGCAGTAAGAAAGACAGAGCAAGAGGGAGAGAGTGAGTCCGCAGCTTGTGGTTGTGCTTCGCACGCCCGGGTTCCCGGGTTCGATTCATGGTGGGGTCAGGGATTTTCTCTGCCTCGTGATGACTGGGTGTTGTGTGCTGTCCTTAGGTTAGTTAGGTTTAAGTAGTTCTAAGTTCTAGGGGACTGATGACCATAGATGTTAAGTCCCATAGTGCTCAGAGCCATTTTTGGAGAGAGTGACAGCGAGAGGTGACTGCAGCAGTAGGACAGAGCAAGTGGAACTGTGGCTATGACACAGGAGGCACTGATAGTGAGAGAGACACGGAGAGATAATGACAATGAGTTGCGCTCAATGAGTGAGTGAGTGAGAAATGGCACTGAGTACACTGTAAACGACTTACAGTGGTGGACTAGGTGGGGTGGGTTTGAGTCAGTAACAGATAGGGGAGCATGTTGGAGTTTTAGGCTGAGCCGCATGTTAAAAAAAAGCATAAGTATGTTCACATGCCAAAATCTTTCGGTAAATTTTTAAAGTTGTTAAGGAAGGTAGAATGAGGCAGCTGATACCCCACTTTTCCGTCAGTGTCTTTTAAATAAACAGGAATATATATATATATATATATATATATATATATATATATATATATATATATATATATGTATTCCTTTTTTTGCTCCAGTAGGAGAATTTTTCCTTTGGTAGAGAAATGTTTTAGAAACGCGTATGTTAGATATCGTTCCAAGTTAGCACTACACCGGCATTTCGAGCAGAAAGTAGGCAGTGAAGTGCAGATGACAAATTAGATGGATCTGTGGTATATACGGTTACTGTATTAACTGTGATAAGTATTACACCACATGACAAAAAAGTGAAGCATCCAAAAAGGAAGATGAAACGAACGTAACTTTCATGGGTGGAGAGGGTATATTACGTTATTTCAATGATTATAAAATAGAGTCGAATTGACAAAGAAATTGGTAGTATGGACCCACTTATTAGTTGACATCGCACATTTGTAGCCTGGATACATACCCTGATTCGATTGAGAAGCATGTCACAAAGCCGTTGAATTCTCTCCTGAGACAGACTGGACCACGTCTGTTGCAACTGGCTTGATATCATGGATACTGGCACTGGGACGGTTTTGAACTAGTGCCACACGTGTTCAGCCAGCGACAGGTCTGGGGGCTGGCCACAGGAATACTTCATCACGGCGCAGACAGTTCTTAAAGATTCCTGGCATATGTGGACGAGCATTGTCCTGTTGAGAAATGACATCATAATACTGTAGCTGGAGAGACAACATATTAGGACACTGGATGTCAGCATTATACCAATCAGCAATCACCGTTTGCTCAGCCACTACCACCCATAACCTGAAGTCATATTCAGTGGCTCCCCACACAATGATGCCAAGAGTAAAACTGCTGTTCCTCGAAAAGTTTGAAGATTGGGACCTCTCCACAGGTCGCCAAAATACTCGCCGAAACTAGTCATCCGAGATGGTGCAGAACTGCAACTCGTCGCTGAATACAGTGCGATGCCATTCGTTAACAGGCCATGCTTCTTACTCACGGCAACACTCCGAATGCAAAAATGGTTCAAATGGCTCTAAGCACTATGGGACTTAACATCTGAGGTCATCAGTCCCCTAGACTTAGAACTGCTTAAACTAATTAACCTAAGGACATCACACACATCCATGCCCGAGGCAGGATTCGAACCTGCGACCTTAGCAGCAGCGCGGTTCCCGACTGAAGCGCCTAGAATTGTAACTCTAATCATTTACATACCTGCCGAGGATGTATGCGTGTGTGACGTTACATTGACTGCTGACTGTCTTCTCTGTGCTTATTTTTTTTTTTTTTTTCCTTTGAGAGGTATTGTATATTGGCCACACTGGCCAATCTTTTAATGAAAGTTTAACGAACTACGCAACCATGTTATTAGACTGCCTCAGGGCTGCATTTGGTAGAGATCAGCCGTGCTTTAAATAACACTCCGTGTTCACCACAGAGTACCAAAAGGTCAAAGGCACAGTTTGTTGGAGGCGCTAAAAATTTACAAGTGTAAGAAGCAAGAGCCCGGTGCATCCATTACTTTGTTTGACAATCTCCTGCAATAACAGTTTAACATGTCTGTTTTCCATATACCTTCCTTGGTCATTACTTCGTGTAGAGCACATTATGTACATAATTCATTTTGTTATACTGCTCATTTCAGCCTCCTTTTTTATTGCTTCTTCTCCGTTTTACGATGTATTGCATTAGCTATGTGATCTCATTAATTGACTGGCACAGTAGTTTGTGACACTTCCCTTGACGCTATCTGTCTCGTGGTTTGAGAGGACCTCTGGCAGCTGCTCCTACAGTCAGTTCTTGCCTGTGATGCATTCTGGTAGCAATAACAACAGAAGTTGCTGATAACTTAGTTGACTCTCAAGTTTATTAATCTGCTATCTTTATTATTTGTTTTATCGTTTTTACGTAATCTATTAGTTCCTTAAATATAATGCATGGGTATATTATCACTATTAAATAAGTTACTCCTGTAGTTTTTCGACAACGTGTATTGTCACTCATCCTTTTCATTTTTAAACCATAATTTCATTTACCTCCTTTGATGTACCTCATTTTACCCTCTTCTTCAGAACCTTAACCGTTACCTGCGCAACTGTCTATGTCCAACCTAATTACCCCATCCCCTATGACTGCCACTGGTCTCAACATCCACACTAGATCCAGTGGTGGCGTCAGTTTACAGTCGCCGTCCATGGGTAGCATTAAATACACTACTGGCCATTAAAATTGCTACACCACGAAGATGACGTGCTACAGACGCGAAATTTAACCGACAGGAAGAAGATGCTGTGATATGCAAATGATTAGCTTTTCAGAGCATTCACACGAGGTTGGCGCCGGTGGCGACACCTACAACGTGCTGACATGAGGAAACTTTCCAACCGATTTCTCATACAAAAACAGCAGTTGACCGGCGTTGCCTGATGGAACGTTGTTGTGATTCCTCGTGTAAGGAGGAGAAATGCGTACCATCACTTTTCCAACTTTGATAAAGCTCGGATTGTAGCCTATCGCGGTTGCGGTTTATCGTATCGCGACATTGCTGCTCGCGTTGGTCGAGATCCAATGATTGTTAGCAGAATATGGAATCGGTGGGTTCAGGAGGGTAATACGGAACGCCGTGCTGGATCCCAACGGCCTCGTATCACTAGCAGTCGAGATGACAGGCATCTAATCCGCATGGCTGTAACGGATCGTGCAGCCACGTCTCGATCCCTGAGTCAACAGATGGGGATGTTTGCAAGACAACAACCACCTGCACGAACAGTTCGACGACGTTTGCAGCAGCATGGACTATCATCTCGGAGACCATGGCTGCGGTTACCCTTGACGCTGCATCACAGACAGGAGCGCCTGCGATGGTGTGCTCAACGACGAACCTGGGTGCACAAATGGCAAAACATCATTTTTTCGAATGAATCCAGGTTCTGTTTACAGCATCATCATAGTCGCATCCGTGTTTGGCGACATCGCGGTGAACGCACATTGGAAGTATGTATGCGTCATCGCCATACTGTCGTATCACCCGGCCTGATGGTATGGGGTGCCATTGGTTACACGTCTCGGTACCTCTTGTTCGCATTGACGGCACTTTGAACAATGGACGTTACATTTCAGATGTGTTACGACCCGTGGCTCTACCCTTCATTCGATCCCTGCGAAACCTTGCATTTCATCAGGATAATGGACGACCGCATTTTGCAGGTCCTGTACGGGCCTTTCTGGATACAGAAAATGTTCGACTGCTGCCCTGGCCAGTACATTCTCCAGATCTCTCACCAATTGAAAACGTCTGGTCAATGGTGGCCGAGCAACTGGCTCGTCACAATACGCCAGTACTACTCTTTATGAACTCTGGTATCGTGTTGAAGCTGTATGGGCAGCTGTACCTGTACGCGCCATCTAAGCTCTCTTTGACTCAATGCCCAGACGTGTCAAGGCCGTTATTACGGCCGGAGGTGATTGCTCTGGGTACTGATTTCTCAGGATCTATGCACCCAAATTGCGTGAAAATGTAATCACATGTCAGTTCTAGTATAATATATTTGTCCAATGCATACCCGTTTATCAACTGCATTTTTTCTTGGTGCAGCAATTTTAATGGCCGGTAGTGTATTACGGGTCGACGACTTGTTTGACGTGGCGTATTCTGTTTGTAGGCCAGTGCACGGAGTTAGGAATAAATGTCAGAGTACAACGTTAAGTAACTAAATGTCATCACTTTCATTACTTACGGGATGTAAGCGGTGCGCGGGAGGAAGTTTGTGTGAAAGCATGAATTTTTTGTGTTGCATGCTGAATTGGCGTCTGGAGTGATATCTCATGGCAATGATGGGACGGTATCGTGAAGTAAGTAGTATGTTTACAACCAGAGTTGATATTATGTTAGAACCATGGGTGTGCGTGTGTGCTGGCCGGGGTGGCCGAGGGGTTCTAGGCGCTACAGTCTGGAAACGCGCGACCGCTACGTTCGCAGGTTCGAATCCTGCCTCGGGCATGGATGTTGTGCTGTCTTTAGGTTAGTTAGGTTTAAGTAGTTCTAAGTTCTAGGGGACTGATGACCTCAGAAGTTAAGTCCCATAGTGCTCAGAGCCATTTGAACCGGTTTTTTTTTTTTTTTTTTTTTTTTTTTTTTTTTGTACGTGTGTGTGTGTGTGTGTGTGTGTGTGTGTGTGTGCGAGAGAGAGAGAGAGAGAGAGAGAGAGAGAGAGAGAGAGAGAGAGATGGAATTACTCAATATGTATCGAAGGCTGGGTGACGTGGCACAAATATAGGAAAAACACGGATTATGTACATTTGTAGCTCGTGTCACAGCACTCCTCTTGTGAAGCTTAGTACGCTCTATGATACGCTGCTGAGACTCGGTGCCGCAGTTCTTTGTCGTGGATTCTTTATGGTAGACTCTTTCGGTGTTCCACGTAAAGCATCGTGTCCACGTCTAGGTGTGTTTTCAGGAAGGCACGAAGCTGAAAGTTGATGATCTGCTGCGCTGTTGAAAGGACGTACTTTATTGAAACGAAACAAATGTGCTGAAGTAGTTTTTCTGATAAAGGTTTACTTGTAACGTAAAAAAAAATTGGTTTCACTTGTATTTTCGGTGTGCAATTGTTCTCAAACGACTGCCTGGGAATTATTGGTTAACAATATTTGATTATTTCAGTCTGAAAGTCTCACGTCACAGCTGGGTAGTGACACGGTTATCTTTCCGTTATTGGTCACATTTTTTGGGATACTTCAAAGCTGAGAGCAGTGAATTAAGAGTGCGAATTGTAATTGCTGATCTAAAGAAAGCAGAAATTTGCAGTCTGTAATCGTCGTCATATTTTGAAATGCATATCACCACACCATTGGGAGTTGAATTCTAGGTTAGAAGACAGAGTGGGGAAAAGTGACTCACACGGGACTGGATCCCACAACTGGTTGCCTTACGGCCACACACTCCTCTACTAGACCACCACACAGTTCCAAATAACATTCTGTTTGCTTCATTCTCGAGGTACTGCTACTCTCTTGATTTATGGCGGATGTTCGCTTGATGACCTTGGTATTGTTCCACATCTCAACTTTAATATACCATAATTCAAAAAAAATGTTACGAAATATTTGTAAGTTATATACAGAAACCTACCTCGTGGAACAGTGTGTGTGTTAGTCAAAACCACCTCAAAATCCCTATAGGGGTTGCTAAGATTAGACTGCAAATACAGAGGGACGTAAGCAAGCGACCTCAATTTATAGATGCAGAGATGAGTCGTTTTCTGTTTTAATCAGAGACCTTTCATAACATTTTTAAGCTCATATTTTCTATGTGTATGCAATTAGTACCTTTCATTATTTTATTTTATTGTTTTGGTATTTATTGTTTGCAAGATGTAGATTGTTTAGCGTTTGTATTTGGTTTCTCTCTTCCTGACAGATCTGAAGACGGTCATTATATTCCGACATCAGTAGTTTGACGGTAGTTTTCTTGAGTTCATTGACTGGAAATAAAGACAGAAATGCAGGAGCTGGTGGCTTGTATTAAAATTTTGATGAATTTTTTAAAATTAGTAATTCATTTAAATCATTTTATAGACTGATTTCGCGGCAAGTTGGAAGAATTAGAATTCGAGTAATCGTATCATAATGGTCCTGAGAAACCGGAGAACTATCTTCTCGGCTTCTAAGGAAATCATCTAAGATGGTGGACTGTTTATTTTAAAAGTTTTGTCAGTCTGGGACACGCCAGAGCACTCCCAAAAACTGTGTCGTGGAGGGATCTCCTAATGGTTTCTGTTGTAAAGAAAGCCGTGTGTGTCTCCCTAACAAACGCGTTTCTACTGCCGCCCGATCTCTTTCGTCGTTTCTACCATCCTCGGAAATCTGGGTCACTCCTGTTGTCCCTTAAGAAGAAATTAACTGTGCCACTTGTTACGACATGTTAGTTCTGATGACAATGGGGCATGGTGGAGGGGACGTCTTCTTAGTCAGTTAATAAAAGGGAGAATCTGATTTGATTCTTTCATTTGCTCGTTATCTCGTTAATCACTTGGGGCGCCGATAACATATATTCTGCGGACGTGATTTTGTCTTAGAACAGTATTAGACGCAAGGTCTTGGTGTTCCGAAATAGTAGAAGTAGCAGAAACGATCGTCGGTATCATATCGGAATGGTTTCCAGTTTATCACGATCGTGGTCTGCAGCTTTGGCCGCCGTACCCGAAATAATGCCGACGGATTCTTCAAGCCGGCCAAAGTGGCCGTGCGGTTAAAGGCGCTGCAGTCTGGAACCGCAAGACCGCTACGGTCGCAGGTTCGAATCCTGCCTCGGGCATGGATGTTTGTGATGTCCTTAGGTTAGTTAGGTTTAACTAGTTCTAAGTTCTAGGGGACTAATGACCTCAGCAGTTGAGTCCCATAGTGCTCAGAGCCATTTGAACCATTTTTGAATCTTCAAGAGGTAACAACACCGGCTTCTCTTTCTCTCGTAATTCTGTCTGCACAATCGCTTGCCCTTGTGGTTAATCGTTTGGTTTTCACACACTTTTTTCAGTTGCTCAGTGTATGTACGTATTGTACCAAATGTAATACCGAATCGGCAATGATGTATATTATCACATGTGTAATTAATATACAGGGTGTTACAAAAAGGTACGGCCAAACTTTCAGGAAACATTCCTCACACACAAATAAAGAAAAGATGTTATGTGGACATGTGTCCGGAAACGCTTAATTTCAATGTTAGAGCTCATTTTAGTTTCGTCAGTATGTACTGTACTTCCTCAATTCACCGCCAGTTGGCCCAATTGAAGGAAGGTACTGTTGACTTCGGTGCTTGTGTTGACATGCGACTCATTGCTCTACAGTACTAGCATCAAGCACATCAGTACGTAGCATCAACAGGTTAGTGTTCATCACGAACGTGATTTTGCAGTCAGTGCAATGTTTACAAATGCGGAGTTGGCAGATGCCCATTTGATGTATGGATTAGCACGGGGCAATAGCCGTGGCGCGGTACGTTTGTATCGAGAAAGATTTCCAGAACGAAGGTGTCCCGACAGGAAGACGTTCGAAGCAATTGATCGACGTCTTAGGGAGCACGGAACATTCCAGCCTATGACTCGCGACTGGGGAAGACCTAGAACGACGAGGACACCTGCAATGGACGAGGCAATTCTTCGTGCAGTTGACGATAACCCTAATGTCAGCGTCAGAGAAGTTGCTGCTGTACAAGGTAACGTTGACCACGTCACTGTATGGAGAGTGCTACGGGAGAACCAGTTGTTTCCGTACCATGTACAGCGTGTGCAGGCACTATCAGCGGCTGATTGGCCTCCACGGGTACACTTCTGCGAATGGTTCATCCAACAATGTGTCTGTTGTATCTAGACTAGACAGCCTAGACACAGTGAGAGGAAGCCGAAAGGCACGCGCTTAAACTCACGCAGGCTGGCGTGAGGTCTGAAACAGGATACGTAATGAATGCTATAAAGAAAAGTACGTAGCTTCTGGAATACTTAACTTTAATCCACATTTGTAGAACATCGCTCTTGATGATACATGTTATAACCACAATATATATAGCAAAGGATTATGGCGCCTTGCTAGGTCGTAGCAATTGTAGCTGAAGGCTATGCTAACTATCGTCTCGGCAAATGAGAGCGTAGTTGTCAGTGAACCATTGCTATGAACGTCGGCTGTACAACTGGGGCGAGTGCTAGTACGTCTCTCTAGACCTGCCGTGTGGTGGCGCTCGGTCTGCTATCACTGACAGTGGCGACACGCGGGTCCGACGTATACTAGCGGACCGCGGCCGATTTAAATGCTACCACCTAGCAAGTGTGGTGTCTGGCGGTGACACCACAGTGTCAATCTTCATTTCAGTGCAAATGTTCTCTTTACGGATGAGGCTTCATTCCAACGTGATTAAATTGTAAATTTTCACAATCAACATGTGTGGGCTGACGAGAATCCGCACGCAATTGAGCAATCACGTCATCAACACAGATTTTCTGTGAACGTTTGGGCAGGCATTGTTGGTGATGTCTTGATTGGGCCACCTACCCTCAATAGAGCACGTTATCGTGATTTCATACGGGATACTATACCTGTGCTGCTAGAACATGTGCCTTTACAAGTACGACACAACATGTGGTTCGTGCACGATGGAGCTCCTGCACATTTCAGTCGAAGTGTTCGTACGCTTCTCAACAACAGATTCGGTGACAGATGGATTCGTAGAGGCGGACCAATTCCATGGCCTCCGCGCTCTCCTGACCTCAACCCTCTTGACTTGCATTTGTGGGCGCATTTGAAAGCTCTTGTCTACGCAATCCCGGTACCAAATGTAGAGACTCTTCGTGCTCGTATTGTGGACGGCTGTGATACAATACGCCATTCTCCAGGGCTGCATCAGCGCATCAGGGATTCCATGCGACGGAGGGTGGATGCATGTATCCTCGCTAACGGAGGACATTTTGAACATTTCCTGTAACAAAGTGTTTGGAGTCACGCTGGTACGTTCTGTTGCTGTGTGTTTCCATTCCATGATTAATGTGATTTGAAGAGAAGTAATAAAATGAGCTCCAACATGGAAAGTAAGCGTTTCCGGACACATGTCCACGTAACATATTTTCTTTCTTTGTGTGTGAGGAATGTTTCCTGATAGTTTGGCCGTACTTTTATGTAACACCCTGTATATTCTTATTAATTCCTAACAACCCTGCAGTGTGTGATTTACAAGGAGACCACACAGCATTCTGATTTTTGTAATCTTTTATATTTGTGGTACGTGAAGTTCAGAATTCAAATGTCAGTCGCGCAAAGCCATTCGATGAAACTCTCAAAAATTCTCAGGAAAATCGACTTGGAAGTTCTCCAACTGTCTTTAACATGCTAAGGTAAGGTCAGATGCTCGACAAGCAGCGTGACTCTGTGGCAGAGTGCTCACGTGATACGAAGGGGCCCTTGGATCAATTTATGGCAGAATCAAATTTTTAAACAAAGGTGCTTGCTGGAAGAACACTTCCGTGAAGCGCAAAGTACATAAAGAGGGAAAGAAAAATCGGTGTCGCTCGAGACTGGTAATCGCTGGTTCGAGTCTCTTTTCGGTCATTATCTTATTCGTTTCTTCCGTTCAGTTTGAATATGGACTCATTTAGATATAAAATTCATCAAATATATTCGAACTCACATATAATTGTCATTTTTTAAACGCACTACTTATTTCTAGTTACACACAATATACAAGAATCCAGTTTTCGTTATCAGTGTAAATTCTTCATTACATTTCTTCTATAACAGATTGCTAAGAAATAGTGTTTAAATTGAAAAAAAAATTCCGTATCTACATATGTTACGCTTCATGGAAATGCTTGTAGAACAAACACCTTCGTTTAAAATTTTCATTCCGTCAGGAACCAAATCCAGACCCCCGCTTCTGCCAGGCGGTCCCTCACCAGAGAGCCACGCTGCTTGTCGAAAAATCGACCGTATTTTAGTATATTAAAGACAGTCGGAAAATTTCTAATTCGATTTTGTCTAGAATTTTTGAGAGTTGCGTCGATTTGGGAAACTGATATTTGAATTCTGAACTTCAAGTACCATAAATATAGAAAAATACTCAAATGTGATTGCCGTGCGGTTTCCTTTTTAGAGGTAATAGCTAACCTGTGTTCTCCGACTCACTGTAACGTAGGCTGTACTGAAACAAACAAACAAACAGCAATCAAAGAGATGTACTGGTGCCATTATTCGATTGTCGAGGTGTGATTTCCACCATCTGTATTTATTATATCCATTTCTGTTGTCACGGTTGCGGAACCAGTTTATTGACTTCTAACATCACGATCCCTTCCTGTTTCGGATTCGATGTCTAGTTTACCCTTGTATCAACTTCTGCATTGACTGACTACAATAATGCGATAATCACCCTTTTTCTAGCAACAAAGTCGATCCAAGGAGGGTCATAGTAGTTAATGGAGCTTGCCGTTAAACGATGCATGTTGACGGCTACCGGCCGTGCGTCCAACCGCATCCATGTGTGGTTCAAAAATAGCTCTGAGCACTGTGGGACTTAACTTCTGAGGTCATCAGTCCCCTAGAACTTAGAACTACTTAAACCTAACTAACCTAAGGACGTCACACACATCCATGCCCGAGGTAGGATTCAAACGTGCGACCGTAGCGGTCGCGCGGCTCCAGACCGCAGCGCCTAGAACCGTTCGGCTACTCCGGCCAGCCCATGTGTGGTTGCTGCAGGCCCAGACGCATGGGGTGGGGGGAGGTGTCCCGTACTCAGTATACCCAGCCATACAACGAAACATTTAGGTGCGACACGGCTGCTTCTGGGCTGTTTCGGAATAGAACAGAACAAAATAGAATCGATTCAAGATTAGTATCTTTGTTCGAAAGCTTGTGTGAAGTAGTTTACTTTGTAACCTTTTGTTACTTTCTTTGAATTTTTCGAGGTATTTGGCTTTCTACTGCGCGTACTGTGTGAGACTGATAGTTCAACAACACTGCTGTAAATCAGATAAATATTTATCTGGTAATTTTGTGGAAAATTGAGCTATTAAGACACCTATGTGTTATTTAAGGCAAATGAAAACACAAAATCAATTCTTGTCCGCCTGTCTGATTTTAAAAGCTTTAATCGAATCTGTTCTTATATTGTAATACAAAAAGTCACAGTACGTAAAACTGACTTTCCGATTGCCCCTCCCCCCGAAGTAGTGTATAATGCTGTGTGGGGGCGTGATCTCAGCGCGCACATGCTCAATGAATTTGCAGATTGCCCATGTTTCGGCTGTCCCTTGATGATAACTAGTGCATGGTAAACGGATACATTTATTAATGACGGACCGTGTTCCAGTAAATCAGTAATAACTTCCCAACTCCATTGACCGAAATAACTCGTCCATTTTCTCTTAAAACTTTACATGATCACATGGGATTTCCAAGGCGAGCTCGAGTACTTGACGATGCGCAGCCCTAGGCCGAAATATGTTATATGGACCTCACTTATAATTCCATTAGCATTTATAAATTTCATAGTGTATCTTCAATTAGACTACGAATTAGCGAAACTTTACGTTTGACGAAAGGAATAGCAGCGAATTGCATGAGGTACACACCCATAACATCATCTAAAGAAATTACAGCCTTCTCAGCAACAAAACTATGAAACTCATATGCACCAGGCTTCAATTACGATCAAAGCTGAAGTACTAAGTATCTCTTCTTGAAATCAACGACATCTTCGAGTAATATACATTAAAAAACAACTGCGCAGTAGCCTAATACTCAACGACCAATGCGCAAGCTTATCTTCCTGTCTGCAGCGCACAGCTCGGTGTCAACTCGTCCGTTCGTGACGAGGCTTCAAACCAGACTGCAATGTGGAATGCTTGAGCGTTTTGCATGCCTATCTTCTTTGCATCATTTCAGTGTTAGTATATATATCGCCGAAGCGTGAACAACACTGAGTCACTGTAGGTCTGCAGGTCAGCATAGTGTGTAGATACCAGAGCTTTTTGGTTAGCTTATTCGCATTCTGATGCCACCTAGTCTGTTGTTCATTTTGATACCTGTCAATTTTGTTTAGAATGTGTCTCTTGCTTTTTACTTCTAGTGGCTGAAAGTCCCTTTTATTTGCGTGAAATAAAGAAAAAAAACTGTAATATTTAGACAGTAAACATCTTTGATGAGAATACATTAACTCTTACGAAAGTTGCAACAACCGCAAAGAATGGCCCGAATGAATCATAACGCGAACAGTATACAAATTGGTGACCAGTAATGAATAATTAAGCTTATACGTGAATCGAGTAGCGTCCTCTCTTGTGGAACCAGGAAGGTCAATGTTAAGCCAGACTCAGCCGCCAAAGAGCCGTTAGACGACGCGGAAATGTCAGAGTAAATGCCAGTATGCTTCAGAGGGCGCAATGAGTTCTAACGAGGCGGAATAACAGGTTGCCAGGACACGGATTTATCGCACCATGGTATTTCGGCTAGTACAGAGCAGCGCTGTTACGACGGAGATACATGTGTAAAACTAATGAGTACATTAGGGTCATCCGTAGCAACAAAGGAGCATAGATGTTACAAAAAAGAACTTGTTTATAATGTGATTAAAGCAGTGGATGACCGCCACCTTGCTGCTTGATCGTTATGGACTTAACAGCGTAGCAGCCAGTGTTCGCACGATGATGGAACACTGATGTCTGCTTCGAGGGTACGATTCCGTCAGCTCCCAGTGTTCAGTTGTCTCAAACGCCTGAGACTGCAGTGCTCCCATGCACGCCTTTGGCCTTGTGGATGTACGGTGTGGCAAAATGTTGCTTATCTGGACGGTGCTCGTTTCCACCGTCTCTATTTGTATTTCATTACTGCATTTTGTTTTGAACGTCCACGTACTTTCCAGCAGCTGAACGCAATGTGCCGCACTTGAATACATCACGTTAATAATATATAATTAGTAAACAAACTTTTATGTTTTATAGCTACCTAAACAGCTACTGAATCGAATATATCTAGAGGAGTAATATATATATATATATATATATATATATATATATATTGTTAGAGTAATTATTACTTGCTAAAAAGAAGTCTGTTCCTTTTCTTTTCAGGAAACCACATTAATTCGCATATCAGCTTCTTTTCTACTACTATTTGTCCTTATCCAATATTCTTTCATCCTCATACTTTCATCCTTATTGGCCCTTCTGTCCTTGCTATTTTTTTTTCTGCGCCTAATTCTGTCGTGGACACCAATGGTAATTTGAAAGTCACTGTTTTTTAACCTCCTTAGTGCTGAGCTTTATATTTTATGAATGGATAGGTTGTGCTGGTAGCCGGCCGAAGTGGCCGTGCGGTTAAAGGCGCTGCAGTCTGGAACCGCAAGACCGCTACGGTCGCAGGTTCGAATCCTGCCTCGGGCATGGATGTTTGTGATGTCCTTAGGTTAGTTAGGTTTAACTAGTTCTAAGTTCTAGGGGACTAATGACCTCAGCAGTAGAGTCCCATAGTGCTCAGAGCCATTTGAGCCATTTTTGAGTTGTGCTGGTGGGCAATGCAATGTCGTGGGATAAAGTAAGCTAAAATAGAGTGGTACTGAGTACTATTTATGTTTGAGACTAATTGAAATCCGCGCAATATTCAGAAAACTCAATGTCAGTAACCTAAAAATTATGCGAAAAAACCACTTGAATGTGAAAGTGTATGTCGCTGCTGAATATAGACCCAGTGGCACGTCGAAGAAAACCAGCATATCACTGTTTTATTGTGACAAACTATAACTTATTCTGGACAGTATACTATATTTGCATATTACGGCGTATTGTAAACACATTCTAATCCAAAATTACGAAAGTGAAATAGAAATTTACTACTTTCTACAATCTACCCGTCTGGCAATAAGCCCACTCTGCCTTCCAAATTTAATTTTAGTCTTCATTACAATAATTACGTCTCCCACACCTGTCCATTCTCTGATCCAATTATGTTTTCCTATCTCTTCTAGTAATACCCAACACACACCTCACATCTCAATGATACACCCTCAGTTTTGTAATGGTTTCCGCATTAAATGTCCATGTTTAACCGCTGTAATTCAAAGCTGGTTATACACACTGATTGTAAACTTCGTTTCAGACACATCAAGATTTTGTCACTGTGTAAAGAAACGCCAGGGCAAGTAACAGACGAATGTAACAAATATTTAACCTAGACATCTTTGAAAGTCACATCCTGTACCTCAATGTTAACAATTTATGCTGTGATGACAAGTGACCACATGTACCTGTTCGAAGATTTCAATAGCTGGTTCATGAAGAAATAGATGATAAGGTTATTCAAGGGTTCGAGATGATGTGGACGTAAGATACGTCCTGTAAGTAGGCTTAATCTTTGCTAATAATTTGCTTGACAATCACTGACCGAGGTTACTTCCTATGCCACTGCCATTTCCCTCCTTTTTCTGTTCCAGTCGAGAATGATGCATTGAAAAAACGAATTTTGGTAAGCTCCCATATGATCTCCAGTTGCTTAATTTCACCCTGTTGGTCTTTTCGCAAGATAGACATAAGAGAAAGACAATTATCGGCTGAATCTTTTAGGAATGTTCACTCTCGGGATTTTCACAGGAAACAACATCGTGATGCACAGTGCCCCTCTTGCAATATCTGCCATTAGGATTCAATGCAGTTGTCCGTGACGCTTTCGCGGTTACTAAACGGAACTATAACGAAACGCGCTATTCTTCTTTGGATAATCCCTATTCCCTCTGCCAATCCTACCTGCTGCGAAAGCCAGACTGACGAACGGCATTCAAGTATTGGTCGAACGAGAGTTTTGTAAGCTACCTCGTTTGCAGGTGAACACGGCTTGAGGATTCTCTCAATGAGTCTCAGTCTGGCATCTGCCTTACCTGCGATTAGTTTTATGTAGTCATTCCACTTTAAATCGCTCCGTTCCTGTACTCCCAGATATTTAATTGGACCGATAGTTTTCAGTATTCAGCAAACGTGCGATAAATAAATAATAGATGTTTACGCCTATTTACGTACAACACGTTCCATTTGCTTATGCTGAGGATCGATAGCAAATACCCGCACAAAGCGTCTATTCTCTCCGAATCTTCCTGCATATCGCTACCATTTTCTAACGCAACGACTGCTCTATATTCAAGAGCATCGCCCGCGAACAGGCTAGTGGAGCTTCCACCATTATTACTACGGAATATATATGTACTGTCAAAAATAATGTTCCTTTAACATTACCTCGGAGCACGCCCGAAGTTACTGTTACGTATGAAAATTTCTATCCTTTCCTGGCTCGAAGATATATGTTTCTACAGAAAATCACAGTTTGTGGTCTCCGAGACTGAAACAGTACTTCAGATATTCGCTGTTTTCTTCCAAACTCTCCTGTCTATTCGCTGGGTTTGGTTCCAGTTTAGCATTCGATTTTACCTCCGGATAATTCGTCGCTTACCATCCAACAGATATGAGATTCACTGCAGGTACACTACTCCAGATTTATCAGCTCCTTACTGAGTCTCTCCTAACGCAAACAGATGACTGTCACGTCTTTCCGGTTATTAACCACTCATATAAGGGATGTCATAAGTATATGAACTTGTGTTGACACGTAGACTAATTTGTTATGAATGAGGTATCTGACCTTTTTTTTTTAAATCTTCAACCAAAAGAAAAGGTGTATTTCTGAAACTTTCTGTATTGACAGTACCAACAAAATCTGGTGACTTCCGTAGGACTGCCGGCCACCTTGATCCCTAATCTGATCAGACGCTCAATTTTTTTTCTTTTTCAGAGTTACCATATTGTATTTCCATCAGCAAAAGTTGTACACGCGTAGAAATGAATACCTAAACTACGGTAATTATTCTACTTTTTAGCTTACACAAAACGGAAGTGAACCCCCTAGGAATATGGAAGGACGTGCTTTTCAGAATTAACACAGCTCTTGTCGAAATGCCAGTCCGCAGCTTGTGGTCTGGTGGCTAGCGTTGCTACCTCCGGATCACGGGGTCCCGGGTTCGATTCCCGGCCGGGTTGGGGATTTTCTCTGCCCGGGGACTGTTTGCTTGTGTTGTCCTCATCCTTCCATCATCATTAATGAAAAGTGGCGTGATTGGACTGCGTTCAGATTAGGAATGTGTACGGGCGCTGATGATGGCGCAGTTGAGCTCCCCACAAACCAAACATCATCATCATCATCATCGAAATGCCACCATTTGCTATTGGTCGAGACGTAGTGAGAGAATCGAAACATTGCCTCATATCACTGAAGAAAATTCATACGCTACAAATTTTCTGTGTCATCACAGTACGAAGTGTGAAAAACAAGTTGGACATAGTGGCGAACATTGGCAATATGTCTTAGAGATTTGTGTCAGTTAATGTGCGTTGACCTCTGCCTTTACAATCTTGAAAACTGCCACTGATGTCCTGGAACCGCCAGAAAATTTTCTAGCGAGTTATCGTTCATTTCACAAATACAGAGGAGTAAACGGTGCTGCTTCAAAGAGTATTTTTTCTGCTCTTTTACACATGCCTGTTGTGCCTTTGTGGTTATTGTTCGGTGTCAGCAGCCAGAGTTGCCACTCACTGTCCAGGAAAAACAATTGCATGGCAGTATGCATCCAAGTTGTACACCCGAGCACAAATGATAAATGTCGGATGCGTCATTATTGGAAAACGTTATGAGACACTTTGCAGATGGTGCTGTTGCGTGCTCGAATGTGTTACTGCTGAGAGACTGGAGGCGGATGAATAATATAATTTCTGCTTGACGCGGTGAATGACAATTTCTTTCAGATATGGATAATCGGAAGTTACAGCATATAGTTAACAGAAACATTCTTGTAATTCTCGAATAAGATACTGGTGGCTGATTGATTCACGTTGGTCAAACATCTAGGAGTAAAGTTGTGAAACGACATTAAATGAAACGAACGCATAAAATCGATTTTCGGGAAGGTGCATAGTCGATCTACCTTTTTTTGGGGGTGAGGGATCTTGGGTAAGGGTAGTCCACCTACAAACAGAATGCTAAGGTGACTCATTCTTGAGTAGTGGTCTAGTGTTCCGGATTACCACCAAATCGGATTAGATGAAAACAACGAAGAAATGTAGGAGCGTGCTGCTATATTTGTTACCCGCCGATTTGATCAGTGCAAGAGTTTGAGCGTCTTTACCGGTTCACTGTCGATATGCCACCTTAATTGTTGTTACGACAACATTATCGGTCTTGTAATTCAGTGTTCGGAAAGGTTGATGAAATGAGTATTATGTTTAGGACAAGGAATGAACAATAAAGTAGTTTCAACGATAAGTGGAATGCTTTGCATATGATATTTGATTAGTAGAGGCACAAATTGAAATAAAGGCACACAAATAGATAATTTCAGCAATGATTAGAGAAAATCCGTAGATGCAGATTGTTCCCTTTGCGTCGCTTATTGTAGACCATCAAAAGGATTCTCGACTAGTGTGGATGGTATTGCAGACTCCTTGACACAATGAGACAATTAAAGAAGCATGATGCTGACGTATCAAGTTGAGCCGACGTGAATTGTGAGAAAGGAGAGAACGCACTGTGTAAAATTCGGTGCAAATAATCCATCTATTAAAAAGTGATATGAATATCAAAGATTCAGTAATCAACATTTTTTGAGATTCTCCCGTAAATTCCCAGTACGACGAGGACCAGCTTGCGTACTGAAAGTGATAGAACAAAATGCGAACATCAGGTAGTGATTTACAACGCTCCTTCAGAGGGACAACGGTGTCCAGACCCGGGCAATGGGCACTGCAACACTTGTCATTCAGAATATTATGATACACAGTAAACATTATGACTACCTATCCCCTGTAGAAATGAACACACCACATAACATCGATGGCACATGACGCAGTACGACAATGCAAAATACATACTGAGGATCCAAAGAAGTCATTTGGTACACGCCGTGTGTAGCTAAGTAGAGCGCTGTTCTATTGAGCAATCTTAAAGGACAGATCATGATGGTGGGCTCGAATATGACGACAGCACTGCCCGTCGCACATTATTGTAAATAACACACTGTAACGAAACTAAAATTACTTCGTAAGTGCAATGTTTTACCACTTTCTTGGGACTTAATAGAGGTATTACTATATAAAACTATACAGCGTTATCAGGAAAACTACTGTTATCTACTATCTCCAGGTTCCAAACATACGACTTTCCATCTTGTGGTTCACCGCTTCATTTCTCTTCCATAATTTTAATGAGATGTTCAGACAGACGATCCGACAAACCGCTTTCGGTAATGGTGCAATTTCGATCTAATCGATAGCAAAACTACACAAAAATTCGTGCGCGTTCTTGTCTGTGGTCAAAATTTCAGATATTTTTGTCATATAGCTAACATACCCAAAATTACAAGGTTTTTATAACATTAGCCAGAATACTATTCGATGGTAAAGATGAACAAAAGATTTGAGCAAAATAATGTTTACAGAATGATCTGCAAGCACCGTGAAAAATTATATGCAGCTCACTTGGGCAGACCTGTGGCAACTAAGATTGGTTCAATTTGAGAAGCTAGAGCCGTTATACATTTAACTTCTGCTATTGTTGTTCTGAATTTAGGCGAGCATCTAGAGCTCTATCGGCATCTACTGGCCCCCAAGAACCATAGAATTACTAATTTCACACCACGACTAACTGCAGCTACATTTCACGCAGAAAGCGGATCAACATGCTGTTCGGTGAGTGATCGGAAGTTTCGTGTTGGTGAAGTTAGAAATAACAGGAGATCACATAATCGTTAGAGACGGAGCACTAGCTCTGGGGGGACTGATGACCTTCGCTGTTTAGTCCCCCTTAAACATCCCAACAACCACCACCACTAGCTCTGGTTTGGGGGGAGGGGGGAGATTAGTACTGCCCCGCCTACCCACCTACTTAGAGGAACTACGGAAAACCTAGATCTGGATGACCGACGTCGATTTGACAAGCCTTCTCGAATGCGAGTCCAGTGTCCTTACTTCGCCCAGTTACAAATATGAGTCTCGAGGACATACCACTGAACGTTCGCAACTCCGTATACAGCATGGCGTATATGAACGTAAAGACCAGCTGTGTGGATCGACTAGATTGAAGATTATGCTTTCCTTCGTAATGCTGTCAACGATTGCTACAACATACTTCGGAAATTAACCAGACAACTTCGGGACCCAAATCACAGTTTTAGCAGTGCGTTTCTCCACAGACACGTGTGCTAGCCCAGTATATGAGTCAGCGCACGCCAAGAAAGTCGACAATAAATTGGTACCTGGCTACTACCTCCAACCTCAAATGAGCGTTCTATACAACCAGCCACTCCACGACGGAAACTCTGACACAGCTTCTCCAGATATATCGCATACCTCAAGGAATAAGGCACACATTGATTGTTGATGAAATTCAAAGGAACAGAGCTGGATCCTACCATTAGTAGAGCTCATAGTTGGATACAAGGAGAGTTGGACTACATGGAACTCTCTAAACCCACTTCGGTCTATATTGATAGATACAACGAAATCGGTACAACTCTGGTACCGATGACGTTTCAGCATCTTGCTAATATTATGCGACACAGACAGTTGAACATAATTACGTACGTCCTCTATGCAATGTTCCTGGAAAGACTTTTTATTTGCACTAAAAGTGTATAATGCGTGAAGCTATGGTCATACATTACTTGGAGTAATTAATTATAAAAAGCTTATTGCAATATGGCCTATCTCTCCATCCTCCTCGTAAGAATGTTCGTAATAAATACAGCTCGAAATAAAAAGTTCGTTCCTGTCAGTGTGAACTAGTTCTACAAGTTGCTTCCATAGCCGCTCTGAATTATCTGTAGTTTGTTAGAGTGGTAAGTAAATCTCATGTAGGTGCTGGCATCATTCTTTATAACCCAAGAGATTTTCATCTGAGAGACCCAGCTGAAGAGAGATGTTAGCGAACTGAGACTCGCCGCAAGAAGTGATGTAAAGGAAAGAAGAAGACCCGGCCATTTCACGACCTATAGTAGGCTTCGGAACTGAAGAACAGTCACAAAGTACGAAGCAAAATTGTACAAGATAATCGACCAAGTGAAAACATAAGCAAGTTAGAGGAGATTAAAAGGAGGAGTTCCAAGTGTGTTGGTACAGAAGGGTGTTATAACCAGAGAGCTCCGATAACGGACAAAATCTACATCTACATCTACATTTATACTCCGCAAGCCACCCAACGGTGTGTGGCGGAAAGCACTTTACGTGCCACTGTCATTACCTCCTTTTTCTGTTCCAGTCGCGTATGGTTCGCGGGAAGAACGACTGTCTGAAAGCCTCCGTGCGCGCTCGAATCTCTCTAATTTTACATTCGTGATCTCCTTGGGAGGTATAAGTAGGGGGAAGCAGTATATTCGATACCTCATCCAGAAACGCACTTTCTCGAAACCTGGCGAGGGCTATTGCAGGCAACAGGCATACGGAGAAAGATGTCGCTGTACTTTTGTATACAGTGCCCATTCGCTCCATCGAGGTCAACTTATAACTGCCACACGGTCTGGCCACCGCATTAATGCTGAGAGTTGTGGACAGAAATGGATCAGGTATGATTCCCCCTGGTTCTGTAATCTGGATTGCTGATCTACATATCTGGACTGCTGATCTACATCTCCATGGATACTCTGCAAATCACATTTAAGTGCCTGGCAGAGGGTTCATCGAACCACCTTACAATTCTCCATTATTCCACCCTCGTGTAGTGCGCGGAAAGAACGAACACCTATATCTTTCCGCACGAGCTTTGATTTCCCTTATTTTATCACGGTGATCGTTTCTTCCTATGTAGCTCGGCGTCAGCAAAATATTTTCGCATTCGGAGGAAACAGTAGGTGATTGGAATTTCGTGAGAAGATTCCTCCGCAACGGAAAACGCCATTGTCTTAATGGTGACCATCCCAAATCCTGTATCATTTCACTGACACTCTCTCCCCTATTTCGCTATAATACAAGACGTGCTGCCCTTCTTTGAACTTTTTCGATGTATTCCATCAATCCTATCCGGCAAGGATCCCACACCGCGCAGCAGTATTCTAAAAGAGGACGGACAAGCGTAGTGTTGGCAGTCTCCTTAGTAGATCTCTTACATTTTGTAAGTGTCCTGCCAATAAAACGCAATCTTTGGATAGCCTTCCCCACAACATTTTCTATGTGTTCTTTTCAATTTAAGTTGTTGGTAATTGTAATTCCTAGGTATTTAGTTGAATTTACGGCCTTTAGATGTGACTGATTTATCAAGTAATCAAAGTTTAACGGATTCCTTTTAGCACTCACACGGATGACCTCACAATTTTCGTTATTTAGTGTCAATTGCCATTTTTCGCACAATACAGATATATTTTCTAAATCGTTTTGCAATTTGTTTTGATCTTCTGATGACTTTACTAGTCGATAAAAGACAGCGTCATCTGCAAACAACCTAAGACGGCTGCTCAGATTGTCTCCCAAATCGTTTATATAGATAAGGAACAGCAAAGCGTCTGTAACAATATCTTGGGGAACGCCAGAAATCACTTTCCGTTAATTACTACGAACTGTGACCTCTCTGACAGGAAATCTCGAATCCAGTCACATAACTGAGAGGATATTCTATAAGCATGCAATTTCACTGCAAGACCCTTGTGTGGTACTGTGTCAAAAGCCTTCAGGAAATCCAGAAATACGGAATCAATTTGAAATCCCTTGTCAACAGCACTCAACACTTCATGTGAGGAAAGAGCTAGTTGTTTTTCACAAGAACGGTGTTTTCTAAATCCGTGTTGACTGTGTATCAAAAATGTTCAAATGTGTGTGAATTCCTAAGGGACCAAACTGCTGAGGTCATCGGTCCCTAGACTTACACACTACTTAAACTAACTTATGCTAAGAACAACACACATATCGATGCCTGAGGGAGGACTCGAGCCTCCGGCGGGAGGGACCGCGCAATCCGTGATATGGCGCCTCAAACCGCGCGGCCACTGTGTGTCAATTTTCTTCAAGGTAATTCATAATGTTCGAACGCAATATATGTTCCAAAATCCTGCTGCATATCGACTTTAATGATATGGGCCTGTAATTTGGTGGGTTACTCTTACTACCTTTTTTGAATATTGGTGTGACGTGTGCAACTTTCCACTCTTTGGTACGGATCTTTCTTCGAGCGAACGGCTGCATATAATTGTCAAGTATGGAGCTATTGCATCAGCACACTCTGAAAGGAACCTAGTTGGTATACAGTCTGTACCAGAAAACTTGAAGAAATGATTTAAGTTGCTTCACTACTCCGAGGATATCTACTTCTCCGTTACTCATGTTGGCAGCTCTTCTTGATTCAAATTCTGGAATATTTACTTCGTCTTCTTTTGTGAATGCATTTCGGAAGGCTGCGTCTGCTATCGCGCAGAGAAGGCATGATTGTGTCTTGCTGCTAGCATACTTCACATACGACGAGAATCTCTTTGGATTTTCTGCTAGGTTTCGAGACAAAGTTTCGTTGTGGAAAGTATTATAAGCTTCACGCATTGAAGTCCGCGCTAAATTTCGAGCTTCTGTAAAAGATCGCCAATTTTGGAGATTTTGCGTCTGTTTAAATTTGGCCTGTTTTTCTTTCGTTGATTCTGCAAGAGTGTCCTGACTTGTTTTGTGTTCCAAGGAGGATCAGCTCCATCGTTTGTTAATTTATTTGGTATAAATCTCTCAATTGCTGCCGATACTATTTCTTTGAATTGATGCCACACCTGGGCAGCACTTATATTATTAATTTGTAAGGAGTGGAGGTTGTCTCCCAGGAAAGTGTGAAGTGAATTTTTATCTGTTGTTTTGACTATGTGTATTTTTCGTTTATTTTTGGATGATTTGGGGTTACAACAACCGTTTACTGTTTGCGTGGGCTCAAGAACTAACTGCTCGAAATAATTCCCAGAGAATCCGCTTAGCAGAATTTCTGATGATGTTTTATGCGTACCTCCGGAATTAAACGTGTACTTTCGCTAACATATCGATGGTAAATTATAGTCAGCACCAAATGAGTCGGATACGTGTTGGAAACCCAAGTGAACTTTTCTTTGAACCCTCCAGCAATTGTATCATCTGAATTGGGAGTTCGGTAATAGGATCCATTATTATTTTCTTCCGATTGCCAGCAATGACCTTTGCCCATACTACTATGTACTTCAATTTCGTGACAAGAGAAACTAGTTCTAACAGCAAAAACATGCCACTGCCAACCGTGATTAGCCTGTCCTTTCGGTACACCGTTAGGTTCTTCGCAAAAATTTCGGCTGAGCTTATCTCCGGCTTTAGCCAGCTTTGAGCATCAATGCTTTCTTTTAGTGCTTGGAGCTGTGGTACTTTCCCAACACAGCTACGACAGTTTACAACTGTTATACCAATGGTTCCTGTATCTATGTTCTCTCTGTGTTTGGCTTGCACCTTTTGTGACTGAAGCCCTTTTTGTGTTTTCCCGAGACCCACTAACCTAGAAAACTGCCCAGTCCACACCACACTGCCCCTGCTACGCGTGTAGCCGCCTCCTGCATATAGTGGACTCCTGACCTATTCAGCGGAACCCGGAACCCAACCACCCTATGGCACAAGTCGAGGAATCTGCAGCCTACACGACCGCAGAACTGTCTGAGCCTCTGATTCAGTTCCTCCACTCGGCTCTGTACCAAAATCCGCAATCGGTCTTGCCGACTAAGCTGCTTTCATCTCGCAAGCAAGACTGGCAGCCTTGATCACTTCTGTTAGCTGCTCGAAACCAGAGAGAATCTCTTCCGATCGAAAGTGACACACATCATTGGTACCAACGTGAGCCACCACCTGCAGCTGGCTGCACCCTATGCCCCCTATGACATCTGGAATAACCCATTCCATGCATGGAATGACTCCACACTGTATGCACACAGAGTGCGCACTGGCTTTCTTCCCATTCTTGGCAGCCATGTCCCATGTCCCTAAAGGACACCATAAAGCGCCTAACGCTGGAGCTCCCAACTATCAATAATCCCACCCTCTATGATTTCCCGGATTTTGCAGGCTGAGAGATTTCCTCTGAAACAGGACAGGCGACGGCATCTGGCTGAGCGACAGTGTCAGCCACAGACAGCACCTGGAATCTGTTTGTCAGACTAACTGGGGAGGCCTTATGTGCGGCCCCCTGGGAAGTCTTTCTCTGCCTGCTATGCACTGTGGTGACCTCCTACTCAACCACAGGTGACGTGTCAATGGGGCTTGCCACTGGTGAGCACTGATCGGGGAACTCTCGCGTGCTGGGCGTCCGCTGGATCCCCACAGCTGGCCCCACAACAGTGGTGCCCATCCACTACAGCTTCAAGCTGTGTAACTGAAGCCAACACAGCCTGGAGCTGACAGCGGAGTGTCACCAACTTGGCTGGCATCCGCACACAATAATCACAGTCCCCATCCGTACATACTAAATACTGTGGAAAACTGCACTACCCAGACAAACGGGCTAGCAGCACGTGCTGCAGATCTCTACCGTAGACGCTGACGAAAACGCAGGAACTAAGTCTAATAACTTAGATTAATGTGCAGAGATTCAATAACCTAACTATCGAAGCACTCAGGTGAAACTAAATAATTCGCCCGCGATTAATTGTTACAAAATCGGTTTACTTTCCGAAGCAAACGAAAACGCGAGAATTGTGTTTATTAGACTCAAGAAACTAAACTACCAAAGCAGGCAGCTGATATTATACAATTCGCTTCTGGTTAGGATCTCATAAAAGTCACAAAATCGGTTTCTTCCATTGTTGCTGCGTCTGTCTCGGCCGGTTACTGCTGGCTGGCTGGCTGGCTGACTAACGCCAACAAACAGGCACAAGCTTTCAATACAAACAAACGACTATCGACTCGCGCTACGGAACTCTACTGTAGATGCTGATGGAAACGCAGGCACTGTGATAACACAGAAATGACGACAAAAATGTTTTAAAATGTGCTTAGGCAGGACGTAGTGCGCCTGGAAATTCTCTGACAGAGAATAATGCTAATATGACACTTTTCGTATATAATATATAGTGTAGTCAACTCTTCTCCTGTTTTCACCGAATGTAAATTACTCGGACTAACGAGAATTAATAACTAAATGAAATGACTCCCTGATTTCGATATAGAGTAGCCAAATATTGAATAAAAGTTGAATATAGACATAAGCGAAATAATACTCGTATTTTACATCCACCATCTAGTATCAAAACATTTGTGAAACGTGTGAATAAGCTTGAAGTTATCTCATCATTACTTCTCTGTATGCTTTTACGCCACCGACAAGATTTTTTCCTCCGTTCTGGTCTATACGTGACATTTTCATTACGTTTACAAGCTGTATTCTGCTAGAGCACATCGTTTATGGTGGCAATATTTCGGTATGAAATATCCAGTTTTAAAATTTGCTGCAAAATCAGTGAGCTGGGCGCCATAGATCCGCGATGCTGACACTAACATTTTACTTTTACAGTTTATAAACATACGATGATGTCTTTATGGCAAATTACATTTTTTTAACACACCATTTAAAAAATATTTTACAGCCTTCGTTTCTCTTTCCACTGTTTCTGAACACTTAAAGATCCTTTTCATGATTTAAAATGTTCATATTTTCGAACTTCTGCACTCCTTTATGTTGGAAAAGTATGTGGTTATCATTAGTAGGATGATGTAAGTAAAGTAAAGTCTCCACATAATTATATTTATAGTTTATCATGGCAGTTTGGATAAATATTACAATTTTGTTATAGACATAATTTCAACTGGCCAAATCTTATTTTTTTGTAACATGTACTTATTTGGAAATTTGGAACATCACAATGACTTAAGAATATTTTCTTTATAATGTTCAGAAAAAATGTCAACATGAGAGATGCAACTGAAGGAGCAGCAAATTACAGTTAACAGTGAAAATGGCGGCACATGCCAAAAAGCTGCATCTCTAGGAATTTGTATACTATTTCTTGATACAGATATTTCAATACATAGGAACATGGACTACATACCTATTCACAAAATAAAGGTTAGAATGTTTTGTACTACAGCACTGCAATAGATGCACATCACTGAAATTATTTGTTGTTCTTGAAAATATAAACATGTATCATAAAATATGTTTCGAAATTTTATCAAGTGGAGAGACTCCTATTCATTTAACTGATCTCCTTAGAGGATACTTATCATACGAGCGTCCCTTAACCAACTTTGCAGTACAAAATATATCACACAATTACTGGACAGCCTGGCCTTGCACACAGACGTTTACAATACAGCATTTAATGTTGGACAGCTTCTCTCCAGGCGGGTCTTTCTCGCAGCACTGGCAGATTTGTGTAGACGTGACTCAGTTTCTCGAAGCAGATTACAGGTACGTTATCAACCAGACTATTTTGGAATATTGTAATAGTTAAGCACATAACAGGTGTAGACAGAGTTTGCTATTCTGCAGAACGTTCCTTTACTTACTATAAGCAACAACACAGCAGATATAATAAATAAATGCAGGATAAGCCAAGACGGATTCATCACCACGATTTATAGTTTTTTTGGATGCGTTAGGCCGCTTTCAGACCAACGAGAGTGATTAGTGGGTAATATAGCATTATAAGCATGGAAGTATGCCAATGTAACCGTTTGTAGGCGCAAGAGATAGAGGTGGGGCAGTTGGAGAGTCTCGTATAATTTTAAAGACGAACACTGTGCTCGAGTATCTGGCCAGCTACACTCTTGGCAAGAATATGCGATTGTATTTCGCTTGTATAGCATAGAATAGTAACTCACACGTTACCTACACGTCGAATTCAGAGTTTTCGCGAAAAGGCTTTAGTGGCGTCGAGCCTCCCGGCTCGTACAGTGGTGCACCTGCAAGAGAACACGCACTGCATGCACGCTCCTCGCTGTCCACTCCCTGCCTACAGTCTTCAGCTTATTCTATATATTTATTTACACAAGCTATGTACACAATGTAATTATATTACAATCTGGGTGAATGGAGGACAACAACATCAAGTAGCGAAATGCACTCCTCTCAATTCGACCCGCGTCATCTGCATCCCAGATTTGCTTTTTTATACTCCGCAATAAATATTCGCGTTGTTCCGAATCCACTCGAAACTTTTGTTTGCTTTTGATGATAAGCGAAATTTTACCGCCTCTACTTTTGTCACTAGTTTAGTGTGGAACCCCGAATTTTCAGCCCCGTGCACTACGTAAGGCGCTGAATTAGACTAGCTCAAATTTTTTATGTATTCGTTTCCTGAGCTGTGTCTCCGAAAATGTTTTCCGCAGCGAAACTGTTTGAAGGCGCCACCGGCGGAAACGAGGACAAGTATTGATTCCGCGGACGTGTGACGCAGCAGAAATCCCCGCGTCATTGATTTATACGTTTGGAGGCGCAGATGCCGGCGTAGGGGATACACGTGGGAGGCAAGAAGCACCTCGTTAAGGTGTAGAGGACGACATGCCGCGAAGTTGCGGAGCGAGCTCGAAAAGTTTTGAGGCCCCTAGGACAGTAGAAGGAAAGGCGGACGCGTCACTAGAGGTGATCGTAGTCGCACAGCGCACGTATATGAGTGGCGACACAGCTATTCTGGTGAGGCTTAGAGAACGGGGCCGGTCTGGGATCACTGAAGAGACGAGAGGACACGGGCGGCAGCGGACGCCCAGCCGCCGGGAATGTATCGACCCGAGTAAGCCTATCGCTCGAGGGCGCGCCTGCACACCGCCGGCGGCAGGTACGTCGGAAGGGAAGGAAAGTGTCGGAGAAAAGGGAAGAGAGAGAGAGAGAGAGAGAGAGAGAGAGAGAGAGAGAGAGAGAGAGAGAGGTGCGAGTGGAGGCGAGCGTCCTGGAGAGGCGCCTATGTCGCTACTCGCTGCAGGGCGGCGGCTGCCGTCGCGACGACCAAGACGACGCTGGCGGCGGACGACCCGGCGGCGCTGCCTCCATCACCGTTGGAGGTTCCCTCCGCGCCGCGTCCCTTCTTGGCGCCCTCGGGCTCCTCCTCTTTCTTGAGCGACGACTGCGCGCCTCCGGCGGTTCCCTCGTCCGAAGGCCACTTGGCCACTTCGTTGTCCGCGGAGCCCTCCGGATCGTCCGGCTTGGGCTTCTTGCCCTTCTTCTCCGGCGCCGGGGTCGTCGTCGTGGTGGTTGTGGTGGTCGTGGTGGTGCTGGTGGTGGTCGTGGTGGTGGTGGGCACCAAGCTGTTGTTGGCCAGGAAGTAGACGTCGCTGAACTCCGCGCGCACGTCGCGCAGCTCGACGTCGCTCAGCACGCCCTGCAGAGGCCGCGCCAGCGTCTCGCCGTCGCTGTACGACGCCACCAGCGTCGCCTCGTACGGCGTCTCCTCCTCCGTCAGGTTGCCCAGCAGCGTCACGTTCACGGCCGTGCCCGGCTCCAGCTCGTACTCGGCGCTGCGGGCAAACGACACCGGCGCACAGTCAACACCACGCCATTCCAAATCGGCAACAGAGCCTTACCAAAAATGGGTTCCAGTGGCTCTGAGCACTTTGGGACTTAACTTCAGAGGTCATCAGTACCCTAGAACTTAGAACTACTTAAACCTAACTAACATAAGGACGTCACACACATCCGTGCCCGAGGCAGGATTCGAACCTGCGACCGTAGCGGTCGTGCGGTTCCAGACTGTAGCGCCTAGAACCGGTCGGCCAGAGCCTTACCCCAAGCGATATCGAGTGCACAAAAACGGTATCTGATTTAACATTGACACACTCTTTGCTGACTCATATGCGCAACTCTATCAGAGACAGCAACGGAATGGACAGTGTCTCGAAAAGAGGATATAAGATGAACATCAACAAAAGCAAAACGAGGATAACGGAATGTAGTCGAATTAAGCTGGGTGATGCTGAGGGAATTAGATTAGGAAATGAGACACTTAAAGTAGTAAAGGAGTTTTGCCATTTGGGGAGCAAAATAACTAATCATGGTAGAAATAGAGAGGACATCTTCAACTTTTGTAGACCTGTCTTCCTCAGTTGCGTGTAATATTACGGTATATTGATAGTTTTTACTTATGGACCGTCTGACAGCAACTGAATAAAACACAATTTTAGTGCCATACTCGTTTCGCCTTTATTTTCTGCAAGGCATCATCAGTGGCAGGTTGCGTGGACAATTTCTTACATATTACGCTCCTGTTGCATTTTTGGTGTTGTTCTTCTTCTTATGAATGCCAATTTGCGTTTTTTTTCCCCCCACATTCCACAGCACTATGAACTGAACTCTTGTTTGAAGTAGAGAGGATATAAAATGTGGACTGGCAATGGCAAGGAAAGCGTTTCTGAAGAAGACAAATTTGTTAACATCGAGTATAGATTTAAGTGTCAGGAAGTCGTTTCTGAAAGTATTTGTATGGAGTGTAGCCATGTATGGAAGTGAAACGTGGACGATAAATAGTTTGGACAAGAAGAGAATAGAAGCTTTCGAAATGTGGTGCTACAGAATAATGCTGAAGATTAGATGGGTAGATCACATAACTAATGAGGAGGTATTGAATAGAATTTGGGAGAAGAGGAGTTTGTGGCACAACTTGACAAGAAGAAAGGACCGGTTGGTAGGACATGTTCTGAGGCATCAAGGCATCACAATTTTAGCATTGGAGGGCAGCGTGGAGGTTAAAAATCGTAGAGGGAGACCAAGAGATGAATACACCAAGCAGATTCAGAAGGATGTAGGTTGCAGTAAGTACTGGGAGATGAAGAAGCTTGCACAGGGTAGAGTAGCATGGAGAGCTGCATCAAACCAGTCTCAGGACTGAAGACCCAATAATTTTTAGGGTTTCCTATCTCAGCTGGTAAAAATAGAAACCTTACAGGAGCACTTTGACGTCCATCTGTGTGCCTACCTGTCCGTCTGTTAACACATACACTGAAGCGCCAAAGAAACTCGTATATGAATGCGTATTCAAATACAGAGATATGTAAACAAGCAGAATACGACGCTGCGGTCGGCAAACCCTATGTAAGACAACAAGTGTTTGGCGCAGTTGTTAGATCGGTTACAGCTGCTACAATGGCAAGCTATCATTATTTGACTGAGTCTGATCGTGTTGGGTCACAGCGTTTCCGAGGCAGCGATGAAGAGTGGATTTTCCCGTGCGCCCATTTCAAGAATGTGCCGTGAATATGAGGAATCTGGCTAAACATCAAATCTCCGACATCGCTGCGGCCAGAAAAAGATACCGCAAGAATGGGACCAACGACACTGAAGAGCATCGTTCGTGGCGGAAGTGCAACCCTTCCGTAAATTGCTCCAGATTTCATTGCTGGGCCATCAACAAGTGTCAGCGCGCGAACCATTCAAAGAAACATCATCGGTATGGGCTTTCGGAGCCGAAGGCCCACTCGTGTACCCTTGATGGCTGCGCGGCACAGAGCTTTACGCCTCGCTGTGGCCCGTCAACACCGACATTGGACTGTTGACGACTCGGAACCTGTTGCCTGGTGGGACGAGTCTCGTTTCAAATAGTATGGAGCTGGTATGGAGACAGCCTCATGAATCCATGGGTCCTGCATGTCAGCAGGGAACTGTTCAAGCTGGTGGAGGTGTGTAATGGTGTGGAGCGAGTGCAATCGGAGTGATATGGGGCCCTGATACGTCTAGATACGCCTCTGACAGTTGTCACGTACGCAAGCATCCCGTCTGACCACCTTTATCCATTCATGTCCATTGTGGATTCCGACGGACTTGGACAATTCCGGCAGCATAATACGACATCCCACACTGCTACAGAGTGGCTGCAGGAACACTCTTCTGAGTTAAAACACTTCCGCTGGCCACCAAACTCCCCATACTTGAACATTATTGAGCATATCTGGGGATGCGTTGCAACGTGCTGTTCAGAAGAGATCTCTATCTCCTCGTACTCTTACGGATTAATGGGCAGCCCTGCAGGATTCAATTATTTCCAGCACTACTTCAGACATCAGCCTAGTCCATGCCACGTCGTGTTGCGGCACTTCTACGCGCCCACGGTGGCCCTACACTGTATTGGGCAGGTGTACCAGTTTCTTTGGCTCTTCAGTGTATTTTTCTCAGGACCAGGTAAGAGGTGTCTGGTTGACGTTTATGCCATGTACTAAGTAAATTCTCTGGTCCCGTGACGCTGTAAAAACTCTTAAGCTTCTAAGTCAATGCACTGAAAATATACGGCCGTTTATTTCATATGTTCTGATACACGCAAACTCACTATTCAAGACCTGAAAATGAACTTTCTATATACTTGTCGGGCCCCATGGCCTAGCGGGTTAGTGTTTGTGTGGAAACCGACAGGCCGCGATATCGAATGTTGGTCGGACTTCAGATTTTCGGTCTTCGTTCTTTCACCTCTCAACGATTTGAGCAGTCGTCAGACACAACACATTATTCAGCTTCCACGTCCCCTTTACCCGGTTGGATAATTGCGGTAGGTTAGGCAAACGCAAGTCGCCGAAGTGGCGCCCAATAGAAAGACTTGCACTAGGCCATTGAGCTACACGAAATTTTTGTTTTTATCTGTATACATCATTAAAGTTGATATCGCCACAGGCGGACCCGACAGTATAAAACGAGGCGAGGAGTATTGTGTTGTCAGTAGAGAAGCAGTAAGAAGAGTCGGTCCGAAGACCTCAGTGACTTCGAATGTGCGCAAGTTTGTGGATGTCACTTGACCAACAGATCCATCAGGGACATCAGAACTCTTTTATAGCTGCCCAAGTTGACTGGTGGTGATGAGAAGTAGTGCCAAAGTGAATATCCTATCCAGAGCCAGTAAAAGTATTACGACCGATCGAGAACTAATTCGATGTTTTTGTGGTCCGACATTTATTGAGTGAGTTGCTAAACCACGCTGGTACCTGATCGGTATTTCATTCGGCAGTTGAACTTAGGTAGACAGCATTATCGCTTACGAAATTCTTTTATTGTATATCTCAGCGTCGGGCGCACAAATAGTATCTTCTTAGGAAGACATCATCAAATGTTTTGATGTTTTTACATAGTATCTGAACAGGCCAAGAGAGGCGCTCACTGTGGGTAAATCTGTATCATTTTCATTAAGGCATCTTAACCAACATGTCACGCTTAGTAGCAGAGAAACGATGCTAACGTGTGGCACGCTTGATATGACCGTGAAGGAGAGAGAATGCGGGGGACACTGCAGAATAGATCAGGGAAAGGTGGGAAGAGGAGTTTGCTGCCTCTGTCTGCTGTCTGGCGTTCCTGGCGCCAACAGGTTGCAGCACGGCTCTTGCATTGCATTGTTGATGTGCCAAGAGGCGTGAAGTGCAAAGCGACACTCGGACGTTGCCAAGGTCACCGCGTCGCTTCGTAGTCGTTATAGTTGGTGCGCGGCTCGCCAGCGGAAGAGCTAACTGGTGCGTGACACTCTTCATTATTCAGTTAGGGAGAGTTGATTCAACCTCAAACTGAAAGAGACACCTAAGAATAAGGAAGGAGGCGTAAGGTACGCAAATAAAGTGTATTGTAAAACAAGATGGAGGACATTGCGAAAGCTTCCGCGGCCAGGATCAGTTGACATAAAAGTGTTGTACCGCGTCATAGTGTCCAGTAATCCCAGAAAAAGGCCACAGTAACCGTTGGCCGAAATGTTGGTTTCTCCAATATATTTTTTTCTATTATGCGCGGCACTAAGCTTAGAATTACGTTAAGATGAAGGGTAGTTACATTTTCAGATAGTGGACCCAGCTTCTTAGAAGCCTGTGGGACAGGGGAAGTAAAAAAGTTCAGAGAAACATAGATCCGTAAATGTTTAGTTACGGAATTACGGCTAATAAAAGATTTTGCCTGAAATTTAGCAACTGTACCTGGACAGACACATTGTCTTCGAGCTATATAGCAATTGTTTATGAGTTGTAATTGGATTTTTCAGTCACAGCTGTGAGAAGATATATACGTGATGAAGATCGTTTTCGACCGTAGGAGGCCATCCACACATCTCGACTCACTGGTTACAGTGTAACATCTGACATTCGCTGTCGCGGAACGGCGCTTACATACGGCAGTTGTGTACGCGTAACAATAAAAGGTGAGAGAAAACATCAGGAAACCTACTGCGACTTGGGGTCTCAAACAGAATAATTATCTTGAAACTACAATGAAATGAACAACCTTAGCTGCTTACAGGCGTTGACATACGTCAATGGGGACAGATGAAAATGTGTGCCCCGGCCGGGACTCGAACCCGGGATCTCCTGCTGACATGGCAGACGCTCTATCCATCTGAGCCACCGAGGACACAGAGGACAGCGCGACTGCAGGGATTTATCTCTGGCACGTCTCCCGCGAAACCCACATTCTCAACATATTGTCCCGCACTACATTCGTAGTGCCCCCGCCCATTATACTCATTACTCGCGGCGCGTTGCCGATTCCCGTAAGAGTTCGGGCACTGTTTGTGCATTCGCACAGAAGAAGAAGAAGATAGTCAAGTGGCCGGTGAGCCTTATATATATATATATATATATATATATATATATATATATATATATATATATATATATATATATATATATATATTAAGATGGTGTCTGTTCTTTCGGACATGTGCGGGACAATACGTTGAGAATGTGGGTTTCACGGGAGGCGTGCTAGAGATAAGTCCCTGCAGTCGCGCTATTCTCTGTGTCCTCGGTGGCTCAGATGGATAGAGCGTTTGCCATGTAAGCAGGAGATCCCCGTTCGAGTCCCGGTCGGGGCACACATTTTCATCTGTCCCCGTTGACATATGTCAACGCCTGTAAGCAGCTATGGGTGTTCATTTCATTGTAATTTCATTCTAACGAGCTGCATGGTTACCGATGGTATCTGTTCTTTCGGACATGTCCGAAAGAACAGATACCATCTTAGTATATATAGAATAATTATCACTCTTCGTGTAAGCATATTCCGAGACTGTGGGATGCCAGCTGTCACTAAGGTTTTACGATATTGAAGTGCCTATGATGTTTAGAAGGTCGGTTGCGAGCCACAGGAAATTGGCACTGCGACTACTACAGCCGGTATCAGAATACATAAAATGTATTCACAGTCGCGAATACCGACAACCATCAACTGTATAATGTTGACAACAACCAAAATTTGTGCTGGATAGGGAATCGAACCCGGATACATGGCTGACAACATATAGATATTTGGGGGTGACCGGGAACCCGCTCGCGATAAGCGGGAAATCCGGTGA
Organism: Schistocerca piceifrons; assembly: GCF_021461385.2. Taxonomy (NCBI): domain Eukaryota; kingdom Metazoa; phylum Arthropoda; class Insecta; order Orthoptera; family Acrididae; genus Schistocerca; species Schistocerca piceifrons. Next base: position 162,327,973 of record NC_060142.1, on the reverse strand, counting down.
TGATGATGACGATGATGATGATGATTGGTCTGTGAGGCGCTCAACTGCGCGGTTATCAGCGCCCGTACAAATTCCGAACCTTTGCTCAGCCCAATCTCGCCAGTTCCATGATGATGATGAAATTATGACGACAACACAAACACCCAGTCATCTCGAGGCAGGTGAAAATCCCTGACCCCGCCAGGAATCGAACCCGGGACCCCGTGCTCGGGAAGCGAGAACGCAACCGCGAGACCACGAGCTGCGGACGGGAAATCCGGGTTTGGTTCCCGGTACGGCACAAATTTTCACTGTCGTCATTCCATTATTCAGCTGACAGTTGTCCGTATTCGCAACGGCGAATACGTCTCACTTTGGTTTTAGATGAGTATGAATGAATTCTTCAGTCGTATTTAAAGGTCTTACGGACATCGACTGTCGCCTGTCGAGATGCATTGGGCGGTTACCCCCGTCTTACGAATGACTGTCCGGTGTTTTCATAGAGGAGCTTGAAAATGGTGTATTGAGGGATTCATTCATACTCAAATAAAAAAAAAATAATTATCAAGTTTCCAGCAGCTGTATTTAATCGCTCACACGCGTGAGCTTTAGAGGTCCGCTAGAGTTGCTGGCAAGGTTAAACCGTAAAGAGACGTCCAGAGGGGACAGAAAATGTTGGACAGCAATGATAGGAAGAGAGATTTCAGCTCTGGCGACGCCGACGTCTGCGCAGCGCCTAGCGAGCTGGCGGCCAGGGGCGCTCGATACGGGAACGTGGTCACGCTTGACAGAGCAGTGCAGCGACTCAGCAAACACCTGCTCTGGGCGGCCGCACTCACTCCGAGAGCCAGTTCGTTTGATTTGCAAAGCAGGGTGCCGTGCTTTGCCTACCCTCCACGGGGGCGCGCCGCCTCCTAGGCACGTCGCCAACTAAAGGTGTCGCCGCGGCGCCAACTCGCACCTCTGCCAACATATGCGCGACTTGTTTTTTTAGTGTGTGGTTCGTTTGCTGTCAATGCTGCACGAGCGTACACCACGTAAGATCGCCTCGAAAGTGCAATGGCTCGTGCATCTACGCTTCCCAGGAGGTCAGTCTCCCATGAGCCATCTGAAAACAAATTTCGCGAGTAAATGTCCAAACGATCGAGGTTCTGCCAGTTCATGGGAGTTTAGCACTCGTGTTGATCACCTCTTACGAAGCTTCGGACATATTGAAATTCTCAGATTAAATCCACTCCCATTCCCCGCCGCCCCCCCCCCCCCCTCCATGTAATTCGCTGCACATCACAAGGAGCAAGGCTACCAATTAGGACAATTTATTTATTTATTTATTTTTTAGAGAGAACGGTTGTGCCCAAAACCAACTACGACAGTCAAGGCTGCTTCCCTTTCTACCGCCCTCATCACTTATTAATGATTATGGACCCCCACATCCTCTCTGTCTCCCGCAGATAAACCAATGAATTAATAAATTTCCAAAAATTACGCTTTTTGCTCTATACGCACAGCGAGGTGGCAGAATGGTTGAGGGGCTGGACTCGATTCCGGGAGGAGCGAGATTCAAGTGGGTCTGGGTTTTTTTTAGACTTTCCCAAGTACTGAAAGCGAGGGTGAGGTGGTTACGTAATTAACGGAATATTAAACATTGGATCAATCTCATATAATTAGCCGCGCGGGATTAGCCGAGCGGCCTGGGCGCTGCAGCCTTGGACTGTGCGGCTGATCCCGGCGGAGGTTCGAGTCCTCACTCGGGCATGGGTGTGTGTGTTTGTCCTTAGGATAATTTAGGTTAAGTAGTGTGTAAGCTTAGGGACTGATGACCTTAGCAGTTAAGTCCCATAAGATTTCACACACATTTGAACATTTTTTTCATATAATTAGGATTAATCACATGTGGTTGTGGTGGTGGTTTTTGGGGGAAGGAGACCAGACAGCGAGGTCATCGGTCTCATCGGATTGGGGAAGGACGGGGAAGGAAGTCGGCCGCGCCCTTTGAAAGGAACCATCCCGGCATTTGCCTGGAGCGATTTAGGGAAATCACGGAAAACCTAAATCAGGATGGCCGGACGCGGGATTGAACCGTCGTCCTCCCGAATGCGAGTCCAGTGTCTAACCACTGCGCCACCTCGCTCGGTAATCACATGTCAAACGGCTCCTGTCCAGAAGCAAATTCTCATCCTCGGGTTAAATACCCAAGAAGATGCAAGTATTAAAAGTTAAAAAAATGACTATCAAGTCATTTTTTTAAAATACTGAAGACCACGTCCCACACTCATGTTTTGAGCCATGGCGAAAAGAACCTCTGATCGAAATTCATATTCACTACAACTAACATTTGATATTCAAATTTGTTGGTTTGGCCAACTCAAAACGAAACCTACATTCCAAAAGTCACATAGAAATAAATCAAATATTGTCCGTATGAATTATCAGTATGCAGCGCAGTGTGAGATGTTATAAAACTTCCTGCCAAATCAAAACAATGTGCCAGACCCAGACTTGAACTTTCGCGGACTGTGGTCTTGCCGTGTGAGCTATCTGAACACGACTTAACCTTTACTTCCGTTATTACCTTTTTCATACTTACAAAACTTCATGTAAGCTCTCCTGCATACCTTGCAGGACTAGAATTCCTGAAAAAGAGGATATTGTGGAGAAATAGCTTACTGACGGCATGGGGGTATAGTTTAAACTACCAGAAAGTATCAAAAACGCTCAGGCTCCACTCCAGAGTGAAAGACTTATTGTCTAACAATCCCCCAGTTTGTGGCTGAACCATTTCTCCTCAATGTCCTGTCTTCCAGGACTGATAGTCTGGCAATGTGCGCAGAACTTCTGTGATTTTTGATCCTAATGGAAGTAAGACTACAAGGGCAGCTCACGACTCGTGCTGGCGTAACTCAGCTGGTAAGAGCATCGCCTGCGAAAGCCAAGGTTCTGTGGATTAGAGTCGCGGTACAGTACCCTGTTTCGATTTGCCAGGAAGTTTGAAGATTTTCAGTGTTCTGTTCTACCTCTACACATGTATGACATCACAGCACACCAAATATCATTGCATCACAAGTCAGAGTAGAATTGCAGTATCGCTAGGTCCATCTCACCCTTCACTCCTCAATCGCATCTCAAAGCTGTCACAGGTGTTCCTATGACAGAATCATTAGATACCATCACAGGGAATCTACTCTGGGCGCAGAAATAGATTAAAATAGTTCCAGTCCTCCAGTTCACCGAGCAGGGTGGCGGAGTGGTTAGACACTGGACTCGCATTCGGGAGGACGACGGTTCAATCCCGCGTCCGACCATCCTGATTTAGGTTTTCCGTGATTTCCCTAAATCGCTCCAGGCAAATGCCGGGATGGTTCCTTTCAAAGGGCACGGCCGACTTCCTTCCCTGTCCTTCCCTAATCCAATGAGACCGATGACCACGCTGTCTGGTCTCCTTCCCCAACCAAACAACCAACCAACCTCCAGTTCAACAAAGGTTTTGGAGAGACTTACCTTGGTGATCCCACAGTCCAACAAAGGGGTTGCCTTGATCATGGAAGGTCCCCTTGATCATCTTCTTTCTAAACCAAAGTTTTGGTTGGGTTTCCCTTGGTCAGTCACCAGTCAAATCAAGGGTTTGTGGAGAAGTTTCCCTTGGCTGTACCCCAGACCAACCAAGCTTTTGATAGGTTCCCTCCCTTGGTCTTCTCCCAGTCCAGTCAAGGTGTTGGGGAGGTTTCTTTGGTGATCCCCTGATCCAAACAAGGTTTTGAGGTGGTTTTCATTTTGTCATTAGGTGAATGCCAGAACTGGGAAACCTCTTCCCAAAGATTCCCAATTGGGACCCTCTGCCTCATTACCAGCCTGTGAGGATATGTGGCTGAAGAGGACGAAGTCTTACAACAGCCCATCGTGCTCTCATGAGTTGGGAATGAAGAGATAAAAAAAAGCCCTCTACTCGGCCCCTTTACCCAGCGCAAGCAGTACTCACGTGAATAGCTTCGGCATGGAGACGGGGTCGTTAAGTCCCCATCGGATGTTGTCGATGACGGAGCCGTCCTCGGCGCGGACGGTGGTTTCGAGGCCCTTGATGATGCCGCGGCCCTGCCCCCAGTAGCGCGTGTGCTCGTACTGGTAGGCCAGCTCCGAGTCGACGCGCATGCGCACGGTGCCGGCGCCGTTGCGCAGCACGGAGTTCGCCAGCACGCGCACCTCGCGCTTGGGGAAGCGTCGCCGCCGCAGCTGCAGCTTCACGTTGCTCAGCTCGTAGCTGACCGGCTCCAGCTCCACCAGCACGTCGCCTTCCGCGTATTCGCGTTCCTCGCCGTCCTGCACAAAAGTCGTCCCTTTCGTAACGCTGCGCTCGCCACAAGTCGCCAGCGCAGGCGCCAACACAGGTGGAAACGACAGAGGCCTAGCGTACCATCCACATCTAGAGGTGTTTCTGTGTGTGTGTGTGTGTGTGTGTGTGTGTGTGTGTGTGTGTGTGTGTGTTTTGAGGACGCCCAACACCGCAAATCAAGGGTTTGTGGAGAAGTTTCCCTTGGCCATACCCTAGACCAACCAAGCTTTTTTCTCTTGGTCATCTCCCAGTCCAATCAAGGGGTTGGGGAGGTTTCTTTGGTGATCCCCTGATCCAAACAAGGTTTTGAGGTGGTTTCCATTTTGTCATCAGGTGAATGCCAGAACTGGGAAATCTCCTCTCAAAGATTCACAATTGGAAGTCCATGTGTTTGTAAAGGGAGGGGGGGGGGTCTTAGGGTCAGAACTACATGATCAGTAAACTCCCTGGCAGATTAAAACTGTGTGCTGCACCGAGACTCGAACTTGGGACCTTTGCCTATCGCGGACAAGTGCTCTACCATCTGAGCTACCTAAGCACGAGTCACGCCCCGTCCTCACACCTTTACTTCTGCCAGTACCTCGTCTCATACCTTCCAAACTTTACAGAAGCTCTCCTGCGAACAAAGGTCCCGAGTTCGAGTCTCGGTCCGGCACACAGTTTTAATCTACCAGGAAGTTTCATATCAGCGCACACTCCGCCGCAGAGTGAAAATCTCATTCTATGTGAGCAGTAGTTTCAATCTTTTTCATTTTCACCTCGAGAGATTAAAGTTATCTGTAATTAATTTTTCTTTGTTTGCAGGTATGTGTGTACAATCCTGATATACCATGAAATACTCGTGCTACAGGAGCACGCTGCTAGAGGAGTCAAAACAAAAGATCACAGCTTTTCTCCGCGTAATAAATGCGCTGCACCGTTTCGTTATGGCTGTGCCAAAGTGCTGTGGCCTGGGTACCTCGATGTGTGCCAGAACTGTAAACATATACCTACAAACGGAAACAAAATTAATTACGTAATTTTTTTTGATGTGATAATTAAAACTCTACGACTGCCGTCTCATACAGATCGGAAACTGAGTACTTTTAGACCAGGAACTAACTGTCGAAAGTGAATATTTTGCTGATTTACGTGTGTTTCATTTTTACGCTGAAGGGTAGAGGCCCAGTTTCCCATTGACGACCCCACATATTTTCAGCCAAATACAGCTTGAAGAAAATAAAACTGGCTTGGAAGGTATTTCATTCACCTTCAGACAGCCAACCCAACCTAATCACCCGCCCTTGGAAAATATTTCACGTACCCAACTGACACCGCTCATTCCTGCACTGGATGAAACGAGTTGGGTTCCCTGCCGCGAGAAGCATGAAATATTTTTCAGGCCAGTTTTATTTTGTCCATCGTGTAGCAGGAAAAGTGGTAATGTATTTGAGAGGGTACTTCCTCTTAAAGAATGTGCTTTACAGGGAAGAAAAACCTCAAGAAGAGAGTTGGTCGGAACCAGCGGATCAGAGTTAGAAATTTTCTTTTTCGATGACAATACGTTTTAGTTTACAAAGTGTGATTGTACAGGTGATGTAACATGACAAGGAAAGGTGCCTGTGATCATTGGAGAGTGCCACAGGGTATCCTAAATTACTCACAACCCACACCTGTTGTGTTAATCCACATAAGTCCACTTGATGGTGGGGGTTTTAACCTCTGAAACGTAAGCTGGAAATAAATAAATGCGTATCCAATAGCCTTCTCTATGGAGTTGGGCCACGAACAGTTACTGTAGTATTAGATAAGAAACTGGAGGCGTCTGAAATGTGTCTTTATCGAAGAATATTATGGATACCACGGACAGATCAAGTCGCAAATGGGAAAGTACTGCAGCGTATGAAGAAATATTTAGAAATACTCTATATTTTCATGGAAATAAATAAATGTGTGTTCAGTATCGTACCCTGTGGGGTTGTGTCATGGACACTTACCGCAGTATTAGGTAAGAAATTGAACGAGTTTGAGATTTGAGTGTATCGAAGGGTATTAAGGATACCATTGAGAGATCAAGTCACAAATGTGGCAATAATGCGGCGTACGAAGAAAGATTTAGAAATTCTCTGTATAATGAAGAGGAAAAAATAACTCGAAAATTTGGGCATATAACGCAAACAACGAATACAACCTCTTGCAACTAATATTTCAAGGAAAGATTGATAGCAGATGTGGTCCAGGGCGGAGAATAGTAACCTGGCTAAAGAACTTAAGCCAGTGGTTCGGACGGAGTACCGAATTGCTGTTCAGAAAAGCCATGGCAAGCAACCTTCCATGCTACTGGTCGTCAGTGTTCTTGCAGGTCAAGGCACTTGAAGAAGAAGAAGGTAAACTTGTTGTTTCATTCGATACTCAGTACGTCACAGACATAAATACGAAGGCCCAGGAAGAGCTTGTGCATCTTTGTGTGTAAGGGAGTAAAGTCGATAACTTCTTGAATATGTGCTGTGCACCTTTCATGACACAAACAACTTGCTTTATTGCAACAGCTATATGTAGTGCAACAAAATGATAGCGACGAATTAGAGGGAATGTAGCGGGTGTCTTGAGGAACAAATAGAGAACAGGAAGAAGACATGTCTGGAAACGGCATCCAACGACACAACAGATCGTCGATATTTCAAGAGTCCTCGCAATGGGCCTGACAGAATTCTGGTTGTCGGTTGATATCGGGGCGTGAGCTCGTGTCACAGCAACACCGGAGAGACCGCTAAGTGTAATAGCGCTAAATCACCTCGAAGTTTGTCAGCATCGTTTTCTTACACGCTGTACACACAGAATGCGGAACAATAACATGAAATTTGGTTTTCATTATTTCATATAAGTATTGACCGAATTTAAAAATTTAAAATGTTACAATGATCTGTTCACTAAGAGATGTAATCCTACGTTAAAAGTTTAACACTATAAATCAAGTGTTAAAATTAGAAATTATATAGATGCCGTGAGGGAAGATAACTTACGGCGCGCAAATTACCCACACTATATGCCTCCAGTATTCCAGAATGAGAGCATTTAGTGACTTTATACACAATTTCAAATCTTTTCGAAAATAATGAAACGAACAAGTTTATCGCTTACTAGATTTTAACTGTTGATGCGGTAAAAGTTCAGCATCAGGCATGACGTTTTAATTTATTATTTCGTTACTACTGACTCTGTTCGCAACATAGTTCGCACCTATTATCCACATACATCACTGGATATAGGCCTACCTGCAAAATTATACCACTGTGCGACGCATAAGATATATGACAGCTTTTCTTAAAACAAATTATCCAGCGTATAGACGAGGACATAAGCTGACTATTGAAATTTTTAACATGATCGTGGTGTTTTCCGATGATCACTGAATATTCTCGGAAACAAACCTATTGTCAAACAGGTCCCATGATCACCTCTTTGTTTCACTGTAAAACTTTGTGTGCCACCTAACGTGTTTCTTGGAAGTGAATATTTCACACTTACTTCGCTTACTAGCCTTAGAATCACAGAGAATTACAAAACTGGAACTATCCGCGAAGTCTGAATTTTTCTATTGTTCCCTTCGTATTATTTTCGTCACATTTATGTCCTGGCGTCTCCATTTTCTGCCTTTTAACGGAAAAAACCGTAAAAATTTAAGTTTTTGTGCTGTCTGTTTTGTGCGTTAAAACCGAAATTGCTTCATCCTATACAAACCGAAGATACTCCTACGATAATTTAACATTACCACTGTTATTACTTGGGTTAGACATTGCCACAGCCTGCAATATACTAAACATTGTCAGTTGTATATAAAGATACAGCGAAAATGTAGTGGTTTTTTTATGTTAACCGGGGACCTAGAAACGACGGAGAGGCTCCGTCGCAGCCGCAGTGGTCCGCAACCCCACGACGACTACCGCAGTCCACTTCACCCCTCCGCCGCCCCACACGGAACCCAGGGTTATTGTGCGATTGGGCCCCCAGTTGACACCCAGGGAACGTCTCACACCAGACGAGTGTAGCCCCTATGTTTGCGTGGGAGAGTGATGGTGTGCGCGTACGTGGAGAACTTGTTTGCGCAACAATCGTCGGCATAGTGTAGCTGAGGCGGAATAAGGGGAACCAGCCCGCATTCGCCGAGGCAGATGGAAAACCGCCTAAAAACCATCCACAGACTGGCCGGTTCACCAGACCTCGACACAGATCCGCCGGGCGCACTCGTGCCGGGGACCAGGCGCTCCTTCCCGCCCGAAAAGCCGTGCGTTAGACCGCTCGGCCAACCGGGCGGGCAAATTTAGTGTTACTTGCAAACATAACACAACACTCGAAAACTAAATTCGTGCATTAGACAAGTCACTAGGAAGAGGTGACTTATTGTTACTCAGAAACACAGTAGTGTTTTGATTCAAAACCGCGTTAAAGGTCCTTTTCCTCCATAGTTCAAAATGCAGTGGTGCGACCGACAGGTGCTATCTCTTGTGCTAGGATTTGGAAACAGCTCCTGTTGTCAGATACAATGAGCTGGCTACCCGACATTTCCCCAATATAGGGTTATTCATAAACAGCGATGTGCTTTCAAATCACGACTGCGCGAAAACTCAAAAGGTACAGAAAAAATACAGGTACAAATTGACACACACGCTTGGAATGACATGGGGTTTTATTAGAACCAAAAAAAAAAGTTCACAAAATGTCCGACAGATGGCGCTGGGCAGCAGAACTGCTACCATGATGGGTGAGAGGTAAGCCGAAATGTTACAGAATCGCATCATCCCCAGCCTGGCTGATAAACACCTGCTGGAACGTACGATGTTTATGGAGGATGGCGCTCCATCCCACATCGCTATACGCGTGAAAGATCTCTTGCGCGCGTCGTTTGGTGATGATCGTGTGCTCAGCCGCCACTTTCGTCATGCTTAGCCTCCCAGAACCCCAGACCTCAGTCCGTGCAATTATTGGCTCTGGGGTTACCTGAAGTCGTAAGTGTATCGTGATCGACCGACATCTCTAGGTATGCTGAAAGACAACATCCGACGCAATGCCTCACCATAACTCCGGGCATGCTTTACAGAGCTGTTCACAACATTATTCCTCGACTACAGCTATTGTTGGTGGACATATTGAGTATTTCCTGTTAAGAACATCATATTTGCTTTGTCTTACTTTGTTATGCTAATTATTGCTATTCTGATCAGATGAAGCGCCATCTGTTGGACATTTTTTGAACTTTTGTAATTTTTTTTTTTTTTTGGTACTAATAAAACCCCATGTCATTCCAAGCATGTGTGTCAATTTGTACATCTCTATCTACATTATTCCGTGACTTATTTAGTTTTCAAATTTATACTGGCTTTTTGATCACCCGGTACACATAGGTGGGTAGAGCACCTCTCCAAGTTTTTAACTCACATTATAAGTGCTTATTATGGGCACGCGGCGAACGTTAAGACGAGCAAAAGAGCACTTTCATTTTATTGAAATCCCTGCTGTTGGTACCCGGCAGGCGCAGCGACAGCAACCCGGTTTGGAGAGCTGTTCATCGAGTTGCGTATCTACAGGCGCGAACTAATTCGGTACGGCACTTCGGAGCAGATGATTTGTCTACATGTCCCGAGACGCCTGCTCCCTAGTGGTGCTCTCTGCAACTACACACGGCGCGTATTACGAAAGGAAACTTGGAGAGAGGTGTCCACCGTAGTTTTCGCGTAGTCGTCTTGTAAAGCCACGGAGGTACTTAGGAGTAGCCCGGCAGCGTTGGGCGAGGCCGGTACCGACCGTGCCCACGACGGTGATGCGGCCGCTGATGCCGGAGACGGCGGCCTTGCCGAGCAGCGCGCGGTCGTCGCCGTGCGGCGGGGCGCGCGCCACGTAGGTGTCGGGGGCGGCGGCGACGGTGCCGGCGGGGGGCGGCACGGTGAACTTGTTCCAGGGCCGCCACACGAGCCGCGCGCCGCCGCCCACCGCCTGCAGCAGCTGGTGGCGCGCCTCCTGGCGCACCTCGCCCAGCAGAGAGACGCGGCAGCGCCCGCCAGACGCCTCGCCGCACACCCACACGCCGTTCACGTTGGCCCGGCACACGCGGCCCGCGCCGCCGTGCTGCTGCTCCTGCCCGGGGTCTGCGGGCACACATTCGTAAACACTGTGAATGCGCCGCGAGAACTGACAATTTGTACCGCGTCGTGGCTCCAGTTTGGAGACACTTTTTCCCAGTAGTCGCCTTATCTATTAGCCATTCTACACTACTGGTCATTAAAATTGCTACACCAAAAAGAAATGCAGATGATAAACATGTGTTCATTGGACAAATACCAGAACTGGCATGTGATTACATTTTCGCGCAATTTTGCTGCATAGATCCTGAGAAATCAGTACCCAGAACAACTACCTCTGGCCGTAATAACGGCCTTGATACGCATGGGCATTGAGACAAACAGAGCTTGGATGGCGTGTACAGCTACAGCTGCCCAAGCAGCTTCAACACGATACCAGATTTCATCAAGAGTAGTGACTGGCGTATTGTGACGAGCCAGTTGCTCGGCCACCATTGACCAGACGTTTACAATTGGTGAGAGATCTGGAGAATGTGCTGGCGAGGGCAGCAGTCGAACATTTTCTGTATCCAGTAAGGCCCGTACAGGATCTGTAACATGCGGTCGTGCATTATCCTGCTGAAATGTAGGGTTTCGCAGGGATCGAATGAAGGGTAGAGCCGCGGGTCGTAACACGTATGAAACGTAACGTCCACTGTTCAAAGTGCCGTCAATGTGAACAAGAGGTGACCGAGACGTGTAACCAGGGGCACCCCATACCATCACGTCGGGTGATAAGCCAGTATGGCGATGACGAATACATGCTTCCAATGTGCGTTCACCGCGATGTCGCCAAACACGGTTGCGACCATCAATGGTGACCTGTATTCATCCGAAAAAATGACTTTTTCCCATTCGTGCACCCAGGTTCGTCGTTGAGTACACCATCGCAGGCGCTCCTGTCTGTGATGCAGCGTCAAGGGTAACCGCAGCCATGGTCTCCGAGCTGATAGTCCGTGCTGCTGCAAACGCCGTCGAACTGTTCGTGCAGATGGTTGTTGTCTTGCAAACGCCGAGACGTGGCTGCACGATCCGTTACAGCCATGCGGATAAGGTGCCTGTCATCTCGACTGCTAGTGATACGAGTCCGTCGGGATCCATCACGGCGTTCCGTATTACCCTCCTGAACCCACCGATTCCATATTCTGCTAACAGTCACTGGATCTCGACCAACGCGAGCAGCAATGTCGCGATACGATAAACCGCAGTCGCGATAGGCTACAGTCCGACCTTTATCAACGTCGGAAACGGGATAGTACGCATTTCTCCTCCTTAGACGAGGAATCACAACAACGTTTCACCAGACAACGCCGGTCAACTGCCGTTTGTGTATGAGAAATCGGTTGGAAACTTTCCTCATGTCAGCAAGTTGTAGGTGTCGCCACCGGCGCCAAACTTGTGTGAATGTTCTGAAAAGCTAATCATTTGCATATCACAGCATATTCTTCCTGTCGGTTAAATTTCGCGTCTGTAGCACGTCATCTTCGTGGTGTAGCAATTTGAATGGCCAGTAGTGTAGGTTCGATAGGAAGTGTCAACGACCATCTGTGGTAAGCCCTTTACTCGTCTGTGTAGGTTTCTCGTAAAAAGAACCCAAGGGAAAGGTACTGTAATTTGGCACTGTTCAACAGAGAAATCAGCGTACTGCTGACAAATACTTAAAATCATAGTTGAAATGAGCATCAATACGAAGCCCCAGATGACGGTCCCTTAGAAATACAAAAAGACTCAAATTCAGCTAAAGGAAGATATCTTGAACAGACTTCGATATCTCAAATGGTTCAAATGGCTCTGAGCACTATGGGACTTAACTTCTGTGGTCATCAGTCCCCTAGAACTTAGAACTACTTAAACCTAACTAACCTAAGGACATCACACACATCCATGCCCCAGGCAGGATTCGAACCTGCGACCGTAGCTGTCCCGCGGTTCCGGACTGCGCGCCTAGAACCACTAGACCACCGCGGCCGGCCTCGATATCTCAAATATATTCTTCGGTTCTTCTATCTGCCGGGCAAGTTGTCGAGTTCAGACAGGACGATTAATGGACCGACCACTCCTCCATATTTTATTATTATTATTATTATTATTTACACAAACTTCACAAGGGCCAGTTCACAGGGGGACACCGGCTTCAAAACGCCCGAAGGAGAGACTTACGGCTGTAGGCCTCCGAAATCGTAGACAAAATCTCAGTGACGATGGAACTTTAAGTGAGCCTTTGAGGCGTGTTAACCTGCCGTAACGGATAAGGCGACTGACAGCAAAAATCAGGGCATCCAAGCTCGACTCATGATGTGCAACAAATTTTGAATTGACATTACACCAAACAGTTCAGATATTCACTTTTATTGTTTACTGTCAATGCAACTTCATTTATTTCATCCTCATTGATCCATACTTTTCATTTCACTGCATTTAAGGGAAACGACGCCAACAGACGTCACTCTTGACAGGGACACCTAGAACGTTGCGGTATTATACGTTGTATTTATTAATCTCTAGTAGTTCAGTTAATACAAAAACTTGTCTACGAGATGAATTTTCAGTGCACATTTATTGTATGCTAACGTTATCTCCGGCATCATGCCTGCAATACCACTCAAACTGTCACAGACTTCTCTTTACTGCCGCAGAAATGTATTTTGCCTCACATCGTGTAGTTTGTAGTATTAATGAGGAAATAACAAAAATTTATTTCCCATAACCATTATATTAGGTGAAATAAATCATTTCCTGATCATTATTGCTCTTATTTCCTCGAAACCACAAGGTATGAGGCATAACGTACTTCTAAGAATGTTGAGACAAGCCAGTCACAATTTGAGTGATATAAGTCTAATGCCCCAAATAACGCTTCCGAAAAGTAAATGTGCACTCAAAATTCAATCGTAGACGAATTATTGTAATAATTAAACTATCATAAATAAATAGAAACAATTTATAATACTGCTTTAGTTAATATTATTACACTGTTGGCATAAACCTACCTAGGCCAGGGTCTTACCACTGCGCCATATTATTCGATAGTACATTAGACGCCACAGGTGTACGAAGTTTGAGGTTTCATCCCTTGTAGTCAAACCATTTCGTATCGAAACTGGAAATATCCTACACCCAAAAAGTGCATGATGAATCCATAGAGTTTAATACTCACGGTTGGTCCTGGCAAGTCAACCCGAATGTTCGGTGTAACAGTACAGTGCATTACTAGACTTGGTCCTATTGGGAGTGACCTGCCCTTTTCGTCCTCAGATCTTTGAACTTATCTAGACTGTCTTGTGGGAAACTACAGTTTGCAACTTTACGTTACTCGCGTACAGAAACCATTGCCACGGAAGAAAGAAGCAATATGTGTTAAAAAGTTCTAGAACCCACTGAGGATTGATCTCTGGTCCTTTGGAGTTTCAGTGTGGCACACAGCGATAGAATCATAATCAAAGTCAAAACTTTGCGTCCGCGTAGGACCCGAAACCATCAAGAGTTCGTTTTCTGAAGCATTCCAATACATCACACGCCCCAATTCATGTGTTCGACCTGTCGCGACCTTTCTTACTTTTGTTAATTCCTCAGGGGCCCTCATTTGTACAAAATACTAGTAATCCATGTAGAACTAACTCACTCATTGTCTTGTGAATGAATCTGGAATTAACCCCAGTGCGAATTTCCGTTGACGGCATATTTAAAATACTGCCAGAATTACCATACTTTGATGAGCTGGAAAAAATAGCAAGACGCACCGGAATCTTCAAATCATAAACCACACATTTAGCCTTTTCTTTCTTGTGTTTTTTTTTATTTCATTTTTTTATGCTCTTGGTGCATAGAAACGACAGGTACAAACACCAGGAAGTCACAATTGTACATCTTTCGTGCTACATACAAATACAGTCATTGCTATTTATGACATACTGTATTTGAAATGACTGTACTCAAGACAAACTGAGTAGGCGCATCTAGATCCAGTATTATACTTCAAAGGGTCAGAATTTCATAAAACCGTTTCTTCAGGCACTGAAACTATTGTACCGAGTCCTCACGGCATCATATGAGAAACGGAGGACATATTGCCCGTCCGCTTGGAAACTGTGTACAGTACAAACACGAATGATATGACCGTTCATGGGATCAAAGAGGCCACGTTTGAAGAGAAAACGTGACACGCTGTGAAATATTCACAAATATACGCCCTTGTGGTATTTACACTGTGGTGTTTGTGTGTATGGAAACAGAGGTATTGCTTCAGCAGACTGGATGGGAAATTGATCGTATTTTGTTTGGAGAGGTTTCATTTTGCCCGTCAGTCACGTTCTGCAGAGCGTGCTGGAGGGACGTGGCATATTTTTCTGCTATAATTATCAAAATTTGTTTCAGTGCCTTAGCAGTAGAGAGCACAGGTGCTTAACAGAACTGGAATCTCTGAAATCCAGCAAACAACTATCCATTTGCAAGAGCTTTTTTCCTCTTCTGACAGTCTAATCGGTACGTGCAGGAAAAAGCCTCAATGCAAACGGTTAGTACCACACATAAAATTGGTGCGATCTTTAGAAACTGGGACTATTATGGATCTCTAAAATATTTAGATCGTTACATAGAAACACTGGATGTTAAACCCTCGCACACAGTCCAGAGTAAGTGCCGAGGAAAGAGCACAGTGCAAAAAATTCAACACTAAGAAAAATATTGTTGTGTTTAGAGGGCGTAACTCCCACCCGGTTATTGTTACGAACGAACTACCTTTTCCCCACTACAGCTGTGAATGGTAATATGTACGAGGCTCATTCTAAGTCATGGCAATTATGGTATATCTTGCGATAATATGGCAACATGAGAATTCCACGATGTGCACTGAACCGGTAATGCAGTGTGTATCTGAATGCCAACGTAAATAGGGTTCCACTACAGGAGGTCATGGCACACGATGAAATGAAACACGCGCATTGGAACTCTGTGTAAATTTGTTGTGCTCGAGTACAAATGGAAAAAAAGTTCCCCAATGCGTTGGCAACGATGGGAAAGGCGATGACTGCCATTAGCATTGCCATCAGTGTGTGCCACTTGTCGCCGAATTGCCGTGAGGATATCCACCCTGTCTGCAAAGCGCCTCCCACGCAATGGTTTCTTCAGTTGTGAAATGATATCGATTCGCATGGACTGAGGTCTGGTGATTAGCGTGGATGGGGGAGGATATCCCACCCCCAACGTTGTGCACAATTATTGATTACGCCTGTAGTTTTCGACGAAGTATAAATCGCAGATGGTACAGCAGAAAGTTGCGGTAGCATTGGGCATTGATAGCGTGGCCGTCCCTAACAGGGTGACGCTCCAAAATACCGCGGCTGTCATACACCAAAATGAACATGACATTTGGGGGTGATGGCCCATCAACCACAGCTGCTCGTAATTCCGTATGACACTGAGTAGCATTTCTGCCAGCGAGAACGGCAATTTTCACGTATGCTCGCTGTTCCACTCTGCTTATATCCGTCTTGTAAAATGGCCAAGCTCACACTAAGTGTTTCAGGCGCTGGTACCGAGCCATCCTCGCATGCGGTCGCGTTCAGTCGGTTGCTTTCGGTACTGTTTGCCGCGGGCTTTCAAATGGTTCAAATGGCTCTGAGCACTATGGGACTCAACTTCTGAGGTCATTAGTCGCCTAGAACTTAGAACTAGTTAAACCTAACTAACCTAAGGACATCACACACATCCATGCCCGAGGCAGGATTCGAACCTGCGATCGTAGCGGTCTCGCGGTTCCAAACTGCAGCGCTTAGAACCGCACGGCCACTTCGGCCGGCCCCGCGGGCTTTTCAATGTATGTAGTCTGATAACGGCGATACCACATGTTCGCACGATATACCACGGTGTTATGACTTATGAAATTCGTATAAATAACACGTCAGTGAAAAACTGGAAGCCGCTGTTCCCCATAAAATCTGAAACAACCAAGAATTGGTGTTCATTGTAATGCTTTGTTTACAGCAGCCTTTAGTAGAGAATTGTGTTCCGAAAGGCATCGTGCTCATCTAATAGCAGAGGGACACTCATTTATTTGGAGGGTTGACTTTTGTGCACAGTAGTTTTCGTGCTTGGTCGCTCCGTATACCGCGTACAGCGGAAGCCCTACGCCGTGGGTAGTCTTGACCGACGCGCCTGCCATCTACCGTTGCTGGTCGTTTTATTGTCTCGTGCTGGGGCCGGCTTTTTGTAAGCAGCCTGGACGACGCACAGCAGGAAGTTTCCTGCTCCACCGGCGGTCCCCCCTACGGCGAGCTGTTGTTTTGTTTTGGTTTACTTATTTATTTTTTTCTCGTTCTACCTAGGATGTGGTTACCTCAGTGCTTACTTTTTTGTTCGCAATGGCGAAAATGACCGGTCTTATCCCGAGCTCTTTGCCGCCTGCTCTTTGTTGCTTCCATTACAGAACACGAGTAGCGATGCGGAACAACTTCAAACGTTTTGTAGGCTGAGAGAGTACTTGCGGCGAGGTGTCCCGTTATTACGGCGTCCTCTTACTTAGGCCGGTTCCGCGGCGCGGTTGAAACAGCCCATCATTTAGCAGTACACGTGTTACGGTGTCCAGTACAGATGAAAGGGCAAATCGCAGACTGTTAGGGTCAACTTATTCTGATGACGCAATAACAGCTTACATTTCACGTTTATGGCTCGGTGCCTGTCAGACTACAAATCCAGAGGTTTGGGATCGTAGTACCGATGCTTCTAGTGATAAAGTTTGCGCGAGTACTCGGGTACTTTCACTGCGCCTCTCTGGTTGAAGAGAAGCGGACCGACGCCATAAAGGTCTTCCGTGGTGGCCATCCGCAAACCGTGACTGTTGTTCGATCCTCCTCCCCCAGTCATTTCAGACGTTTAACCGGCCGTTACTCACACAGCAGGCAGCCTCTAGAGGCAGTGCTGTTCTGCCAACTACCGTCTCTTTGTTCTTTCAGCTTTTTGGCAGCACTCACCAGACTCACAGCTTAGCCTTATGAGATTTCGAATGCGCCTTTATTCAGATCTGGAAGCTTTGGAGTATTGGTGTTTTGTACTGTATGGCGCAGTGCCTATGTGTCAGACTGCATATCTAAAAGTGTGTAGTTAAAATCTTGATCATCATTAGGATCTTTTATGTCCTTTATCAGTTGTTTCAGTTCTGACAATGATATGTATATGTGAAAAATGACAGGTTGGTCTGTAGTTTGGCGTCAGTGTTTAAGTGTAGGCCTGCCTGGGGTATTCCAGCAGTACCATGCCTTCCCAAGCACTACAGTGTTTTAACCAACTTCAGGTTGGGGACAGCTTTATGTTTATTACATGCTTACATGTGATTCATTTCCACTGTTAAGTAGTAAGACCATTGTCCTCACACGTGACTGATATGCGGATGCGACGTGGTCCAAGAAGAATTATTATCTGCACAATTTTTCTTCGTCGCCTGTAGGAGGCTGTAATGGGAGAGGAGATAGTTCACTACTGGTCTAAGGGGAACGGTAATTGTCAGTTCCTCCCACTAAAACTGAAATTGTTCACCTAATAGCAACTTTGGCTGACTCTTACACAGAAGATTACAGCAACCACCACTCTTTATAATGCTATTTATTTACTTAAATAGTACCGTTACTGGTTTCGAACAGATAGTTTCATCTTCAGACGGCTAGTTCACATTTTACATTACATTTTGAGTTTTGTTCCCACATCTTACGAAACTTCCTTGGGGTGGTGATGCCAATGAAGAATCTGCGCCATTACGTTCCACTGCAGGTTGTTTATCATCTTGCAACATCGGAAACTGTATAATGCACTTTTTTGTAACGCACCACACACACACTTGGTATCACCACATCGAAGAAGTTTCGTCAGATGAGGAAACAAAACTCAAAATGTAAAGTAAAACGTGAACTAGCCGTATGAAGATGAACCTGTCAGTTCGAAACCGGTAACGGCGCTAAGCGCTATGTAATTAAATAAATAGCACTATAAAAAGAGGCTGGTTGCTGTAATCTTCTGTATACGAGTCAACCTATATTTTGTACACAGTCACGGGCTCAATATGCCAGTTTTTGACAAAATAACAACAAACAAACTACTGCGCTCATTATCAAAATACACTGTTTGCCAGAGGTAACATTTCTACCAGGAATCGCGAAGGTGAAAGTTGTGTACAAACTTGTAGGACGGACGCAGAGTCAGTTCGAGAACATTACTTCACACAAGCGACATATCATTTGTCACCTCTCTCCAATCAAATGGACTTTGGCGCCAGCTTAGTGAGTATCGCTTGTACGCCGGAATAAATTGACAGACAACAGACAGAAATAGTGCACCGTCAACGATGAAATCATCGTATTGCATTGTTGGTCGGAAGACTCCTTCTGGGATAGTTCCACCACCTCTTTCTACTTGATGCCACTTCGGCGACTTGCTCATCTTTTCGTTAAATATGAGATGAAATAATTAGGACAACTTAAACACCTAGTCCCCGAGCAAAATAAGCCTTCGACTCGGGAGGGAATCGAACCCAGGACCCCGCGATCTAGAAGCAGCGGCGCTCATAACTAGATCACAAGCTGTGAAGTATACGAGTAGTGTGTTTAATTGCACATCAAAGGTGTATCATGTCTTGTCTGTTTGGTGGTATGCAGAGGTGGGATGACGGAGACATCATGCTTCAAAACAATCTCAACAGAGATAGCGGTAATTTGATATACTGCCTGAAGTCGCGTTCATTTGAGTGGAATGACGTTCTGAACGCAGTGAAGCTAAATCTGTAGCCAAATGCAGTGTCACACCATATGGAGATTGTGCTCGCTTCAGAGGTACGACATTCGACTGTCAAACAGAACTTCATCATTCGCATTTGTGACTGGCGTGTGGAGCAGAGGCGTCCGTGTACAATTCTTAAGTCACCAAACTAAGAGTATTATACTGGGTTAAAGGAGTGAAAATATCTGCACAGTGTACTCGAAGTGGGGACATGCGACGCTCTTAGATGGTTAAGCATAGTGTATTCCATTTAGTTTCATTAAACTTTTCTGCACGTATAGTTAATACAGTCGTCCAAACGACACTCGTTTTGGAACACTACGATGAGGAAAGAAGACAGGCCGCACTTCATTATATCTAATTAGCAGTTACGACAATGGAGTATAACATTAGGGATCGATGTGCTAGTTTCAAAGACATTTGTAGCAAACTGATTTTCGGCGCTCTCTTTTCTGGTTTTCTTTGGTACATAAGATACAGTCCAAATAAGCATTACAAAGCTTGGCAATGTCAGTCATTAAAATGGGTTCTTATTACCCTCTTAACAGTCTTAAGTCGTGAAAAGAACTAACGTTGAATATGGTTTCACATACAAACCACCTCACACAACCCTCGCGTCTCTGTAGTTGGAATCGCTAACGCACGCCTGGGCTGTGGCGCTCGACTCGGAGGTAAGTGTCTTCGAATCTTGGTGGTGAAAAGTTTTCACTGCCAGTAATTGGGTGACAAGGGGATGAGAGTTGGTGGCGTGAAGTTCCTGATCACCAGTCTTTGCGCCAATGTCTCATGAAGTGAGGGCATGTGAACTGTTGATAGTGGTCCGTCCGTTGGATGTGGTTGGTTGGTTGATTTGGGGGAGGGGAACAAATGGCAAGGTCATCGGTCCCATCGGATTGGGGAATGGCGAGGAAGGAATTCGGCCATGCCCTTTCAAAGGACCCATCTCGGCATTTGCCTGAAGCGATTTAGGGAAATCACGGAAAACCTAGATCAGGACGGCCGCATGCAGGCTTGAAACGTCGTCCTGCCGAATGCGAGTCCAGTGTGCTAACCACTGCGCCACTTCGATCGGTGATGGATGTGGACTCCAAGCTCGGTGGCCTGCTTGGTGCTATCCGAGAGTAGTAGGCTATGTACTGGCACCGGCTTCAACCCTCTCCCTTCCCTGCACCACTATAACACAAACCCAAAACTGAACTGTACAAGCACAGGACGCAGATACAACTTGACTCTTATGACAGGTAGAAGCGAGGCAACGGTGACCCACGTCCACAGGACCAAACCAAGAGCAGCGATGTAGGTTTCCTGCATGTGCTCCTCTACGCCCATTTCCTGAGTATGGGGCGCATTTGAATCTTTGACAACCTCAAACCCCTATTCCTTCCACCTTCCCCCAACTCGTAAAAAAAGAAACATTCTCATGTTTAAAATGAGGCTCTTTGGAACTTGTAGATAGCTGTCTCGTGAACACCGCGGCCACGCTACACTGTTCGTTAGTGATAGTACTCAGTATCATGAGCTTAGCAGTGACAGTCGCTACTCACGGACTACGGGGCTGTTCTCTGCGCTGATGGTGTAGTTGGGCATCTTGGAGCCGGTGGCAGGGATCCAGTGCAGGGTGGACGAGGTGACCATCTGCAGGCCGAACTTGCTGTAGAGCAGCACGCTGTCCTCTGCAGACGCCAGCGCCAGGGCCGACAGCAGCGGTAGCAGCCACCGGAACCTGTCACCAAACACACAACCCTGCAGCCCAGCTGGTCCACTTAAAGCAGCGCAAAGCTTGCAAGCCTAATAAATGCAGTAACATCATAAATTTAATAAAAGCATTAAACTGATTCACATTTGGAATGAAGCTGATGGGAATAAAGTTTTGCCTTTCATGTTGTAATGTCAGTAGCTGTGAATTGTAGACAGGGTTCCTTTGTAATACAGTACACATCAGATACCATCCTGCTTAAGCACGGCCGATCGACAATTAGAACTCTCTGGAAGTCCGTCGTTATATGGGATGGTTGAGGGACTTTGGCTGTTCAGTATGAAACGTCAAATCAAAAACGCCTTCAGCCGCCCAAATTTCAAATTTTATTTTACTTATGTGACCAGTTTCGGCTTTTCACTTCCCCATGTTCGGGCCCGTGTGTAAAGACAATAATAATAACAACAGTGAATACTGCATACCAAAAGAGGTGGTGTGAAATTTGAGTAATGTATTACACGCAGTGGTAATATGTAATAAATATTTAACAAAAACCAAACTATATAGGGTATGACATCCAAGTCAGTGATATACTGCGTATGCATTGCAGTACTTTTCTTTAGACTAGCTTTAAATTTTGCTGGCCACGGTGGCCGAACGGTTCTAGGCGGTTCCGTCCGGAACCGCGCGACTGCTACGGTCGCAGGTTCGAATCCTGCCTCGGGCATGGATGTGTGTGATGTCCTTAGGTTAGTTAGGTTTAAGTAGTTCTAAGTTCTAGGGGACTGATGACCTCAGATGTTACGTCCCATAGTGCTTAGAGCCATTTAAACCATTTTTCACTTCAAAGTTTACAGTTTGCTGTATTACCTAGCTACACGCCTGCCTTGCAGCAGACTTTCCATTTGTTAACGTTAACTATGACTTCTTTCACATGATATTTCAACACTTCCTATTTAGTAGGATTTCGTTACGGTGTATTACATTAGCCTTCACAGTTTAGTTGATTACAAATGTTTGTAGCCGACCGGGGTGGCCGAGCGGTTCTAGGCGCTACAGTCTGGAACCCCGCGACCGCTACAGCCGCAGGTTCGAATCCTGCCTCGGGCATGGGTGTGTGCAATGTCCTTAGGTTAGTTAGGTTTAAGTAGTTCTAAGTTCTAGGGGACTGATGACCTCAGATGTTAAGTCCCATAGTGCTCAGAGCCATTTGAATCATTTTTTGAAATGTTTGTATGAAACAGGTGGCACCTTATGAATCTGTGAATGATAGATTGTATTTACGTAACATTATATTCTTGTTTTATTAGGTTCTTATTACTATATGGCACATGGTGATACAGGTAGTTAACGTGGGGTTGACCTCCAATATGTGGTTTCACATTTCACTTTTATATAGCAACATTTAAAGATTGTGCTCATCTGTACATAATTGAGATTGTTTTGCTTCAGTTGTTTCACGAGCATTGACGTTAGCGTTACATACTAGTTGTTTGTCAATCTGTGCACCGCAGTTATGTATGTATAGCATGTAATTTTGACTTCCCAGTTGTAGGTTCGCATTACTATTATGCGGTATATACAGTTTGTCCCTAGTTTATATTCATAAAGTGTGCAACTGTTCTCTTGTTTTATTCCTTATTTGTCTTTGAGTTTGATATCACTCCCTGTACAGTTTGGTTTTTGTTAGTTGTTTACTAAAAATTACCGCTGTCTATAATTGATTCCTTAAATTTTACACCGCCCCTTTGTTGCGGAGTGCGCATGGTTATTATTTTTGTCTTTACATAGAGACCTGAAGCAGGCATATTAAAACACCGAAACTGATCGCATAATTAAAATAAAAATTGAAATTTAGACTAGTGAAAGTGTTTTCGATTTGACGTTTTTGTCAATACGAAGTGACAAAGCATTAACGTAGCTGGTAGGTAGAACTTACAGTGACTGCAAACCATATTATTACGGTCACTCACGTGGCAAAACGGATGACGTCCCATTACTAGCGTAGTTTAAATAATGGACAATTCATAGGTAGTTCTGTTTAGAAAAAGGGAAAGAAAAAGATGACTTATTTATTCTGACGCACTATGTTGTTTATGAGTATTATTATTCGGGCACTGAAATAACTTGTGATTGTTGAAATAGATGCTGAGTGGCAATAGCAAGAATTCGTCTAGACTGTAGCTTTTACAGAAGTCGACCGGCTGGGGTGGCCGAGCGGTTCTAGGCGCTACAATCCGGAACCGCGCGACCGCTACGGTCGCAGGTTCGAATCCTGCCTCGGGTATGTCCTTAGGTTAGTTAGGTTTAAGTAGTTCTAAGTTCTAGGGGACTGATGACCTCAGAAGTTTAAGTCCCGTAGTGCTCAGAGCCATTTCAACCATTTTTTAAGGAAGTCGAACGTGGACAGGAAACGATCGAGAGTAGAAGAGAGTAGAAGCTTTTGAAATTTGTTGCTACAGAAGAACGCTGAATATTAGATTGGTAGGCCAAGTAACTAATGTGTGTGTGGTGTGTGTGTGTGTGTGTGTGTGTGTGTGTGTGTGTGTGTGTGTGTGTGTGTGTGCGTGCGTGCGTGAAGGAATAACAATCGTAGAGGGAGATCTAGGCTCGAATATAGTCAGCAAAGGCAAGTGATTGCTGGCTGGACTAGTTATGCAGCTATAAGTAGACATGTACATGATAGACAAGCGTAGAGACCTGTGCCTCTACCCGTTCTTCGGACTGAAGATCGCAACAACAGTGTTGTTTTAGTAGACAGCTTAGAAAGTCAAACATAGGTATCGTTGTTAGAACGTAAGTCGTCAATTCAGAAGCGGGTCAAGGGCCACCGTGGAGAAGCCCCGGGCCTGCACTGCTAGAGGCGGCGGTGAGTCACGCTGCCCCCTGCCCACGGGCCGAGCCAGTTACGGCAGCCGGCGCTTCCCGGTCTTTAAACCGCCGCCCACCAAGCCTGGCCTTGCTAGCGTCCTGCCGGAATGGCTTTCCGATGACGAAGGAGAAAAGGGGAAACCGCTCCGCTGAGTAGTTTTCGTGGTGTCCGGGCTTCCTCGTGCGGAACCGAGACAACTTCCGCGAGCGCAGAGGTTGCGGGGATCCGTGACGCAGCCTTCCCCGTTTGGTGCTGCTATTTTGGTTCGTGTACGCGTGCTGTGGTCAAGAACTTAACTCCATTCAAGAGAGCAGCAACCTGACTAAATGCTTTCCTGCACTATCATCGCCTGATCTCTGATATTATCATTATACGACGAGACGCTGCAAATGAAACGCAGAAGAAAAAGCATGTCACCATCCACGGTCCATACTGTGCCCACTGTTACAGGCTTTTATGCGGTTCCTATCGCGTGCAAACCAAATACCGCTGCAATGTGGCAATGTACCACGAGTCTCACGTGGTTAATTAGATCCACACCTTCCGTTTTCAGTGAAGCGTGACATTGTCGGGAAGGAGACAGCGGCCTTAATGTAAATTATTGAATAAAAACATTTTAATGTTAAAAAACTTTGTATGCCGAGGCCGCAATTTTCGGTATACAGTTAAAACACGATGACTAGTTTCAATTGTTTTCTACAATCATCTTCAGATCAGTCAAATCGTAAAAATGCGGTCAACATGCATTGAAGAACATTATACGCGAGTTACTTTTGGCGTGTCTTGCCAAGCAGGTCGGTCTCGCGCCATTTTATTTTTAAATTTCCATTTGTGCACATTTTATATAGATGGCTATTTTATACGCCATGCTGGATCAGTCCGTGTAAGCCAGACTGTGGAACAGCTGACAACTCTTGTACAATTGAAAATCACAGGTATGTCTTGCAAGTTTTACTAATGCAACTGCCAACTTTCCTTCTTCATTACCGTAATCTTGCGAGGTTACCGTTTACAACCTGGCTCGCCCACGACATACTATCATAATCTTGTTGGCCCATAATACGAATGCATTTCGTTGCATGACTAAAGCTAATTGTGTTTTTCAATGCATATTCACCGATTTTCTGCAATTTGAGCAATCCGAAGACGGTTGTAGAAAACAGCCGAAACTAGTCATCGTGCTTTAATTTTATACTGAAAATTGCGGTGTACGCATAAAAGGCTTTTTACTTTTTATTTTATTTTATGAACTTTCGTTTTCAATATCCACTGGCTTTTAACTTCTGTTAGTTAATGTGATTTTCACCTCTGGGAATACTTTCGCGAATTTGAAAAACGTCAAATGGCACTGCCATCTGTATTTCACCACACTGTAGATATCTCTTTCTCCTGGGTGGATGAGAGGATCCTCAGATCAGTGAAGCACAGGTGCACACGACTTCGACTGTGGTCGGGCACATCGAAGTAATGTGATGTTCATTCCTTATTTCTCATAAGAACTATTTTATTCTTTCTTTTCTTACACAGCTACGTATTTCAAGTGCTGCGTCCGTGTGGCAGTTCACGATCACAGCTGGCAAGATCCGTGCTTCGCGTTAACCACATTCCTCTCAAACCACAATACGCTTAGAACGTAGTTTCTCATCGTCAACTGGTCAGATGAAGTTCTGTTCGTCTACATTGATCGCGCCGCGCGGGGTTGCCGATCGGTCTGGAGCGTCTTGTCATGGTCCCCGCGGCTGCCCCAGTCGTAGGTTCGAGTCCTCCCTCGGGAATGGGAGAGTGTGTTGTCCTCAGCGTAAGTTAGTTTAAGTAAGATTAAGTAGTGTGTAAGCTTAGGCACCGATGACCTCAGCAGTTTGGTACCGTAAGACCTTACCACAAATTTCCAAATTTTTACATTGATCGCTGCTACACGCCGTTAATGTTTTAAATCGTGGTTAGTAGTTTTAATAAAAGCCCAAAGAAGATAATAATATATTTTTATTCGTTACTATTCGTCTAGGTAACACGTTGTAGTTGTTGAAAATACGAGACCAGATCGTTAACTTTTGCATGCAGGTTTAAAGAGGTCAACAGGTCCCTGTCACAGCAGGCGACCTTTTCTCAATCGTGACAGTTTATAATGAAAAACAACTAGTCTTCTGCAACTTCTCTTTGATAAGTGGTACTTATACTTAAACTGAATCGCCACGGACGGCGCCGTGAATATCACCAGGTTCGTGGAAACCGTCCTAACGATCATACAATATTTTTAATATATTTCCGAAAATCAGCAAAATGGCATCACAAGTTTTCATTTCGTTTCAGTCTATTACATGTGCGAGCAGCAGCGGAAAAATTCTCGCTAGATGTTGTTATAGTCATTGCTCCCCTGAAGATGCCCAGCTCTTTTTTTCCGCCCTGGAAACATTCATAAACTGTACCACAACGTTACTAATAGCCTACACCTCGCTACCGTGGTTGCGTTTGTGCTTGTTCGGATACTCAGGAAATTTATACATAACTCGAGTGTTTGCCCAGGATGCTGTTCCAACGGAAACGTGGTACCGTCTGTGCTGCTCCTACTGGTAGATTCTGTCGACGATCATCACGATGTCACCTTTCGATTTGCAGGTCGGCGCAATTTCCATAACATAACGATCTGCGGAGATGGCGTGGAAATTGCCTCCCCCTTTCGTGTCGTGTTCTGTCGATAGCCCTGCTCTCGTCACGACTGGCTCGTCACCAACTGCTGACTCCGTCGCCCAGACACGTACAACATTCGCGCGGTCGGCGCTGAAATGGACTCGACCAGCAGTATATTCGAAGAACTTTCAGCATGCAGATGTAATCTTCGCTAAGTAATTTAGCCACAACTTACAGTTTAGTTTACAACCAGCTGTGAATTAGTTCCGTCTTTTCTCTTCGAAGCGTCGGAAGGAATAGTCAACCGTAATTGAGAAGCTACAGTCTGAGATTTCGCCACAACGCTGTCGTTCGAAGAAGAGTAGGGGAACTGAAAGCCTAACTCAGAGTACTTTAAGCGGAATTCAAACTCCATCCCTATTGACTACGAATCCAGCGTCTTCACTATTGCACAAATTTCTTTCACGAAACTGGAAGACGCATTCCTTTCAAAATCAAAAGCGAGAAGAGGAACATTGTGTAGAAGAGAGTGCAGCATTAAAATCCATTGTGTGGTTGTAAGTTGAGAGACATGCAAACTATTTTGAAATAGAAACTGCTTCGCATCAACCTCGTTAAGTCTCAAGTTTTCTTCAGAAGCAAGTTTAGCTTTCCTCAGTTTCAGTGCTAACGATAAGAACAAACTTCGTGCGAGTGCTCTGAACCCTCTGAAACCTGTACATGGAATTGAAAAGTTTTTGAGACAAACTTGTCTTGGGGAACACCTTCTGTTGGAGATGAGATGTTCGCTGACGCTACCCGTAGAGGCTAGGCGTCGTTTAAGACTGATTATGCCCCTGTGAGGTGGCAGGGCGTAGGCACTCTGCAGCACTCGTATGCATTGTATGTTGACTACAATTCAGTCATCTACTGCGCTTGAAAGGCAATAGGCCGAGCAAAACTGAAATTCCTGTTTCCCTTCTAAAACAACTTTATCTGTGTAGAGAAACTCATTGTTGGGTCTTTTTAAATAATTCTATTACTTTACTGGGGTAAATAATACGCAGCACACCTGGTCAGTAGAGTCTGCTAGTTCGGTGAAGTCTCGTCACCCCAGGACCGGCGAATACCAAAGGACACCTAGCGTCGCTGGGAAATGTCAGCAAACATTTTTCGTCTCTACTGAAGGTTGTTCACGATGACTTGATCTATCACCCCTAGATGTTTGTAGCGTTGTAACAACCTGTATAAGTACATTGCAAGAGAATGGGCCTCGATTTGCTCTGACTTGCACAATCTTCCGAGCAGGAAGATATTAACTTGGAATGAACCACATTTGGTGTCTTTCCTTCTTTACATATTATCCAGTGAGGGACTACAAAATTATTGTGTCTGTAAGGTATGCGTTTGATCCATAAAAACATTTCTTTGAACGACCGAATACCACCCATTAAATTTCTACGTTTTACAGGTCATAACTTAGTCACCGCGATATACTGCTGATTTATTATGAATGTGCGAGAAATTTTACTGCGTCGTGCCAATTCCAGTGAGGTAGATCAGTTACGTCAGTTCGCTTGTAGGGTACGCTAGAGACTTGCACGTTACTGCTTTGATTTAGTCTCGATTATTCAACCATAAGGCAGCGCAAAAGATCCCTTATAAATAGATCTCGTAACTCTTTCCGTTATTCTCTCTCTCTCTCTCTCTCTCCCCTTTTCTCTCTCTCTCTCTCTCTCTCTCTCTCTCTCTCTCTCTCTCTCTCTCTCTCTATTTCAACTTGTGCCTTTAGAATATTCAAAACATACATATATATTATTAGTAAACACAGCTAATCAGCTGTTTTTATTTATTATCATATTTGCGTTATGTTATCGATGTCAGAGCTGTTCAACTCCATCCCCAGACGTCCAATGCCCATATGAATAGTGTGACACAGTAATCACCTGTTCCTCTAACATTTGCGTGGTGGGCCATCTGTTGTCATGCAGTGTATTTCACTAATACGTAGCCTGCAATGAAACGTAACGGCCGGCCGAAGTGGCCATGCGGTTAAAGGCGCTGCAGTCTGGAACCGCAAGACCGCTACGGTCGCAGGTTCGAATCCTGCCTCGGGCATGGATGTTTGTGATGTCCTTGGGTTAGTTAGGTTTAACTAGTTCTAAGTTCTAGGGGACTAATGACCTCAGCAGTTGAGTCCCATAGTGCTCAGAGCCATTTTTTGAAACGTAACGTGTTGGGTGTTTGAAAAAGATCCATGCGATCTGACGAGACTATATCTTCTGTCGGCTGAGCAGGCCTTCACGTCCACCTCGCCCTGGACTGCGCTACGGTGTGCCGAGTCCTGGAAACAGCGGCGCCCTCGCGTGCTGTGGCCCTGTTACGGACGGTGGGCAATGCCCCTCCAGGGAGAGCGGCTTGCCCTTCAGAGCCCGTGAGAAATCGCTCCGCCGGTCGTTTCCGGACCACGTGGCTGCATTCCAATTACGCGGAGTGCTCCAGCGTCCAGGTATCGCGCGGCTCAGTGGTGAGCTGTAGGCGGGCTGCTCTTGCAAATTCCGATGCTAATTAAGACAGGCGGAAGATATCGAAGCGAATGTAGCGTCCTTTCTGACACAAAAATAACTATAGTAGCTACTTTTAGAAAGAGAACTCACATTGCAACCATGGTGTATACTGTATCTTTAGATTTTTATAAATTGCTAAGGGCACAGTTTTGGACAAAAGCATTGAACCTCGTAAATGAATCGTCGGGACCATACGGCATTGCCACTGGGGCAACAGCTTACTATAAACGCCAATTATTAAATGTTCACGCTGCTATGAAATGCAGCCAGATTTGCTGCCCTGAAGCTGAAGAAATAGACGTTTCATGTTCTCCTCATCTACTAACTGTCATGAAAGATCTATCTAACATGATAGGAGATTTTCTTGAAGATATATGGAAGAAGGATATCTGGCGTCTATAACTTTGCTGGAGTAGTGGTTAGTGAAACTTCCTGTGCAGATTAACACTGTGTGCCGGACCGAGACTCGAACTCGGGACCTTTGCCTTTCGCGGGCAAATGATCTACTGTCTGAGCTACCCAAGTACGACTCACGCCCCCTCCTCACAGCTTTACTTCTGCCAGTATCTCGTCTCCTACCTTCCAAACTTTACAGAAGCTCTAAAGACTGTGTGCTGGTTAGTACCTGCGGAACTATTGGCGCCGCTGGCGCAGATTAATGCCTTGTTAAATGAACTGTTGAATGTTAAGTCGCAGGCTACTTGACCTCAGTTCTTGCAGTCGCTTCTTTGCCCTTAATTATATTTATTTTCTGCAAAAGTAGATGACATCTTTTCAAATTAACAGCACAGTAGGCTTATCTTTCTCATTCTACAGTATAATTCCATACATCAATAGAACCAGAAGCGCCAAGCCGTGTTGTTGCTGTCGATCGCACGAAACCAGAAAGGTGAGCAAACAGGGTTCCCATTTTAAGTGCCTGGCAGAGGGTTCATCGAACTATCTTCACAATAATTCCGTGTTACTCCAGTCTCGAACAGCACGAAAAAAAAAAGGAACGAACACCTATATCTTTCGGTGCAAGCTCTGATTTCCCTTATTTTATTATGATGGTCGTTTCTCCCTATGTAGGTTGGCGTTAACAATATTTTCGCATTCGCAGGAGAAAGTTGGTGATTAAAATTTCGTGAGAAGCTTCCGCCGCAACGAAAAACGCCTTTGTTTTAATGATGCCCTTCGCATATCCTGTATGATGTCAGTGACACTCTCTCGCCTATTCCTAGTTAATACAAAACATGCTTCTACTCCTCAAACTTTTTCTTTGTTCTCCGTTAATCCTATTTGGTAATAATCCCAGACCGCGCAGCAGTAATCCAAAAGAGGACGGACAAACGTAGCCTAGACAGTCTCTTTAGTAGATAGGTTACATTTTCTAAGTGTTCTGCCGATAAGACTTAGTTTTAGCGTGCTTTCTGTATTACTACCATCATTGTAGTAATTCTAATTTTGTCCATAGTTGTCGCTTTCTGTTAAATGCTGATGCTCTAGAACTACGTAGTAGCTTTACCCAATAAGAATACACAATAGCTGGCGATTGAAGCTGCTAATGTTATTAATAAATATAACTGAAAGTAACTGGTTACTATATCTACTCATCAGTCACTTCAGTTAAGCACATTTTACATGGCAGCCACCTACTTATTACTCTTATAAATAACGGTGGCTATGACGAATGCAGACTTGCACAAATTGCCTAAGACAACAAATCCTCTTTCCGACAAATTTGCTTACTTCAGCTTGTAAAAAGTGCTGTAAATTTAGAAGAAAAATGAGTGTAAAGAAAATTGTTCGAAACAAAGAGATTGTATCTACACTTTATGTATCAAAACGCTGGATAATGTGAGGCGGTAGCACCGAAAGAGGCGGAGCAGTGCTAGAACATCGGACTCGCATTCCAGAATATGATGGTTTAAATTCACGTCCGGTCGTCAAGATTTAAGGTTTACATGGTTTCTGTAAATCGTTAAAGGAAGAAAAAATCACGACCGATTTCCTTCCTGTCTGTCCAATATTAGCATGGTCCGCTATTGAACTAACAGCACACAGAACGTTAACTCATAATTTTCCTTCCTTCGAAGAGCCTGTAATGGCACTTGAATTACGTAACAATTACGGCACCTCGCCTCAGCCTCCCGATACCAGCAATATTCTACTGTGTTTCTGTAAAGTAGTTAACATATTTCTGTGACAACATTCAGATTTGATTTCATTAATGTAGAGGTACTTTGATACATCGATATGTTTATATTGCAATGATATTATTCTTATGTGTATTCTTTCTTTTGTCACTATGATCTTTGTCGTACTTGTAACTCTGATTTTTGAGCGCGTAAGCGATTATTAGAGTGTCAAGTCTTGGTCGTCATGTTGAAAAGACGCAAATTGTAGTCAGTTTATGAAATGTGAACTTTAACAGTGAGGAAGATATTTTCAAATATGTTCTATGAAAATGAAGTTTAACTTAAATTCGGAGTGCTGATTACTTTTTTACATCACCATTGTGCTAACCTGCAAAAGTTTAATCTTCAAGAATGGTTTATGAAACACATCTATAAAAGTTCTGAATATCGCAGAATAACACCTAGGTCTCTTTGCATCCGAGCTTGGAATCATCACTACCTAGATTTTCGACGATTGAGCCATGAGTTCACAACGAGACCAGCGTGGGAAACACGAAAAGATGAGTGCCTAGTTTATCCATTATTTCATGAAATGACTTTATTAACTGTGCTCTAATGACACCTGCCACATAATATAACTTTGTTGCTGCCCGAAAATGCAATATTTAGCAGCGTGAGCAACACTACAAATCATAATTAATTTTTGACCTTTGTTGTGGTAGGGTTGTTAGAAGCCAGAGCACTAAGTTGGCGAGAAATACTGAATCTCGGTTACATATACGTGTGCTAAGGCACTGGTAGAACACTGATGACGATATTTAAGTGTATCCGTTGCTGCATCCCGGGTAGAGTTTTACGCACACGCCCGAACAGAAAGTAATTTTGGGCAGCTTCTGCCAGACTAATCTGACGCAAGGCGCTGCACGCGGACTTCAGAAGGACATATAGACAGAACTGAGGACGCTGCTTCAGCTCTGGAATGCACCGGCGAGACGCTGCACGTTTCCAGTTCCAGCTCTCGGAGGCCGTTGAATGGCAGCTAACGGTCTGCGTGACCTTGCGGCGGTCACCACCCGGCCCGCGGCGTCGCCTTCCCGGTCAAGGGCAGCACAGCGCAGGGAATTACAGGACACCGCCTCGCTCGTTAACGAGTCGACGCGTGCGACAACCGGTTGTTTACCTGGGCACCAGGTTCTCACCCGCCTCCCGATCACGAATCGACAAAAACTATCAGATTCCTTTCGCACGCCATCGCCACATTTTCCGTGCTTTTTGCCGCACATGCGGCAACTGGATTCGACTAAAGACCTCCTTGATGTACAATAATTAAAAAATTTAAGCAAAAACTGCCTTCAGATTACTGGTTTTTATTATTAATTAAATTGGATCTAGCTGCTACCTGCTTAGAACTACACACGTTGATGCGCTTGATAGTTGCTGTAATTAAATTTTAATTATGTTTTTAAGTCTGTTACCTCAATACTGTCGTGATACGAGGCGTGTTTTTTAAGTAGGTACCGTACTGAAATTTAAAAAAAAAGACGTGCTAAGATATCTCAATAATTTTATTTGTACATGAAAGCCTATACCTTAATCTACTTTTCTACATAATTTCCGTCAATATTGAGGCACTTGTCACAACGTTGTACCAGTTTCTGAATACCCTCCTCATAGAAGTCTGCCGCCTGACTTGTTTACCACTGCACTGTTTTGACTTCGTGATCGTCTTGAAGACGCTGACCGCCCAGGTGTTTCTTCAAGTGCAAGAACAGATGGTAGTCACTGAGCGCAAGATCGGGGCTGTACGGAGGATGATCTAGAGTTTCCCATTGAAAAGATGTGATGAGATCTTTGGTCTGATTCGCCACATGCGGACGGGCATTGTCTTGCAGCAAAATGATGCCCTTGCTCAACTTCCATGGACCGTTGCTTTGAGACGTAAGCCACCCATGTTTCATCGCCCGTAACAATTTAGCATAAGAAATCATCACCGTCGTTGTGGTACCGCTCAAGGAAAGTCAATGCACTGTCTAAACGCTTGGTTTTGTGCACCTCCGTCAACATTTTCAGTACCCAACGTGTGCACAATTTTCGGTAATTCAAGTGCTCGGCCACAGTGCCATACAAAACACTACGAGAAACATTAGGAAAGTGTATCCCGCAAGGAGGAAATCGTAAAGCGTCTGTTTTCTCTCACATTATTGTCCGCTTCCTGCACCAAACTTTCATTAACGACCGAAGGACGCCCACTCCGTTGTTCATCATGCACATTTGTGCGGCCATCTTTAAATGCTCTCACCCACTTTCTTACCATTCCATAACTCATAATGTTTTCTCCCAAATCAGTAAGGGCATATTTTTACGCAGTTTGAAACGAAAACTAGTTAGTGACTGTGTGAGAGTAAATAATAATAAATCTTATTAGTATTATTCAATGTTGTCTGAAGACACTCATTTTTGCAAATCATTAAGGCTTATATTTTTGTTCAGTTACAATTCGTAGCTACTTTGTCAAAACCTGGTGGCTATTGTTCATAATTAACTGTAGAACTTTACATCTCCTCACCTACGACTTGGCGCGTGGTGTGAATACACTATAGTATAGGTCGTTTTCGTAGGCCGGTATGAGACTGTGTCCCGGCTTGATGAAACATAAGTGTCGTACACCAATTTTCTCGTGTCGACTTCACCTGGGCGGCTGTGGTATGTTGTAAACAGTGTTTACATCCTCTATTGCACCACATTTCAAAAGCTTCTATTCACTCTTGCCTGAACTGCTTATCTCCCACGTTTCACTTCCGTACAAGTACATACAGTGTCATAATATCGTCAGCGTATGCTAAACGTACAGGAACATGTGCGAAAGGTTTGTGCAATGCTTAATCCTCCTTGGGTATATGACGACAGTGGCTCGCCTTAGCAAGCCAGTACGGCTTAATTGCGCACAGGCCTTTTGTGGCAAACGCCGGAACGAAAAGGCGTTCGAGTGTGAAAAATCTCACGGCAGCGTAGGGTCGGCCCCTTGGTGAGGGGGCACACGCGGGCCTCTTGATGGCAGGATTAATGGGCCGTCACTTGGTCGCATTACCGTACTTCCCGGACATCGCCTCTTAGGAGCGCCTCGTTAAGGGCCCCTACCCACCCAAAGCCGTACCGAGCTTCCATACGTTCTCTGATAATGGAAAACAGCCTTAAGTAGCGCCGCCTCGGAAACGGCCGTCGGAACAGGTCTGCGGCCACCGATACGCGGAATTACTTTCACCGCTGCTTCTGGTGATAGAGGCGGCACTGGTTCTCGAGTGGTTCCCCGTGTTCCACTGCTCCGAGAGAAGCGGGCAGGCGCCGTAAAGGACTTCCCCGGTGGCCATCAATAAACCGTGATTGCTGTCCGGCCCTTCTCTGCCGTTTCCCTAGGATGCGTGGCCAGCCATTACTTCCACAAAAGGCGGCCTCCAGAGATAGTGCTCGTCTGTGAATTCCCGCCCAGCGGTTCTCATATTTCTAGATTCTCGAAAAGCGTGTGACAGGCTAGCCCACTGCACACTGTTAACGAAGGTGCGAGCATACGGAATAGGTTTCCAGATACGTGAGTGGCTCGAAGACTTCTTCCCAGTATATTGTCCTCGACGGCGAGTGTTCATCAGAGGGACGGGTATTGCCAGGAGTGCCCCAGCGAACTG
The DNA here is from genome assembly GCF_021461385.2 of Schistocerca piceifrons. Classification (NCBI taxonomy): domain Eukaryota; kingdom Metazoa; phylum Arthropoda; class Insecta; order Orthoptera; family Acrididae; genus Schistocerca; species Schistocerca piceifrons. The sequence continues at coordinate 162,293,267 of NC_060142.1, read as the reverse complement.
TGATAAGACTATCATTATTTTCTACGTAAATAAGTGACTTGGTGGATAGGATGGGCAGCAGTCTGCAGTTATTTGCTAACGATGCTGTGATGTGCGTGAAGGTATCGAAGTTGAGTGACTGTAGGAGGATACACGATGACTTGGGCAAAATTTCTAGTTGGTGCAGCTATGAGTAGGAAAAACAACCCGTTATGTTAGAATACAGCATTAGCAGTGTGCTGCTTGACACAGTCAAGTCTTTAAATATCTGCGTGTAACTTTGCAGAGCGATATGAAATGGAAAGGGCATGTGAGGATTGTCGTAGGAAAGGTGAACGGTCGATTCCGGTATATTTGGAGAATTATGGGAAAATGTGGCCCATTTGTAGAGACCGCATATATCACGTTAGTGCGACCTGTTCTTGAGTACTGCTCTAGTGTTTGGGACCCACACCAGGTCGGATTAAAGGAAGATATCAGAGCAGTTCAAACGCAGAGTGCTAGACATGTTACTGATAGGTTCGAACAACACTCAAGTGTTACGGAGATGCTTCGGGAACTTGATCGGGAATCCCTGGAGGGGAGGCGACGTTCTTTTCGAGGAACACTATTGAGAAAATGTAGAGAACCAGCATTTGAAGCTGACTGCAGAACGATTCTCCTGTCTCTACATTTTACACGATGATAAGATACGAGAAATCAGAGCGCATTCGGTTGCATATTGACAGTTCTCCTCCTCTCTCTCTGTCTGCGACTAGTTGTGGTACAAGGTACCCTCCGTCACTCACAGTACTGTGACTCGCGAAGTATGTATGTAGATATAGATGTAAGGCCTTCTTATTCTTATTTGCAAGCAGTCTGTTGTACTCTCGAATATCTAATTTTTAGTAACAGAGGAATCACAAGGCACGGCCCGTCAGACTCTTAGCTTAGCTTAGCTTTATGACTGTTTTATAATCACCTGGATGGTAACACACTCGTAGTTTTTTGTTTGCAGTTGTTAAGACCTAAATGTGTCGTGGTTGCATCAGATCCCTGCAAGCTCTGTTAATTTACAAGCAAAATGTGTATCTCCTATCTAGCTGAATGCCTAAATAAATAAACGGGTGAAATAGCGCTATAGTAAGGCACTGGATTCAGTTCTAATCGTCGTTCGGCAATCCAGATTTAGGTTTCACGTGGTTTCCCTAAAATATTTCAGGTGAATGCGGGGATGATTCCTTTGAAAAGGATGTAGTCGATTTCCTTCCCCATTGGAGTTTTAGTTCCGTGTCTAATGACCTCGTCATCGACGGCTGATAAAGAATTATCTTCCTTCCCTCCCATATAAATCGTGCAACCCCTCTGTTATATGTTCCGGCCCCAGAAGAGGTATGCCGACAGAAGGCCTGATTTTGGAATGGAGCGTAAGAGCATTTCTGATCACGCAGTCGTTGCACCAACTGGTGCTAACTTTAAAGTGTCTTTAACTTTCGTAGCTATAGAATTAAAGTGCTACTGGTCATTAATATGTACGTCACATTGACATACAATAAAATTTCCCATAGTGCCAGCTTAACTGAGCCCTTATCGCGCAGTGTAGAATACGATGTCAAAGCAGACCCTTAGGGTAACGCGGCTGCAGCACTCTTGAATGTAATCCACGGAAAACTTACTCCTCGCCAGGCACAAGTCAGTCGCGTGGATCTTGTGTCGTGAAATGTCTAACTGGTGGAATGAGAGCTTATCGATGTATTGGCTGACTAAATGAGTTGAATGACATAGGATCGAAGATCCAGTAGTCGTTCACGACTACTGGAAAGCATGTTTTGTCGTATAATACTTGTTTGGGACGTACATCAGAAACTTAAGTCACGGCATTTGGATTATCGACTGAAAACAGACCTACTCGTACAGGAGAACCGTTGGTACGCAACTTAGTTTGGACAGGCGTTGAGTTGACTACCGCAACCAAACTAAATGGCAGTGTGTCAGCGCAGTAGTACACTTGAGGCTAGTTGACCGTGGCGTATCAGAACAGGAGAGCTGAGTAAACAAAGCCGAGGAAGAGCCTGTGGCCCGCGTCTGCAGAGAATGTTAACAGAGTGCCCACCCTGATCCAGTGAGTGCGTCATCGAACGCTCGTAGCCTCATAATAGCCGTCCAGGCACGCCGTTTTATCCGTTACCTGCTGATTCGCAACGCGAAGCGTGTTCGAGCTGTTGCCGTCGGCTCGGGTAAATACGGCCGGATCCTCTGGCGCACGGGCACTGCTGCATTTCTGGAAAAGCGTAGTATTTCAAACACACTCTTTCGTAAAGATTCACTCATAATTCGTTCCCTCTATTCTGTCGTTTGTTGTGCGAATGATATTTTCGCTGTATAGTCAAACCATACACCTTCTGTTTTTTTTTTTTTTTTCTAAAAGCGTCGACGGGTGCATTAAAGTAAACTCCATTTGTAAACAGTTTCGTACGATTATTATGCATGTGTATTTCGTAGACTTTTTCTCAGAGAAAAACCAACGAAACTACACTGTATCTTACATTCACAATTACGAGAAGGTATCGGCCATAGCGTATTTAAGGCACACATACCGGCTTTGGTCTGGAATTATTGAAACTCAAATCAGTGTGGCAAAATCCGGCGAACAAGCTGTTTCCTCTTTCCATAAGAACTTTTGTACTTTCCAGCTCATTTTCGGGATGTACAATAAGAATATCACTACTAAATAGAGACAGTGATATGAAGTCTCGTAAGTACCCTATCCCAGCCATTTTCCATTGCAATACTGATTTTTAAGCGATATTTTTGTTGCATCTTGAACTCGTATGGGAATACTCTCTTTCTCGCAAACCTGACAAACATGAAATCACTTGTGTTACAGACGAGATTCAAGTGTGTGTGTGTGTGTGTGTGTGTGTGTGTGTGTGTGTGTGTGTGTGTGTGTGTGTGTCCTTAAGTAGATGTGGAAATATTTTATTTCTTTAGGTAATTAAAGTTCATTCTACTCATATTCGCCCAACAGCGAAATACCACGAAGTGGTTGAAAAAAGCTATGCGGAAAAAAAATTTGTAAATCCAAAGTTTGTTTATTTCATCTCTAGGTCAAGGACTTAGGGGGAGTATGGGGTAATCGTTAGGAAACGCAGGAAAAATCGGCGTTAACAGCCACAAAATAGAGGTTCATTTGAAACTTCTGCTGGAGCTTATATTTGAGTAAAAACTAGCGCAGCCTATCTAAAGCGCGATACACTCCAGAATTTTCTAAATATGTAATTACGTCGTTGGCACTTCTCAAATGGCCCTGAGAACTATGGGACTTAACATCTGAGGCCATCAGTGCCCTAGAACGTAGCGGTCGCGTGGTTTCAGACTGAAGCGCATAGAAACGCTCGGCCACATCGGCCGGCGCACTTCTCAAGACTGGACACTGTTCCCATGATACGATTTCCCCAGTCCTCACATCTTATATCTGATTGCCATGGTGACTTGTTAGTTATTGCATAATTGGAGATGACGCGCCTTCCTGACAGTCAGGGGCTCGAGTCCAAGACCTTTGGGTCACTTTTGAGCTATACGAAACTGAGCTGCACTCTCATATTATGAGTAATACCTATTATTAGCCGGCCGTTGTGGCCGAGCGGTTCTAGGCGCTTCAGTCTGGAACCGCGCGACCGCTACGGTAAGTTCTAGGGGACTGATGACCTCAGTGTGCTCAGAGCCATTTGAACCATTTTAACCTATTATTACTGTCCACGACAAACAAGATACCTACAGTGATCTGGATCAATTTGAACGCTATCTATAAGGTCGAAAATGACGATAGCCGCTTTCAGTTTCAGAGATCAAACAGCTACTTCGTCTCTTCCTTTGATGTGGAACACATTTTAGCCGACATGTGCCCACTACCCTCACTGAGACTTCCTGCTTCTTCTGTCAGACGAATACAGGATGTCGGAGAAAGGTTTGCAGGAAGCGCAGTCTTCAGGCCTGCTCCTTCCCGCCCCTCTGTAGCGAGTTCTGCCAGCGTGTAGCGCAGTGGGGCTGGCAGTGGTCTTTTAATGACGGCCACACCACCCTCAGGTAATTGGACGGCCGCACCCCTCGCGGTTTCTACGCAGCAGCGACGCAAAAATTGCGCGCAGCCCCTGTCTGTCACGTCAACGTGCACCAACGGCCGTGTATGAGAGCGATTCAGCCAGTAGCCAAACACAATACGTGGGGTTTTCTCCCTCTTTGGCAGCAAACATTCGACGAGCCCTCCCCGTCTCGCGCTGCCTGTCGTGTTTATATTGGATAGAGCAGGTCCTACCGCGACCGCGGCAGCTGCCAAGGGGAGCCGGTGTTCCCATCTCTCCCCTGCCGGGACGGAGCTGTCGCAGGCGGAACACTTTCCTCTCTAGCTACACGAGGAGTATCACTGCAGAATACCCAGCACAATACTGATTCAGAAGGTGGTTGTTGGTGACCGCGCGAAGAGGTACAGTGGGTAAGATCGTGGACTCCCATTCGGGAGACCGGCGATTCAAAGCTCCATTCAGTCACCAGAATTCAGTTTCCTTCGGAAAGGATACAGTCGATTTCCTTGCACGTCATTCCGAAATCCGAGCTTGCGCTCTGTCTCAAATGCCTTCGTTGTAGGCAGGATGTTAAACACTAAGAGAAACAACTCGTTAATTTTTGATGCTCTTCATCTCCTGTCCTCGGTTAGCTGATTGCTGTACTTACACAGCCGACGTTTCAACCTCTTTTGTGGGGCCTTCTTCAGGATCTTCTGGTGTCCACAACTGTTCAGCTCATTGAGGACATCAGAAGATCCCCAGACAGGGATCGAAATGTCGATTATGTAAGATGGGGTTTAATTAACACTTTTCGTCTCCTTATGCGAATTTGTGTTGACGGTCAGCCTGCAGTTTTGCACTGATACAGATCATCTACAAATGCATTTTGTAATTATTGCTCGTGGAGCAATTTGTCAGCGACCTGAATTCTCCCTACTCACGATTTACGACATGTCCTCAGTAAGGACAGCGATCCAGGAAATATTTCTTTGGTTATAAGTCGAGTCATGGATCACAAAAATTTTATGTATCTGGTACTTAATTGCGGTCATCGATGACAATCTTCAGATCTTAATGAATCCAGTACATTACATAATTCGTGCCATTGAGCATGTAGATAGTACAGTCACATTAGCCACCGGGGAAAATTGTATAACGAAGCATTTATGGCTGATTAATGTGACTATACCATCTATATACACAATGACACGCATTATGTAATGTACTTGATTCACTAAAATATGAAGATGGTCACAGCTGACCGAAATTAGTTACCTGATTGATAAAATATTTGTGATCCATGACTCGATTTATAACAAAACAAACCTCTGGTCAGCTGTATCGTCAGCAAGTAGTCACGTAAAGCCATAAACTTTTCCGCCCAGTGGCGACAGACAGATCATTAGCAGTGTCGTATGTTTTCAGCTCACGAGGTATTGCGCCGAGGTTTGAGGTTTAGTCCGGGACATTAACGTGCCGTGTAGTAACAGAAAAACTTAATACCCGTTCCCAAGAGCACCGTCACCAACATTAACACAACCTCCCTGAGCTACAGGGCGTAATCTTTTTCTTTTGTCTTAATCCCGTATCCACACGAGGTCGGCAAGTTAATTATCGAATCTGGTATTGTTAATGTTATAAGACCGCCGCATGTCATTCCCCTAGCCATCGCCTTACCCCCAGGGACGCAACTTTTGTACCCCATCTGCCTGCGTCTTAGCTTTAGTCGTGTGAATGTCTGCCAACGTTTTCTAACTGTTTGCAGCGATTGTGAAACTGAGGCGAGACTTGGGTACGAGCCCGGGATTCACATAGTATGATGTGGGAAACCGCCTAAAATCCTCATCGAGTCTGGCCAGGAGATTGGCCCTCGTCGTTAACTCCTTTCCTTGCCAATTACTTCGACAAAATCCGTGCCCAAGCGATTGCAGACGGCGTGTGCAGAGCGGGCTAGTGTGTCACGAGACAAAATCGCTATACAAGCCGACATGCAGATACCTGCTGTGTAGCTACACGCTTGTTTGTTTCCCGTGTTAATGATCTTATGGACGTTAATACTAATGGAATTCTATTGGTTAAAAACCGTCTTGGTTGCAATTTTAGTTTTTTTATTTTTCAACTACGCGTTTCGCCTTATGTAGGCATCTTCAGGTTATCTTAATTTGGTATTTCTTAAAAGGATACTTTAGTCACTGTAGCCAAAGGGTATCGTCGAATATATCAGGCCAACATCGCCTTCGTTAAACTCAGTCCATCTAGAAAAGTTTTTACTGAGTTTAACGAAGGCGATGTTGGCCTGATATATTCGATCTGAAGATGCCTAAATAAAGCGAAACGCGTAGTTGAAAAATAAAAAACTAAAATTGCAACCAAGACTGTTTTTAACCAATACTGTTAAGCACTGGTTTGCTGTATACCACATATGGATTGGAAGAATTTCTAATGGAATTCTTTTTCCTTTTTAATTTGTGTTTTTGTGGTACAATATTTTAACAATACTGCAAAAGTAAATATAAAGCTTGCCATGAAAATTCTTTCTATCTTTTGGACTGTACCTGCCGGTAGAACGCAATGCCCTTGGCCGCGGGGACGGACGACCATCTTTCTCTGAGAAGAGAAAAATCTCAATCGGCAGCCACTTTGCTTTCTGGGAAGAATAGCAAGAACGCACCGCGTTTGTGATTCAGGCGCTGTCTCCCGGGTAACGGTCCCCCGTCTCCACCCTGGCGGCCAGTCGCGCAATATCTCGGCCCACCGTGTTTTGGTAATGCTGGCCGCGCACATCGCGATGGTCTCCCGACCGCCACGCCGCCGTGTCGCGGCTTGGCCCGGCCAGTTCCTGGAACCGAGGCGTTCCTCGGATCGCGCATCGACATTCGCTCCGAGGACCAGGCGGGCGAACGCGGCGGTGAGGCGTGGGATCGCCTTATTTGGACGGCTTTCCTCGGAATTCCGACTCCCGCCGGCCGGTGGGAGCTTTCGGAGAACGCTACGTGTCCGCGGATTCCTTTCCGTTCCGAAGCCAAGGCCGACCTGACGCACTGTTAGCGCTTTTCAAATCTCTCTCTCTCTCTCTCTCTCTCTCTCTCTCTCTCTCTCTCTCGAGGAATAAATTGCGGCATCTGGCAAGTAAGGACTCATGCTTTGGAAATGGAGGGCTGTGTTAAGCATTCCGTAGTGCTGCGCAAAGTCTTGTCGCGCCCATTTCCTTCAGGCCGATTTTTCTAATACTCTCTATTTATAGTAGACAATACAGGAAAAAACCTACTATGCAAGCCCTACTTTTTTTTACTGATACGTTTCGGAATAAATGTGGAACAATAAACGGATGTCTAAAAAATAAGAAGAGGAAAGAACAAGATTTAAATTTTCTAAGGCAGTGGCAGTTGCATTGCTTGTTTGTCAAAGTGAATCGTGAGTTATAAGTAAACGTCAAGAAATTCGCATACAAGCAACAGATATGAGATTTCTAAGTGCAGTAACGCCTAAAATGATGCACAAGAGCCGACAGATTTCCATATTCGGAAGAGGCAAGAGCTGAATGTACTTAACGTCCTCGATAAATTATTAGAAACTAGGATAACTGGAATGAACATCTCGAAAGAATGAATGGAGAAAGATTATTTCTCCAGATAATATGAATTAAGGCATTGGAAGTAGTAGTGAAGGAAGAGCGAGGAAGCGACGGGTACCATACTGATATGACATGTGATTTATGTATATATAATTCACATGTCCCATGTCAACTGCAGAACACAACAGGGATACTTGAACAAGATATGCACTTATTCTTAAAAAGATTTTCCTAGATCTAACTCAGGATGAGACTTACGACAGTGCTAAAGAGGTCGCTAAAAGGAACTGGGCGCTTGCTGTTCAATTTTTTATGATTATATTAACGTGTTTCGCACGCAGTCTGTCATTACAGTGTCAAAAAGAAAAGTAAGTCTTGCTACAAAGTATAGAGTCACATGTGTCTATCCTCTGCATCAGCACTCAGCTCAGTTGACTGTTCGAGTGTTTGGGATTCCCAACACTTCGGATTAAAGAAAGATACTGAAGCATTTCAGAGACGTGCTGCAAGATTTGTTACCCGTAGGATGTATCAGCACGGAAGTATTACGCAGATGCTTCGTGACCTAAAATGGGAATCTCTGGAGGGACTATTGGAGAAACCGGCATTTGGGGCTGACTGCAGAATTTCGCGTAAGGGCCACGAAGATAAGACGAAATAAACATATAGGTAGTTGTTTTTCCCTCGCTCGTTTGCAAGTCGAACAGTAAAGAAAATCACGAGCCATGCACCGTATGGTGGCTTACGGAGTACGTAAATGTAAATGTACATGTAGAATCCATCCTCAACACGAACACTTTTCTTTTCGACGCTCTAGTGTTGGTCTCCCCCCGAAACGCGTCAGTGAAAAAATAAATAAATAAAAAATCAACAATAATTGACGAGTTCATTCTAGCCACCTATTAAACGTTGACATAACACTCCTCAAGTTTACGGCAAGATCACAGGCCTCCTGCCCGACTTTCCGTCACTCTTAAAGTTACGACGGGATGGTGGTATCTAATGGTCGTGCAGTGGATCTCCAGTGTGTTTTCATTCCTATAATGGGATAAATTTTCGTAATAGTGGTTGATCTCAGACACCCCAGTGCAATACGTCCGGTTTCATTAACAGTCACACCTACTTGTCTGGCGTGGGTGGAGTTTTTCCAACCCGGTGCTGCATATTATGTAGCTCGCAAGCACAGTGCTGATGTGAGGACGTGAGGCTGCGCACCCCAGCTAGTTCCGCCCCCATAAAACGAGTCCAGTGTCTTATCACCTCGCTCGGTCGTTACCAGTTAAACAGCACAGGGTCTCCGCCGTTGTCGTGTCTGCTCTGTGCTGCGTTCCCCGCCTGCGTCGCTGCTATCTTATTAGCACCACAGTGGCAACTAGAAATTCGTAGCCATTTCTTGCAGCCGCTTTTGTGATTGTCCCACTCTGGAGAGGAGGAAGAGTGAGCCCAGCCTTGGACGTTTCTTCGACCGCGGCACTGTGCCCTTGAGATTTCCTTTTTGTTGCCGGCGCCGCTTCTGTGAGGCGACCCGATCATATGCATTCCCGGCCCGTAATGGTATCCGTGTGGCGCCACTTAACACAGTAGTGTAATTACAGGCTGGCCTTGCGCCGCCGCGTCACAACAAAAGAAGCCGCGGCAACATACACGCAACACTGTGGCTGGACCTTGATGCCTCGCAATTTCTTCATTTTATTCACATTAGAAAGGCAGTGCCGGCTGCCTGCAACCGAATCTGCAGGTAGGAAAGTCGACATATAACGTCTTTCAGTTATAAACAGATTTCAGAACATATATCATGATCCATTCTGACAGCATGTAGCCATTATACAGAATATATTTTAGATGTATTATCAGAATATTTTCAGTGCCAGACGATAAACATTCGCTACCATTGTGCTTTCTTGGCACACACGTGAAATATGTGAAATCATGTTTGCAGGAAGTTTTTGTACAGCTACATACATGGTGATTTTACTGAATAGTGACAAGCTGGAGGCAATAATGCCTGAGAGGATAAGGAGGAAGAAAGGTCATTTGGACGTTTGGCCAGAAATGTGTTCCGAGGGACGTACACACACTTGAAGGCAGCGATAAAAGATTTTTGGCTGTAGGCTTTACTGATTGAAAGCACACGCGAGAACACACCAAGCCAAGTGGAAATATTTTGTCTGTACTTGTCTTTTAGCTCCTCATTCAAGAGGGCAGCGAACTGGAGTACCGTCATGTAGTAACCACGTTACCCTATCAACAATGGCACGTCTTCCAGTAGAGGACTCAGGGTCACCCGCAAAAATATAGATATCTCTCGCCTGTAAGGCATTCTGGAAGGGTGACTGGTTCCACGAGGCAATCTCAGCCGAAGTGGTGTTGATGGTTCGCTGCCACCATACTATGAGGAGTCTGCGTAGCCCACACGTGGATGTTGTGAAGGCTGGCGACATCGCTACTAGCAAACGACGCCTCATTTGTGAATAGGATGGATGACAGAAACCCCAGAACCGTGTTGGCCTTTGTCATGAACCAGCGAAAAAACCGTCGCCACGGAAGCAAGTCCGTAGGTAATAACGTCTGCACGCGTTGTAAGTGATATGAATAGTGACAGTTATCGTGGGGATTGTTCCATGCGGTCGTCTGACGCACGTCTTGCTGACAGACAACGTGCCTGTTGTGATACCGAGCTCATCGTCACAGATCTTTCACCTCCACCTTCAAGTGGGTGTACCTCTTATGGAACGCATTTTTGGCCAAGTGTATATACCGTCCTTTTTGTTCCTTATTGTCTCAGGGATCGTTTCTTGCAGGTTGTACTCGTTTAGCAAAATCACCCTGGATATACTTCGCACGTCACTGTATTCTACATACCGCAGGTTACTCCAAAACCAATATTACGAGTAGTTTGGGGCGTTAAAAAAATTACGATCGGTATGCCTCCAAGAACACACAAATCTCTCTCAAAGTATTCTCACAAACCTTGCTCGAGATATGCGATGGAAGCAACGCAATTATAGCACAGTACCGACTTTGCTGGACATTTCTGTTACTCTTGTGTACATGCGGTACAGACGTGTTACGATGTTGGCAGCGCGTCATTGCCGGCTGTCGCTCTACCTGATGACTGCAAACACAGGAGAAGGTGCCTGTATACGAGAGCTTCTCGTTATAGATACACTGTCCTTTCCCTTAACCTTAAAAAAAATCAGTCTTCCATTTGCCTTCCGCACTGTTAACATTACATGTTGGACTCATTTCTTACCAGTTATTAGCATTACTTCTAAGTATTTAAACTGTTCCGAAGTATGCAAAATTTACTAGTGATTTTGTAAAATGACATTAACGCGTTCTTTCTCTTGCTCATGAGAAGTATCTTAAGTTTATCGTGATTCGCTACCCGACTCTTGACTATAGGATTCCTGTTCAGAAGAGAAGCAGAAGACTGAATAAATTATTTCGTCACAAGTAGCTGCGAAGAGGCGACGAAATATACGTGCAAGACTAACTAAATAGACGATTTAATCATCGGCATTTGCTGTTAGTTCAGAATAAAACCAATAAGTCTTGTTTCCGCCCGTTTGTGAATAGGCAACGGATGAAAACAGCTTCAGACGAGAAAAGCAGCTGAACTTTTTTACGCGGCTGTGAAGTCAAGAATCGTGAGAATGTAACTTGAGCTTGAATCAAAGCTAGTTCCTCGTCTATAAACGGTATTGCTTTCTCAACGAAATGAATGAGTCACCGCCTCTCGCCTGGCTGGACCTTCCACAACGTTTCCGTTTCTGTTCTGCGAAGCAGATACGCCACGTAAGCGTTACCAGAAGCGGTGTGAGAGTGGCGCGGACGGACGGCACCTGCTAGCTGCACGCCCGGATTCCGCTCCGCCTGACGCAGTGCTGTCGGCGCCAGTGTTCGAGGCCCCGCGAGCGTTGCGTCAGCTTCCGCTGCAGCGCGGAGTTTAGCACTGCGCCGTGACAAATGGTCCGCACACTCCCGACTGTAAACTCCGAACGCGGCCCCCTTGGATAGGGGGACGGGGTACACTACTGCGTTTCCCGTGAACCTTCAAAACTGATGAACGAAGGTGAAAGTCGGAATGGATCAACACGCCGAAACCACAACCTGAGCAGTGATCATTTGATTATAACTCCACTTTAATAAGTAAGTTTTCTTATCATATTGGGTAAGTTTCAGTCATCTTCCTATTCGGTACTGGCAAAATGTACACCTGCTACTACAGTGGTTATCAAACAGGTCACTGCAAAGCAATTGTGTACGTACTCATTCCTTCCCCCTACCTCTCTCTCTCTCTCTTTTTTTTTCTTTTTTTTTTTTTACAAACTTTTGTTATGCTGTAACTTTTCTTCATTCTTTATAAGCATTAATCAATTTATCACTTTTTCAGTTTCGTCTTTGAGAATGGAATTTGTTTATCATGTTCTTTACTCAATTTTCTGTTACCTTGTTAAATTGAAGTTTGGTTTGTGTGTATAAAACTGGTGATAGTTGTTGGAAGAATCCTCGGAAAATGCAATGCATTTGTAAAGGCGACCGAATAGAAGGTAGGAGGCGAGGTACTGGCGTAATTGAAGCTGTGAGGACGGGTCGTGAGTCGTGCTTGGGTAACTCAGTCGGTAGAGGACTTGCCCACGAAAGGCAAAGGTTTCGAGTTCGAGTCTCAGTCCGCCACATAGTTGTAATCTGCCAGGAAGTTTCGTATCAGCGCACACTCCGCTGCAGAGTGAAACTATCATTCTGGATTAACGACTTCGAAGACTCTCTGCTATGGTTGTGAAAAATGTTGACAGCCATATTCTGAGAACTTAAATGGGTATCTTTGAAAGGAAGGTAATGTTGTTGTTGCGAATTCCTATGTGTTACATATAAAATACTGGCATCTGGGGAGGACAGTGTTTTAGTCCTCCTGCTTCCGTCCTATATTTCGCGTATGGATCGTGACAATAAAATCAGTAGTAAGCGTGCCGAGTACATAGCTCGAGACGGAAGTATAGGACGGAAAGTCGTCAATGTTGGCACGATATACTGTCGGCTGTGCATTGTACAGTTACTTGCAGAATACATTTGTAGATGAGTTCCTCAACTCTATAGTCGTCCATTTCTCGCATTCTCGTCTTGAATAACATGCGACTCGCATTCGGGAGGGACGACGGTTCAATCCCGCGTCCGGCCATCCTGATTTAGGTTTCCCGTGATTTCCCTAAATCGCACCAGGCAAATGCTGGGATGGTTAAAAAAATGGTTCAAATGGCTCTGAGCACTATGGGGCTCAACTGCTGTGGTCATAAGTCCCCTAGAACTTAGAACTACTTAAACCTAACTAACCTAAAGTCATCACACACATCCATGCCCGAGGCAGGATTCGAACCTGCGACCGTAGCGGTCGTGCGGTTCCAGACTGTAGCGCCTTTAACCGCTCGGCCACTTCGGCCGGCTGGGATGGTTCCTTTGAAAGGGCACGGCCGACTTCCTTCCCCAGCCTTCCCTAATCCGATGAGACCGATGACCTCGCTGTTTGGTCTCTTCCCCCAAACAACCCAACCCAAACGAAGAACATGCGAAAAGGTGCAGCGTCTTTAAACGTTTTTATCGTCAGAATTCACGCACGACGTGCTGTCTTACTTTTAAGATCAGTAGAATTCTCTCTTACGGGTGTCTTTAACCAATTACCTGGAGACTATCAGTCTTTACGGAATATTTCACTTAGCGGTAATATCTGCGCCACAGGAAGTCTTCAGCCTTTCATCAGATCTGTATGGTGGACTAGGTCTCGAAAGAACGAAAGCAAGCCGGGCAGCTAGTTGCGGAGAAGTGATCGCCCTAAAGCAGAATACTTGTACGTATACACTCCGCAAAGTAGTGTAAAATTTATTGCGATCACTATGTAAGTACGTGCGTTATTGTCACGCTAACGTGTATGGGTTCTAGAACTTTTTAAATTATATTGATTAGATTAAGCATATGAAGAGATTAGAATTTAGATCACTGTAGTCCCCTCTTGCCAATTTTTCCAGTAGATTTTTCATTCTTGACGTCATACTGCAGCCGCACCACACAGTTCTTTCACTTAAGAAATCGTAGCACCCTTTTACCACAACTGTTATTGAAACTTCTATTGCAATGTCAGCGCCGTTGTAAATATCCCTTTATGCGGCCTCTGTGGCTTCTTGCAGACCACACTTTACTACAGTCTTTAACCATACAATAGTGCTGTTTATCGGAAGCTTTTCCCATATAACTAACAGGTTCATAACGTTCTCCCAACCGAGCGAGTCTGAAGTGTTACTGAGAACTGCCGTGCAGTCTGCCGACCCAGCAGATAGATGATGGGGAGAGAGATAGAGAGAGAGAGAGAGAGAGAGAGAGAGAGAGAGAGAGAGCGTGTTTCTTGTGGCTATTATGAAGTTGTGTGCTTTGCCTCTCAGCTCGCCCCGTGTCCCGTTATCAATGAAGGCGCCTAGCCCATTAATATGGAGAGGCCGGCAGAGCATTATTCAGACCAGTCGCCTCACTCCGTTTCCCCCAGCGAGAGAAAAATAACAAGAAAGCGAGGGAAAAAAACTGGGTGATTCACGAGCCGCGTTCCGAAGCGGTACCATCCCAGTCCGTTATTTCTTTAATAACCTGAAATAACTAATATCTCAGCACCCAAAAAATAAATATCAGATTCGACAAGTGACGCACATCCACAACGTCCGTACTGTCGTTTCTGCAGTGGATCCTATGAATCTGCAACTCTTCAAGCAGGGATCGAGTATCACCGCTGCGCGAAATGGAACGAAACAAAGAAGTTAAAGAAGAACTAAATGGAAACTGTGCTTGAAACTTCACAAGTGTCGTCCATAAACAGTTCGAATTTCTTTTCTTCTCTCTTTCCAAACAATTACGGTACAAAGAAATGGTCGATTATCACAAATCACATATAATTACTTGTCAGAAGACAACGACGACGATACACGTTGGAAACGAGTATGTCTCGTTTAACCTAAGAATTGACAAAATTTAAAAAAATCCTTTACGTTCTTTACACTATTCAAAGTGTCTTATTGCCGCATAAATGTACAAATACTCAGCGAGGAATGAAAAAAGACTAAAAATTTATTAGAAGACTAAGATGACATATATTCAGACAATGACCGGCGGGTACAAAACTCTTTTTCGGTTCGAATTTGGGTGCAATACCAATTATGTAGTATGTTTCCCAGACAGGCTGATTGATTCGCAAATTGTTTGCTTACTTAGCGCGATGACGTTTCCATGTACCAAAGTCGAATCGGATGGGAGATGATGTAAGAAAAGGAACTTGGAACATTGTGAGAATGACTTCAGTTTCCCTCAGCATACGTCTGACACAGATTGACATAACGAGTATTACGGTATAGTCGGCGGACATGTGATGACGGTCATTCTGTTTTCGTTCAGTCCACGAATACATTATATATTTGCTGGTAACATTCAGAAAGAAACGCAGGTGATTTGGAGAGCAGAGGATCTGAGCTATCTAGTCGTAACCGAATGACTTGCAAAGCAGTGAAGAGAAAGAGACAGCGAGGGTTAAGCGTAAAACATTTGCTCCATATAGCATGGAAGATACTGTAAAGATACCCTAGTATGTCATTAAATGTAGTAAGCCTCGTTGCCACGAGCACAGCATCCTATTTCGCATTAGAATGCACTACGTAATGTAGAGATCCGAGCACTGCGGCACTATTCTGGCTGACAGGGAGGGGGGTAATCCAGCCATCGTTATTCCGCTAATGTCAGTCATTTGCAGGCGCGTAATACAAGTAACCGCTGTTAGTCAAGGTCAGGGAAATTAATGCCGCTGACTCTTACGTAAGACTTCGCCATTTTAAGACGTAGCGTTGCCTTCAACTTGCGCTCAAATGGCATGTTGCGCCACTAACACAACATGGCTGCAATTCGGGACAAAGGAGTGACTATTCTTATTCGATGCCCCATATTAAATTAAATGGCTTAATCTCTTCTAGTTCAATTCAACGAGTGTCAGGCGCTTAGATTTTAGATGTCAAAAGGACATTATTGAGTGAACTTAGGGAAGGACTTGCATCGTCTTTCCTTATTGCCATCATTAAGTATTTGTGTACCAGTACTATTGACATACTAAAGTATCACAACATGAGAAACAGTACGAAAAACGAAACAAACTGTTC
Source organism: Schistocerca piceifrons (assembly GCF_021461385.2). Lineage (NCBI taxonomy): Eukaryota > Metazoa > Arthropoda > Insecta > Orthoptera > Acrididae > Schistocerca > Schistocerca piceifrons. Next base: position 162,277,488 of record NC_060142.1, on the reverse strand, counting down.
TCCTAAACGTTTTATTTATTTGATGTCGTAATCGTAAATTTCCATCAAACAGTTTCAGAAGTTACAGTTTTTCGTAACATTTCGTAAGGAAGCTAAAATGCAAACTTTGTATGTCTAGTACAGTCAGTCAGTCTCTATTGAGAGACTTCTAAATCTTTGTCACACCTGGGTAACTGTGTTAGTAGCAAAATACGAAACGATGGATATTTGGAGAAACTTTCTCAGCTTGTAAGTCGTCGAACTACTGGAGAAACTGTCGAAAAGTTGTGTCGAGGAGTGCTGTCGAAGATTAACACCCTACCGAGATCACGGTCTCTGTAAATAGCACCCTAACGAAAATAGGAAAGAATAGGGGAGGGAATTGCCGGCGACGTTGCGCCACCTCGTTAGTCTGCAGTTAGGGGTATATTTGCTCACCAAATCTGTACTGGCCGCAAATTATGTTACACAATGTAACTTTGAAAGTGAACATTTTCAATTAGATTTTAGGGTGACTGTCACAGCTTATTTTATTTCCGCAACGAGTTTCCGATTTTTAAACCTTCTTCATCGAGTGGATTTATGTGAATTAAAGTCGTACTCACGACATATGCATGTCTTATTAACTCACATAAACCAATCTGATGAAGGTTTAAAACTGGAAATAAATGAATTGTACACAACGTATTTTCCCTTTTGATAAGTGGTACTGTAATTACGATTTTATTTGTTTTCGGAAGTATTTGACTCTCATGGATCCAACGCCTGGAAAGCGATCGTGTATCTTCTTGTGGGAATTTTTTTAACCTGCCAGGTAGTACTGTTCGTATCAGGAAAACTTCACATTGCCCTAAAATGGTGCCGGACGTCCTGATTGCCATATATCTGCAGACAAGCGAATTACTTCATTTTTGTTACGCTGAAACTGCCTGCGTCTTCCATAAACAGAACGGAAATAGGAAATCGCAGCACTGATATTGAAACCATTTATGCCATTGCCCGGTGCAGCCAACGTAATGAATAATACGTAGCGCTCGCAACTGATTCTATTACTGTACTAGTGGATCGGAAACATTTGAACAAGACGTAAAAGACACTGATAACGCTGTCGGTTCATCTCAGTTTGGCTTTCCCGTGTGCATTAAATCACTGGTGCATCAGTCAGTATTTGGCGATAATCCCTCTTCAGCATTTTCCTAGTTGAATTGTGATGTCTTCCCAGTTATTTCCGTCGTAGCTTGACGACCATGAGAAAAAAGTCATACAGTTTAAAAGTTGTATTGGTTATGGAAAACAGCAATTCAATCTAAGACAGAAGATGCATATTATCTAGCATTCTTCAAAAATGGCTCTGAGCACTATGGGACTTAACTTCTGAGGTCATCAGTCCGCTAGAACTGAGAACTACTTAAACCTAACTAACCTAAGGACATCACACACATCCATGCCCGAGGCAAGATTCGAACCTGCGACCGTAGCGGTCGCGCGGTTCCAGACTGTAGCGCCTAGAACCGCTCGGCCACTCCGGCCGGCTTAGCATTTTTCCTTTTTTCTTTTCAGGAATAGATGTTTCATACGTAGTGGGCTCATTACACACTTTCAGTGCCATCTAAGCTTGTATCCAAATTTAGGACGAAATCCGCCAAGTCATCACATGGAGTAATTTCCGAAAACTAAGTTAAGTTTGCATTGAAATGGCGGATCCTAGATGTGGATGTCAGTGTCTGGATTATGTGTTTAATAAATTTTGTCATTAATGTCTACCTCAGACGAAGGTGTCACATGGGTGAATTATTTCTAAGGCTTGATCGTAGCTTCCCTGGAATGCAGGTCCTTGATCGTTGTACATGCCAATCTTTCATGCCTGGGTATTTTACTGGTATGAGCCTCCAGCTATTACTGCCAGCTAGTGCCGGAACGCGCCACGGCGAGGTTTTGGCGCACCCCAGCAAGGCAGAAGCTGTAGGTCACGTGTAGGCGGCGCGCGGGCAGCCACCCCGGCGGGCGGCTTGTGCCGTCTCCATGGCAACCCCCTCCGCGCGGCACGTGTCCCCCCCCCCCCCTCCCCAGCGCCGCGGCGCGCCGCACTTGTTTATGCCGTGGGCGCGGTGCAGCGGCGAGGCCTCTAACGACCGCTTAATTGGCGGCGAGCGCAGCATCTGCTGCCTCCGACACCGTCGCCGCTCGTGGCCGCACAGTCTCCCCACAGGCTTTTCTTGCGCTTCGTGTAAACAGTGACAAAGATACAACTTCAATAAGAAATACGCCTACTTTTTTTTAATCAAATTTCTCAGGGGAAACCACTCGCAATACTTTATTTCGTTGCCTAGTAGCGGAACTTGTTGACAGATCGCTGCTAGAGACCCGAATCAGATTCGCGTGTCCCACCAACGTCCCATTGGCGGGAAGAGAATCAGAGATCTAGTTCGAGATACGCCGAGTGTGGCGTGATGCAAAACCGTATTGGTTCTAGGCAGCTATTGAAATAACCATAGCTTGTTGTATATTGGTTTTAGTCACAAAAAAAGAAAGGCAGGAAGATCAGCGTTTCACATCCTATCGGCAGTGAGAAAGGGAACATTCAAAGTAACCATCACACCTTTTGTCTCAAGCGATTTAGAGAAATAACGTGATATCTGAAACTGGATAGTCGAATGCGGACTTGAAGCACAGTCGCCCCGAATGCGAATTCACTGTCTTACCTTTGCGCCACCTTGTTCAGTGGAGTTCAGTCTCGTTTAACTGATGATGATGATGATGGTGGTGGTATGTGGGGCGCTCAACATCGTGGTCATCAGCACCCGTTCCCAGTCTTTCGACTTGATGATGAGAACAATACGAACACTCAGTCCCGGAGTGGAGGAAATCCGCAACCCGCCGGGAATCGAACCCGGGAGCCCGTGATCCAAAGGTAGCAACGCTAGGCCGGCCGGAGTGGCCGAGCGGTTCTAGGCGCTACAGTCTGGAACCGCGCGACCGCTACGGTCGCAGGTTCGAATCCTGCCTCGGGCATGGATGTGTGTGATGTCCTTAGGTAAGTTAGTTTTAAGTAGTTCTATGTTATAGGGGACTGATGACCTCAGAAGTTAAGTCCCGTAGTGCTCAGAGCCATTTGAACCATTTAGCATTTTCCCGCTAGATCACGAGCTGCGGACGCGTATAACTGACAATTATACTGCTCGTCAAGTGCTGAGCTGCTTTGCTACTTCACAGTTACTTATGACGAATCGCACAGGCGACCACAGTAACAACAGAGTAACTTTGTCCTCCTCTGTCTCTCTTGTTTCAACTGATCTGCTCTACCTCAGAACCACTATATAGCGTTCCTCGGATTCAAATTAAGGGAATGATTGGGTATGGCTTCCGTTTTAGTCGTAGTGTGTCGAGTTGTTCTGTGGATGTGACAGACGTTTGAGCTTTGTAGGGGCAATTTATGTTGATGATAATGGAAAGAAAAGGAAAGGAGTCGCCTTGAGGGCACATAGCCTACTTCTCTGGAACAACCTCAAAAAACACTCTGAAGTTTACGTCGCCAGCTGCTGGACTAGTTACCTCCCTCACTCTAAGAAACACTGTAGATACGTTTGCCTTTTGATCCAGAATCTGGCCGAGTGAATTTTCTCATCTTGAATCTGAGAATCATTTTTTAATCAGAATTCTACCTGTTACCTCGCCGCCTAACTTCACTGCCCTTCAGTACAATCGCGACCTCTTTTACTAAGATGGGTCGTGTTGATGTTTATACTTTTACTGTACCTAAAAACTGCCGTCGTAAAACGTTTGGAACTGACAAGGGAAGTTCCCCATCGCACCCCTCCCCCCTCAGATTTAGTTATAAGTTGGCACAGTAGATAGGCCTTGAAAAACTGAACAAAGATCATTCGAGAAAACAGGAAGAAGTTGTGTGGAACTATGAAAAAAATAAGCAAAATATACAAACTGAGTAGTCCATGCGCAAGATAGGCAACATCAAGGACAATGTGAGCTCAGTAGCGCCGTGGTCCCGTGGTTAGCGTGAGCAGCTGCGGAACGAGAGGTCCTTGGTTCAAGTCTTCCCTCGAGTGAAAAGTTTACTTTCTTTATTTTCGCAAAGTTATGATCTGTCCGTTCGTTCATTGACGTCTCTCGTCACTGTAATATGTTCAGTGTCTGTGTTTTTCGACCGCACCGCAAAACCGTGTGATTAGTAGACGAAAGGACGTGCCTCTCCAATGGGAACCGAAAACATTTGATCACAAGGTCATAGGTCAACCGATTCCTCCACAGCTAAACACGTCTGATATATTCTATACGACACTGGTGAAGGCATGTGCGTCACAGGACAGGAATATGTTGTCGACCCACCTAACTTGTACACTTTGTGAATGGGTAAAAAGATTCTTCTACCTTGCCCGATTTAGGTTTTCTTGTGGATGTGGTAAACACTCCCAAAAAAGTGATGAAAACGTAAGAGTTTGTCACATAAACTGCAACAAATGAATGCAACAGTTTTCCCCGTGCTCTGTCAAAACAAATGTTTTAAACGTTTTCAAATTTTTCCGTGTGTAGACCGTCAAATCCTGCATCTGTCCAAGCAAATCTGAACATGTCCTGGAATTTTGGAGAGCGAAGTTGATTATGTGTGAGTGCCTGAACTTTGATAATTGTCTGAAAATAAAAAATTAAACATTTCACTCGAGGAAAGACTTGAACCAAGAACCTCTCGTTCCGCAACTGCTCACGTTAACCACGGGACCACGGCGCTCCTAGGCTCACGCTATCCTTGATGTTGCCTATGTTGTACATGGACTACTCAGTTTGTATATTTTGCTTATTTTTTTCATAGTTCCACACAATTTCTTCCTGTTTTCTCGATTGATCTGTGTTCAGTTTTTCAAGGCCTATCCACTGCGCCAACTTATAACTAAATCTGAGGGGGGTGCGATGGGGAGGTTCTCTTGTGAGTGTAGAGGAGTGGTGCGAACCCTACGATTGGCGTAGGATATGAGCCGGGTATATCGGAGGAATGACTCGTCACTGAGGCCGAGTACCGCCAGCGCACAGACGAAGAGAGACCAACGATCCGCGGAAAAGTGCCACGTCACTGGAGTTTGTTTCCGGCGCGGGTGATCCGTGGCGCTGAATCAGGCGGCCGGTAACGCCCGCGGCCGCCGGCGACCTTGCCCCGGGCCCGGGCGCCGCGTTGCACAACCGCGGCCCACAACCCGGCCTGTCGGCTTACTGGGCGTACGGCGGACGCCGCCTTTGTGCGCGCTTCCTGCTGTCGCCGGTGTGCACTTGTCGCAGTGACCTCACCTCCGCTCGCGGCCTCGGCGCCATTACCTCCCGCCGTTTATTCACGCCGACGTGCCGTTGTTTGCACTTCTTCACCCGCAGACTTCACTGCAAAGAAAATAATGCGGCGTTCCGTCTGAAGAAACCGGAATTGCTTGTTGTGTAAGCAGTACATATTACAGTCCGTTCTCGCGTAAAAGGTCACATACTTGTTCGTGACGGACACTGCTTCGCTCTTAATCCTAGAACCACCAAGCACGGGCAAAAACCAGCCGTGCATTTTTCTTTTCTTAAAAGAGTCATAACAAATAGCCTGCTACGTTTATGTGGCTTTTTCTGTTTTCATCTATAATGTTCATTTGTATGACTAAAATTTTAAAAATTGGAAATAAAAAACACAACTGTTGCCCTCAAGGACATATCGGGTGATCAAAAAGTCAGTATAAATAATGTAGATAGAGAGGTAAAAATTGACACACACGCTTGGAATGACATGGGGTTTTATTAGAACAAAAAAAAAGTTTACCAAATGTTCGACAGATGGCGCTGGACAGCAAAACTGCTACGTGACGGGCGAGAAGTACGCCGATATGTTACAGAATCGCATCATCCCCAGCCTGGCTGATAAACACCTGCTGGAACGTACAATGTTTATGCAGGATGGCGCTCCATCCCATATTGCTAGACGCGTGAAAGATCTCTTGTGCACGTCGTTTGGTGATGATCGTGTGCTCAGCCGCCACTTTCGTCATGCTTGGCCTCCCAGGTCCCCAGACCTCAGTCCGTGCGATTATTGGCTTTGGGGTTACCTGAAGTCCCAAGTGTATCGTGATCGACCGACATCTCTAGGGATGCTGAAAGACAACATCCGACTCCAATGCCTCACCATAACTCTGGACATGCTTTACAGTGCTGTTCACAACATTGTTCCTCAACTACAGCTATTGTTGAGGAATGATGGTGGACATATTGAGCATTTCCTGTAAAGAACATCATCTTTGCTTTGTCTTACTTTGTTATGAAGCGCCATCTGTCGGACATTTTTTGAACTTTTGTATTTTTTTGGTTCCAATAAAACCCCATGTCATTCCAAGCATGTGTGTCAATTTGTACCTCCCTATCTACAGTATTCCATGATTTATTCAGTTTTCAAATTTATACCGGCATTTGATCGCCCGGTATTTTCCTCTGTCTTAGTACAACCTGACACCCTAATTCAAACTATGTCTAGATTTCATTTCGGAACCTTGGCATGCAGTAACTGCTGTAATTCATCCAGAAAACTGCTGTTCCTTCAAGTAAATTTATCGCTACTTCTTTATTACCTTTACGTACTACATTTGTTTACTCATATACACAAACCTCCCCGGATGTCGAGTTTGTCGCCACGTGTGTAAGAGTCATTCAGAATCGACTATTTTATGTGCAGGGGGCAAATGTCATCTCTAAATGGTAGTATTCTCTCCAACTGAAGAGTGTTTCTTGAAGACCCTCAATATGCCATAAACGGCATTTGTGCAAGTGTTTTTATTTCTCTCTTCGAAACTTCTCGTCAACGACAAAAACGTGTAATTCAGGTATTACATCGAAGAGTGTATAGATATTTTGGATATCCTGTATATTCATGTACTGCCAGCAAGAAATGTCCTCGATTGTTCTGCTGTTTTCCCTGATACGGTTTTTATAGTGCGTCTTCCCCAACAATTTACAAATTATGATGCGGAATTATATGGCATTCTGATGGCACTGGAGATGATCCACAGAAATCACCATTCAAGGTTTCTTGTCTGTTCTGTCTCGCTTTGTGCTATGCAAACACTTCAACAAATGTATGCAGTAGGCCAGCTGATTCAATTCATCCATCACAATTCAGTTCATCCAACACAATAGTAAGGAGGTGATCTTTTGCTGGGTACACCGGCCGGTGTGGCCGTGTGGTTCTAGTCGCTTCAGTCTGGAACCGCGTGACCACTACGGGGGCAGGTTCGAATCCTGCCTCGGGCATGGATGTGTGTGATGTCCTTAGGTTAGTTAGGTTTAAGTAGTTCTAAGTTCTAGGGGACTGATGACCACAGTTGTTAAGTCCCATAGTGCTCAGAGCCATTTGAACCATTTGTTTTGCTGGGTACCTGGCCACATTGGGATACTGGGAAACGGCTTGGCCGACACGGATCTCACATTGGAAGCACAATCACGTAAATTACGTATTACAAGTTTTACAGCCTATCGTAACAGAGCAAATATAGCCCTTGGTTGGTGTTTCATATGACCTAAATTTCGCGAAATCTCCAACGTACAGCAATAAGATTTTCCGCCCAATAATAGTAAGCGAAGAAACGAGTGTTTTTCTATATAGTTACACTTGTAAAAATGTTATTCATCGTATAACTAAAGTAACTATAGTCTATTACATTGACGATGAGTTTGTTTTACGTCAGTTCATAACCGAAGTCAATGTTCACGGATCAGATTGATCCCCTCGTGCTACCTTTGGTAACAGACTTAGCACATTTTCCACTTATTTTGTGAAAAGTTTCGTTATAACACTACACTTCTGAATGTATGAGCCGTCGAACGTAGTAAAACAAAATACACAGTGCTATTAAAGAAAATACAGTTCTTTCACTGTCCCGATAAAAAAAAAATTACGAGTGTTATCATGCAGAGCAATACTCACCCCCTCTGCGTACCACGACTTTCCGAAAACCTTATTTCGGCGTCTTGAACCCGTTCTATAGTAGTTGGAAGCAATAGGGCTCCAATCATCGTTCAGCCTCATGATTCAGATTTTATGGAGAAATAATCCGATGGCCCATTTCCTTCTTTTTCATTAAACCAAACTAGAGGATTCGAATGTTCGAGGTCTCGACGGGAGTTACGACATAAACCTGCCTCCTCTTCTGCATTTTCATATTAAAATTTGTTTTCTATCGAGTAATATCTGCAAGTAAACTGAATACCTGCGAAAGCTTGTCGGTTCAGTACAGCACTCGACGTGGGGCGTTTGTTTGTATATGTAACGAAATCTCACTAGCCGGCTGGATGCAAACCACTCTCGTTGTGAGGGCGATTTTACAGCGCAGCGTATCGACATGCAACTCTGCACGGGACTCGGTCCCCTCGCCGCTGTTGCAGGGTGCGTTGCAATCCTCGACCGCCCTCTCCCCCACCCCACCCACGCCGTCCTGTCGTAAACCGCGTCCACCCTCACGTTCCGCCACCCTCCTGCTCGCCCCCGCGTTCTTTACCCTCCCTTCCCTTGCTGCTACGTTCTCTCCCGACAAGCGAACTTTCTCGTTATGGTTGCCGCTTCTGCAACGGAGAGGGGAAAGGAAGGAAAGGTTACCCGCAGCTGTAAAGCCGTTAGTGCTTAACTATTAATTAGCGCCTCCACTTTTCCTATTTCTTCGCTCTCGCACAGTACTGCGTAATACAAAACATTCGTGGAGCTTAAAGAGGGTTGCGTGCAGTACCACGACATTTCAGGAATGAAGTTCCTATTATTTGGTGACTTAATTCATTTCTCTGACCTTTTTCGCGGTGAAAATGAGTTCTGCAGATCTATGATCAAAACCAACGATTTCATTATTCCAGAATGAGATTTTCACTCTGCAGCGCAGTGTGCGCTGATATGAAACTTTCTGGCAGATTAAAACTGTGTGCCGGACCGAGACTCGAACTCGGGACCTTTACCTTTCGCGGGCAAGTGCTCTACCATCTGAGCACGACTCACGCCCCGTCCTCAGAGCTTTACTTCTGCCAGCACCTCGTCCCCTACCTTCCAGACTTTACAGAAGCTCTCCTGCGAACCTTGCAGAACTATTAATTATTTCCAAATAGTGCTCTTTCGCTGTTGTGCCGTCGACGTGTCAGCCACATGGAGGGTTCTAGTACGGTTCGTGACTCAGCCTTGTTTGCTGTCTGACAGCGGGACAAGCAGCTTCGTGGTTGGAGTATCGGTTCCGGTATGGAAAGCTTATCTTTACTGTCGGAATAGTGATAGTCTGCGTTCGCGCTTCCCCAGTAATGCTTGTGTATTAACATCGCTAACTATCCACTGCCAGTCCTTTGTGCTTGTCTGCCTGCCAGAGCCTTGACGACATACGACAGTTTAAAGCGAGAGACTGCAAGCACGTTGCGTAGACGGAACATGCTGAGGAATTGCCCGTGTTTCCGGACCCACTTTCCGCTGCACCCTCTCTGGATGCCTGCCTAACTCCCGAGCTTCGTCTTCTCACCTCGCACCATCCACAAACACACCTCCCTTCCCACCGTTTATCTCACACCTTCCGCCTGGCTTAAACAACTTCCCGTTCCGGAGCGCTTAAGAGAGATACAGCCGTGGACAGGAGGTTGGCAACATGTCACGGGAAAGCAGTACCTGCACCCTCCGTTCCTCCTGAGCAGCCGGTCACGGTGGCCGGCGGTTCTAGGCGCTTCAGTCTGGAGCCGCGCGATCGCTACGGTCGCAGGTTCGAATCGTGCCTCGGGCATGGATGTGTGTGATGTCCTTAGGTTAGTTAGGTTTTAGTAGTTCTAAGTTCTAGGGGACTGATGACCTTAGATGTTAAGTCTCATAGTACTCAGAGCCATTCGAATCATTTGATCCTGAGCAATTTCCGCTTGGTGGCACTCACTCCAAAAAAACTACATAGACAGAAAGACCGGATACACAGTCAGCCGAGATGTTTCGTAACACGTCGAAATTGAAAAAAAATGTGACGTTACATTACTGCCGTTGCAATTAACTTAGGAATGCTCTGTATCTGAAATTTTTTTGCCCGAGCAGGCGCATTGTTCTTTCTTCGTTTTCTTCCCAGCGCCCGTGGAGTATAAACGTCGCTCGTGTTTAGTAGTCACACAAATTGCGCTACAGTTATCAGTGCTCCACCGTCTCTAGTGATTTAGTAGCGGTACTGATTTAGTTGCGCTACCCTCTAAACCATACACAATGCAATTTATGGCCACAATTACGCTCAAAAATGGTTCAAATGGGTCTGAACACTATGGGACTTAACTTCCGAGGTCATCAGTCCCCTAGAACTTAGAACTACTTAAACCTAACTAACCTAAGGACATCACACACATCCATGCCCGAGGCAGGATTCGAACCTGCGACCGTATCGGTCGCGCGGTTCCAGACTGTAGCGACTAGAACCGCTCGACCACCCCGGCCGGCAATTACGCTCATCTGTCGCCGAAAGATATAGCCAAAAATGAAGCATATAGAGCATATGCTGGAACGCTCTGAAGGACTTTAACCACAGTCTTTAAACTGTTTCTTTTAATCCACCAGCTGCAAAACACAGTGTTTCTTTTTTTTTTTTCTCAAACATGTTTCGACACCTGTTTGTATTCTTCGGTCTGTAAATTATTACGCCAAACGTTTGATTGGTTGTCAACTACGGGGCAAAAAATCTATAAAAAAGTTTAGTATAGTTTTGTACATAAATAAAATGAGACAAACAGAAGACGTCATGTCGATGTCGAAACACGTTCCAGTGAAGAATAAAAAAGGAAAAACGTTATGTTTTCCAGAAGGCGGAGCTGTAAAAACCAAAATTTAATATGCAAACATGGAAAAATGGCAGCAGGAGCTTACAACCCCAGTAAGATGAGTCTGCATAACGGCCGCTCTTATCATCTACTGACAGTTCAGTATTTGTGACACGTGTGAAGGCAGAAAACAAGGACGTGAACTGCGGAGCATGTCTTTCTAAGTGCTTGGAATAACTGCGCTGTTGATCGATACCTGAGTGGCGCAACTCTGCCGCGTTCACCTGAATTCCTGTCATACGTTACGAAAGGCAACAAGTCTGTGGAAAAACACCAAACGATTGTAAAATTCCAAGTGAGGAATCTTACTAACTTAAGCAACAAAGATTATGGGCCGATTGCGAGAGAAAAAAATGATGACGCCGAAGGACACCGACAGCGGCTTCCTAGAAAAATATCGCGGCCGTTCCGGAAAGTTCTGTGCAACTTAAGAGTCCCTGTCTGTCTCGAGCGAAAAACACTTGAAGGTTGTGCAAGTGCGCGTTGCGAAGTCCTCTGGACGCCACTACCGCACCGCCGACCGCAACGACGCTGTTCGTCGTGCTGTGATGAGCAGAGTGCCTATATCCTGGCTCCAGCTGCGTTACCTCTATTTTTAGACTCCCCTGGTTCTTATCTCTTTAACACAGAGGTGGTAATCAGTGAGTTCACCGGTGACAAATATTGTATTCAACACAATTTTTAAACTTATACCCAGCTCAGAGGAATGTCATTTTCTGCTTGTGTAGTCTGTAGTAATAGTAGTCAGATGCCTGAGGATTATCGAGTCAGAGAGTCATACCATATGACTGGAAATAGGTGATTTTGGCCCATTCAGTTGTTTAACCCGGGCAAATTGCTCTTTTCGTAGGCCCTCTCTGTTGAAAATTTTCACTTGGGTGTTCTACGCATTCTTAGCATTCCAAAACACTTTCACTGCATGAGATGCAACAGACGATACTGCTGTTTGCTTTTTACTTTTTTGATCTAAACATATTCCATGTTTGTTCAGTCTGGACTATATGATGGTTGCAGTCAGAGTATCGTATTGTGAATAGTAGTCAATACTGGCGAGAATCTTGATCGCCCGTCACAGAGCCACTAACGTCTAGATTATGATAGCGAATGACTGTTAGATGACATTTTTTCAAATATATACAAGTAAGATTCACAAGTTTTATTACTGGAAAAGTTATTTGTGTCCTATGTTTTGACATCAAACTCTATCTTTTATGGCCGAGCGGTTCTAGGCGCTTCAGTCCGGGACTGCGCGAGTGCTACGGTCGCAGGTTCGAGTCCTACCTCGGGCATGGATGTATGTGATGTCCTTAGGTTAGTTAGGTTTAAGCACTTCTAAGTTCTGTGGGACTGATGACATCAGACGTTAAATCCCATAGTGCTCAGAGCCATTTGCATCATTTTTTTTGCATCTTTTGTTGTACAAAACGAGTCAGTGGAACGTTGTTTTTAAAGATTTGGCATCTCGAAATTATTGTCTCTTAGATGTATCAAACTGTCTGCATGCTCTCGAGCAAAGGAGAACGAGGCAGTATTTCATGTCCTTCTCTATTCTTTTACTTTCGGATTGTGCGAGGTGTTGTTCTGCTTGAGTGAAAAGCGGAAAACATTCAGGTCCATTTGGGGCGTCGAGGTAGATATATTAGTAGAAGCTTGACTTGTTGATGTTACAGGTAGTGTTCACAGGCTGTCTTCGACATACATCGTGACTAATTCTGCGCTTCTCAGATTCCTTCACAAATGCATTACTGCGAAGATGAAAACACCTGGTAGCCGCACAACTGTTTATTTTCACAGAAAACACGTTGCCATTCTTCCGTGTTTAGCACAATGTCGTGCCAGAAGAAAAAAGCCACTGCCCAGCGAGGAGAAGTTACAGCAAAAATAAAAAAAATAAAAAAAAACAAGAACGATGCTTGCATGACAGGGAATAATACTTCTGAAAAAAGCAGACGTAATATTTTTGATAGCCGGTAGATTTTCGGGAAAAGCTAGGGGTCAGTAAATATGAGCAAAGCATAATCTAGAGTGTTGGCCGTTAGCGTTTTCGTCCACGCTAGACAAAAAATAAAAGTTAATTACCATATAGTACAATGGCACGGAGAACGCTGTCGCTTCTGATATATCGTACGTTACAGCGGAGTTTTTACCACGGGAGCTAAGGCTTGGTAATGGTTATCTGTTTCCGAAAAAAATGTGGGAGACAACTATGGTACTTCTCGAATTCGAGCGAGAGTTGTTTTCTTGCGTGACAGCTTGAGACTTGCTCTCTTGCATGCGCCCAAACCGTTTTTAAACGAATTCCGGCCGCCCTGCCGTCCCATGACGTGGTGGTATCAATTCAGTAGGAAATATAAGGTATTAAGAGGATAGGGGGAGGGGGGATAGAGAACGCGCGGGTGGCGGTGTGGGGGAGGGGAGGGGTGTTTGGCGTTGACAAGTGTCGGCTGCGTGCCGCCACGAGCTGTGTAGGGGCGGCGCGTGCGACAGCAGTAAACACGCGAGCGTGCGCTCGCATATTTTAGCTCCGGAATGGCGGCGTAGGCCCTGCCGCAGTCTATCCCAGCTGGAGGGCCGATGGCTGATTCACGGGGTTAGTAAAGCATCTCTTAACTCTTTGACGACTAACTTTATTTTTAAAAAATGTTCAAATGTGTGTGAAATCTTATGGGACTTAACTGCTCAGGTCATCAGTCCCTAAGCTTAGACACTACTCAACCTAAATCATCCTAAGGACAAACACACACACCCATGCCCGAGGGAGGACTCGAACCACCGCTGGGACCAGCCGCACAGTCCATGACTGCAGCGCCCAAGACCGCTCGGCTAATCCCGTGCGGCTACTTTATTTCAGAAACATTAATGAACGGTTATTTTAATTGATATCTTAATAGGAAGTAACAATATGAAAAGAATATTTCCCTCCATTTCATTTTCTATGGGGGTTGGCGGGGTGGGAGATTGGACATACAACATTATTCATAATTACCTCCATGGTTTCAGAAGACGACTGCGCAAAACAGACATACTGAAAACGGACACACATCAGTGGAAAGAGCATCCATCCAGGTTTGTAACTCTCACTACAGGTGCTCAATATGAGCTAGTTTGTGATTTGGCAACCGTCATTTTTGCGGTGCAAGCCGTTGGCGTGAAGTGTCCAGGACGGTGAGAAAGCAGCCTCCTTTGCAAATCTGCTAATTGGATTGGCTATCTGCAGATGCCAACTAATTCGAAGTGACAATACGGAGACGAGGATTAACAATGGAGCTTGAGGACACCAGAACCTACAGGTGCAGTCTGTAATTATAAGGATTCTGCCAACTATTAGCAGACTTCCCATTACTAGTGGGATACTGATACATAGCAATAACTTGCAGCAAATTCCAATTGGTTATCCGATAACCCATTGTGGGACACATATGTGCCGATGGTAGTCAAAGGGTTAAAAGACGAGCATTCATAAACAAAGAGCTGCTCAAATACTTTGAGACCGTTCCCAGGTCAAATTAAATCTTCTGACCTCATTCTCGACCGGATGTTAAACCATTGCCCTCCATTCTTCGCTGTAATGTGGACCATATCGATAGGTTTACAAGTATTATACATTTTTTCTCTGGTCATTTACAAAACTGGATTTCCACTTTAATCTTAATTTACAATGCAATTGCATGAAAGCTAATCGACAAAGGTATTATCTATTCACAAATTCACCTGTATCAAGCAGATATTTTTCAAAAATTGTTTTCATTATCTGCCACCACTTCTCAATGGATATGGTCGAAAATCTTATAGCCACATTACACCGAAAATCTCCTCTGTAGGTACCAACGATCTTGTGGAGCCCAGCTCCCTCCGTTCGTCCACGAGACCCAGAAAGCAGTAGATAACGACGCCCAGGTACATGCCGTGTGCGTTGCCTTCCGGAGAGACATCGATACAGTTCTGCACTGCCACCAAATGAACAAAAGACCGGCGTACGGAATATCAGATCAGCTGTGTGATTCGCCTGAAGATTCTCTAGCACACGGAACACAGCATGTGATTCTCAATGGAGACAAATCTCCAGACGTAAAACTAACGTCGGGCGTACCTCAAAGGAGTGCTGTAGGCACATTACTTTTCACAGTACATATACATGATCTAGTTCATAACATCTGAAGGCTATTTGCGGATGATGCCGTTATATACAAAGAAGTCGCAACGCTAGTAAATTGTACCAGAATGCAGGTAGAATAGTAGAGCCTCGGTTCTTGGTGCACTGATTGACAGTTGACCATCATTACACCTAACATTCCGAGGAGAAACTAATTTACGTTAAGCGACCTATTTCTTTTACGGCCGACTGGCCGCACCCCGTTTGATCCTTTTGTGTTATACTGAGGCAGTTAGTAGTTTGTCAGAGACTCACCACTTGCCCCCATTTGTACAGTGATGCACTGCACGTTTGGCAAATCTTTCTCAGTGACGTCGCGAGACGATGACTCAGTAAAACTCTAGAGAGAGTGAGTGAGAGAGAGAGAGAGAGAGAGAGAGAGAGAGAGAGAGGAGAGGCAGCATATTTAGTTTCAACGACACAGCATAAGAATTTCAATGGTTATCTCAAGCCATTGCTGACAGATGCTGGGACGCTTCGACACAGAATGTTAAGACCAATTGCTTCTCACATCGTTATCAGAATTTTTCTCCCCCTCTCTGATAACCTCCTCCTCTTTCGGACGTTATACTTAAGACAAAAAGTTCTCCCTCGTTCACATGTAGAGTCCACTGTGGGTCTCATGAACTGTGCCTGGGTGGATGGATGTGTAACGAACACAATATTTCATAGGAAATACGGTGGGATTCAAAAGTGGAAGTAATTTCGACTGTATCAAGACATGTAATTTAAGTGCCGCCTGGGTCGTAGTGGTTAATGGACTCGGAGGTCTCGTGATCGGTTCCCGATGACCGGATATCGGGAATCGATCCACTGAGCCTCGTGTTCTCAAATGAGAAGGGTAAACTAGTAAGTTCAGCAATTATCACAATTGGCAAGGCGTGCATCAGACTGAGGACCACAAGAAATCTGTCTTTACCAAGTTTAGTAAAAATGTTCAAATGTGTGTGAAATCTTATGGGACTTAACTGCTAAGGTATTCAGTCCCTAAGCTTACACACTACTTAACCTAAACTATCCTAAGGACAAACACACACACCCATGCCCAAGGGAGGACTCGAACCTCCGCCGGGACCAGCCGCACAGTCCATGACTGCAGCGCGCTCGGCTAATCCCGCGCTGCCACGTTTAGTATTCTTTGCACATGCTACCAAGTGAATTTTCGTTTAGCCGCTAACATAAAAGTGTCCGTTCAGGAGCTAATGAACACATTTTATTTAATTTCTCTGTTTTAAATTTCGGTAGCCGTATCTAATGCAAGAGCTAAAATTTTACGCGGATACATGTTGTAGACGCGTGTGCTGCATACTCCAAGTAATTATTTGAACGTGAGTGGAGAGCAGGAGATTCAGAAACCTCTGCCGGCTAATTTCTGATGCTGCAATGATGGTCTTCGCACAACATAACTGCAAGTAAGTGGGATCTGTCTTCATTCCATTTCTTCTTGCGTTTTTGCGGTAATGTTCCTCGTACTGCTTTAAACACGGCAGGTTGTATTTTCTTCGACAATGTTATAGCAGGAATCTCTCGCGAACAGTCCATCGGAAAGTAGGGTACGCCTTAATCTGGTCCCTGGTTTGGACGGAGCCCAGGATCTCCAAGGCGGGCACGACGAGAAAGGCAAACAGGAAGTGCTAATTACTTGTCCTGGAGGAGCGTACAAAAAGAAGTCCTCTCCTATTGCCGGCTCGGTCCGTCCCCAGGGGCCAGCGAAGAAACACGACCGAGCGAACAACGGTCGTTCAGAGCTGCAACCGTGAAAGCTACAGTTCGGTATGACTTTTAACAATAACTCGTTTCGGAACTGTGGCCGACCCCACAAACGTTTTATTTTCTCTTTGTCGTAGCAAGCAAAAAATTCCGGTAACTTTCCTCTCCCTCGTTTATGTTTTTTACCGAGGAACTACGGAAATATTGCGTCTGCGTGCTTCAGAGTTTGTTGTGGAGAGCGTAGGGTGTCCTGCGCAGAATCTGTTTGTACCGAGCTTTATTTTTCTCACAGTGTGCGTCGCTGGAGGGTGTTTCCTGGTTAATTAACCCCTCCCCCCCTCTTCCTCTCTTTACTTTAGTGTAGGGATTTCTTCCAAGTAAAAGTTGGGTAACTGGTTCGTTAACGAGAACACGAAAATAAATGCACTGCTATAAAAGTGTTACTTCACTGCGTGCTTAATTTCTCTCTCTCTCTCTCTCTCTCTCTCTCTCGGTGCTTGAACTTTCCGAACATGCGTGGTAAACAGTGAGTTGCGAACGAACATTTGGTTGTTTTTGTGAAACCTGAAATTCTGAACCAAGATGTTGGTTTGTATCCGCTACTCTCAATATTAATGTATACAGATAACACTAAATTCTGTACACCATTGACAAAAGTCGTGCATGGGGTCAGTTGCTATTTCTGTCGTATTGTAGCAGCAACGTACTGCATACTGCCAGCCAGAATGCTTCAGAGCCACAACAGTACACTTCAGGATAATGCCTTCGAGCAGAGTTCACTTTACTAGTACTACGTCCCTGATGATTTAGATATCTACGATACGTAACACCTTGGATAAAAATGCATTGTTCTGACTGGATTGTTGCTATAAATGAGAAACTGTAACACACATTATTTTGCAATCATGAGACCAGCTAAAATTAACCGGGTTCGAAAATCAAAGTAAAGTGATGGAACAGATGACGGCTATCGCGGAAAGCTTCAAAGGAGCTTCTCAGGAACTTCTGCCTGTCCTGAGTAACTTGTGAGCTATGACATCTCCTACATTGTCTACCAGGGTGTCCGTATCAAACAACAGAAAACGAAAAATTGGAACTAGCTAAAACGTTGTTTCAAGGAATAGCTGTAAAACTTAAGTGGAAATATGAAATAAAACACGTAGAGTTTATGTAAGTTAAGTAGTAATAGAAGTTGTGGGTAACCTATTGTAACATGAAGAAGTGTCATACAACAGAACTGCTAATTTCACAGTGAAGGCAGTGAGCAGAAGCTAAAATTAGAGGGTAACAGAAACAAATTGAAGAATGTAATACAGGTTACAAAATACACTAGGCGCAGCACGTAGATTAAGGTAAAGACGTTAAGACATCATAGAAACAAGCGGATGACAGCCTCAGAGCAATCTCTATATAATCGACTCTGAAATACATATCGCCCAGGTCTGCTACATTGAACAGTAGTAGAAGCACCGCAATTGTGCCATTCACTGTGTTCGCCACTTGTTCAAGAGGAAATTGCAAGGAAACGCCTGCCGACGTCAGTGCGAGGAGAAAAGGCGAAACCGTGTCCGTAATTGAATAACCGCAGCGGGTCGGCGGGACACGGCTGTGCTGGGTAATGGTGCTCGGCCTTTACGAGCTTAAACGGCAGTAGCTACTGTTAGATTAAAGTGCGGCGGGGAACAGGTGGAGCAACCGCATCGGGAATCGATGGTCCCGACCTTGCCCTCTGGCTGTTGCTAGGCAACAAGTAGTCCGGGCTGGGGGAGGGACCAGGTGTGGCGGGCAGATGCCGCGTGACAGCTGCTTTGTCCCTCCCTCGGGTAGCAGCTGCTGCTCGCTACCTAAATAATGCCCGCAGGTATCCAGTGGCATCTGTTGATTAATGCGCTAGCTTTCCTTAATTTCGTGTGGTGCGCGATTGGATATATTAACTGTTTCACTTTTATTGCTAGAATAAATGCAGCCACTACTTTTAATAGCTTTCTTTACGCCAAGACGCATTTCGGACTGTCCACATCCACAGTTGATGTATAAACTTCTCAGTACCTGGGTGGGTATTGTTAACTTTAATTTATCCATGTTAACGTTCGCTGAACTCCGTTTTTGGGGATCGAATTAGTTGTACGACACAGAATGAGATAGCCCAATGATAAGGCAACAAGGTCCCTGTTAGGTCCCGCAGAATTAAGTTTTTTGTGGTTCCCCAAAAACCGCTCAAGGCAAATTATGGGATGGCTTCTCCGAGAGACCACGGCCAATTTCTATTCTCATTCCTTCCCAATGGCGTCTGTGATGACTTCGTTGTCGAGTCTCCTGTAGCCAACAAAAGTATTCTCGTCAGGTGTGTGTGTGTGTGTGTGTGTGTGTGTGTGTGTGTGTGTGTGTGTGTGCGCGCGCCTTTGCTAACCTCGATACCTGAAAATACTCAAAACTCAAAAAAGAGTGCAGTGGTACGAAAATACAACGTTAACGAAATGGAAGAACAGACTGGAAAACGATAGTAATTATTTGGATGGAAACGTTGTGCAACAATTGGAGTCGCTGGGTCTGATTTTTTGTAACCAACAAGACGTAGAAAACTGTGGAAGTTTATTCATAATTAAAACTATGAACTGTGACTAGAATACCGTCACCTCTATTATGTAAAAACCGAAAAAAATTACCAGTTTTATGCCAGTCGCTGTAGGAACGATTCTGTGAAGCAGCTAGATACCAAACAAGTCAGGACGTACAAAAACTATTTGGAATATTCCTGCTCGCTTCCAACACACCGATATTACAAAAAAAAAAAAAAAAAAAAAAATGGTTCAAATGGCTCTGAGCACTATGGGACTTAACTTCTGAGGTCATCAGTCCCCTATAACTTCGAACTACTTAAACTACTTAAACCTAACTAACCTAAGGACATCACACACATCCATGCCCGAGGCAGGATTCGAACCTGCGACCGTAGCGGTCGCGCGGTTCCAGACTGTAGCGCCTAGAACTGCTCAGCCACTCCGGCCGGCCCGATATTACACACAAATAGCAACTGAATTATCTGGAAGTTGGTATCACGTTACATTCCGTTTCGAATAGGCGATAATTGTTAATATAAGCTTGATAAGATATTGCGTTGAAATACATTGTAATCCGCCTTAACGTTTGACGGCCATGAATGCAAATATTGGATCAGAATAGGTCGTGAGAATATTCCAATTATGTTGAATTTCATCAGCATGTTTCTGTTTAGTGCGAAGGCTATTCATGTACCTGGCAGTCATCAGATTTGCCTGACCTAATTTTGTTTCGAAGAGATCTGCAGAACAGTGACAGCCGTTATTGAAAATAAACGAAGTTTCTTGAGCCAATTTTTAGATTCCTGAATATAATTACAGAGCAGATGCTCAGGGAACTTGTTGACGTCGATATAGGAGAGAGAAATTTTTCGCTTTGATATCAGGATGTCAGGACTTGAATAGCGTTGGTTATGAATTCCACATGCACTCACTGAAACAAATGTACTTGAAACGGAATACCGGAAGCGATGGAAATACTAGCTGATCCTCGATGCCATGCGCAGTATTGTTATGAATGTCTCAATGCAGCCGACGCAGTCGTTAGTATGAAGCATTCTGTTGCTGTGGTCACAGTCGCCAGTTGTCGGAATTGTATGCTAACGAGGCCTACCTGCCGGACGGGGCGATTTAAATCTGGCGGAGCGTGGGGAAAAGGCTCGCGCGATGCGAAAAATTCCTGAGGAAGAACTATTGTGCCGCGCAGAACCTGCCTCAACAAAGCAGAGCCGTTTTTGCCCTCGTCTGCAGTTCCACTGACTGAGACGATCTGAAAGACAGTGGAATGTGCGCAGATTACAGACTGATCAGAAAAGAATCGGCTGCTCTTTTTTTTTCCACCATAAAGTACAGACTTCACGTGTAACAACATCCAGTCGATCCCGATATCCTTACAGCATTATGATTATCGTGTTCATTAATTTCTCTATCGTATCACATACCTGAAAGAATTGTCGTCGTTCGGGTGCGGCAAACGTGCTGTGAGACAAGAACCTACATAATTTTAAAATCCACGCTAGATGACTGCACATACGCAGTTCCGGGAAAGTATTATGCGTTCTTGTTGAGTGTGTGGAAGCATAAAGGTTGGATGCAGTGATGAAATGGATGCAGCGTCGGTATAGCATTTTTCCTTTAATGCTTGTCTTTTAGTGGAGGTCATGCGTAATATTCTGAATACTGAATAGGCACAGGCCTCGCAAAGCAGCAGTTCGTATGTTTCTCCAAATATTATAGAAAAATGTTTCTTTCATTATTTTCTCTTGATGACAGGAAATGTCATGGTATGAGGTATGGAGCACAGCGATTGATGCAGATCGGACGTGGTTCGTGGGAAGGTCGCGGATTTATTTCCAGTGTGGTCAAATTCTCGAGTGAGTCCTTCAGATTTTTTTGTCCCCTTCAGTTACGTCTCAGTAAGTTTTTTTTAGCAGTTGCGAAAACCGCCGACATGCATCTCACGTAGTGACAGTAAAAAAGTCTTAAATAACGCGCTTTATCAAGAAAACGCTCTTAGCAAGCAAGAAATTTCTTAGCATCTGAAAGTAACGACACAAGTTTCGCAATCTTATGTCTTCTAACAGCACGTGAAACACCCGCTAGATGATACTTAGGTTACCGTGTTCTAGGGCACTCTCGCGAGACGTTTACAAACTTAGCAAACCCGTACTACTGTGGATAGGACTGCCAACGCCAGAAACAAAAATGTATCTTTTAATACTGCCAAAACAATAGTATTAAAAGTCGATTAATAACGCATCAGTGGATAATAGAGAGATACAGAGACAGGAATTCGAGAGAAGATTCGGCCACTCTGACGATTCGCCGTCTTCGAACGTGAAAAATCATGCGGAAGTTAGTAGCCTCCCCTGGGTTTAAGGACTTGAGACTTCAAAGAAAACAAACCTGTGACAGGTTTACTCCATAGAAGCCGCGCTACCCCCACCCCCAAACCTCTGCTACAGGTAGCTAACTAGCTAGCATCTCGAGACTCAACCTAAAGACTAGTTACTACCTGTCCGCTAAACGTCGCTCGATATGAATAGTTCTGCAGAGGTTGACTGTAGCCAATACAATACTGAAATATACAGGGTGTTACAAAAAGGTACGGCCAAACTTTCAGGAAACATTCCTCACACACAAAGAAAGAAAATATGTTATGTAGACATGTGTCCGGAGACGCTTACTTTCCATGTTAAGAGCTCATTTTATTACTTCTCTTCAAATCACATTAATCATGGAATGGAAACACACAGCAACAGAACGCACCGGCGTGACTTCAAACACTTTGTTACAGGAAATGTTCAAAATGTCCTCCGTTAGCGAGGATACATGCATCCACCCTCCGTCGCATGGAGTCCCTGATGCGCTAGTGCAGCCCTGGAGAATGGCGTATTGTATCACAGCCGCCCACAATACGAGCACGAAGAGTCTCTACATTTGGTACCGGGGTTGCGTAGACAAGAGCTTTCAAATGCGCCCATAAATGAAAGTCAAGAGCGTTGAGGTCAGGAGAGCGTGGAAGCCATGGAATTGGTCCGCCTCTACCAATCCATCGGTCACCGAATCTGTTGTTGAGAAGCGTACGAACACTTCGACTGAAATGTGCAGGAGCTCCATCGTGCATGAACCACATGTTGTGTCGTACATGTAAAGGCACTTGTTCTAGCAGCAGAGGTAGAGTATCCCGTATGAAATCATGATAACGTGCTCCATTGAGCGTAGATGGAAGAAGATGGGGTCCAATCAAGGCATCACCAACAATGCCTACCCAAACGTTCACAGAAAATCTGTGTTGATGACGTGATTGCACAATTTCGTGCGGATTCTCGTCAGCCCAGACATGTTGATTGTAAAAATTTACAATTTGATCACGTTGGAATGAAGCCTCATCCGTGAAGAGAACATTTGCACTGAAATGAGGATTGACACATTGTTGGATGAACCATTCGCAGAAGTGTACCCGTGGAGGCCAATCAGCTGCTGATAATGCCTGCACACGCTTTACATGGTACGGAAACAATTGGTTCTCCCGTAGCACTCTTGATACAGTGACGTGGTCAACGTTACCTTGTACAGCAGCAACTACTCTGACGCTGACATTACGGTTATCATCAACTGCACGTAGAACTGCCTCGTCCATTGCAGGTGTCCTCGTCGTTCTAGGTCTTCCTCAGTCGCTAGTCATAGGCTGGAATGTTCCGTGCTCCCTAAGACGCCGATCAATTGCTTCGAACGTCTTCCTGGCGGGACACCTTCGTTCTGGAAATCTGTCTCGATACAAACGTACCGCGCCACGGCTATTGCCCCGTGCTAATCCATACATCAAATGGGCATCTGCCAACTCCGCTTTTGTAAACATTGCACTGACTGCAAAACCACGTTCGTGATGAAAACTAACCTGTTGATGCTACGTACTGATGTGCTTGATGCTAGTACTGTAGAGCAATGAGTCGCATGTCAACACAAGCACCGAAGTCAACATTACCTTCCTTCAATTGGGCCAACTGGCGGTGAATTGAGGAAGTACAGTACATACTGACGAAACTAAAATGAGCTCTAACATGGAAATTAAGGGTTTCCGGACACATGTCCACATAACATCTTTTCTGTATTTGTGTGTGAGGAATGTTTCCTGAAAGTTTGGCCGTACCTTCTTTGTAACACTCTGTATATTGTAACGTGTCTTTTTGGGAGGCTCCGCCACAGAGCCTTTAACTACGTGCTGCCCGTGGCACAGGTGGACTGTAGCGCCCCCTGTACAGTAGTTCCAGGTCTGCAGCATTCCTCGGCAAAAGACGGTAGCGCCCGTGCGTGGCGCGAAGACGGCCGTGGGAGTAGGGTAGCTGGCGGCGGCGGCGGCGGCGGCGGCGGCGGCGACCTTGACACTGGCGGTGTGTGTCGGTACGCGGCCGAGAATCACGCCAGCCGGGTCCCACTCTCTCGCAGAAGGCTGCTTTCTGCTCCCACGCACCGTTTCCCGCAGTCGGTCGCAAGGCCGAAAATATTTTCTCCCAGAAGTTCTGCTCGCGTGAAACTCCCGCCCCACTGCACCTTTGTAGCCTGTCGATCCGGCGTGCCAACTTTGCTTCCCCTCTCTTCCCACGCGACTCAGAGAGAAACAGTCCTCGGCTCGAACAGCAAAAGACAACCTTGAAATCTTTACCCAGCTGCCATAAACAGACCTTAAGTTCTTCAGCTGCAACGACACATGAAACTATAAATAATCACACACACAGCGAGAGGGACGGAGTAATACTTCTGTAGTTACGTAAGCACTCACTTCAAAGAATTAATCTGGCTTGACCGAGCGAGGTGGCGACACTGGACTCGCATTCGGGAGGACGACGGTTCAATCTCGCGTCCGGCCATCCTGATTTAGGTTTTCCGTGATTCCCTAAATCGCTCCAGGCAAATGCCGGGATGGTTCCTTTCAAAGGGCACGGCCGACTTCCTTCCCCGTCCTTCCCTAATCCGATGAGATCGATGACCTCGCTGTCTGGTCTCCTTCCCCAAAACAACCAACCATTAATCTGGCTTAGTGTCCTTAGGTTGCCAAAGAGGTTCTGAGATAACCGATTTATATATTTGTACGTACCAGAGCATTCACTATGCGCTGGAGGACTTCTTTGATGAGATAATTAGCGCCAGGGCCCGAACAGACCGAGCACAAAACTTAATTAGATATCCTTCACGAGACTTAAACATTTTCCAAAGCTTTAAAGCACTCCGTCATCAGGCCACAAGTGGCCCATCGGGACCATCCGACCGCCATGTCATCCTCAGCTGAGGATGCGGATAGGAGGGGCGTGTGGTCAGTACACCGCTCTCCCGGTCGTTACTATGGTTTTCTTTGACCGGAGCCGCTACTAGTCGGTCGAGTAGCTCCTCAATTGGCATCACGAGGCTGAGTGCACCCTTTCCAAAGCTTTACGTGTGTGATAAATGACAAACCCTTCCTACGTCAAAATAAGCTGTCAGTCCTGCTACGACACTCTCAACAGCAAACATACCAAGTCGCAGGAACAACAATATTTTACATCCGCTGTAGGTTCATCGAGCCTATTGGCACAATAATTAAAAACGCTGTTATGCAATTTCAACATTTTGTTGATGCAGGATAAGCAATCCTTTTTTTTTTTCATGAAGAGTTTACGAGACATCTGTCACAGTTTAGTACACACATTATTGCTATCATTTTGGAACTGCCTGATCATTCTCAAGCCACACCTACTGAGACTGCACTCAAAGTGCCTAGCCTTAAAGATAATCGTCTAAAACTGACAATACGTACAGCACACAGTGACGGTAGATAAATGTCACAATACACAAATAATCAGTATGCAAGTTTTATTCTGACTTGTATAGTGAGCACATGCATATTGTGACACGTACCGTCGCTGTCTGATGTATATTTTGTCTATTTTAGTTGGTTGTCATTAACATCCGTCAGTTTCAGTGCAGCCCCGGTAGGTGTGGCTTGAGAATGAACTAGTCGGTTCGAAACTAGTGGCCGAAATGCATGTTCTGCAACTGTGAAAAATGTGTATAAAACTCTTCATAAAAGTACTGTATATTTCAGAAGACCTGGATGTAGATCTGGAACGAAGCATTAAAATTTGCCTTTTCGGATATATTCCTAAATAACTGAAGGCAATACGATTTCAGCGACAAGGCCACAGTATATACTTTCGTCCAACTTTCTCAAACTGAGAAAGTACTCCGACTAGTGACGTCCATAGAGGCGAGGCATTTACTGAAAGGTTCGTTAATTTCACTTTTGTTTTCTCGTGATAACACATTTTCTTGAGAACCACTTTACTGATTAATGACTGCTACACTTTTAAGCAGATGATCATTTCTGAAGGAAAAAAGAAAACTTTGTAACCCAAAAATATTGTTTAGAATATGACATTACACCCAAAGCTATGTAGCACAGAGGCTACCTGTCAAAGCTTTCTCTAAGTCTGTAAATGCTATAATGTAAGGTTGTCTGTCTTTAACCTATGTTCTAAGGTAAGTCGTGGGGTCAGAAGTGTCACGTAGGTTTAGTAAGATATCAAAATGTCATTCACATCTTTATGATTCCCCATAAATTGAAAGAGTTTATCCAGGCTAAAAAGGAGGTAGCGACTCTTAGAAGTTGAATTATTAATTACTTCCAACGCATCCACTGAAGGCGGTTATTCCTCTTTTTGAGTTAGGTTTCAGTTACATAAGAAGTGTCGTATATTATTTATCAGTACAGTCGTCACCGGAGCTCGATATGCACTTAGGGTACACAGGTAGTCACTTGGAAGTTCGTCTTTAGCTTCATTTAACGCACGTGGTTCGTTTGCTACTTGTATGTTATCAGGCAGCAACGAACACTATGCTTCTATCTCGCAAGAAAAGTCATCGCTTTGACGGTAACGACTTCGCGTCGTGCGGGGTCGAGTATGTGCAGTACACGTTGGTAGTGAGAAACGTGGCACCAAGAAAGGCAGCTTCGTCCCATTAACTAGCGGCGAGAGCTCGTAAAGCAGTCTCCACCTTTTAAAGTACGCAATTAGCGGCCGATGCGGTGAGTTATGTAGATTCGCCCCGCGCCATTAGTCATACGTATTAGGGCAAGTGTCGACCAGCTGTGATTCACGGCACGCCCGCCCAATTAACTGTGAAACGCGGACATTACACGCCGATGCCACAAACATGTCGCCGCTTTGGTTACTTGAGAGGCAATGGGGGACTTCAGATTCGCGACAGCGGTCTGGGCGAACGGAGAGAAATGCCTCCTAGTTCGTGGACTCGACTGCTTTTGTCATCCGGAAATGAGAACTGTCGAAAGTTTACGTTAATCGGACAACAACTGGAGTAGTGAAGCGAAGGGTAAGTATGTCAAATTTTTTTTAAGATAGAGTGATCTGCGTCGACGGCGTCAATGCCCAAAACAGGCGTCCGGTTTTAGCATCATAAAGGCTTTTCCTACATCTGCCAAATCTTAGTGGTTCTTTGGGGAAACAGTCGTGTTCTCCAGAATGTGTACCTTTTATTTTTGCAGGCTTCACTAAACAGTTCATTAGTCGTTAATACATTATCAAACAAAGATAGGGATTAAAGTCGAGTGGCGGCGAGATCAGTAAAGGAAGGTCGGATAGTAAAAGACTAAAGAAGGAAATCGAACAAAGGAACCATCTGTGCATTCGCATAAAATTATTTAGGAAAAACCCAACGAATCCTAAATGTGGATGCATGGAGTAGGATTTCCGCCCTCATACGGAATAAGAGACCTGTTTCCAAGCCACTGCATCGCTTCACTCGGTTTAGCATGTCACAGATGTCGAAATAAGCAAGTAATTATCTTTTTCGTAATGGGCGAAACTTTGTAGGTGCTAAAAGAATTGTCAAATTGTTGACCGATTTATACTAGTACATATGAAGGATATATCATCAAATGTCGTATCTGCTGTTTCTAAACAGCTGATTGGTTGGGTCTAAATACTCAGTTCTCTAAGAAACCAAACCTGAAAAAGATTTCCGCGGCCCACGTCAGTTTCAGTAAAATACTTCTTTGCGCACTGTGTCGCGTCATCCCATGAAATAATATACTGAAATAATCGTTTTTGCTGTGCCGTAGTTGTCTTCAAGGCTTAGGCTAATTTCATTCGGAAGCCAAGAAATCTGACGTTGGTTGTTTTATGACACAGTCAGAATCACAGTATATTGCAGCACACGCTGCTCAGATAAATTAGTGGACGTTCTAGGGAAGGCCGCTGCAACACGGCCGAGATGCCGTTCATTTTACTATTGTAACATTTTAATTATTTTATAACATGACGTGGCAGCACACGCAGAAATTTTTTTATGAGGAAACAACCGAAAATTGTAGTATTTTTTTCTTTTTTCGGGATGTATTTTACAAACAACACCTCAATGAAAGTGTCTTGTAACTTCATCGGTTCCGAATGTTCTTTTTCGCTCCATTTACTTGCTTACTGGCTATGCAGGGCTGTCCGCAAATCCGTAAGAGTACGAGGGAGTGGGGATCTCTTCTGAACAGGACGTTGCAAGGCATGCCAGATATACTTAATGGTGTTCATGTCTGGGGAGATTGGTGGCCAGCGGAAGTGTTTCAGGGCCACTTTGTAGAAATTCTTCCGTACTTGTGGAGTGTCGCATTGTCCTGCTGGAATTGCGCAAGTCCGTCAGAATGCACAATGGACATGAATGGCTGCAGATGATCAGACAGGATGCTTACGTACGTGTCACCTGTCGAAGTCGTATCACTCCAACTGCACATGCCCCCCACCATAACATAGCCTCCACCAGCTTGAACAGTTCCCTGTTGACACACAGGGTCCATGGGTTCATGAGGTTTTCTCCATATCCGTAGACGTCCATCCGCTCGATATAATTTGAAACGAGAGGTACACAAATCTATCCCTGTCAGGATTTCTTTCTGGCGTTAACTCTGACTTTGGCATTACGTTTGGCTGAATACTCCAGTCAGAGGCAGGCAAGAAAAATGCCAGCTACAACTGCAGCATACGTATTAACTATCCTGCAATAAACTGGCCTGGACGAAAGCGGTTTTAGTTTCTTACTTAGGCAGACCAAGGGTTTCTCTACAAGAAGTAAATCACTTCTAATATGATATTAATTTCAAAGAAAGCGATGAAAGGTTTGTGAAACTAAATATCACGTTTGGTTTGAATAGACACGTTCCTACCCTTGCCTTCAACCTCCCTGTGATGAAATTTAACCTATGCATGGCGTTGATTCCGAATAAATTTCAGTAACCAGTTACAATTCATTCCAAGTACTGGAGTTACGAGGTGTATTCCATATTGCTATTTACGCCGATACGGCAAGCCTAATCCATACTGTCCCATTACGTAAAATTAAATTCGTATCAAGCTGAAGTAAAGCGGCTGCAATTTCCTGCCGCTCCATCCATTTAACATCGTAGAATACCCGTGGGAAAAAACATAGAACTGTACTCAAAATTATTAAATAAAGATTCAAATGTTCACTTTAATTTTAAACTTTAATGATGACCTAATTTAACTGTAGAAACGCAAGTCGTATTGAGATACTCTTGTACATTGCTTCTGTTTGCTGGAAATACATCATCTCTGTATAGATGGTAGGCGACTGAACTGAAGTTGTGGTGCTTTGGCCGTGTGCAAGTGTTCTAGCTGCTGAGTCGGAGACAGCTTCCTCATTCGCTAGAAGTGGTCCGCGAGTGGTTGTGCCGGAATGTCCTCGCGGCAGTTATTGAAACATTCCGTTTCGGGTCACCGACCGCGTCAGCGGCTGCAGATATCAATGTGTCAGTCATGCAATATGAGGCTGCATGCTCTTGCAGACTGTCATGGTGACATAGTAGCGTTGCTGTTGACTATGCTCGCCATCTCTTTGGAATCAGTCTCGCTCTTTGCACAGTAGAAAGTCGATCCAGGCGCTAAGAAATGATACAGCAGCCATATTTGTTGTAACTACGTCTGCCATTAACCTACGGGTGAGGGAGCGGAGTATAAACTGTTCATTTCTGGCATGCAGGTGATAAGAAAAAGGAATGTCCTTAACACGTTGGAATTTATGAGGAACATTCGGATGTTTTGGTCAAAGCTGTAGAGAGTGCAGTGGCGATGTAGGTACTGCTGCGAATACATATCTACTATCATCCGACCCTTGTTCCCAGGATAACAGGCAGTGGCAAAAATGAAAACGCGTGAGCTCTACCCCGACTTCACGAGAATTCCGTGAAAATAGTAGAGTGCTTTACAGATTATTATACGGTGATTGTGTGGGTCGGTTAGGCTGTTTTCCAGTATTATTTAGTCGAGCTTCTTCCTGGTACCCCTACTTCAGTGCGATATACACAGAAGGAAATACAAAAATGGATTACAGCTTATACATTATTTGAACGGATATCTTAAATGTCGAAACGCATCTTAGAATAAACCAATATTGGGGCAACGGCATGGACATCGGACACTGGACTTGAAGGGTTAGTGCAGTATCTCGTTTACTTCCGAGAGTAACGCTGATGATAAGGAGGAGGCTTCCGTATATGCACAAGCTTGCGATGCATTCTTCTGTTCCGTCGTCTCGTAAGTCTACGAAACAGCCTCTGTAAGCTCGTAGCAACATAGCGGCATAGAAAAAATGGGGAGGGACTCGCCTGCTCAGTCTTCAACCCGCTAACAGACCTTACTCGTGCATGTAAGAGTGAAGAGAGAAATGGAAGAAATTGTATTTTCCTCAAGAAGGAACCGTCAAGAATATTTATTGTTCAGGTAAACGCATATAGTCAGCCTCTGCGAAGACATTGATCTCTGTCTATTAGAAGTGCTTGAGGTAAATAAGCATGTATCTGATAACCTCCACCTAATTCTATATGATCAGTTACACCTAGGGACATGCCTACTCTAATGCGTCACGTGATCCAGCTAACGAGCCACGCACTCCCTGACCTCAATCCCAGTTTTCACATTCATCTACAACGTTTACCACAGTATAATTGTCATTGACTGTTGCTTTGTAAAATGCCTGTAAAATGAACAGCGAGCAGAGCTTCAGGATAGTGAAGTGACCTTACAGGGAAGAAGACCACAACTACCGTACACGAACACCAAGAATCAGTCCCCGTCTAGCAGTGCTGTGAAGAATCGTTAGTATGAATTCTTTTCCCTTTTATTACTTTCGTTACTAATTCTATGTTTCATATAAATTTACCGCAATTAGTGAAAAATAAATACTCTCTAGACTTCTCTGTGCATTTCATCGACAGTGATTTAAAAGGCGCACGTTGTGAAACAGCGTGTAGGTGCTTCGGACAGACGTTATTCACGACTGTCTGTTGTTTCTTGACGATGTCACAATAAGCTGAAAACTTGTTAGAAATAAGCCAACAATAGTATATAAAAAGGCAGTTTTTCAAATGGTTCAAATGGCTCTGAGCACTATGGAACTTAACATCGGAGATCATTAGTCCCCTAGAACTTAGAACTACTTAAACCTAACTAACCTAAGGACATCACACACATCCATGCCCGAGGCAGGATTTGAATCTGCGACCGTAGCGGTCGCGCGTTTCCAGATTGAAGCGCCTAGAACCGCTCGGCCACACCGGCCGGCCAAAGGCAGTTTGTCTGTTTTTCAACCTTAAATATGAAATCGTTCTATCAAGAAGTGACGGACGAGTATGTTAAATACACTGAAGCGCCCAAGAAACTGGGATAGGCGTGCATATTCAATCAGGCAGAATACAGCGCTGCGGTCGGCAACGCCTATATAAGACAACAAGGGTCTGGCGCAGTTGTCAGGTCAGCTACTGCTGATAAAATGGCAAGTTATCAAGATTTTAAGTGAGTTTGAACCTGGTGTTGTAGTCGTTGCACGAACGATGGCTCATAGCACCTCCGAGGTAACGATGAAGTGGGGATTTTCCCGAACGACCGTTTCACGAATGTACCGTGAATATCAGGAATCCAATAAAACATCTCCGACATAGCTGCGGCCGAAAAAAGACCCTGCAAGAACGGGACCAACAACGACTGAAGAGAATAGTTCAACGTGACAGAAGCACAGCCCTTTCGCAAATTGTTGCAGGTTTCAATGCTGGGCCATCGACAAGTGTCAGTGTGCGAACCATTCAACGAAACATCATCGATATGGGCTTTCGGAGCCGAAAGCCCACTCGTGCACCATTTATAACTACACGACACAAGTCTTTACGTCTCGCCTGGGCACAACAAGACCGACATTGATGACTGGAAAGCTGGCCGATGTGGCCCAGCAGTTCTAGGCGCTTCAGTCTGGAACTGCGCAGGTTCAAATCCTGCCTCGGGCATGGATGTGTGTTATGCCCTTAGGTTAGTTAGGTTTAAGTAGTTCTAAGTTCTAGGGGACTGATGACCTCAGATATTAAGACCCATAGTGCTCAGACCCATTTGAACCATTTGATGACAGGAAACATGTTGCCTGGTCGGACGAGTCTCGTTTCAAATTGTATTGAGCGGATGGGCGTGTACGGGTATGGAGACGACCTCTTGAATCCACGAATCCTGCATGTCAGCAGAGGACTGTTCAAGTTGGTGGAGGCTCTCTAATGGTGTGAGGCGTGTGCAGTTGGAGTGATATGGGACCCCTGATACGTCGAGATACGACAATGGCAGGTGACACGTACGCAAACATCCCGTCTGACCACCTGCATCCATTCATGTCCATTGTGCATTCCGACGGACTTGTGCAATTTCAGCAGGACAGGCGACACCCCACACGTTAAGAATTGCTACAGAGTGGCTCCAGGAACACTCTACTGAGTTTATAAATTTCCGCTGGCCACCAGACTCCCCAGACATCAACATTGTTGAGCATATCTGCGATGCCTTGCAACGTGCTATTCAGAAGAGATATCCACCCCTCGCCCCTTACGGATTTATGGACAGCCCTGCTGGATTAATGGTGTCAATTCCCTCCAGCACTACTCAGACATTAGTCGAGTCCATGCCAAGTCGTGTTGCGGCACTTCTGCGTGCTCGATATTAGGCAGGTGTATCAGTTTCTTTGGCTCTTCAGCGTTTAAAGCAAGAGAAATTTTCTGCCACTGGAGAGGCCACTATTGGAGATCCCCGTGGCGATTGCAGTCGGATATGGACCAGGATGCTGACAGGAGCAATCGGAGTTGCCGATAGCATCTGTGTTGGCCAGCAGTGGAATCGCGCCACACAGGTTTGTTGGGTGAGCACGCACGCAGGTCTCTACCCGCCAGCCACCCCTCCTCGCGGCAGGGGGCCTCCCTTAACGGTCGCCTCCACCCCGGGGCTGCAGCTGGCGTACAGGCAGAGCCAGCGTCTGCGGATGTCGCTGCCAGAGCCTGCCTGCCTGCCTGCCTGCCTCTCCCTCGCTCCTACCTTTAATTAGCTCCGCCGCCCTCTGCAACACGGGGAGGGCCGCGTGGCGTCCCGTTAGCTGCGGGAGGTTTCCGCTCAGGATCTGCGCTCCGCTTTCTCGACTTCCGCAAGCAACAGCTCGAGGCTTCCCGAGCGCTGCTCTCGCTCTGTTCTGCCTCGGGCGTAATTAATGCTGCCATCGCGGCGGAATTCTCGCCGTCGCCCTGCAGGCGTCCCATTACCAACCAAGAGGCGGTGCGCCCCTTATTACAACTGCGGTTAGGCAACCGGGTGACACACGTTAGCAGTTAACGCTCGCATTCTGCTGCTAAGATTTGCGTTCTACGTGTTCCTACAGCTGCATTTCATGGAGTCGCATTCCTCAGTAGTTACTCTCTATGTAGCAAAGAGTGGCAACTGTCAAACCACTCTGCGGTTCTTCTAAAACGATCAAGTAATTCCAGTTATTCACTTTTAACCTTTTTTTTTTTTTTGCTGCATATCGGTATTTAATTTCGCAGGCGCTTTTAGACCTCTACGTGAGAGGTAACTCCGTATCAAGTAAACAAACAGTTATTCGATAAAAACCTGCCACACTTTTCATGCTGACCATGTTAACAGATCACCGGAATATCCGTGAAAGTGTTCAAACTGTAAACACAGCAAATACTGGAACGACAGGAAAATGGAAACTTTCCAAGTGAACAACTGTAAAATTTTCATAAATGGTGAGAAAGTACGTCTTACAATCTGTGACTACATGGGAACTACTGGTCCGAGAACAGACAAAAAAATAAGCAGCAGTCACTAAGAATGCCTGTCGTATAAGTAGCGTAAACCAGCTGGGAGATATTACAACTAATATTCTTGCTAGAAAGAGAGGTTTTGTGTAGAAATGAATATCTATAAAGTTGGTGCGGAAAAGAGAGGCTCCAGAAGAATTGCAAATAAAATCTTGGCTGTGATGTGTTTGGCAACAGTTAAATTACATGCAAACAAATTTCAGTACGTAGACATGCTACAGCTTAGAGCTTAGGGTGGTGGGGAAGGGGATTAATAACGACTATATATATATATTTTGCTTTTTGATACTAATGTTTCCAACAGTCTTAAACAATTTGTCATATAAGGCCAGCTGCACAACAAGATTGTTCGATGACGATGTCGTTGTCTAAAAGGTATTCTTGTCGTTGATCGATAGTGGGGGAATGCAGAAAGACAAGGGCACGATTTCTGCTCGTCGTAATGACTTTATGAGTCAGAAACAAAATAGTATCCGATTATAAGATTAGCGATAAACCTCTGAGGTAGGTCACTCCATTTAAACACTCAGGGGTAATAGAAGGAAACGATGTGAAATGGGACAAAGACGGAAGATCTGTAGTATGGGAAGTAACCATAATACATAGACTGCTCCTGCACCACTGTATTCTTCAAAGTGCTGCTGTTACTTACGCAAGGTTCTTACTGGTGAATCTTCTTCGAATACCACCTCCTCAAGATCTACTCCGTGAACACTTCTTCCTCGAGAACCTTGCCCATCTGTGTCTGGCTTTAACGATTCAGTTTCTTGTAACTTGCTATCCAAGGCGATAATTTTTTTCAATTACCGTGATTCCTGATTTCAGACTTTCTCTCTTCATTCGTTCGACTTTCTGCCTCTCCATTATACTCCACTGTAAATACATATCTGTAAGTTCCTGAAACGAGTAATGTGACCAGTCAGAAACTGTAAAATGAGGTTAGTCCAGCGTCTACTCATCTCGGACAAAGGCAGTGCCAACCAACGTCAACGAGACTTTCAGTTGTTTAGTATGAAAGATAAGCAGTTTACAAAGATGTGTCTCCGATGTGTTGCTCATTTCAAGACTTCGTAGCGGCTTAAATATTCATTTCGAACCTTTTACTCCACTTTTTAAAATACGCAGTTTACGACCCTCTAATGTCGGCTTAATTTTAATGGATTGGGGCGTCCTGTTGGTGCTTGTTGAAGGTCGACTGCAGAAACAAGAAATAAAAAGATTGTAGACAACGACTTGGAACAGTAGCTGTCTAGTGAAGCTACCCCTTTCGTTTAAAGAACAGACCTCCCTCATCGACGCTGTGTATTTTTTAACTGCATCATATTTATAGATTGCCCGAAAATATCCGACTTATATGTAACACAAGATATTGACGGGGCGAAGCTACGTGTTAACTGGGCGTAATGTATAAATCGGGTATTACCTTGCTGCAGTCTGTAAGTTTGATGCAGTTAATGTATAACGTTGATATGGTTTTAGTAAAGTAACATTCAGGTTATTCTCCAAAATTGTGATTTTACAGAAATGTGTAAAAGCTGTAAATCATCACCGTTTTTGTCAGTACCCAAACATGATTCGGCAACACTGTGCCATCATCAGTGGGTTTTCGTTTTTATTTATACTGTAATGTGAACATTTTTCTTAGACGATTATAAAATTATGTGCATTTTTAGTTCAAAGAACAGATCGTTTCTTTTTGTAAATACCTTTACATTTGGTGAGCATGAATTATTTGGACCACTTTTGTGTTAATTATGAAAGGTAGCTTGTCATCTGCAACCAAACGACTTTTTTTTCTTTTTTTTTTTGTCGAGAGTTAACCTATCTTCTAGAGTGTAATTTAGTTTTTCGCGATGTTTTCGCGCCTATTTTCGTATTTACTCACGTTTTCGTGTGGAAAGCACTTCCATTCTCCGCATCATGCTGAGATGCACGTATGCATCACAACATCTCAGCATGATGCGGAAAATGGAAGTGCTTGCCACACGAAAACGTAAGTAAATACGAAAATAGGCGCGAAAACATCGCGAAGAACTAAATTACACTCTAGAAGATAGGTTAACTCTCAGCAAAAAAAAAAAAAAAAAAACCTTTTTCATCAACATCGTTTGGTTGCAGATGACAAGCTACCTGTAGTAATTAAAAATTAAAAACAAAAGTGGTCCAGAAAATTCATGCTCACCAAATGTAAAGGTATTTACAAAAAGAAACGATCTGTTGTTTGAACTGAAAATGCACATAATTTTATTATCATGTAACAAAAATGTTCACATTTCAGAATAAATAAAAACGAAAACCCACTGATGATGGCACAGTGGCGCCGAAACATGTTTGGGTACTGAGAAAAACGGTGTTTTGCGTAACTGGCGGACCTCAAATCCCAAAATTCTAACTGCAAACACCGCCAATATAAGGAGCTGCAAATCAAAAGATGGCTGTAACACCTTCTCATTATAAAACAGATTCATGTCGCAGAAGTGCACAGCACTAGAATAACGTCAGCGGGTGAAATCTTCCAGTTGGGTGGTGAGATAGATTTATACTTGTATTACGGGCGACAATGACGAAAGCTTAAATTCCAACTACAGCGTCACCGTTACTTGAAGCAATTGAGTGGTAATTTTTATGACGGTGCGGCCGCTGGTGCAACACTTGGGGCTGACGCACCTCCAGACCGCTGCGCCCTTGAAGAGTGGCCGGGCGGGCGCTGACGCATCGGAACGCCGCGCGCGGCTGGACTAGACTCGTGGAGCCTGCTGTACCCTCCGGCGTCCCCGTATCTGCGGAGACCCCTCGCAAGGTACTGAATGAGCCAGCCAGCCAGGCAGGCAGGCTAAGCTCGCCGGGCTGGTTCCCCCCACGGCAGGTATTGATCGCATCGCAGCACGCGTGTCTGCGCTTCGCCCCTGCGGGACCGGCGACTGCCGGCCGTGTCGTTCGACACAACCCCAGACGCTGCTACGGGCAGCTGTCGCGCCTGCCGACTGAGCTCTGCTGCCGTCCTCGGCTTCCCCACAAACCGGGCTGTCCATCGGCATTCCCCTTGTGGCCGCAGCTGCTACGTACACCAATTTAATTTAAAACATGCTGTTGTACACGAGGGGGGATCCAAATGTAACGACAATTTTTCTCTGCAGCTAAAACACTAGTTCCAAATTCTTCCGCAACGTGCCATAACTGGACACCATAGCATACACTACTAGCCATTAAAATTGCTACACCACGAAGATGACGTGCTACAGACGAGAAATTTAACCGACAGGAAGAAGATGCAGCGATATGCAAATGATTAGCTTTTCGGAGCATTCACACAAGTTTGCCGCCGGTGGCGACACCTACAACGTGCTGACATGAGGAAAGTTTCCAACCGATTTCTCATACACAAACAGCAGTTGACCGGCGTTGCCTGGTGAAACGTTGTTGTGATGCCTCGTGTACGGAGGAGAAATTCATACCATCACGTTTCCGACTTTGACTAAGGTCGGATTGTAGCCTATCGCGATTGCGGTTTATCGTATCGCGACATTGCTGCTCCCGTTGGTCGAGATCCAATGACTGTTAGCAGAATATGGAATCGGTGGGTTCAGGAGGGTAATACGGAACGCCGTGCTGGATCCCAACGGCCTCGTATCACTAGCAGTCGAGATGACAGGCATCTTATCCGCATGGCTGTAACGGATCGTGCAACCACATCTCGATCCCTGAGTCAACAGATAGGGGCGTTTGCAAGACAACAACCATCTGCACGAACAATTCGACGACGTTTGCAGCAGTATGCACTATCAGCTTGGAGAGCTGATAGTGCCAGGTTCTGTTCACAGCATCATGATGGTCGCATCCGTGTTTGGCGACATCGCGGTGAACGCACATTGGAAGCGTGTACTCGTCATCGCCATACTGGCGTATCACCCGGTGTGATGGTACGGGGTGCCCTTGGTTACACGTCTCGGTCACCTCTTGTTCGCATTGACGGCACTTTGAACAGTGGACGTTAAATTAAGATGTGTTACGACCCGTGGCTCTACCCTTCATTCGATCCCTGCGAAACCCTACATTTCAACAGGATAATGCACGACCGCATCGACGACAGTGACGCTTGCCATTCGGCTACGGAGTCGCTGTAAATTAATTTCAGGAAATGCAGATGCCAGCCCGATTCACTAGACGAACCCTCAGCACGTGTAGTCCGCCACATGAAGGAGGTACCTTACAAACCGCTCCTTCGCCCACTTCTCGAATATTGCTCATCAGTGTGGCCGAAAAAGAGCAGCGCATTTCGTTACAGGTTCGTTTGATAAGGGCGACTACGTCACGAAGGTGCTTTCCCAACCCCAGTAGCGGATGCATTGTACATTAAGGCGTGGTTTATCGTTAAAATTCCGAGAGCATACTCTGTTAGAAGAGTGTACCAATATGTTACTCCTTCGTACTCGTATATTTATGTTTATCGACATTAGGCCGGACACCAACAAAGCGAAAAATACACACGTAGTTGCGCCAATGACAAGTATTCTGACTTTTTGCTGCCTGGAGCGAGGAATGGCTCTCCCTTAGTCCGTCTTAACACACACTAGGTTGCGATAAATCATTTCGTAAATTTATCTGAGTGTTGTTACAATGTACGTCTCAAAGCTACTCACCTTAACGTCTGCGCCGAGACGAAAATTATCATCTGATTGCTTCAAATAACGGCAGTGGCTAAGCTGAAGCTGTTAGTGTAACGTAAGCTGCAATCACTGTCACCCTGATAAAAATTATTTTCAATGCCCAACTAGCAGATATTATTCTCGTGAAGAGCGTTTAAGCAGATTATCAAAAAGTATTAGAAAATATGTGGAAGGCATTTTTCCCGTTTTGCACGCTAGGTTTCCAAGCGTAACGTAAAGTTTTCTACGTTAATGCATGAAAAAGATAAGCCATTAACTTTGAGAAATATTCATTTCCGTCTGCACTAACAGATCTTCACTTTACCGGCCAGGGTGGCCGAGCGGTTCTAGGCGCTGCAGTCTGGAACCGAGCGACCGCTACGGTCGCAGGTTCGAATCCTGCCTCGGGCATGGATGTGTGTGATATCCTTAGGTTAGTTAGGTTTAAGTAGTTCTAAGTTCTTGGGGTCTGAAGACCTCAGATGTTAAGTCCCATAGTGCTCAGAGCCATTTGAACCATTTTTGAGATCTTCATTTTCTGTACTACGCAGACAATTCCAGTAAAATCGGAGAAATATAATTTTGCTGTTCGTCTTCATTTGATTTTTATTAGCGGAAAAACACATCTACAACAGCTGGGGGATTGTAGTAACGAGTAAAACAAAGAAATAAATTTTTGGAATGGCGATAGAAGGTACTGGGAAAGCAGGTAGTTACTCGTACTTTCTGGTCCCGTTTCCAGCTATGCTCGGCGCGGAGAAACTGCGCGTCCTGTAGACAATGAGTTACCAGCTACAAAATTTCGTGCCAGTAAGTAACAGTTCGCTGTGAGAAATTACAGCTTGGGCAAATGAGCCAGGGGGACAACTCTGCAAGTAGTGGTCAATTACGTTGCGCTAGAGCGTTGACTTTGTCTCCGTTCACTGACCCCCGACAGTGGTCTCTACTTTGCGGCAATTCCGCCGGCCGTGATTTAATATTTCGCGCACGTCTGACTGTTAGTGTTCGAAACGAATGAGGCTGCTGTGCAAATAACGGCGGGACTGGCGCCCACTTGGCGCGGCTAGCTTTCTGCAGTCCCTCATTATCCGCCAAGGAACGACGTGATGCGGCGAAATCGAACTGCAGCAGGTAGGAAGGGGAAAAAAAAGGGCACTCGATCCGAGGCGGCTTTCGTAGCGGAACGGAACGGGACAGCACGGACGCCAGCACAGAGACCGTCGTACGTTTTTCGCGTTGCGGAAATCGACGTCGCTAACGGTACACAGGCAGGCGGTAGCGGTGGCGTCTGAGGAAGAACGGGATCCTCCCGCCGCTGACCGGCCACAGCTGCAGCTGCGCGCGTTGCAAAGGTTACCATCCCACTCTCGGCGCCAACACCATTGTCTCGTAAGGCTGGTTCACAACAGGCCACTACTGAAGTAGATGGCGAGCGGTTTAATAAACAAACGCGTGTGGGAACATCGTTTAGTCAAGCAGTTTATACACTACTGGCCATTAAAATTGCTACACCACGAAGATGACGTGCTACCGACAGGAAGAAGAGGCTGTGATATGCAAATGATTAGCTTCTCAGAGCATTCACGCACCGTTGGCACCGGTGGCGACACCTACAACGTGCTGACATGAGGAAAGTTTCCAACCGATTTCTTATACACAAACAGCAGTTGACAGGCGTTGCCTGGTGAAACATTGTTGTGATGCCTCGTGTAAGGAGGAGAAATGCGTACCATCACGTTTCTGACTTTGATAAAGGTCGGATTGTAGCCTATCGCGATTGCGGTTTATCGTATCGGGTCATTGCTGCTCGCGTTGGTAGAGATCCAATGACTGTTAGGAGAATATGGAATCGGTGGGTTCAGGAGGGCAATACGGAACGCCGTGCTGGATCCCAACGGCCTCGTATCACAAGTTCTTGGCTGTCCTTACTGCTTTGTGAGTTCATGACGCAAGAGAAAAAGTGGACTTATGTAAGTCTGTACCGTCAGCAGAATAACGCAACATGACTCAGCTAATTTCTCGTTCGCGAACATAAATGGCAAATGGTTCAAATGGCTCTGAGCACTATGGGCGTTAACTTCTGAGGTCATCAGTCCCCTAGAACTTAGAACTACTTAAACCTAACTAACCTAAGGACATCACACACATCCATGCCCGAAGCAGGATTCGAGGATTCGAACCTCCGACCGTAGCGGTCGCGTGGTTCCAGACTGTAGCGCGTAGAACCGCTCGGCCGCCGCGGCTGTGAAACTCCTCACTGTATGACCATCCTGGAATTAAGCTGACCTGTGTGGGAGTCATACCAAATAGCACTATCGCCAGCGTCGCCAAGATGCCGAAAAACCTGAACTGGCAGACGCTTTACGTTTTTGCCACAATTCCGTGAAAGTGTATTTCTTAATTAATTGGGATGGATATACCGGGTGATCAAAAAGTCAGTATAAATTTGAAAACTGAATAAATCACGGAATAATGTAGATAGAGAGGTACAGATTGACACACATGCTTGGAATGACATTGGGTTTTATTTGAACCCCAAAAAGATACAAAATTTCAAAAAATTTCCGACAGATGGCGCTTCAACTGATCAGAATAGCAATAATTAGCATAACAAAGTAAGACAAAGCAAAGATGATGTTCTTTACAGGAAATGCTCAATATGTCCACCATCATTCCTCAACAATAGGTGTAGTCGAGGAATTATGTTGTGAACAGAACTGTAAAGCATGTCCGGAGTTATGGTGAGGCATTGGCATCGGTTGTTGTCTTTCAGCATCCTTAGAGATGTCGGACGATTGCGATACACTTGCGACTTCAGGTAACCCAAAGCCAATAATCGCACGGACTGACGTCTGGGGACCTGGGAGGCCAAGCATGACGAAAGTGGCGGCTGAGCAAATGATCATCACCAAACGACGCGCGCAAGAGATCTTTCACGCGTCTAGAAATATGGGGTGTTTTTTTGGGTTCTAATAAAACCCCACGTCATTCGAAGCATGTGTGTCAATTTTTACATCTCTATCTACATTATTCCATGGTTTATTAAGTTTTAAAATTTATACTGACTTTTTGATCACCCGGTAAATAGCCCATCTCAACAGCGGAATGTCATATGCAACAATACTAAAGTAAGGACGGCACAACACCCAGCCCCGGAGCGGAGAAAATCTCTGACAGGATCGGGGATCGAAGCCGGGCCCTTTCGGTTAGCAATCCGCCGTCCTGACCACACGGCTACCGAGGCAGACAGTACTTAAAAGTTTAAATAGCCAGTGTTGAGTGAGAAATGCACTGGAGCAGTGTACGTATCGCAGTCTTAGGGACTGCGAAGACATAATTAGACCTATTAGCACACAGATGCGGTTAAGTAAGTGTTCTTCCCACGCTGCATAGTTGAATAGAATAGGAAGAAGCGCTGGTAAATGGGCCAGTGGGAGGCACCATCTACCGTGGACTTTACAGTGGTGTGCAGAGTATAGGTAGAGCAGTGATTGGCAGAATGTAGGTTTGATAGTCACGTATGTTAACAGTACTCAGTATATTTGGCTGCTTCGAGTAAAACGGGTTTGAGAAAGTCGTGTCGGCCAGTATAGGCGCC
This sequence comes from Schistocerca piceifrons, assembly GCF_021461385.2. NCBI lineage: Eukaryota > Metazoa > Arthropoda > Insecta > Orthoptera > Acrididae > Schistocerca > Schistocerca piceifrons. The sequence goes on along the minus strand of NC_060142.1, from coordinate 162,235,832 downwards.
GGGCGGGTGTATGGCTCCCAGCTGCGGTCGTCCGCGCGGCGTGCGACACGGGCTTTAACTGCAGCGCCACCGCGGCGCGCGGCGCAGCACGGCTCGGCTGTGTTTTCCGGGCGCTTTAGCAGGTTGCCCGGCAACCGAACACCGCTGCGGCTTGGCCGGCCAAGCGGCGCCCGCCACCAGAACCTGAGCCCACGCCGGCCGCCGGCTCCCGTTTCACGGGCAGCGCAGCCGGTCTCGGCGCCAACCTGGCACACTCGCCTTTTGTAACACGGCAGCGCGCTCTCCTGGCGACACGTTTCCGCAAGCGCCGAGCGGATATCCCAGCCAGCCCACTGCCCAGGGAGTCGAGTTTCGATACCGCGGGCCGCACGTGGCGCGGCGCGTGGGCCGCTAGTCGCACTCGCGTGCCGTCTGACGATGGCTTGTCCCACCCAAGCTGATCACCAGGAATCACCACCCACGCCTACCGCTGTTTCAGTACACGACTTGCAGCAGTATGACATTTCCCCGAGTCTTACGACGCCAGACGCGGATCCGAGCTGGTAGGTTGAGGGCGGGGGTGGGAGGAGTTGAACCTCCACCCTCTCTCACCATCCAAAACACACAAATCGGTAAATGCGGTTATACTTTTACAGATACCAATTTCCAAAATTCACAACTAACTTTCGGAGAGTAAAGTAGCATGAAAAAGAAGCGTTTCAAAAATGGCAAAGAATTCTATAAATTATTAGCTTCATGTAAGACAGTATACGTTGAGAAGTTGCTTATGGTGCCCTCGTGAATGGGACTACGACCTGACCCGTAACATCGTGTCTTGATAAAGGCGCACTTTCCCAGCCTCACCGTAGCCGCACAGTGACTCACATAATTATTCAGACACTCGTTAATAACTAGCCTTTGCGACGCAAAGAAAACAGTGTACACGCAAACTAGTTGTTAATATTCCTATTCGACCGATTCAACGCCACGGTAAAATGTGTACGTTTAAGATACAGGGGAGAAGCAATGACCCTGGAACCTCCAAATGCCGGTAGCGTGCGTTAACAAAGTTATTCGGACGTACTCAGTTGGGCCGGCGTAGTGGCCGAGCGGTTCTAGGCGCTACAGTCTGGAACCGCGGGACCCCTACGGTCGCAGGTTCGAATCCTGCCTCGGGCATGGATGTGTGTGATGTCCTTAGGTTAGTTAGGTTTAAGTAGTTCTAAGTTCTAGGGGACTGACGACCTCATAAGTTAAGTGCCATAGTGCTCAGAGCCATTTGAACCACTCAGTTGTCCTGCAGAGGTCGTGTGTAGAGGAGCCGCGGACGGTGTGGACGTAACCATTCATCGAGGTAATGTGCTGTGTACTGCTGAGGTAATGACGGGCCGCAGAAGAAGAGAGAGCACATTCGGACAGAGGCAGCTACTAATTTTTCACCATAGTATAGGCAAAAGTTGTCGTAAAATTGCTGAAATGTTAGAAATGAAGAAAAGTACACTTTCCGATATAATGAGAACATTCCGGGAGGATGACAGGATTGACAATCCACCGCATACGAGATGTCAAAGAAAGTTTGCTATGTGAGGAGAGTGTTACATCATCGGACAAACGAAAAAGGACCGCAGGTTAAGTGCTACAAAACTCACCACTGAGATTCCCAAAGACATCGGAAAGGAAGGGCATCCCGAAACGATACGGAGGATACTCAGAAGAGATAACTTTAACGAGCGTATTGCAAGGAGGGAGCACTTCATAAGTAAAATAAATCAAAGAAATAGAATCCTGTTCGCCAAATAGCATGTTAGTGCCGACAATATGTGGTGGAATGACGTTACATTTGCTGACGAGAGTAAATTTAACATATTTCAGTCTGACGGGAGGATAACGGTTTGACAGTGACCTAATACTGAGAGTCAAGAGAAATATTTCAAAGCAATGTGAAGTATGGCGCTGGACATGTAATGGTGTGAGGGTGCAGGTCGGCGAATGGAATTGGTGAAGTGCTTTTTAATGAGCGTAAAATGGACCAATTCCAGTTCCTCAGAATACTGAGGGAGAATTTGCAAAAGAACGTCGAAAACACGAGGACTGAGGAACATTTTAAGTTTTATCAAGCTAACGAGCTGAAACGTACGGACAGTACGTGAGGATGTGATTATTGCTTAACTGTTGGAAGGTACTTCATCTGCCCCCTCAATCACAAGACTTGAATGTGATTGAGTATCTTTGGGGCAAACTTGATGACGAAATAAGGAAAACACCAATCGCATCTAGGGAACAGCTGGAAAACAGATTGCAAGAAGAGTGGCAGAAAATGTCTCCCGAGTAACACGGAAATTAGTGGAGAGCATTCCAAGTCGTGTCAGAGAACTAATTAAGATGAAAGTAATGCCTATCAGATACTGAACTTTTGGACCATAAGTAGAAAGAAAGGTGTCCGAATAATTCTGAGCAATATTGGTAGTGTTTTTGATTGTGTTTGTTAATTCTTATGCTTGTGTTTGCAGTGTTCTTTACAAGTTTGATGGACATTTAGTTTTCATGTTCCTTACAGGAATTTCTGTTTGGTTTATACCAGTGTTTTATTATTACAGAAATCACTTATAAGAAGGGAAATATAATACATCATGTCTGTCCGAATAATTATGTGAGTCGCTGTGTCAACAAAAAATCCGTCACGCTTCGGAAGTCTACAGGTGAAACATTCGAAAGACTGACATCCTATACGTAGGTGGAAACGACTGAAGCAAACATTCCCGTCATTTACACTCTCTCATAGTCGTCACAGTTTCAGCGCTAACTGAAACACTGATAATGGGGAGTGCACATTTCGATTTTATAGTGCGTGAATTTTAGGACGTTTGTCAGAGTTGTGAGAGTTTGTAACGGTTGTAGTTGCTAAATTAACTGTAAGACCCATATTGACCTGAAATTTTCGGACGAGTGCTTTTGAAATGCTATCAGGGCCGGTTTAAGGCCCAAGCGACGCAAGCCGCCACTTGGTGCTGACAAAGACGCCAGTGGCGCCACAGCTGCAGGGTTTTCTGTACAGGATGTGTCAGAGTTAGTAGCGGCCGCTAGGGGCGCCGAGCTGACAGAGGTCGTCACGGGCGCCCTAGTGCAAAAATTGGGTACAGTGCGTGTCAAAATTAGTAGCGAAAACTCACTCGGGTGAAGGTGTATGAGCGAAAAGGGGGGCTTCAAATGGTAAGTCACTTTATGGAAAAATGTTGCCGGCCGGGGTGGCCGAGCGGTTCTAGGCGCTTCAGTCCGGAACCGCGCGACTGTTACGGTCGCAGGTTCGAATCCTGCCTCGGGTATGGATGTGTGTGATGTCCTTAGGTTAATTAGTTTTAAGTAGTTCTAAGTTCTAGGGGACTGATGACCTCAGATGTTAAGTCCCATAGCGCTCAGAGCCATTTTTTTGAAAAACGTTCTCGATCCAGTCCTGAGTGCTATATGCACTACAGCAATTGCTTAGATGTTGTGCTACAGCGATGTACTAAGTACCACTGTAAACAAATTATTATAGGAGGGGAGGGAGGAGGAGAAAGTAACAAAGAGTGACTCTCACCCCAAAAATCGAAACCTGGATCCGCGCCTGTACCACACGGTAGTGTATAATTGCAATCTCTATGAAATTTGTCCAGTTGGTGCAAGCGATATATTTCGAAAAATACATTCTTATTCAAAACCATCGTGGCCACAGTGGATGAACTCATATAACAATTTACTGGTTTCAACCCTCTGTGAGTCGTCGTCATCAGAAACAGCACCTTGTAACAAAGGTACCACGTTGACCAGTCAAATAGCGCTAATCTTGGTCACTTCACATTATCTCAAGTTAAGGGACTAACATAGGCGCCATGTGATTGTGTTATTTTTGTAACAACATGCTGGGTCTGATGATGAGTCATAAAAGTCGAAACCAGTAAACTGGTGTCAGTCAATCAAAAGCGACCAAAACATTTCCAAATTAAAAAAGGAGCTGCAGGCACCCGTATTATGATCAATACACGTAACTCAGTTTCATCCATTGCCGACATTATTTGCCACTGTAAAGAAGTTACATAAATGACCTACGCCGACAGCGTCTGCATATATATATATATTCAGGAATCCACTTTTCAGTGGATGACGGAACGTAATTTGTTGCAATACTACCGACTTCCCGTTCTATTCCATTGACATATTGAACAACGGAAGAACTGTCGTCTCAATGTCTATGCTTGTGCCCTAATCTCTCTGATTCTCCCTACGCGAGATAAACTACGGTGGCAGCTTAATGGACACTCTTCTCTTCTTCGAATACACGTTCTTTAAATGTACTCGGTAGCGCTTCGTCAGAAGTAAGCCGATTTTCATTTAAGTTCTCCAGTCGTCTCTGTTGGACTTTCGTTTGGACTTTGCCGCCCTGTTATTCTAGCAGTGCGTCTCTGAATTCGAAGTCTGTTGTCATGTACAGTGGATAAGAGTTCCAGACACTACTTAATTACTCCCATTAGCCTTCAGTTCCGTTTCCTTTACAGATACGCTACACTTCTCCAGTGTCCTTCCACCAAACTCAAGTCTTGCACTTTCTTTTCCTTCCAGTGAATGCACTTCTTACTGCTATGTGACGGACTTGAAAAGTTCACCACTAATCTTTTAATGGAAAACAGTCGGTAATTTTTTTGTCACGGGCATTATCTTGCATCCACACTAATTTCAAGAAAGCCGTCAGTCATTACAGCAAGAGGGAAACTCTGTCCAAGACCTTCTGCATTTTCTTTCGATCGACCAACGACCATACTTTCCTGCTGACAACAGCGTCGTCAGAGACCAACCTGATATTGCTGTGACAACACACAGCGAAAAGTAGGCCGAAGAGCGGCCGGTTTGTTGTGTGGTGGAACTTCCCATATACAGTTCACCAATCTATATGGGCATAAGCGGAACACTTAGTGAACTAGCGGTATCAGTCAGTCTGTATCCGCTTTAGGATTAACTTCAGCCCTATGACAAAGGTAGCAAATATCTGATCTTTTACATCAAGGCGGTATATCAAATCACGTGTTTCATTTACCTCACGCAGCTCAATTCAGACATAAACTCGGAGACCGTATGAAAGATGGGGACCTTAATTACTGGGGGGGGGGGGGGGGGGAGGGGCTGGTATATGGAACAATTCAAAGACCTTTCACATCTGCGTCTCTACACCTTCCGTCACTACTGGGTGTGTGTCTGGACGAAAATGGTTTATCATTCTCCGTACAAGTGGCTGGCAGAGTAAATCGGTTCGCAGGTAAGTGGAAAGCAACGCCATGGGGCCTGCAATAGGACCACGCCTAATAAGGCACTTTCGTACTAGATGACCTTTTTACACTATCGTAAACCGTCAGTTCACAGCAAGGTCAGCAAAACGGAACACTTGCTCTGGGCGACAATCGAGCACAAAGGTTTTTGTGCTTGCTCACTGGGGGGGAATTATCAGAGAATTCGCTTGATGTCAATCAAGACCGTTTCCCACCATTCCTGATACCATACCGTGACGACTGTGGCACTTTATTCGGTGGCGAAATTTCAAGGCAGCTGCCTTTCTCGTGGCCACACTTAAATAACTGCTGAACGTACATTAGAGCATATCTGCCCTTAGCACTTTTTCCCTTTATTGAACTCAGTTTTAAATCGTATCAGCAGATTGCAGCAGATACGTTGTCGAGTAGTAGCGTGTGGTGTTGACAGGCATTGTTGCTGCGACAGAGATGATATCGGACTCAAAGGTCTGTGCTTTATGTCAGAACGTTTTGGCGTTCGTCTTTAGCGGCTCCAGCTGCGCTTGCAGTAGGTTTCATTTCGGCCTGCGTCACAAACGTCTGCCTCAAAGGAGAAACGCACACCAGATTTCAGACACATTGCAGTGCAAGCTGTTTCAGGCAGATGTCACCTGCAGCTGAAACTATCACGGGGTCGTTTAAAAGTACCGTAGTCCTTCGGGAACGTACAGTACTGCAGCTGGCGAAATTATAAGCATCGAAGACTTCCATCTCCACGTATTTCTAGAGGAGAAAATTAAATTTAAAAAAATGTGAGTGAAGAATAAACATTTCCACCCCGCCCACCACCATGACAGGTAAAACCGGTAACGTATTTAACACTAAAGACGACGCGGAGCCTCTCTGAAGACCGGTTGTTGTATTTTTCGATACCGGTTGTGTTGTTAATAGTCCACATACTAGGGAATGGTATAAGAATCAAAGTTATAAGATTGTTAACTTTCTCAGCTCTGGAATCAACGAAGTTCTCTTACAGAATTGTTATTACTCGCAGAATCGAAGCCACATCCATATATCGGTGTTTTATGTGAAAAGTGTCACGCTGCAACGTGGTTCGGATTCCACTTTAGACTACAGATCGCCCTATAACTGGTTAGATCACTCAGTTTTCACGGCACAACCTCCAGTAGGAAGTAATATTTCCTCCAAAAGTACTGTGGCTTTCAGACTTCGCACTGAGACCACCTGTACGTTATTTAAATGCTAGAATTTATAGCGGTAGGCGGAAAATTAACTTCAGATTACGCGATCAGAATTGTGGCTGTAGGAGTCTGCTCGGTCTATATATGTTAAGATATTTACACTGGTCGCTGAATTTCCGAGGGCGGGGTTACAACTTCGCAGCAGTGACAGTGTAAACTGCGAAAGGCGTCATCACGATATTATTTGGAACTTTTAGACCAAGACAGTTACATGCGCTATTCCGGTATAGTGCCTACGTCATTTATAAATGTTTTGGCCTGCAACATTCATCTCTGATGAATGCTGAAGAGATGCCGCTTACCATTCAACGACCGAAGTGATAAAAGAGTATACGCGCGAGAGCTGAGACACGTTTCAGCTGATCTACGGACTCGCTAAGCCCGGCACATTATTTAACATTTTGTGTTCGTAGTACTTTATTTACTTTATGACCAATGTAATAGTTTTAAAACGTCCTCACCTTGCGTCTCCGTTGTAAGGCGCCAGTGCAGAGGGTTGCTTCTGCCCCCCAAAAAATATGCGAGCTTTTGCAGTTTTAGTTTATAAATGAAACCAAACTCATTTATGCTAATTGAAAGCTTTTATACCAAAAACTGTTTAGGGAGCGGTACCAACAGCAGTTCTTTCTGTGAGAAAACAGTTATTTTTTTGACGAGTTGTTATTAACCTCACGTGCCGGCAGGGCGACAGGCTAACCTGTTTAAAATTTCCGTTACGGCGTCAGGTACGCATAGATAACGAGGCGCCCCTGTCTGCCAGTGCGCGGGCGACCGGCGTCGAAACCTGCAATTTCATTTACTGTGCGTTCTCCGTAACGCCAAACCAGAATGTCTCTTCGCGGACTAGCTTTCTAGAAGTAGTGACAGTAACGAAGTTTTTTCGGCACCTCTTGCTATTCATATGAAGTCTGTTCGTCAAAGTTTTATGAAGGTGTAGTTCGAAATCTATTTGTGTCTGAACAACAAGTATACTCTTTGCTCAGTCTTGTCGAAAAGGGTGGCAAGTGTCGGATTTCCTCATCAGTAAAGGGTAGAAAAATTTGCGCCGATCAATTAGTGCGGTGTCTACCTGGAATAACTGAAGTTTCGAAATACATTTGGTCCGCACCAGACGTATGTCTGCACGGAAAAGTCGGAGAGAGCGGCACGGCCATCGCCGGCGTACCGGCGACTTACCTTGCTATACCCATTGCTAGCGTAATCACAAAGCGCACTCCGTTTGACACTTCACTCCTACACAGACTGTACACTTGCTCGCTCTCCGCCCTCGACTGCTTTCTGCTGCGTCGAGCTTCCAACTGGAGAACCGGCCTCGGGCCGCGGCCCGCGGAGGACCCGCTCCGGCGCGGGACCGCCGCCGCAGCCCATTGGTCGCCGGCTCCGCCAATGGCAGCTGCCCGCTGGGTGACGTCACCTGGCCGGCTTGGCACCGCGTCAACGTTCGAATTCTGCATCGGCGAGAGGTCGTTTTGTTCGCAATGTTTGTTTAGCTACAGGCAGAAGGCCGTGTTCTCTTTATTAGTGTCAGTCAGTATATCTTTCAGCCGATGCTCCTACTGTTAGGTACACCTATATCTTTTTTATGATGTTATTTATTTACTTACGAGGACTCGGTAGAGCGTGCGAGCCAAAGCAACTTGCTCATGGGACGAGTCACCACATAGTTTACAGAACGCTGGTTAGAAAATTTGTGAACGAAAGAAACTAAAGAATTAATAAAACGCGAAAAAATCATGAGGGAGCAAACTAACGAATAACACAGACAGAAGTTCTCAACTACTGCGAAGATAACCTCTACAGAAGAGTCGTCAACAGATGTACAAGTAATTTTAGGTGTGCCCCACGGATGTTTACTCTGGACCTTGCTGACTGTTCTACACTATTTGATCAAAAGTATCCGGACACCCCCAAAAACATACGTTTTTAATATTAGGTGCATTGTGCTGCAACCTACTGCCAGGTACTCCAAAACTATGACGTCAGTAGTCACCGTGAGAGAGCTGAATCGGGCGCTCTGCAGAACTCACGCACTTCGAACGTGGTCAGGTGATTTGGTTTCACTTGTCTCATAATGTCTGTACACGAGTTTCCACACCCCTAAACAACCCTGGGTCCACTGTTTCTGATGTGATAGTGAAGTGGAAATGCGAAGGGACACATACAGCACTAAAGTGTACAGGCCGACCTCGTCTGTTGACTGAAGGAGACCGCAGACAATTGAAGAAGATCGTAATGTTTAATAGGCAGACATCTATCCAGACCGCCACACACAATTACAAACTGCATCAGGATCCACTGCAAGTACTATGACAGTTAGGCGGGAGGTGAGAAAACTTGGATTTCACGGTCGAGCGGTTGCTCGTAAGCCACACATCACGCCGGTTAATGGCAAACGACGCCTCACTTTGTGTAAAGAGCGTGTACATTGGACGATTGAACAGCGGAAAAAAACATTGTGTGGAGTGACGAATCACGGTACACAATGTGGCGATCCGATGGCAGGGTTTCGGTAAGGCGAACGCACGGTGAACGTCATCTGTCAGCGTGTGTAGTGCCAACAGTAAAATTCGGAGGCAGTGGTTTAATGGTGTGGTCGTGTTTTTCGTGGAGGGGGCTTGCACCCCTTGTTGTTTTGCGTGGCACTATCGCAGCATAGGCCTACACTGGTGTTTTAAGAACCTTCTTGCTTCCTACTATTGAACAACAATTTGGGGATGGCGATTGCATCTTTCAATAGTATCGAGCAACTGTTAATAATGCACGGCCTGTGGCGGTTACACGACAATAACACCCCAGTAATGGACTGACCTGCACAGAGTCCTGACCTGAATCCTATAGAACACCTTTGGGATGTTTTGGAACGCCGGCTTCGTGCCAGGTCTCGCCGACCGACATCGATACCTCTCCACAGTGCAGCACTCCGTGAAGAATGGGCTACCATTTCCCAAGGAACCTTCCAGCACCTGATTGAACGTATGCCTTCGAGAGTGGAAGCTGTCCCCAAGGTGGGGCAACACCATACTGAATTCCAGCATTACCGACGGAGGGAGCCACAAACTTCTAAGTCATTTTCAGCTAGGTGTCCGCATACTTTTGATAACATAGTGTATATTAATTACCTTGCAGACAATATTAATAACGAAATCAGGCTGTTTACAGATGTTGCAGTTATATATAATGACGTACTGTCAGAAACAAGTTGCACAAATATTTAGTCAGATCGTGATAGGATTTCCGAGTGGTGCAGAGATTGGCAACTTGCTTTAAATGTTGAGAAATGTAAAATTGTGCACTTCACAAAACGATAAAATCGTAGTATCCCAATGATTATACTACCAATGAGTCCCAGTTAGAATTGGTCAACCCATGCATATATCTGAGTGTAACGATACGAAATGCGACGATCACATAGAGTCGTACATTATGCAGGTGGCAAACTGCGGTTCATTGGTAGAGTACTAGGGAAATGCAATCAGTCTACAAAGAAGATTGTGTACGAAACATCGTGTGACCCATCGTAAAATGTTATTGAAGTGTATTGGACCCGTAGCCAATTTGAGTAACGAGGGTATGATAAACTACATAAGAAAGAACAGCAAGAATGGTCACAGGTTTGTTTAAACCTTGAGAGAGCGTCACGAAGCTGCTGGAAGAACTGAAATGAGAGACACTTGAAGATAAACGCAAACTATTCCTGGAAAATCTACTTTTAAAATTTTGACAACGTGTTTTAAATGGCGAATCTAGGAATATACTACAAACCGCTACTATCACTCCAACAGGGATCGAAAAACAATATTCGTCTAATTACAGCGCGTTGAGTCAGTTTTAATGATTTTTCCCGCGTTCCATACGCGAATAGGATGGGAAGGAGCTGTAATAACTGGTACTGTGGGAAGTACCTTCTGCTTTGCTATTCATAGTGGTTCATAGAGTATAGATGTACATGTATTGAACAGGAGAGTGCCACAAAGAAACCTCTGAACTTAAATTCGAAGGGTCGTGATCTATGACTCAATTATTTTCACTTTTAATAGAACTCTATTTACTATTAAAACTGCCGAATACGGCACACTTTTCAGTACTTGCCTAAGGAATTTTCATCCAAGTGCAATTGGTTTTACCGCCTCTTGTTCACTGAATTGATGTTACAGTTTCTTCACATTGAGTCAATATTGTCAACAGCATATCCCATAATGCGATATATGAACAGGGTTGGCAGAGATAAAGTTTCGAGACACTTGAACAGTGGTCTACACAAAGTTCACGAGCTGACACCGCATATCTGCTGGCAAAGCTTTTCTGGGCAAAGAATATTCTTGTCGAGCCCACAGAGTTGGCCCAGAATATGGTACCATAGGAAATAATAGAGTGAAAATAAGCGACGTAAACAAGTCTTCGCATTTCAGTGTTAGAGATACTGAAAATTATTCTCATAGAGAAAATAGCAGCATTTAATTTCCTGCAAAATCTGTCCTCAGTCCCAGTAATTTAAAGTGATCGGCTTCACTGACTGTTCGACGACCTGGAAGTAATAATATTTCGCATTTACGAAAGCTTAGTGTCAGGGTCTGCGTCGTGCATTGCTCTCTCTCTCTCTCTCTCTCTCTCTCTCTCTCTCTCTCTCTCTCTCTCTCTCTCCCCCTCTCCCCCCCTCCCCCCTCCCCCCCCTCGCTCCCTCCCTCCCTTCCTTCCTCCCTCCATCCCTTCCTCCCTCCCTCCATCCCTTCCTCCCTCCCTCCATCCCTTCCTCCCTCCCTCCATCCCTTCCTCCCTCCCTCCATCCCTCTCTCTCTCTCTTGGGTCAACTGCTAAGAAAGGTTTAGTCGCAGATGATTGGTATGTATGATTCACACAAATTTTTGTTTTGTGTTTATGGTATTTGGAACTTCACGAAAGTTGTAGTAAGAAGACTAATTTGGACAGCTTGAAAATGAACTGAATTCGAAGTGTACACCCTAATAACAAAACATTTCCAATAAATGAAATTCAGTGCAAAACGTTCTGTGGAGTTTGCTACAGGATATCTGCAGTTAAATACAACTGAGCAACTTTATCTTGTTTCTCAAAATTACGTTAGCTAGTTTAATAACACTTTCTAAAAAGGTAAGCTACGAGGCCTTCCTGCCTAATATCGTGTAGGGCTCCCGCAAGCACGAAAAAGTGCTGCAACACGATGTGGTATGGACTCGACTAATGTCTGAAATAGTGCTGGAGGGAACTGGCACGATGAATCCTTCAGAGCTGTCCACAAATCCGTAAAAGTACAAGGGGATGGAGATCTCTTCTGAACAGCACGTTGCAAGGCATCACAGATGTGCTCAGTAATGTTCATGTCTGGGGAGTCTGGTGGCCAGCGAAAGTGTTTAAACTCAAGAGAGTGTTGCTGGAGCCACTCTGACGTGTGGGGTGTCGCACTGTCCTGCTGGCATTGCCCAAATCCGTCGGAATGCACAATGTACATGAATGGATGTAGGTTATTAGACAGGAAGCTTACGTAGGTGTCACCTGTCAGAGTCGCCTCTAGACGTATTCAGGGATCCCATATCCAATTGCACACGCCCCACACCATTACCGATCCTCTACGAGCTTGAACAGTCCCCTCCTGACATGCAAGGTCCATGGATAGAGGAGGTTGTCACCATACCCTCACACGTCCATGCGCGCGATACAGTTTGAATCGAGACTCGTCCGACCAGGCAGCATGTTTTCAGTCATCAACAGTCCAATTTCGGTGTTGAGGCCCAGGCGAGGCGTAAAGCTTTGTGTCGTTCAGTCATCAAGGGTACACGAGTGGGCCTTTGGTTCCGAAAGCCCATATCGATGATGTTTCGCGGAATAGTTCGCACGCTGACACTTGTTGATGGCCATGTACCGAAATCTGCAGTAGTTTGCGAAATGGTTGCACTTATGTCACGTTGAACGATTCTCTTCAGTCGTCGTTGGTCACGTTCTTGCAGGATATTTTTCCGGTCACAGAGATGTTGGAGATTTGACGTTTTATCATATTCCTGATAATCACGGTCCACTCGTGAATTGGTCGTACGGGAAAATCCCTACTTCATCGCTACCTCAGGGATGCTGTGTCCCATTTTTCGTGCGTCGACTATAACACCACATTCAAACTCACTAAAATCGTGATAACGTGCCATTGTAGCAGCAGTAACCGATGTAACAACTGTGCCAGACACTTGTCTTATATAGGCGATGCCGCCCGCCGCGCCGTATTCTTTCTGTTTCCACATCTCTGTATTTGAATACGCATGCCTATACCAGTGTCCTTCGCGCTTCAGTGTAGATACGGCGTCGCGGCTCTTTTTAGCCAATACGAGGCAAGCTGGTAATGGGGCCGAGGGATTTAGCAGTTGAGAACAATTGGGAGCGCTTTACCAGTTCCGACATTTATCTGACAACCTAGGAAAACCGCTCTTAAAAGTTAGCTGGAACCCGAGGATTCGAAGTATTTTAAATATTTCTGGGACATTGTTCTCCATTGTTCCGGATAAAAATTGTTTATATGTTTAGGGTATGTGTGTGCGTGTCACTGTAGATGTGATGATGATATATCTTCGTCTACTATTGTTATCAAGTAAAAGACCCACGCAATCACAACTGTGAGAACTGCTGTTATATTAAAATTGAGTAGTGAAAGAATATTTTTCTGAGTTCAAACTGTCTTGGACCATTATGACAACTCGGTTCTGCATTTCAATGCCTTTGTTTGTTTGCTTTTGATATACTGTGGTTGTATTAGTTTTGTTTAACCGACGACAAGATCAACGACGTTACCTTCTAGGGTAAACGCCTTCGTCGCTGTACTGCTATCTGCATATAATGATCTCTAATTGTCGATGTGCTGTCAAACAGTGTTATTCGGCTTCTTTAATTCGAATAGCCGATAAATGCCAGTTGTTTTTCCAAGTTATCTGCATTACTCCAACTTCCCCGAACAATTTTGCTGAACTGAAAAATACTCTAACAGAATCATAGTTCGGAGTACGAATGGGAATTTTTCTGTACAAAATAAAAAGACAGACGCATTGACGTTGCTGGTACGCGCACAGACACTGAAATTTTATAAACTGGGTCTGAGAATTTATGTCACAAAAGACACCTAACTTATGAAATCACGCCCTCATAATAGCTTTACAACAGTTGGTGCTCACATCGCTTCAACCAAAGTAATTATTTTCATTCGATGCACAACATTTGAATTTTTTAACTCATCACTGACTTTTTTACCACAAGGTCACATGGTTTCAAACTCCTCTAAAAAGCATAAGACGTCAATCGCGCTGCTGAATTCTTTCCAACACATGTCTCCCAGTCTCTCATTGTCTCTCAGAATGTTAGCTGTCTCTGTCTCGTTTACGGATTAATCTCGGATATTACATATAACGAATTAATCTCCTTGGGCGTGACTGATTAACATCTTTATACAGCATGCAAACTTATAAGTATAACCAAAATAAATATTAATAAAATGAGAAATCACATGGATTCCGTTAAAGCTTCACAACACGTATCTAATTCAGAGACAGCCCTTACGAAAGTGCAGTAGAGGTGCTCCAGGAACTTAAATGGGAGCTTTTTTTTTTTTTTAAAAAAAAAAAAAAATAAAAGCGACGTATTCCTGGCGGAACCCAGCTGGGTAAACAAGTGTTCGAGACAGACAGTGCGACCATTTATTTCCATTGTATGCCGTCCATCCAAAAAATTTCGAGTGTTTATTGCTAGGGACATCAGTACAGTTAACTACGGTGGCAGTTTGAACTAACAACTGTAAACGATAGATATGCATTAGACCAGTGAGTTACGAGCAGGGAGTTCTAAGTAGTGAACTTGCAGCTGTAGTGTGCCTCTGGCGTGGTGTGACAAATTGCGATGGAGTAATATGTGTATATCAAGTGTTCAAGACATTTTGCAGGATGTTTTGAGGAAGAGAAAAGTGTGTGCAAATTTCGCCCCCCACACCTTATCTCTCGAACACAAACAAAGCGTGGACACCTGCCGCGACCTGATCGAAATGGCAAAAGCGAACCGTTCTTTTCTGGGAAAAAATTATCGTAGGTGGCGAGTCTTGGGTTATCAATATGAACCTAACACAGAACAACACAGTGCGGAAATTCACATGAAGGGTCACCAACATAATCTATATTCAAGCCAGTATGACTCGCAGGTAACAGTATCCCAAAGAAGGACTAGTTTGACAGTTTCAGATGGTTGTGTAAGTGGGGGAGACTATGTAGAAAACCTGAAGCATTAAAACGACCATCTGGACGTGTCTCTATTTTTTATTAATTCAGTCTCGAAAGCTTTTGTTCTGACTGGATGTTTCCCGCGTAGGGCCACGAGAATAAGATGGAGATCAGGGCACTTACGGAGGGATTATTACGTCACTCAAAACGGTTATGGAACAGGACGTATAATCTGTAGAATTTATGCGCTGTGCCTCCTGCCATGCGCTGTAAAGTGGTTTGCGGAGTATGTAAGTCGGCATAGATGTATAAGTGGATACAAACATGAAAGCCATCTGCACTCCCAACCGCTTGCTGGCGGTGCACTGTTCTATATCTCCTAGTTTGGACTTTTTCGGGATGTTCTCTTTGATTACTGAATCTATTACAATTTTGTTTGTTTGTTTGTGTGTGTGTGTGTGTGTGTGTGTGTGTGTGTGTCAGACTGAGATTTATTGGAAGAATCTGTTGTGGGTTGGCAAGAGAGCCAACACCGTTACTAGAGGAAGCCGAAAGGCGCGCGTTTTGGCTCACGCAGGCTGGCGTGAGGTCTGGAACAGGACAAGGAAATTAGAATTTAGAAAAAACGGACGTAGCTGGTGGAATACTTAACTTTAATCCATTAATGATGAGCGTCGCTCTTGACTGTACATTATTCATAATATCAATAGTAACTGGTAATGGCGCCTTGCTAGGTCGTAGCAAATGACGTAGCTGTAGGCTATGCTAACTATCGTCTCGGCATTGAGAGCGTATTTTGTCAGTGAACCATCGCTAGCAAAGTCGGTTGTCCAACTGGGGCGAGTGCTAGGAAGTCTCTCTAGACCTGCCGTGTGGCGGCGCTCGGTCTGCAATCACTGATAGTGGCGACACGCGGGTCCGACGCATACTAACGGACCGCGGCCGATTTAAAGGCTACCACCTAGCAAGTGTGGTGTCTGGCGGTGACACCACAGAATCCGTGGAAAATGTAATTTGTCATCAAAGGAAGCATCCTACGAAATACTCGTTCGACCTATACCTGAATATTGCTCGTCAGTATGGAATCCGTACCAGACAGGATTGATAGGGCAATAGAGAAGATCCAAAGAAGAACAGCACGTTTCTTTACAGCTTCGTTTAGTAAACACGAAAGCGTCACGAAGATGATCAGCCAACTCCAGCGGCAGACACTACAAGACAGGCTTTCTGCATCACGGTGTGGTTTTTAGCTCAAGTTCCGAGAGCGTACGTTCCTAGAAGAGTCAAACAATGTATTACTTCCTCCTACGCATATCTTCCGAAAAGTCAATGAATGTAAATCTGCGGAGATAGGAGCCCACACAGGCTTGCCGGCAATCCTTCTTTCCGAGAACCATTCGCGACTGGAACGGGAAAGTGGGGAACCGACTGCGGTACACGAAATTCCCTCCGCCACACATCACAAGGTGACTGGTGGAGTAAAAGTGCAGATACAAATGTTTGATAACAAGTCTAGTTTCCGCTCACGGTGTTAACTGGCATACTGGTCGTGACACCCATTCAGCCACTCCCCCCCCCCCCCCCCCATCCCCCCATCCCAACGAAAAAAAGAAACTTTTACTTACATTTCTAGTATTTTATTCTTTTCCATTCAACTTTCGGAGTCTCGAAAATAGTAAGGACTCTAAAATATTACGTGCTATATATATCGCAGAATACAATGCAGATGATTGCGTGAGGGCCACCTCACCTGGGGGAGTGTGCAGATGACCGCCTACACGTAACATCCCAGAGGCCAGTTAAAGGCGAATACCCACAGGCTTCACCTTACCTGCTGCCAGTAACAAACCCAATACGTTGCTTTGGTCCACAGGTGGAACCTGTAAGCCACAGTAAGCTGTGTACGACAGGACGGAAGGGGAAAGACTCTAGCCTAACAAAAAATAGCAGTAAGATTTTTTATGCAACTATTTTCAGTTGTTGATCGTCTGTTGACGTTATTCTGACCATCGGTTTCGGCTTTACTCAAATTCAGATCCGTTATGGCACTATATAATTAACAACTGCAGTACAACAAACATAAAAGACAACTCACATTTGTATAGCCTCCATGTGTAATGCAAGTACGGTGTGCAAATATACCAGTTCGATACTAAATGTATCCTATCGTCAAGGTTCACTGTACGGCATGTACACGTCACAATTTAGAAGTGGAAATGGATGGCATTGCCTTCATTGTACACTGAAGAGCCAAAGAAACTGGTACACCTGCCTAATATCATACAGGGCCCCCGCGAGCGCACAGAAGTGCTGCGGCACAGCAAGGCATGGACTCGACTAATGTCTGAAGTAGTGCTAGAGGCAACTGACACCATTAATCCTGCAGGGCAGCCCATAAATAAGTTAGAGTGCGAGCGGGTGGAGATCTCTTCTGAACAGCACGTTACAAGGCATCCCAGATATGCTCAATAATGTTCATGTCTGGGTAGTTTGTTGGCCAGCGGAAGTGTTTAAATTCAGAAGAGAGTTCATGAAGCCACTCTGTAACAATTCTGAACGTCTGGGGTATCACATTGTCCTGCTGGAATTGTCCAAGTCCGTCGGAATGCGTAATGGACATGATTGGACGCAGGTGATACTACAGGATGCTTAAGTACGTATCATCTGTCAGAGTCATATTTATACGTATCAGGAGTCCCATATCATTCCGGCTGCACACATCCCACTGCATTTCAGAGCCTTCACCAGCTTGAACAACCCCCTGCTGACATGGAGGGTCCATGGATTCATGAGGTTGTCTCCATGCCCGTACACGTCCATCCGCTCGATACAATGTGAAACGAGACTCTTTCGACCAGACAACATGTTTCCAGTCATCAACACTCCAGTGTCGGTGCTGACGGGCCCAGCCGATGCCTAAAGCTTTATGTCGTGAGGTCATCAACGGTACGCGAGTGAGCCTTCGGCTCGGAAAGCCCATATCGCTGATTTTTCTTTGAATGGTTCGCGCACTGACACTTGTAGATAGCTCAGCACTGAAATCTCCAGCAATTTGCGGAAGAGTTGCACTTCACGTTGAACGATTCTCTTCAGCCGTCGTTGGTCCCGTTGTTGCAGGATCTTTTTCCGGCCACAGCGATGTCGGAGATATGATGTTTTACCGGATTCCTGATATTTACGGTACACTCGTCAAATGGTCTTAGAGGAAAATCCCCACTTCATCGCTACCTCAGGGATGCTGAGTCCCATCGCTCGTGCGCCGACTATAACACCATGTTCAAACTTATTAAATCTTGATAACCTGCCATTGTAGCAGCAGTAATGTATCTAACGACTGCGCCAGACACTTGTAACCGGTAGAACAATTGCGCCAGACACTTGTTGTCTTACATAAGCTTGCCGACCGCAGCGCCGTATTCTGCCTGTTTACATATCTCTATCTGAATACGCATGCCTATACCAGTTTCTTTCGTGCTTCAGTGTATATTCATAAATATGCAAATAGCTGGCATGCTTCATAAGATCTAGTATACTGAGTAATGCATTTTTCTTAGAATAAGCATTTATCTAAAAAACACATGAATTTGCATAAAAATTTTAACTGAATATTCGTTTAGGTTTTACAAGTACGTATAAACATTACAAAAATGAAAGTATAAAATAGTGGCATGTGTGCATAGTAACTCTGTTTTAATAAAATAAAAGGAATACTAGCTAATCGGAGCTTTATGGCCTAAAAATTAATTTAAGCATTTACAATTACAATAAATTTCTGTTTTTTACATATTTTTAGCTATTTAGTTTTGTTCTCTTCGTTTATGCTATAAGGCAAGAGCCGTCTTGCTTGGGCAGTTTGTTTCCTTCAGACGTCGATCATTGTAGTTTTCTATACTCTTTGTACAGCGTGTTGTAGCTGGGATTCACAGTCATAAAATTTTTTTTGAAGGACATCATCTTCACGCCAGTGTCTGTTATAAGTTTTTATTACACTATTGCAATCTCGGCTTTAGGCCACTATCAAGTGCTGATATTATGACTTTAAGCCATGTCAACGTAATGTATGTGTGAGTAGTGATCAGTTAACGAACATGTGCACTTACAGATTATGTTGTTTTACGATGTTTGAATATGTGTGCTCGCTCTGTCTAAGAACGCCACGAATGTGTTTAACAGTACTGACAACGACATACAAATGTGTCAGCTTACATTACGTTGACATGGCTTAAAGCCATAATATCAGCACTTGATAACTGCCTAAGGCCGAAATTGCAATAGTGTAATAAAAAACCTATAACGATCACTGGCGTGAAGATGATATCCTTCAAAAAATCTTTGTAAAACATTTGTTAATTGCAAATATTGGCTGAAACAGACCCGAAGACAGGTAATGTCGAAACCGGAAATTTGCAGTGATGGCTGTATACTTCAATTTTATATTCGTTTTTCGTAAATTACGATGTCAAAATTGTAAAACTTTGTTGCTTCCATAGTTCTTGAATCAGCTGCATAACACATACAAATTTCAGTTTTTGGAATAAATGATTTTCCAATTATGTATTTCTCTGTACTGCAGTTTCTTGGAAATTATGTTAAACCAGTGTATTAACCAATACAATAAACAAATTATTATTACTATATTAAAACGTTTAGATATTTTATTATTATTAAAATCGTAGTCGCTAGGACGGATCGTGCATCCGCTCATATGCTATCCGTCTATATATCGGTCTGTGATCCACTCAGTGTCAGCGATATCGACTTATATATCCATCCGCAGCATTATATCGCTTGTAGCTAATGGGAATGACGAGTTTGGGGCCGGCAGCGGTTACAGTACTAATAAATGCTTCTCATCTAGATGGTTCCTCCCGATAGACAAATTTACTGTCGAACAGTTTTAAGTTTTTCAGTGTTTATTCTGGCAAATACATGAGTTATATCAGTCTAAACTGGAGAGCAAATACCGTCTGGAACTGTTTCGGAGCTTCCTCGTGATTTGCTCAGAATGCTTTATTGTATTTACCTCGACAACGGGTACAGTAGTCCAAATTTGTTGACGAACTAATGAGTAATAACACCAAAATGTCCACCGAATATAGTAAAACAGAAAGGAGTTCCTTGACTTAATGAAAAACTGAAAAATGGCAAATATGTAAGGGCCTACGGAAACAAAATGCTGATAAAATGGAAGGAAAACGAGAGACCTTGTGACAGTCAGCACTTTGAATCACGACACTTTGCAAGAAGTAAATTAAAATAATAGCATCACGCAGTAGTCAAACGTTGCCGTGGATTACCCCAAGAATATGGGAAGCATAGATACGAGCGATTCCTTGTTGCGAAGCCACTAAATCGACAGGAGCAGACAGCAAAAGTATCGTCATGCCTCAATGTATGTGTTCTGTACAATACACGCGTCGGCGAGAAAAGCAAGTTGGAATTTACGAGTAGTCTTGGGGAACAGTTGATCGTTTACTCTCCACAACCTAGATCACTAATTGGATGACCACCTTAAACAATTGGAGTGAGTCGTTATATACCTAGGCGTTTTCCAGAATTTTTGTGAAGCACAACAAAGAAAAGAGCAACAAAGATGTGATCAGTATGCACGAGAACAGGCGTTCGCAAAGAGGCACATTACTGGTGTGCCGAATGTGAAGTTACTCTCTGTGCAAAACCATATTTTAAAATAAACACATTAAAAAAAGGTATTGCATCACCCTGGTTCCCAGAACTCCTGAAGATAGAGGTTGACTGTGGATATTGTCCCACAGACGCAGCCCCTTTGACTGTTCAGAGATGTCACTAAGCCGGCCGCGGTGGTCTAGCGGTTCTAGGCGCTCAGTCCGGAACTGCGCGAGTGCTACGGTCGCAGGTTCGAATCGTGCCTTGGGCATGGATGTGTGTGATGTCCTTAGGTTAGTTAGGTTTAAGTAGTTATAAGTTTTAGGGGACTGATGACCACAGATGTTAAGTCCCATAGAACTCAGAGCCATTTGAACCCTGCCCGCATCTCGTGGTCGTGCGGTAGCGTTCTCGCTTCCCACGCCCGGGTTCCCGGGTTCGATTCCCGGCGGGGTCAGGGATTTTCTCTGCCTCGTGATGGCTGGGTGTTGTGTGCTGTCCTTAGGTTAGTTAGGTTTCAGTAGTTCTAAGTTCTAGGGGACTGATGACCATAGATGTTAAGTCCCATAGTGCTCAGAGCCATTCCTCCATTTGAACCATTTGATGTCACTAAAGTAGGCCAAAGATGTAAACAACCATGCATGAGCAGCGCCTGTTAGACGGAGGGCGTGACACAGCCAATCAGTCCCAGTCTTTCCACCAGAAAGGAGGTAGATGGCTCGTGTTGTCTGTAGTTCAACCATGCCTAGACGGTCAATACCGCGGATCGATCGCGTCCGCATTGTTACTTTGTGCCAGGAAGGACTCTCAACAAGGGAAGTGTCCAGGCGTCTCGGAGTGAACAAAAGCGATGTTTGTAGGACATGGAGGAGATACAGAGAGAGACAGGAACTGTCGATGACATGCCTCGCTCAGGCCGACAAACGGCTACTACTGCAGTGGATGACCGCTACCTACGGATTATGGCTCGGAGGAAACCTGACAGCAACGCCACCATGTTCAATAATGCTTTTCCTGCAGCCTCAGGGCCGCGCAGGATTAGCCGAGCGGTCTAGGGCGCTGCAGTCATGGACTGTGCGGCTGGTCCCGGCAGAGGTTCGAGTCCTCCCTCGGGCATAGGTGTGCGTATTTGTCCTTAGGATGATTTAGGTTAAGTAGTTTGTAAGCTTAGGGACTGATGACCTTAGCAGTTAAGTCCCATAAGATTTCACATACATTTGAACATTTTTTTGCAGCCTCAGGACGTCGTGTTACGACTCAGACTGTGCGCGATAGGCTGCATGATGCGCAAGTTCGCTCCCGACGTCCATGGCGAGGTCCATCTTTGCAACAACGACACCATGCAGCCCGGTACAGATGGGTCCAACAACATACCGAATGGACCACCCAGGATGGACATCACGTTCTCTTCACCTATGAATGTCGCATATGCCTTCAACCAGACAATCGTCGGAGACGTGTTTGGAGGCAACTCGGTCAGGCTGAACGCCTTAGACACATTGTCCAGCAAGTGCAGCAAGGTGGAAGTTCCCTGCTGTTTTGGGGTGGCATTATGGGCGAAAATTCGCGCCCCCATCGAGCACTTCTTGTTAATGACTTCCTCCAGGATAACGAAATTGCTCGACTACAGTGGTCAGTATGTTCTCCAGACATGAACCCGATCAAATATGCGTGCGATAGATTGAAAAGGGCTCTTTATGGACGACGTGACTTGGACAGTCTGGACCAACAGTGCCTTGATGAACTTGTGGATGGTATGCCACAACGAATACAGGCATGCGTCAATGCAAGAGGACGTGCCACTGGGTATTAGAGATACTGGTGACTACAGCAATCTGAACCACCACCTCTGAAGATCTCCTGTGTGGTGGTACAACATGCAGTGTGTGGTTTTCATGAGCAATGAAAAGAGCGGAAATGATTTTTATGTTGGTCTCTAGTCCAATTTTCTGTACAGGTTCCGGAACTCTCGGAACCGAGGTGATGCATACGTTTTTTGATGTGTGTATTTCACACAGAAAGACGTATAATTATTTGAAAATAGAATTTAATTCTCTTTTTTAACACGTTCAATTCGATCCTAATCCAGCCTAGTTTCGGTCCTTGATCTCAAATCAAAAAAGAACTGCTTTAATGAGTGAGCAATGCACGTGAGGCGACTGCACTAGCCAGCGCCAGGAGGAATTACCCACTGCGGCAGAGGAGCGCGCACGAAAAATACCCCTCTAAGGAGTACGCTTGTTTTAATGTCTGAGGGGCTAGCTTAAGGGTGGCGAACGTCACTACGCCGAACAGGCAGTATCCCATTAATTCTGAATAGGAATTAGAAATCGCACGAACCAGTACTTACAAGAAAGTAAAACTGGAGGTAGGAGGATGGTGATAAACGACACTGCCCTCTTTTGAAGCAAAAACTAATCGTTCTGCACCGCAGCGCTGATTGGCTGCAAAGTCTCAATGCTTAAACACTTTCAGCAGTGGATAGAAACTCGTGGAATCTGGGAATTGGTCGGCGAATCGAGGACCCTCGGGGATGGAGTTGGTGTTGGAATTTGGTCACCTGTAGTGATTGGCGATGTTATTACTTCACGAAATAAATGTTACAAGAATTGGCAAGTCTATTCTCGTGCGCAGACGTGGAGTTCTGATGCTTCTTTTCTTGTGTGTGTGTGTGTGTGTGTGTGTGTGTGTGTGTGTGTGTGTGTGTGTGTGTGGACGAATTTTACGGCGCTGGTGCTGGTGCACGTAATCGATGATCAGAGATCTTGAGATCACAGTTATTAGCTAGCCGGGGTCCATCGTTCTCGTGATATCATTTGAGGAGCTGCTTGACCAAATAATAGCGGCGCCATAGCATGAAAATTTGACAACGACCGGGCGACCGGTGTGTTGACCCCAGCTCCCCCCCCCTCCCCTCCCATTCGCCGTAACCATGCCGGCACGGTATCTCAGCGTATTCGGCCAGAGAGGTGGTTGGCCTCAGTAATAAAAAAACTGAGTGGAAGAATCAACAAAACGAACTTCAACGGATGTCATGTGACGTCCGCAACGACCAAACACAACGATCAACAACGAACAAAATGCAAAAAAAAAAAAAAAAAAACCATATCCGCATCCGATTACGCCAGTTGGTTGAGGATGACATGGCGCTCGGTCGGTGCCGTATAGCCTTTCAAAACATGTTCGAACGGAGAGGAGAAGATGCTGCCGGGAGAAATGAACTTGGCGATGATAAATGAAAGACCATTAACTACATTTGTTCTGTTACTCATGTAACCTTGAGCTGTTACACGCTTTTTTCCGCTTGTGGACTCTTCTGGAAAATTGCGAGGAACGTAGTCGGACGTTGGAATCTTTCTGAGGGCAGTGTGGTTGTCATATCTTACATCGTAGGTGGGTTGCTGAAAACTATTTGAAAGAAGTTATACTGATCTGCCAATAAACGTTCCATTGATTAATCAGTGCTGTGATGCGTCGCATCATTTGCCTTGTGCTGATCACACCGCCAGGAAAGCGTGGAATGAAGCTGCGACATCGCTAATGACGACGCAACATTTCAAATAGACTGTATGAAATAAAAGTTGCGAGAGGTTTACAGGCACAACATAATGTTAGTCATGTGCTGATGTTTTCACGAATAATCGCATCTGACATTAACAAAATCACGGGAAAAGATTGTCCCCCTCAGGAGACAACACGCTAATAGTGTGCAACATCACTATTATTAAGACTGAGAATGGTCCCAGTTGGGCGAGGAAGAGCGTCCACAAGTTACTTCAGGTAAGCCATATCTAGCTGAAAACACTTATCGGTGATTAAATGCCGTAGAACTATCAAATTTCGGGGATGATGGTTGCTAAGTTTCACCCGCTGCTTCGGATAGTAAGACATTTTCTATGGGGTAGGGTGATTTAGAGGGCCAGTCGAGATGCGAAAGGGTGCCTGATCCGGGACATTGTTGACATCGTGGAGTACCTATCGCGAAGGTTTGCAACAAAGGGTAGCACTTGGTCGCTGAGGATGTTATAACCATCCTGGTCCATGTTCACGGTGCGTCTAAGTCATCACATAGGCACCTCCTGTCTGAAGCACGCTGTGGGCTGAACGCCCAATTGGGACGTCTGCGCAGTCGGCCTTTTGTGATTCGAAAAGAGCCAGACTCGCGAGTCACGCTATTGTCCAGCTTGTGTTGCTTGGTCCACTGAACACGTGCAGCTTCACGTGACGCCGTGAGCAATGAACTTTGCTAGGTGCCCGACTCCGAATGATCAGTGCATGCTGTTCCTTTCGCAACATTCGCTCGGAAACTGCGTTCAGCGGCAATAGCAATAACTGTCGCGTTTGAAAACGATTGTTATTGACAAGGCGTGACATTCGTCTCTGGTCCCTGTCGGCTAATGTCATTTTACAGCCTCCGTTCGTCCGCTGTGATGCCTGGCTACGAATGGCGCACCGTCCTTGTACACACACGTTGGACAGGTCGCGTTGATGCACCAACAATTTGTAATTTCACTCGCTGCATGGTCACGGTAAAGTCCCGTCTGCCAATATACTGCACTACTGGTCATTGAAATTGCTACACCAAGAAGAAATGCAGATGAAACGGGTATTCATTGGACAAATATATTATACTAGAACTGACATGTAATTACATTTTCACGCAATTTGGGTGCATAGATCCTGAGAAATCAATACCCAGAACATCACCTCTGGCCGTAATAACGGCCTTGATACGCCTGGGCATTGAGACAAACAGAGCTTGGATGGCGCGTAGAGGTAAAGCTGCCCATGCCGCTTCAACACGATACCACAGTTCATCAAGAGTAGTGACTGGCGTATTGTGACGAGCCAGTTGCTAGGCCACCATTGACCAGACGTTTTCAGTTGATGAGACATCTGGAGAATGTGCTGGCAGGGCAGCAGTCGAACATTATCTGTATCCAGAAAGGCCCGTACAGGACCTGCAACATGCGGTCGTGGATTATCCTGCTGAAATGTAGGGTTTCGCAGGGATCGAATGAAAGGTACAGCCACGGATCGTAACATATCTGAAATGTAACGTCCACTGTTCAAACTGCCGTCAATCAGAGCAAGAGGTGACCGAAACGTGTAACCAATAGCACCCCATACCATCACGCCGGTATGGCGATGACGAATACACGCTTCCAATGTGCGTTCACCGCGATGTCGCCAAACACGGATGCGACCATCATGATGCTGTAAACAGAAGCTGGATTCATCCGAAAAAATGACGTTTTGCCATTCGTGCACCTAGGTTCGTCGTTGAGTACACCATCGCAGGCGCTCCTGTCTGTGATGCAGCGTCAAGTGTAATCGCAGCCATGGTCTCCGAGCTGATAGTCCATGCTGCTGCAAACGACGTCGAACTGTTCGTGCAGATGGTTGTTATCTTGCAAACGTCCCCATCTGTTGACTCAGGGATCGAGACGTGGCTGCACGATCCGCCACAGCCATGCGGATAAGATGCCTGTAATCTCGACTGCTAGTGATACGAGGCCGTTGGGATCCAGCACGGCGTTCCGTATTACCCTGCTGAACCCACCGATTCCATATTCTACTAACAGTCATTGGATGTCGACCAACGCGAGCCCTCCAAAGTGACCATTGTACTGTTTTTTATTTGCGGAGCTTATATTATAAAAAAATCAACGTAATAATTGCATGTTTTTATGGCGCAAACATCGCAAGGCATTTTCCATCTGGGGATGCTTACAGCAATCCTTTGAAATTTCTTAGAGTTCGCGTCCGCACTGGAGACAGACAATGGGATCATCAAGTGGTTGGCAGGAGCAGTACTTTTTCGCCTGTTCCCCCTTTTCTGCGCAGTCGTTAGGCGCTCTAGAGGCTCGGCGGGTGCTACAATTAGAATGCGTCTTGTGCGGGCGCCGCCACCGCCGCCGCAATCCCGCGCTAACGAGCCCGGCTCGCGGTCGCTATAGGCAACCCGCTGAGGCAGGCGCGCGGACCGGCAGCCGGTGCGCCTGACCGCCCCTGTGTAAGCAATCTGCGAAGCAGGGATGTTGTGTGGATCGTCGTGTTGCCGGGTGAATGCATCGTGTCGTGGAAGAGCCATTTTGCAACCAGCATCACTGTTTTAGGCAGTCTTCACTCAAGAGGAATAAATTACAGCGCAGTACAGTATTTCTACGAGTTTTTACTTCGTCCTTGGTTAATTTTGTATGAGAACTTGCGTCAGAAGGAGAGCTCATTCGCTGCCAGCGTGTCACAATCGATCAGAGTTTGAGATGTAAGCGTTCTCATCAGGCGTGAACACACACCACCGTGGGAGTGAACGTACACAGGGAAGTTTCTCTTCAAATTGGCGGTGGTGCCATTTGCAGCGCTTATAAATTGTCGGCATCAGACTTCTAAAAAACTCGAAGAAACATCACATAGCTGGAATTATTTAGTAGTATTTTTATCTTTTTTCTGTTCGTAAAAAGTTACTTCTCTTATAGCTTTGAAGCCCTTTTCTTCTAAATATGCAGGTTCGGTTGACCATTCTGTGCAGATGACAAGATTAATTACTTTTAGTTGTAGAACGAAACTTCCTTATTATTATGTCAGAAATGACTATCGTTCGTGGACGATATACGTTAAAAAAATTGTTCAAATGGCTGTGAGCACTATGGGACTTAACTTCTGAGGTCATCATTCCCCTAGAACTACTTAAACCTAACTAATCTAAGGACATCACACACATCCATGTCCGAGGCAGGATTCGAACCTGCGCCGTAGCGGTCGCGCGGTTCCAGACTGAAGCGCCTAGAACCGCTCGGCCACCCCAGCCGACCGATTTACTTGTTGCGAGTAATATGGTAGTATTCACAAGAAATTCCTTAGTAAATTATCATAATACGCACGCGAGGAGAGATGCTAATTATGGAGAAATATTGGAGGTGAAGATCAGGATCGTTTCAGTATCTATGTATGGGCAGGAATTGGCGATGACACGATTATAGAGCCATACCTTTACCAAGCCGATTAACAGGCGCCGTGTGCGATTTCTGTGTGATAAATTACCAGGATTAAAACTGAAGAAACTGCAAAAAGGTGGGAATTTAAGGAGATGGGATCTGGATAAACTGACTAAACCAGAGGTTGTACAGAGTTTCAGGGAGAGCATAAGGGAACAATTGACAAGAATGGGGGAAAGAAATATAGCAGAAGGAGAATGGGTAGCTTTGAGGGATTAAGTAGTGAAGGCAGCAGAGGATGAAGTAGGTAAAAAGACGAGGGCTAGTAGAAATCCTTGGGCTACAGAAGAAATATTGTATTTAATTGACGAAAGGAGAAAACATGAAAATGCAGTAAATGAAGCAGGCAAAAAGGAGTACAAACGTCTCAAAAATGAGATAGACAGGAAGTGCAAAATGGCTAAGCAGGCGTGGCTAGAGGACAAATGTAAGGATGTAGAGGCTTATCTCACTAGGGGTAAGATAGATACTGCCTACAGGAAAATTAAAGAGACCTTTGGAGAAAAGAGAACCACTTGTATGTATATCAAGAACTCAAATGGAAACCCACTTCTAAGCAAAGAAGGGAAAGCAGAAAGGTGAAAGGAATATATAGAGGGTCTATACAGGGGCGATGTATTTGAGGGCAATGTTATAGAAGTGGAAGAGGATGTAGATGAAGATGAAATGGGAGATATGATATTGCGTGAAGAGTTTGATAGAGCACTGAAAGACCTAAGTCGAAACAAGGCCCCGGGAGTAGACAACATTCCATTAGAACTACTGACAGCCGTGGGAGAGCCAGGCCTAACAAAACTCTACCATCTGGTGAGCAAAACGTATGAGACAGGCGAAATACCCTCAGACTTCAAGTAGAATATAATAATTCGAATCCCAAAGAAAGCAGGCATTGACAGATGTGAAAATTACCGAACTATCAGTTGAATAAGTCACAGCTGCAAAATACCAACGCGAATTCTTTACTGACGAATGGAGAAACTTGTAGAAGCCGACCTCGGGAAAGATCAGTTTGGATGCCGTAGAAATATGGGAACACGCGAGGCAACATTTTAGAAGCTAGATTAAGAAAAGGCAAACCTACGTTTCTAGCATTTGTAGACTTAGAGAAAGCTTTTGACAACGTTAACTGGAATACTCTCTTTCAAATTCTGAAGGTGGCAGGGGTAAAATACAGGAAGCGAAAGGCTATTTACAATTTGTACAGAAACCAGATGGCAGTTATAAGAGTCAAGGGGCATGGAATTTAAGCAGTGGGTGGGGAAGGAGTGAGACAGGGTTGTAGCCTCTCCCCGATGTTAGTCAATCTGTATATTGAGCAAGCAGTAAAGGAAACAAAAGAAAAATTTGGAGTAGGAATTAAAATCCATGGAGATGAAATAAAAACTTTGAGGTTCGCCGATGACATTGTAATTCTACAGCGGCCGGCGTCATCGCCACACAGCCATCCTTATATGTATATTGTCTGTAAGATACATGGGTAAACTCCCCTGTGGCTGTATACAATACAAATACACTGAGGTGACAAAAATCGTAGTATAGCGATATGCACATATACAGGTGGTGGCAGTATCGCGTACGCAAGGTATGACAGGGCTGTGCATTGGCGGAGCTGTCATGTGTACTCCGGTGATTCATGTGAAAAAGTTTCCGACAATATTATGGCCGCACTACGGGAATTAAGAGACCTTTAACGCGGAAGGCTAGTTGGAGCTACACGCATGGGACACACCATTTCGGAAATCGTTATAGAATGTAGTATTCCGATATCCATAGTATCAAGATTGTGCTGAGAATACCAAGTTTCAGGCATTACCTATCACCAAGGAAAATGCAATGGCCGACGGCCTTCACTTAACGATCGACAGCAGCGACATTTGCATAGAGTTTCAGTGCCAACAGACAAGCAATACCCGCGGAAATCAATGTGGGACGTAAAACGGACGTATCCGTTAGGACAGCGCGGCTAAGTTTGGCGTTAATGGGCTATGGCAGCAGAAGGCCGACGCGACTGCCTTTGCTGACAGCACATCGCCTTTAGCGCCTCTTCTGGTCTCGTGAGCATATCGGTTGGACTCTAGACGACTGGAAAATCTGGTCAGATGAGTCCCGATCTTAGTTTGTAAGAGCTAATCGTAGGGTTCGACAGCACGAAGCCGCGGACCCGAGTTGTCAACAAGGCACTGTGCAAGCTGGTTGTGGCTTCATAATGATGTGAGCTGTATTTACGTATAGTGGACTTGGTCCACTAATCCATTGGGTACTGGGACACTATTTGCAGCCATTCATAGACTTCATGTTCCCAAACAATGATGGAATTTTTATGGATGACAATGCGCCATGTCACCCGGCAACAACTGTTCGCGATTAGTTTGAAAAACATTCTGGACAGTTGGAGCGAATGATTTGTCCACCATCTTCGATCGATGTCAATTCCATGGAACATTCGTGGGACGTAATCGAGAGTTCAGTTCGTGCACACTTTCGCAATTATGGAGGCTGTAGAGGTAGCATGTCTCAGTATTTCTCTAGGGGACATCCCGCGGCTTGTTGAGTCCATGCCACTTCCAGTTGCTGCACTACGTCGGGCAAAAGGAGTTCCGACATGGTATTGGGAAGTATCCCATGACTTTTGTCACCTCATTACACTTAAGTACCCACCTGGCTAGCCGTGCGGTCTTACGCACGGCTTTCCGGATTGGGAAGGAGCGCCTGGTCCCTGGCACAAACCCGCCCGGCGGACTTGTGTCGAGGTCCGGTGAGCCGGCCAGTCTGTGGATGGTTTTAGGCAGTTTTCCATCTGACTCGGCGAATGTGGGCTGGTTCCCCTAATTCCGCCTCAGCTACACTATGTTGGCGATTGCTATGCAAACAGGTTACCCACGCACGCGTACACCACCATTACTCTACCACGCAAACATATGGTTTACACTCGTCTGGTGTGAGATGTTCCCTGAGGGGTGAGGGGGGGGGCCTCCACCGGGGGCCGAACCGCACAGTAACCCTGAAAGAGTGGTTCGTTGTGGGCCGGAGGAGGGGGCGGAGGGGTGAAGTGGACTGCGGTAGTGATCGTGGGGTTGTGAACCACTGCAGCTGCGGCGGGGACGGTGCCTCTCTGTCGTTTCTAGGCCCCCGGTTAACGTACAGTACAATACATATAAGTAATATATTTTTTGACTCTTCTAGGAACGTGATCTCTCGGAACATTAACAATAAACCACATCGTGATGCAGAACGCCTCTCTTGCAGTGTCTGCCTCTCGGGTTTTTTTGGTCATCTCCGTGACGCTTTCGTGCTTAGTAAATAAACCTGTAACGAAACAAGTAATATTTGGCGTCGTACGTAAGGTTCACAAGATATACCACAATATCCACGCGTGGACAGATGCAAATCCTCGAGCAGTCACGGAAGTGAAGCATCAGGATCGCTTCGGTGTCAGTGTATGGATAGGAAAACCCGCCCGGTTAGCCGTGCAGTCTGACGCACTGCTTTCGGGCGGGAAGGCGTGCCGCCCCCGGCACGAATCTGCCCGGCGGTTTAGTGTCGAGGTCTGGTGTGCCGGCCAGTCTGTGGATGGTTTTTAAGGCGGTTTTCCATCTGCCTCGGTGAATGCGGACTGGTTCCTCTTCTCCAGATTGCTGCGCAAACACTTTCCCCTCGTACACGCACACGATACTTAGTCTACAACGGAAACTTTGGGGTTTCACTCGTCTGGTGTGAGACGTTCCGGGGGGCGGGGGGGTCCACTGGGGGCCGAACCGCGCAATAACCCTGGGTTCGGTGTGGGGTGGCGGTTGGGTGGGTGGACGGCTGTAGCCTGTTGTTGGGTTGTGAACCACTGACGTCTACGGCGGGGACGTAGACTCACCGTCGTTTTTAGGTCCGCAATTACATACAATAGGATGGGAATTTTCGGCGACAGTCTCATAGATTCGTACACTTTAGTAAACAGATAAACAGAGGCTGAATATCACCTGTTTTTTGCGTCATGAATTACCAGCGCTGTTGGAGAAGGTTACACTTGCAGGAAGACGGCGACTGTGGTTGAAGCACGACAGTCCGACGCCAAATTTGTTATGGATCGTGCGACACTACCTAACCGCAACGGACGATAGATTGGTTCAAATGGCTCTGAGCGCTATGGGAATTAACATCTGAGGTCTTTCCAGACCAGTGGCGCATCTGCATACAGCGTTACCACGGACGTACACGTGTATTGAAGCTGCGAGAGCACGAACGTTACTAGATTGCAATCCTCAAACAGACCAGAAACTTACTTGATGGTCTGGGGCACCATTAGGTACGTAACATTTGTAACGCGTTGAAACCGCTGGCTATGTTCTATAATCGAGGTCTTCATGACGTTATTTTTCGACAAGATAATGCAAGTCGGCATATTGTTCGTTCTGTTCTGACATAAGTGGTTTGGACAAAAATATGGAAACATCGCGAGAAATGCATTCCTGAAAAGAAATGCAGATACTAGACAAGCTTGCAGGTTGCGCTGTAGTAAAATAAAATGTAAATGTCGTGTGACTAGCGCCTCCCGTCGGGTAGACCGTTCGCCGGATGCAAGTCTTTCGATTTGACGCCGCTTCGGTGACTTGCTCGTCGATGGGGATGAAATGATGATGAGTAGGATAGCACGACACCCAGTCCCTGAGCGGAGGAAATCTCGTAACCAGCCGGGAATCGAACCCGGGCCGTTAGGATTGCCATTCCGTCGCGCTGACCACTCAGCTACCGGCGGCGGATTGTGTTGTAGTATTTGACCACGAACGGCACCTGTGCAGTGTCGTTAATTCGTAGCTAGTGTTAGTCATGTACAGGGCAGTATTGTGTGTAGTTGTGAGTGCATATAGTCAGAGCTAAGTCAGTCCGAACATGGGCAAACTGTTGGTGCTCCTATGGTGGGTGTACGTAACGAAGGTACCCGAATTGTTTGGTGTTTTAAGAGGAGCCGAGTCGAACATTTATAGCCCGTACATGGAAAGCAGAAAATCATCATCCGTCACGTCACGTCGCGGCGATAGTGTGTGTTGATTGATCGTGGCGGACGGTCGTTGAAGAGAACTGTAATTAAAAACTACAGTCACAATCCTCTTCAATGACCGTCCGCCATGATCACAGATGGTATAGTCTTCATAAATCTTATTTAGTAAATATATTCTCCTTTGTAGCTCATCTTCTTTCTTCAGCAGCACTGTGACGCCAACTTGATGTAAAAGGCCATTCAAGCGATAATTTCTACTAATCTTATCCCAGTTAAAAATATATGTTCATTTTCGGACTGCATCATCTAAATAAAGGTAAAAAAAGTGTGAGTAAAATGCTTGTAACTCCTTTATTTGTGATTATGGCCTGTGTTAAGAGTACCATTTATATAAAAAATACAATTGTGTGTTTGTACAGACCTTTTAAAGCATTTATTCGGTGTTTTGGATATTTTCCTCGTAATTCTCCGCAGGTTCTCTCTATCAACAGGATCGAATGCTTCAGTAAAATCAGTAAACGCTAAATGAGTTTCGTTGTTATATTCTCTCTGCTTTTAGATTATTTGTTGAATCATAATACTACATATGTTACCGACCTTCCATCGCCCCCTCCCAACCTCCCCAAACCCCCACCCCAAAAAATGTCATTAGTTCTTCGCACGAAAAAAGAGCGATGCGTATCCTTACTTATTCGTTTAGTCAGCGCCAAAGCTTCACAAACTGACGCTCGCCATCTCAAGTGACAGATACTGCAAGAGATGCGTTTTGTATTACGGACAGGTGGTCCCCTGTAAAAAAATCCGAGAACATACGGTTGAAGAAGAGTCAGCCAACATGTTACTTACTTTACATGCGTACAAAGCTGGTTTGCGAAATACAGATGCAGGTGTACGTGTAGTAGTCCGTAAGTTCTAATTATGACCCGAAAAAACTCCCATACGTACCGGTAATTAATTCTTCGTTTGTTCACAGGTAAACTCGCGTGTCTGCAGTCCTGGTACACACTGAATTCCCCGCGCCATAGATTTGTAAGACACCTCTAGGGGAGGCAAACAAAACAGCGAAGCCCATCTTTACTTTATTAATTCAGATTTCGCAATAATTACGGGAAATCATCTACTGAAACAGAAGCGACATCTGGGGTTTTCCAATGAAGTATCATAGGCCCTCTGCTCTTCTTAATATTTACGAAGCATTTACGACAAAAACTGAGCATTCATCTTAGATTGCTAGCAAATTATGCTGTCGTTTACCGTCTAGTAACTTCATCAGGAAATCGAAACAAATTGTAAACTAGTCAGGACCAGATATTTACATGGTACAAAATGTGCCAGTTGACCCTAAACGATGAAAAGAGCGAGGTCCTCCATATGAGTACTAAAAAAATTCCGTTAAATTTCGGTTGACCGAAATAACAAATAAGGTTTTTGAACATGGCTGTACTTTAGCAACTGTGCATGCAAGGGCTTTAATGGACTGGAAATAACACTCATTCGTGTTACAGTTGCGTATCCACGCAAAGTACTTCTCGTGCGTATTTGTGATATTATAAAGAGTTTGTAATGTTTACCTGAGCCTGCGGGATCTTCATAAGCCATTTGACTTAAATGGCGCATTTTTTACCCCCTCCCCTCTCCCCCTTTCAATTTTTTAGTTAATACGTTGGTTGTAGTAATGGCTATGTACTTGCGAAATCACACACGCTGCTCATTGCAACTACGCACATACAGGACGCGCAGAAGCGCCACCTACCAGAGGCGACCTAAGGTTACTGTCTTTACTCTTCAGCAAAATGGCGCATGTCCACTAACTCTGTACGTGGAATACTTACAATCCGTTGGTTCAGATGTCACGCATTATATTCAAATGTCACATATATACAAATCTTTCAAGTGGCACACAATACGTCAGTGGTTAGCACACTGGACTCGCATTCGGAAGGACGACGGTTCAATCCCGTCTCCAGCCATCCTGATTTAGGTTTTCCGTGATTTCCCTAAATCGTTACAGGCAAATGCCGGGATGGTTCCTTTGAAAGGGCACGGCCGATTTCCTTCCCCATCCTTCCCTAACCCGAGCTTGCGCTCCGTCTCTAATGACCTCGTTGTCGACGGGACGTTAAACACTAACCTCCTACCTCCCACAATACGTCTTGGAACCATTGTCAAATATGTGGTATTTTAAAAAGTTTTAACATAGAGCTCTACAGTAGTGGGCTACTACTTTTAAATCGTCCGCCCCCGGTAGCTGAGTGGTCAGCGTGACAGAATCTCAATCCTAAGGGCCCGCGTTCGATTCCCGACTGGGTCGGAGATTTTCTCCGCTCAGTGGCTGGATGTTGTGTTGTTCTAATCATCATCATTTCATCCCCATCGACGCGCAAGTCGCCGAAGTGGCGTCAAATCGATAGACTTGCACCCGGCGAACGGTTTACCCGACGGGAGGTCCAAGTCACACGACATTTACATTTTACTTTTAAATCATGTATGGTGATTAACTGGATGATACGCACATGTATTAGACAGAGTCAACGACCCCCTCATCGAGTATAAATAAACAATATGGGTTCTGCGTGAGTATGCTTCACTAAAATTGTTTGTAAACGTTTCCTGTATTTTTGTTTATTGTAATGATACCATATCTGTTCTACACGCAATGACGTAATATTTGTTGATAGGTACAATACCTGCTGAAGAAGACAATTTTTAAAACTGTAGAAACCATGGTGTACTTTGCACGCGGTTGGTTGTTATTTCCAGTCCATTGAAGCTCACAAATCTAAATGTTCTAAACTTAATACCTAGGTATTACAAACAACTCGAATGTGGCCCATCACTTAGAAAATGTGGGGAAGGCGAAGCGAAGTAGCCTCTTATGTGTTGAATACTTAGAAAATGCAACAAATCTACTAAAGAGACTCACAACAGTACGCTTGTCCGTCTTCTTCTGGAGTGTTGGTGCGTGGTATGGTACGCCTACCAAGTAAGATTGATGGAGAGCAGTGAAAAAGTTGAAAGAAAAGCGCTCGTTTTGTACTATTGCAAAGTAAGGGAGAGAGTGTCCGAGATATAATATTCGAGTTGGGATAGCAACCGTTAAAACAAAGACATTTTTCTTTCGGCTGTGTTCTTCAGAAAGTTTCAGTCGCCGACTTTTTCTTCCGAATGCTAAAGTATTTCCTTGGCTCCTGCCTATAAAGGGGGAAATGGCCACCGTGATAAAATAAGAATAATCAGAGAGGTCACGGAAAGATTTAGGTGTTCATTTTTCCAATATCTACATCTACATCCATACTCCGCAAGCCACAGTATGAGCATGGCGTAGGCTACCTTCTACCATTAATAATCATTTCCTTTCCTATTCTACTCGCAGATAGTTTCTTATTTCTCTCTCCTTATCTTCGTGGTCCTTATGCGACATGTACGTTGGCGGCAGTTCAGTCGTTCTGCAGTCAGCCGCAAACGCCTGATCTCTGAATTTTCTCCCTCTAGGGATTCCCATTGGAGTTCACGAAGCATGTTCGAAATACTTGTGGGTTGATCGAAGGTACCGGTAACGAATGTAACAAGACGTTGCTGAATTGCTTCGATGTCATCCCTTAACCCGACATAGTGGGGAGCCCAACATACAAGCAGTATTAAAGAGTGGGTCGCAGTAAGTATTCTATACGTGGCCTCCTTTGTAGATGACGTATACTTTGCTAAAATTCTTCCAATGAACCGAAGTCGGCCATTCGGCTTGCCTCCTACCGTCCTTACGTGCTCGTTCGATTTCATATCGCTTTAGAACGTTTAGCCTAGATATTTAACTGTCGTAACTGTGTCAAGCAGCACTCCACTAATACTGTAATTGGATATTACGGGATTGTTTTTCCTGAGTTGCATTTTTCTTCATTTAGTGCTAGCTGTCATTCATCTCACCAACTATAAATTCTAAGGCGTCCTGTATGCTTCTACAGTCATCGACCGACAATACTTTTCCGTATACCACAGCGTCCTCAGCAAACAGCCACAGATTGCTGCTCACGCTGTCCGTCGGATCATTCATACACTATATACGGGCTGAGGCAGGAGGGGTGATAGTATTAATAATTCTGAACAAAAGCTTCATATGGACATATGCCCTATTTCGAATGGCTTCCGAGACAGAATCCATTTAATGTACATTGTTATTTATTTTCCGTATTATTCAAACGCTACCATTGTTTACAACGTACCGCAGTGTTGTAGACGAAGTTGAGACCAACCGTTTGATACAGGACACTTGTGGTCTATCTACTCGGGAGCTTACCTCAAATTGACGTACAGAAACTACCTAAGCTGCAGCGCATGACGTTGCGCGAGATTTTCAATATTCTCGCGCTCACTTGACGTCCTATAGAAGGAATGAATGGGACCACCTCTTAGGAAATTCAATGCAGTTTAATTTTGCACTGCGACACGTTTTCGCTCGAGGGTACGGTTTTTGAGTTATTTAAGAAAAACTTACAAAAGTGATACTAAATGTGTTCTATCTCGGAAACCATTCGGAAGAGGCCGTATATCCATACGAACATTTTTGTTCAGCATCATAAATAGTATCAGTCCTCAAAGCATGTGCCTGTCCTTTTGATTCACATTGTATAAAGAATAAGAGTGATGCTATCACACTTCCCTGGGGCACTCCTGGAGATATCTTTGTCTTGAAGAACACTCGCCGTCGAGGACAAAGCACTGGCTTCTATTACTTAAGAAGTGTTAGAGTCACTTACAAGTCTGGGAACCTAATCGGTATGCTATTGGGGAGCGAAACGGTCGAGAAATAGTATGAAAGTGGTTCGATGAACCCTCTGACTGACACTTACACTGAGGTGACAAAAGCCATGAGATCTCTCCTGATATCGTGTCGAACCTCTTTTTGCCGGCGTAGTCAGCAACTTGACGTAGCTTGGACTCATAAAGACGGTGGAAGTCCCCTGCAGAAATACTGAACCATACTGCCTCCATAGACGTCCGTAATTGCGAAAGTGTTGCCGGCGCAGGATTTTGTGCACGAACTGACCTCTCGATTATGTACCATAAATGTTCAATGGGATTCATGTCGGACGGTCTGGGTGGCGAAATCATTCGCTCGAATCGTCCAGAATGTTCTTTAAACAAATATCAAACAATTATGGCCTGGTGACATGACATCGTTGTTTGGGAACGTGGAGTCCATGAATGGCTGAAAATGGTCACCAAGTAGCCAAAACATAACCAGTTTCACTCAATGATCGATTCAGTTGGACCAGAGGACCCAGTCCATTCCATGTAAACATAGCTTCACCGTTATCGAGCCACAACCAGCTTGCACAATGCCTTGTTGACAAATTGGGTCCATGGTTCGTGAGGTCTGTGCCACACTCTAACACTACCATCAGCTCTTACCAACTGAAATCGAGACTCGTCTGATCAGGCTACGGTTTTCCAATCGTCTATAGCCCAACCGATACGGCGGCAGGAGAGGCGCTACAGGTGATGTCGTGCTGCTAGCAAATTCACTTCTGGCGTTCGTCTTCTGCCATAGCCCATTAACGCCAAATTTCGCCGCACTCTCCTAACAGATACGTTCATCTTACGTCCCGCATTGATTTCTGCTGTTATTTCACGCACCGTTGCTTGTCTGTAAGCACTGACAACTCTACGCAAATGCCGCTGCTCTCGGTCGTTAAGTGAGGGATGCCGGCTACGGCGTCGTTCGTAGTGAGAGGTAATGCCTGAAATCTGGTATTCTCCGCACATTGTTGACGGTGTGGATCTTGGAATATTGAATTCCCTAACGATTTTCGAAATGGAATGTCTGATGCTTCTAGCTTCAATCACCATTCCGTCTGCGCGACCGCTACGGTCGCAGGTTCGAATCCTGCCTCGGGCATGTACGGCAAGAAAAAAAAGGAATAAAAGTGAGATAGTGTTAATACTTTCATCCTTCTTTACCTCCTCTGCATTACTGCAGATGATGTGTCACTGAGCACGTTTGTACTGTGCATGCAATACACGTGAGGTGCCTATTTGTTTCCACTGCCCTGTGTGGAATGCATAAGTTCTTGTACACTTCACTAACCTGCTGTCTTCATGATGATGATGTCCCCAGCGCAGAAAACAGCACACAGGTCGTGGATTCTTTTTCTTGAGGCTGAAATTAACTTCGCAAGGAACTGCTGCTACGAATAAACTATAACTCATTTTGGATGCCACTCGCGTTTTTATTGATGTAGACACGAGAAACTATTCTTGATCACAACGTATTGAACATATCTTTCCACAGTCATTATATCTGGCTTAAATAACATGAAATACATCCTGCCGGCCGAAGTGGCCGTGCGGTTAAAGGCGCTGCAGTCTGGAACCGCAAGACCGCTACGGTCGCAGGTTCGAATCCTGCCTCGGGCATGGATGTTTGTGATGTCCTTAGGTTAGTTAGGTTTAACTAGTTCTAAGTTCTAGGGGACTAATGACCTCAGCAGTTGAGTCCCATAGTGCTCAGAGCCAAATGAAATACATCCTGCCACAGACAACATGTCTGTCTACCGGAACCGTCAGAACTGGAGAATAAAATTACATGAATCAAATACCACTATTACAGACAACATGTCTGTACCTAGCGACGGTCGGAACTGTAGTAAATAACATTGCATGAAACAAATACTGCTATAACAGACAACATGTCTGTCTACTGGAACGGTCAGAACTGGAGAGCCGGACTGCCCGACGCTTCGCGCACCAAGCCAGCAAGGTGTGACCTGAACGCCACCGAAGTGGATCGGCAGTAATATCATCAGTCTTTTGTTTTAGTAACACTTTGATTTTAATAATTTTGAAATGACTGATTGATAGCTGGCTGTTGAGAGATGTTTATTTAAGAAAATGAAGTAATTTGGATGACAGGTTTAATTAATAACAGCAAGTAAATTTTAACGTTTTGGCGTCCTACTGCCACCAAACACAGCAGCCAATCACAGAGCAGTAGCATCATGCAGGCGGTCTTTCTCACGGGAATGGTACCGAATCTGTCACCGGTACCTCATCCCACATTGCGTCATCTCTATGGTTCTTGCATCTCCACTGCCCTGGGAATAGCTTCCTGGAGCCTAATATGATGGCTGAATAAGCCAGAAATATTACACATGGATGTGTGTGATGTCCTTAGGTTAGTTAGGTTTAACTAGTTCTAAGTTCTAGGGGACTGATGACCTCAGACGTTAAGTCCCATAGTGCTCAGAGCCATTTGAACCATTCCGTGTTCAAAGTCTGTTAATTCCCGTCGTGAGGCCACAATCACGTCAGAAACCTTTTCACATAAACCATCTGAGTACAAATGACAGCTTCGCAAATGCACTTCCCTTTTGTAGCTTGTGTACGCGATAGTACCGCGATCTGTAAAAGCGCATATCGCTATTCCATGACCTCTGTCACCTGAAGTGTATTACTTACTTAGGCTTCGAGCTACTCACATATCTGGGAATCTAATCCGTATGCTATTCGCGAGTGAAACGATAGAGAAATAGCCTGTAAGCGGTTCGAAGAACCCTCTGTCAAATAAGTGTGTACTGAATAATAATTATGTAGAGCTAGATGTAGATGACTGTCCTGCTAGTGCGCGCCTCTGGTCCTGAAAAATGTGTCAGAGGGGAGTAAACAAGAGCACCACGAAACTTTCTGGCAGATTAAAACTGTGTGCCGGACCGAGACTTGAAATCGGGACCTTTGCTTTTCGCGTGCAGGTGCTCTACCAACTGAGCTACCCAAGCACGACTCACGCCCCGTCCTCACAGCTTTACTTCTGCCAGTATCTCGTCTCCTATCTTCCAAACTTTACAGAAGCTCTCCTGAGAAACTTGCAGAACTAACACCCCTGAAAGAAAGGATATTGCGGAGACATGGCGTAGCCACAGCCTGGGGGATGTTTCCGGAATGAAATTTTCACTCTGCAGCGGAGTGTGCGCTGATATGAAACTTCCTAG
This sequence comes from Schistocerca piceifrons, assembly GCF_021461385.2. NCBI lineage: Eukaryota > Metazoa > Arthropoda > Insecta > Orthoptera > Acrididae > Schistocerca > Schistocerca piceifrons. Next base: position 162,195,540 of record NC_060142.1, on the reverse strand, counting down.
CAGATTAAAACTGTGTGCCGGACCGAGACTCGAACTCGGGACCTTTGCCTTTCGCGGGCAAGTGCTCTACCAACAGGAGGGCTTCTGTAAAGTTTGGAAGATAGGAGACGAGGTACTGGCAGAAGTAAAGCTCTGAGGACGGAGCGTGAATCGTGCTTGGGTGCTCAGTTGGTAGAGCACTTGCCCGCGAAAGGCAAAGGTCCCGAGTTCGGTTCTCGGTCCAGCACACAGTTTTAATCTGCCAGGAAGTTTCATACCAGCGCACACTTCGCTGCAGAGTGAAAAGCTCATTCAAGAGCACCACGTTTAAGTGTACCTAGTTGCTCCGTAAAGTATTGCCGCTGCCTGGGAGAAAGACAAGCACACGCGCGCCTCACCCGAGTCCCGGTGTACCCTTGGAGACGTGATGTGGTTCCTGTTCCGGTGTGCAGCTGTGTTACCGTCCGGCGCCTGCACGGGACGTGACGGCGTCCATTAAGTGTGCGGGCTTATCTGCGGGCAGCGGGGCTCCGTCAGCTCGTCGGCCGCCTTATTCAGCAGCAGCCGGCCGCCTCCGTAAGCGGGCAGAACGCGTCTCGTCATCGTACATCATAGCAGGCTTGCTGGCAGGACGTGGTCGGGCCGGAATTACGGCCTGTGGAACGCGCTAATACTGCTCGCGCCCGCTCTAAGGAAACTTGCTCCCCGCAAGGACTCGCTTATCTCCCGTCGATGCGGGAACCGACCCGTACAGTCAGTGGGAGTTTCAAAAGCTCACACCTCGTCTTGCGCTTATAAACCGTACTCCAAAAGAGGCAGCTTACGACGACGATTAAAATTTACCGACCTATTAAGACGCGGTCGAATGTATTTTATGTAAGTCTCCAGGCCTTGGTGGCCGTCGCCAATGAAGGTAAAAACTCCTGTGTTGTTAGGCAGCGTCATTTCCCTCGCCAGTTTCTTTTTGCATAGTCGACGTTTCGATCCATCTGCTAGACTCGTCTTCAGAATCTTCTTGTGTTCCTGGTTAGCTGTATGCTCAAGACCGTTGTAGCATTCGCTTAAGAAAAGAGTTTTCTGCCATTGTTTGAAGCAGCTGGGTTACTGGAAGACATTTTCCGGCTAGTACTGGTGGAGCATTCACTAAGTAACGCAACAATTTTTTCCTGAGAGCAGGTTGATTTTATTCAAGATTCCAATATATCATCCCATTCTTTTGGATACGAAAACCTATTTTTCAACTTATTCTCCGTTCAGTGCGACGGCCTTATGCCACCTTCCTGGAAGGGCATGTATGTCAGCACCACGCTACTGATTGACGTCGGATCCAGCGTCTTGCTGCATCAACATCCCCATAATCCACGGCCGGCAGATGTGGCCGAGCGGTTCTAGGCGCTTCAGTCCGGAACCGCGCGACCGCTACGGTCGCAGGTTCGAATCCTGCCTCGGGCATGGATGTGTGTGATGTCCTTAGGTTAGTTAGGTTTAATTAGTTCTAAGTTCTAGGCGACTGGTCCGCAGCTCGTGGTCGTGCGGTAGCGTTCTCGCTTCCCACGCCCGGGTTCCCGGGTTCGATTCCCGGCGGGGTCAGGGATTTTCTCTGCCTCGTGACGACTGGGTGTTGTGTGATGTCCGTAGGTTAGTTAGGTTTAAGTAGTTCTAAGTTCTAGGGGTCTGATGACCATAGATGTTAAGTCCCATAGTGCTCAGAGCCATTTTTGAATCTAGGCAACTGATGACCTCAGATGTTAAGTCCCATAGTGCTCAGAGCTCTTTGAACCATTTTTGAACCCATCATCCACCTACTGCTTCCCACGGAGTGCACCCTTCGTTGAGCCAAACAGATGGAAGTCGGATGGTGCGAGAACCAGACTGTAGTGTGGAGGAGGATGAACAGTCCACCTAAGTTTTGTTAACTTCTCTCGGGTGCGCAGTCTTGGGTGAGGCCGTTAGTAGTCGTGGAAAAGGAGATGTTCGTTTACATTACCTCGAATGAGTGTGACCCCACGTTCCAACATTGCAGGAGTCGAAACTGTGTGCTTCCGGCCGGCACGCGGGAGATGGGACAAGTTTGCGCGACGTTGTTGCGATGATGACATACGCCTCGTCCAACGACTCACCGTGCTTTTGTTCACTGTTGGGTCTCCACAGACTTTCTGCAAGCGCCTATGAATATATAGATGCTCTGGTTTTCCGCCAAAAGAAACTCAATGGCAGCTCTCTGCTTGGAACGCACCTTCCTTACAGACGCCATTTTGAAGGCTACTTTAGCGCTGCCACCTATCGGAACTTCAAGAAACTATAGGAGCTGAAGCGGGAATATTCCACGAAGTCTCACAACGAATTCCGAAATTTTTTCAGTCAAAATTGGCCGAGAAGAAAAAAGTGTTGCATTACTTATTGAACGTCCTTGTAGATACCGAAACAGTCAGAGTAAGAGAGGAAGAATATCCATCAAAATATCGTTTTTGTGCCACAGAGGTGGCATCCTGATCGTTGTTTGTATTCCTCGCACCGCGTGGCTGCGTATTTACACTCTTGATGGCGGGAAGCAATCTTCTCTATTGAACTTTCATTCGTTCTTAGAAATCTCAACTACTTCTGGGACTATTCTTCCATATATGTTGTTTCCTTTGTCTAGCGTTCATACCTTGTTGCAGTCTGCGTCTTGGAAATAGTCCCTTTTCTTTTAATTCGAATCAAAAACAAATAAAATACTTACTAGTAATTACCTTTAAAAATAAGTGAAAGAATATTAAGCTACACTATTGTTGATCAAAATCTTGCAGCTCCGGTTGCGCTTAGAGTCGAAAGCAGTAGATCTTCATCTGTTCAAAATGCTGGGCATAGTTGACAACGCCCGCATCTCGTGGTCGTGCGGTAGCGTTCTCGCTTCCCACGCCCGGGTTCCCGGGTTCGATTCCCGGCGGGGTCAGGGATTTTCTCTGCCTCGTGATGGCTGGGTGTTGTGTGATGTCCTTAGGTTAGGTAGGTTTAAGTAGTTCTAAGTTCTAGGGGACTGATGACCATAGATGTTAAGTCCCATAGTGCTCAGAGCCATTTGAGCCATAGTTGACAACTCAGAAGCTGTTCCGTGGTTTGTACTTCTCCCCACTCACAGCTGGTGGTACCTATAGGGATGTGCCATTTCTAGAGATTAGGCTTACTCCTAAATATTCCAACTCCAGAACGAAGACGGTTGAGTGCCCTTCACAGGATTCAATTTTGCTCATGCCTGGCTGGGAGGGTTTACCGAAGGGCGAGGCTAGGTGGAGTCATTTTCGAGTCGAGAAATCCACAGCTGTTTATTTTCTGTAGCTGCTGCTGTTAGCAAGACTGAAGTGTTCTTCCCCAAGCTTCTTCTGGTGCTCAATCTTAATGGCTGCTGGCATGTCCCCATGTAATGGATGTTTTTCCTGATGAACCTGGTTTGATCTCTCCGCGTTGGCAGCTACATCACGATGAATATCTGGTGATAATATGTCAGAGAGCAGGTGGAGTTTTACAACTGGCGCAGGTTTTAGATAACCTGTAATAAACCTACACGTTTCGTTTAACGCCTGCTCAGCAGCACCATAACATGTTGCTAGGACCACCTTCTCTGGGCTTGTATCGAGAGTCCCACGTGCTGCCATAATTGTACTCCTTGACATTTTATTTTAAGTTTGCGACATGCCTGATTGTGCTGAAGATGAAACCCACGCAGCTGTGTTTCAGCTGGGTTTGGAATAAGTGGATTAATGCTAATGGTCAAACTCCATGAAACAGAGTGTTTGAAGCTCATTATTAATCAGGCACGCCGAGAAAACCTGAGAGATCAGGTCACTTTCACTCTACGGGAAAGGGGTGTTCCATAACGTACTCCAGGCAGCGAGTACGCGTAAGAGCAAATCTCGCAGCACCTGATGAAGACGCTGGGGTCGGGCGTCGAAATATTGTGCCGAAAATGGAAACAACAACTCGGCCGAACACTCGGAAGTTCACTATTAATCAATCAGTCCCGCCAAGAAAACCTGAGAGATAAAGCAACTCCTTGTGTTCGCCGGAAGTGGTTGATTGACGGTATAGATGTTAAATAACATTGGTGAAAGAACTCCTCTTTTTTGGCAAGCCATTACTTCGAGATCCTCGGATGGTCCGCTGCCACAGTTTTCGCATTTTGTTTTAACGACGTGAGGAATCCGTGCTCTTTAATGTGTTCTTTTACTTTCCTTTCAATTACCTCCTACATATAGTTCGCCAGAGCCACACGTCACTGCATAGACTCCCACAATTTGGAGATGATCAGCTGCGTCCATTTTGCATCATAGAAAGTTAGTTTATTTTGATAGTAAAGTGCGGTCTTTTCACAATTTCTCCGGAGAATTCTGCTTTTGCGGTCAGGTATTCTAGAAACGAACGGTTAACTCAACATATCGTCCCCATCTTAGAGGAAGTGGAGAACATCATTTGATGTTGGTCAGTGAAGACGGAGAGGAGAGGGGGAAGGGTCTTCGGTCAATTGGCCGAGAAAAATAAGTGTTGCATTACTTATTGAACGCCCTCGTAGACAGGCAGAGCACAGAATGGCCCGCTGCTGGTTGAGTTGAAATTTCATGCCGAGGTGCAACCGCGTCAGCGCGTGACGACACATTTTACTGAAATTCGATCGCAATTAGCCGTTGTCGGTTGTTCTTGCACACTGCCGCTGGAAAGGTGGTGCAGTTCTTCTTTGTCTCTACTAGACATGATAGTGGCTGACAGTATCAGTGAGCGCATTAAACTGTTTAGTGGCTATATCAGTGTAGTCACTGTCGTTAGCGTACTGATGCTGTTTGACGTGAATGCACACACAAGGGTGCAGCTGGACGCTGGCGATCGGCGTGGGCAGGAGTAGTAAGATGGAGTTATGACTGAGTAAGACGAAGTACAAATGAAGTCAGAATCTGTTTTTCATTATCAGATCTCGTGCTATAAAAGTGTTCCTATAGAAAGTGGCTAATGAGTTTTTGTTGTATGGTAATGTTTAGTTATTATTTACTGCTATTTTGTGTGCGTGTGGTAGTGTGAAGTTGAACTCGTGATTAGAGAAACAGTTAAGCTCGTATTTAAGTTCGTAAGTAATCTCGTAAATCTTGAAAAGTGATCAGCAATGCAAAAGTTAATCAGAAATGCTACATTAAACTGTGTACTGCAACGCTCGTTGCGATAGTGCAGTCTGTTCTGTTAAATTTAAGAAAACTGTCCTGTTAGCAATAATAGGAGCAATCTGACTGCGAGAAAAATATGAACTATAGATAACAACCAAACTGCACTGTATGGAAAGTATGTCACTGTTGAAATATTAATTGTATTACAACGAAATTATAAATGGCGTACCGGTTTGCGCAATGAATAAATGCTGTGCTGCGGCTATCTCCAAACTACTGCGGCTGCTACTGCTGCCGCTCGTTAAAAATAAAAATTCAAACTACCAGCAACGCGATCTGCAATGCGTGCTTCAAACTATAGAGTCATCCACGAAAGGTCTGTTCTGATAAATCTCATTACTCTAGTGATCATTGTCATTTAAAGTCCGGTTACTGAGAAACTCGGGAAAGCAAAATTATATATGTGAAACATGAAATATAGGGACGAATGCTAATTGATGGAAAAACAATAAAGTAACTGTATTAACAAAACGTTACGTCACTAGGATATTTGAATTATTAAAAATTCACATTACATTAATACTGGAAAATCCTGAACAAATTCTCTTTACTTTCTCACAAACACGCATGTTGTCCATCATCGAAGAAAAAAAGTAAATCACACATTGTTATGTTATCATAAAAATTCTCAATTCTAAATCCATGACCAAATTAATTACTTCGCTTGGATGTCTCGGCAAATGTCTTCTGAATGAATTTACAAAGTATCTCTCCATAAATGAAAGCCGGCCGCTGGTGGCCGAGCGGTTCTGGCGCTACAGTCTGGAACCGCGCGACCGCTACGGTCGCAGGTTCGAATCCTGCCTCGGGCATGGATGTGTGTGTTGTCCTTAGGTTAGTTAGGTTTAAGTAGTTCTAAGTTCTAGGGGACTTATGACCTCAGCAGTTGAATCCTATAGTGCTCAGAGCCCTTTGAACCATAAATGAAAAATAGTATAACAAAATTATTGCCGACACACATAACGGCTAAATCCATTTTACTCCAACACAAGATACAACTCTCTCTCTCTCTCTCTCTCTCTCTCTCTCTCTCTCTCTCTGACTGCGTTTCACGCACAATCAAAGTTTCTACTAACAATGTTTCGCAGTTCGCAGTGCAACCTCTTTGGCAGAGATGTTGCCCGCTGTTACTCAGATGCTGCTGAAGCTTTACTTCTCCGCGCGACATCCAAAATATTACCAAAATTATAATTTTCTGTATAAAACACAACCCTTACGCTATTTTCTGGTTCATATTGTAAGGCTCATTTCCAGAACATTAGCGAGCACTTATCTACGTTCAGGCAATATGCTAGTTATCGAGCTGGCTGTCTTTCGAAGCACGGTACAGAATTAGGTATAAATTAGTCATATAAATACTAGGTCATTTGAATTCATCATATTTCCGTTTAGTAAGCTTCTTTATATATATATATATATATATATATATATATATATATATATATATATATATATATATATTTTTACGGGATTCATTTTGGAATGGATTTTCACTCTGTAGTGGAGTGTGCGATGATAATAAAATTTTCTAATAGATTAAAACGGTATGCCGGATAGAGCTTTGCCCGCCGGCACTGGCCCCTGAAAATCAAATGAAAGTCCCCAATTCGAGCCTCTGTCCGACAAACAGTTTTAATCTGTCAGAAAAGTTTCACAAGTATTTTTGTTTGAATATTTCACTCGTAGTGATTCATTATACCACGTGTTTCACAAACGTATGTTGTGTGCTTCATGGTGGCCATGATAATGCTTTTAATGCAGTTACGAATTTTTACCTGTTCAAAGATTCTAATGTTTATTCGTGATCACTTGCCTCTTCTTTAAAATTGTGGTATCTTTATGGCTAAGCCGCACTTTGCAACTACAATCGATCTATTTTACACAATGTTATGGAGACTCTGCCTTCAGCAGAGACACTAATTTTCGTCAACTATCGCTACAATCAACATAATTTTGAATTTCAAAAGCGCAGTGAGTGGTACACTTTGTCTGTTTTCTTTACATGTTTTCACAGGACCGAAGATAAGACAGCAGTTGGAGTTGCAGAAGGAGCAGGTGCCTCATCACTCCATATACAACGTGTTTGCTTTTTCTCTTTGAATTTCAGATTTTAAATAGAAATATTAGGCTCTAATAGGCTAACAGAGTGGGCCAAGCATGCCCACTGCACGTAACTAGGCTACGAGTTGGATTAAAAAATGGTTCAAATGGCTCTGAGCACTATGGGACTTAACATCGGAGGTCATCAGTCCCCTAGACTTAGAACTACTTAAACCTAACTAACCTAACGACATCACAAACATCCATGCCCGACGCAGGATTCGAACCTGCGACCGTAGCGGTCGTGGGGTTCCAGACTGAAGCGCCTAGAACTCGGTCACGACGGCCGGCTAGTTGGATTACTTATACGTTATTAACCTATTACATCCCATCGTATGATTTATCATACAATTATTCTCAGGCATATTTGTTTTCAGAAGCTTTTTGTCAACAACTGAAATATTTCTGTTATGTTTTATTGTTAGTTTGGAAGTCTACTGTTGAAACTAACAATAGCAGTGGAGATCAGGACTTTATTTCCAGGTGGAAAGAATTTATTCTAGTGCTATTGACTTTGCTGCTTCTCGTCATGGACAGCCGGTAAGTAATAACAAAATTATGATGTGTAGGTTTATAATTTCGCTCATATTATTGTGGATTAGTAATCTGAATATTTAACTGCAGTATATATGCACAAATTGGAAAAGAGTACGTTATTTGTTTTGTTGTGGTAGTGGTTTAAATATTTACGTATGAAATATCGTACGGTGGGCAGTAAGGGGTCATTTTCTCGCAGTTGGTCCGATTTATTTCAGATATAATTTGGAAAAGGAGATGTCCTTACTGATGGTGTTAACGGCGATGCAGGTAGGGTAGCAGGATAACCCACCACTGTTGCTGGTTTACGGAAGAAGATTCTTGGACAAATTGCAGAGGTAAGATTAGTAAATTGGTTGCTTTGTGGGGATTGAAGGATCAGACTACAAGAGCCATCGGTCTAAGATCAGCAAATACTGACAGCCTTGTTGAAAATGTTGCATCTTTATCCACTCAAGAGGAAGATCTCTGCTGTTCCAAATCACGATCGCGGTCCCTAGTTAGGAAAACAAGAAACTGGATAGAAGAAAGACTATTCATAAAAATTTGAGGTACCTCGTGATCATCCTACACTTGATATAATATAACATCTCCGCACATCAAACTCGACTCCAATAGATCTTTTTCGGAAAGTTTTTGATGCTGATGTGGTTAAGATTCTGACGAGAGATACAGTAAAATATGCTGCTCAAAACGGACACATCATACAAATAAATCATGATGACATCTACAAATACATCGCTATTTTGCTGTTATCTGGATATTGTAAGGTCATGCAGACGTATGTACTGGGAGACCAGATCTGACACAAACAATGCCCTTGTTTCGTATTCTATCTCCAGAAATACTTCTGACAAAATTCATAGATTCTCCCGTGTCAATGATAATGGCAGCATCAAAAAATAAGATAAAGTTTATAAGGTTCGGCTATTAATTTCACATCTAAATAAGAAATTTCAAGACGTCATTTATCCTGTAGGGTCAAACTCCTCCTTGGATGAGGCCATGGAGCCTTATTATAGCCACCACTTTATGAATTAGTTTATAAGAGGCAAGCCAATTCGCTAACGTTTCAGATGGTGGTGTTTAGTTACATCTAATGGATATTCATCAAATTTGAGCCATATGTTGGAGCAAGTCAAAGATATCCCCATAAACCACTGGGACTTTCTGTAACTGAAAAGCTCTGTGTGGGCTACATCCCTCAGAACAGCACAGAGTACACTGCTAATTACTTTAACTCTTTGCCCCTACTTGAGTCTCTTACTTCAAGTGGAAAAAAATGAATAAGAAGCCTGAGAAATGACCGCTTGGAGAAGGCACCCATGCCAGATATAAAGAAGGCACCACGAGGTACTACTCATGTGTTACGTGATACACTTGTAAGATGGAACGACTTATCGCCATGCGGGGATTTGAACCGTCGTTCACCCGAATGCGAATTCAGTGTGCTAGCCACTGCGCCACCTTGCTCGGCACACACACACACACACACACACACACACACACAATGCCATCACACAGACTGACCGAACAGTGGGTAACCACTAGAAACAACAAATGGGTGGCAGAGGTAAAAAACGACCTGATCCAACTCAACATCACACCAGACACAATAAACGACATAACAAAATTCAGAAACATCATTAAGAAAAGTAAACTACATGAGATACACTGTGACAAACGAACAGGCGTAAAATGGACCGAAGAACGCAAACAAGATCACAGCCGGAAGATGAAAGAAATATGGGCATACAAAAAGGCAACCAAGATGAAGCCGAAGACACAAAGCCGACAAGAAGCATGGACAGAGGACCGGAAACAGAAACAAAGCGAGCGAATGAGGGGAGTTTGGGCAGCAAAAGGAATTGGCCATGTAGTTTAGTCCAACTGCGCTCTTTAGGGGCAAAACACCAATTATAGTAGGTCGAAAAGAACTTCATAACATTGGAAAGATACAAATATCATTGAGAAAACTTACAGAGTCGGTAGAAGTGTTCACTTGAGACCACTGGATTATTTTCTGTAGGGTTTCATTAAAGACCGTGTGTATGTTCCTCCTCTACCAATGTATCCAACTTGAAAAATCTAATCTACGCTGCCATTGCACAAGTTATTCCCGACTTGATACAACAAATGTGGGAAGAAGCTGATTACCAATGGGATGTTTGCTTCATCACAAATGGTGATCACATGGAACCAAAATGACGCTTGACACTTTTGTGTGAAACTTGAGGTTTTTGCTACAAAATGACATATCTACTGATCTTAAAAGTTATGTCGCTAATCTTCTATATCATTCCAAAGTATTAAAGTCCTTTCTGTCTCACCCTGTATATGCCTAGCGAGGTGGTGCAGTAGTTAGCACACTGGATTCGCATTCGAGTGGAAGGTTCAAATCCGCACCTGGCCAAACAGATTTAGATTTCCCGTGATTTCCCTAAATCGTTGCAGACAAATGCTAAGGTGGTACCTTTGAAAAGGGCACGGACGAGTTCCTTCCCCCAGTCCTTTCGTAATACGAGCTTGTGCTCCATCTCTAGTGGCTATGCTGAGAACGGGATGTTAAATTCTAAGCTTTCTGCCTTCCTTCCTTCCCTTTATATACTTTCCTTACCGCATTACGTGGCCGTAACTTTACTAAGCGACATTAAGTTTCACGGTGGGCAATTGTCATAGTGTGTTGGCTAAGCATCTTTTCTTTTTTTTTTTTTTTTTTCTCCCAGTCTCGTAGTGGTCAACCACCTACAAAGCAGATACAATGCCGGAAAAAAAAATTTGTACACGCGGAAAGACGACGTCGATTTTGATCTGATGACGGCCAATGGCACCTGGGGGATAGTAGATGTACTGATAGTAGTTTCAGCGTCGTCCACCAACAAATACCATAGTGACATAGCTTGGAGAGGCCTCTGTGCTCATAGTCAAAAGTCTCAGTTTTGTGCAGCAGGCAACCACGCCACGAAGAGGTACTCGTGCTTCCTACAGCCAACTGGGCGAGTTTGAAACGGATCGAAACGTGGCGGGATTGTCCTTTCGCTGAACTGCTACACAATTTGGACGTGCTGGTCAGTTGTGCAACAATGTTGGTACACTACTGGCCATTCAAATTGCTACACCACAAAGATGACGTGCTACAGACGCGAAATTTTAACCGACCGGAAGAAGATGCTGTGATATGCAAATGATTAGCTTTTCAGAGCATTCACACAAGGTTGGCGCCGGTGGCGACACCTACAACGTGCTGACATGAGGAAAGTTTCCAACCGATTTCTCATACAAAAAACAGCAGTTGAGCGGCGTTGCTGGGGGAAGCGTTGTTGTGATGCCTCGTGTAAGGAGGAGAAATGCGTACCATCACGTTTCCGACTTTGATAAAGGTCGGATTGTAGCCTGTTGCGATTGCGGTTTATCGTATCGCGACATTGCTGCTCGCGTTGTTCGAGATCCAACGACTGTTAGCAGAATATGGAATCCGTCGGTTCAGGAGGGTAATACGGAACGCCGTGCTGGATCCCAACGGCATGACAGGCATCTTATCCGCATGGCTGTAACGGATCGTGCAGCCAAGTCTCGATTCCTGAGTCATCAGATGGGGACGTTTGCAAGACAACAACCATCTGCACGAACAGTTCGACGATGTGTGCAGCAGCATGGGCTATCAGCTCGGAGACCATAGCTGCGGTTACCCTTGACGCTGCATCACAGACAGGAGCGCCAGCGATGATGTTCTCAACGACGAACCTGGGTGCACGAATGACAAAACGTCATTTTTTTTGATGAATCAAGATTCTGTTTACAGCATCATGATGGTCGCATCCGTGTTTGGCGACATCGCGGTGAACGCATATTGGAAGCGTGTATTCGTCATCGTCATACTGGCGTATCACCCGGCGTGATGGTATGGGGTGCCATTGGGTACACGTCTCGGCCACCTCTTGTTCGCACCTCTTGTTCGCATTGACGGCACTTTGAACAGTGGACGTTTCATTTCCGATGTGTTACGACCCGTGGCTCTACCCTCCATTCGATCCCTGCGAAACCCCACATTTCAACAGGATAATGCACGACGGCATGTTGCAGGTCCTATACGGGCCTTTCTGGCTACAAAAAATGTTCGACTGCCGCCATGGCCAGCACATTCTCCAGATGTCTCAGCAATTGAAAAGGTCTGGTCAATGGGGGGCGAGCAACTGGCTCGTCACAATACGCCAGTCACTACTCTTGATGAACTGAGGTATCGTGTTGAAGCTGCATGGGCAGCTGTACCTGTACACGCCATCCAAGCTCTGTTTGACTCAATGCCCAGGCGTATCAAGGCCGTTATTATGGCCAGAGGTGGTTGTTCTGGGTACTGATTTCTCAGGACCTATGCACCCAAATTGCGTGAAAATGTAATCACATGTCAGTTCTAGTATAATATATTTGTCCAATGTATACTCGTTTATCATTTGCATTTCTTCTTGGTGTAGCAATTTTAAGGCCAGTAGTGTATTAGTGGTCATGTGAAAATGCTCACCACCATAGACGAGGTTCTGGACGTCCATGCGGCACAGACGCCCTCCAGGATTGTCGTATTGTACGGGCAGCTGTGGCAGATCATACAGCTGCCAACAATCTTCAGCGAATTGGAAACCTCTAAAAGGCTGTACTAATTCTTTTCCGCCAGTTTAAGAAAGATGTCATCGTGGGTATGTTAAAGCAGTGAACGCACTTTGAATGTCAGTGTTTTAGTGGGGAAACGAACAAATATCAGTGATGCCTTGATCTGAAGTAAAGAGAAGTTCTGGCAAAGAGTCGCCATGACGACCAATAATAGCGACGGAAAGGTGGGTGCGTCTCTTGCAGAAAGCGAAGCCTCTGTCTAACCATCGCTATCTTATCGTAATGTGACAAGTTCACAAACAGCAATCTGTCGCTGGCGCCTGCTTTCACAGGGAGGCAGATACGAACAAGACTTGTTGTTGTAGTTGCGCGATAAGATAGCGGGGAGGCGTGTGTTGTGCGGGTCAGACGCAAGCGGGGTCCTTTGGCGCCACTCCAAGTGACGCGTCTACGTTGCCGTGGAACGCACTTTTAAGCTTTTAGTGCCACATTCCTACTTTAATGCGTCTAACGGAAATCTCGAATGAGCAATGCTAGATTATTTATTTGTTACTATATGTGCCAAAAATCCGCTATATTGTGTCAGTAGCAGAGCCGAAAATTTCTGTAAATGGTCATGCATTTGCGATGATCAATAGTGTTAAGACTAACCAGTTACAATTTAGAGAAATGAATTTTAGAAGCCTATACGACTTATTGACTCATCCTGGCAATTTCAAATGAGGAACACTACTGAAACCCTTATAGTAGAGGAAAGAACGTACGATCCATTGTCTAAACCACACGACGGTTTGCACTTGTCTGGTATACTGGCCAATCCAGTAGACACACAGACTCTTCTAAGAGTCCAATGACCAATTCACGTGCCAGATGTGGTGGGTGTTTTGCTGGTGCGCCGGTTTTTACGGGTCTTGGACAAGCGTAAATGATTCAGTATGAGACTGTGAACTGTAATCCGAAAAAAAGTCGACAGTTATAATCCAAAGCAACCAACTTTCATATACACTATGTGATCAAAAGTATCCGGACACCCCCAAAAACATATGTTTTTCATATTAGGTGCATTGTTCTGTCATCTACTGCCAGGCACTCCATATCAGCGACCTCAGTAGTCATTACACATTGTGAGAGAGCAGAATGGGGTGCTCCGCGGAACTCACGGACTTTGAACGTGGTCAGGTGATTGGGTGTCACTTGCGTCATACGTCTGTACGCGTGATTTCCACACTCTTAAATATCCCTGGGTCCACTGTTTCCGATGTGATAGTGAAGTGGAAACATGAAGGGACACGAAGAGGGTCATAATGTGTAATGGACAATGGTTCAAATGGCTCTGAGCACTATGGGACTCAACTGCTGAGGTCATTAGTCCCCTAGAACTTAGAACTAGTTAAACCTAACTAACCTAAGGACAGCACAAACATCCATGCCCGAGGCAGGATTCGAACCTGCGACCGTAGCGGTCTTGCGGTTCCAGACTGCAGCGCCTTTAACCGCACGGCCACTTCGGCCGGCGTGTAATGGACAGACGTCTATCCAGACCATCACACAAGAATTCTAGACTGCATCAGGATCCACTGCAAGTACTATGTCAATTAGGCGGGAGGTGAGAAAACTTGGGTTTCACGGTCGAGCGGCTGCTCATAAGCCACACATCACGCCGGTAGATGCCAAACGACGCCTCGCTTGGCGTAAGGAGCTTAAATGTAGGACCATTGAACAGTGGAAAAACGTTGTGTGGACTGACGAATCACGATACACGGTGTGGCGATCCGATGGCAGGGTGTGGGTATGGAGAATGATCGGTAAACGTCGTCTGCCAGCGCGTGTAGTGCCAACAGTAAAATTCGGAGGCGGTGGTGTTGTGGTGTGGTCGGGTTTTTCATGGAGGGGTCTTGCAGCCCTTGTTGTTTTCCGTGCCACTATCACAGCACAGGCCTACAATGGTCTTTAAAGCACTTTCTTGCTTCCCACTGTTGAAGAGCAATGGGGGATGACGATTGTATCTTTCAACACGATTGAGCAGCTGTTCATAATGCACGGCATGTGGCGGGTTGGTTACACGACAATAATATCCCTTTAATGGACTGGCCCGCACAGATTCCTGACCTGAATCCTACAGAACATCTTTGGGATGCTCTTGAACGCCGACTTCGCGCCAGGCCTCACCGATCGACGTCAGTACCTTTCCTCAGTGCAGCACTCCGTGAAGAATGGGCTGCCATTCCCCAAGAAACCGTCCAGCACCTGATTGAACGTAAGCCTGCTAGAGTGAAAGCTGTCATCAATGGTAAGGGTGGGCAAATACCATATTGAATTCCAGGATTACCAATGGAGGGCGCCACGAATTTGTAAGTCATTTTCAGCCAGGTGTCCGGATACTTTTGATCACATAGTGGACAACGTGTTCGGAAATTCCCGTTACAAAGTTCTAAGACTTGTAAAGGTGTTTGAGTACGTAGGATTTTGAATAGAAACCCTTGTTCAGAAACGTGCCGTTTCCATTCTACAACGGTTTCAATACATATGTTTTTATTAGGTAGGGATTTGAAAGGAAACATAACGAAACATCCATGTATCACTTAAGCACATTCGTTTGAATTAACACTAGAACATTATGCGTTTTCAAAAAATAACCCAGCATGCTGCACGTACGGAACAGTACTGATGCATTAAAATAGCGGTTCAGAGTGGCGACCACAAACGTTGTTACACACATTTTACCTGCGAAGGATGTTCTGATACACACTCTCCATTCCACCTGGTGTCTCTTTAGCGTCTAGTCCAGCGGCCAGAACTCGTGCCAGCAGATCTTACTCTGTGTCTGCAGGAGTCTCGTAAATCAAACTTTGTGTAAGACCCACAAGTAGAATTGCACGCCATCCTGTCTACCCTGCTGCATAAGAGGACCAGCAACTCTTGAGACTTTTCTCTTTCCTTCAGCAGACGTGGACGCGTTACACATCTCGATTGAAACCGTCGTAGAACGGAAACGATACTTTTCCGGACATGGATTCCTATTTAATATACGAGGTGCATTCAAGTTCTAAGGCCTCCGATTTTTTTTCTAATTAACTACTCACCCGAAATCGATGAAACTGGCGTTACTTCTCGACGTAATCGCCCTGCAGACGTACGCATTTTTCACAACGCTGACACCATGATTCCATGGCAGCGGCGAAGGCTTCTTTAGGAGTCTGTTTTGACGACTGGAAAATCACTGAGGCAATAGCAGCACGGCTGGTGAATGTGCGGCCACGGAGAGTGTCTTTCATTGTTGGAAAAAGCCAAAAGTCACTAGGAGCCAGGTCAGGTGAGTAGGGAGCATGAGGAATTACTTCAAAGTTGTTATCACGAAGAAACTGTTGCGTAACGTTAGCTCGATGTGCGGGTGCGTTGTCTTGGTGAAACAGCAGACGCGCAGCCCTTCCCGGACTTTATTGTTGCTGTGCAGGAAGGAATTTGTTCTTCAAAACATTTTCGTAGGATGCACCTGTTACCGCAGTGCCCTTTGGAACTCAGTGGGAAAGTCCCATTCATGCTGTCGTTGCTCGTCAACATTACTTGGCAACATGCCACACGGGCAGCCATGTGGTCGTCCGTCAGCATTCGTGGCACCCACCTGGATGACACTCTTCTCATTTTCAGGTCGTCATGCAGGATTGTGTGCACAGAACCCACAAAAATGCCAACTCTGGAGGCGATCTGTTCAACAGTCATTCGGCGATCCCCCAAAACAATTCTCTCCACTTTCTCGATCATGTCGTCAGACCGGCTTGTGCGAGCCCGAGGTTGTTTCAGTTTGTTGTCACACGATGTTCTGCCTTCATTAAACTGTCGCAGCCATGAACACACTTTTGACACATCCATAACTCCATCACCACGTGTCTCCTTCAACTGTCGATGAATTTCAATTGGTTTCACACCACGCAAATTCAGAAAACGAATAATTGCACGCTGTTCAAGTAAGGAAAACGTCGCCATTTTAAGTATTTAAAACAGTTCTCATTCTCCCCGCTGGCGGTAAAATTCCATCTGCCGTACGGTGCTGCCATCTCTGGGACGAATTGACAATGAACGCCGCCTCATTTTAAAACAATGCGCATGTTTCTATCTCTTTCCAGTCAGGAGAAAAAAAATCGGAGGCCTTAGAACTTGAATGCACCTCGTATTATGTACACTCTCCCCTCTCAAGACGTAGAAGTTTGTAATGGATATTTGCGAACATCCTGTATATCGTTGGTCTGGTGACGACGATAAGTCCAAGTAAGTGTATTTTTTGTGAGAATGTTGTGTGTCTGCCCAATATCCATAAGGTTCTGCATTCACAGCAGTTGTTCAAAGTGTAATCCCTGGCTTTTATGCAGGCGTTGTATTATCGCACAAATTTTTATCGGACGAATTCGAAGAGCCTCACTATTGTTAGAACAGTGTCTCAGGCAGTGCAAATTTTTAGCACAAAATCCTCCTCCTCCTCGCACACACTGCGTCCCGTATGACACCACAAGAAGAAAACGAACGGTGTCAGACCAGGTGGACGATCTCGTCACCAAACAAGATCTTCCCTTCCTCCCCGTCCACCCTCCAGTGAAAGTCTCGGGCAAGTGTTCAGGAGCGAGATCTGCACAGTGAGCTGGGGCAACTCTTTGTTGTAACTACTAACAGTACATGCACGAACATCAATTGGGATACCTCCCCACAACGTGTACGGTAATTCTCCCTGAAACACAGTTTCAACGAGTATGGCTGGATGGGGAGGAAGCACATACTGGCCACTTAACTGACTCTGTCAAATTGCAGCATGCGATCTCTTTTGGAAAATACTTCTTTATTCACAACTGCCTTTATCGCACTGGGTGGACTGATAATAGTTAGCAGGTTTCGGCTTCTAAGAGTCACAACTAAAAAATACAGAAATGGGTAAGTACAAAGGTGATATTAAATATAAAAATTAAAAAGTAAGAAATAAAGACAAAAATATACCCGGAATCTTGAAAAAACGGAATCTTGATAGAACGCTACATGTCGAACAGTGGTCCAACACCAGTCTTGGACACTTGACATCAGCGCCTGAGAAGGCACGGCAGTTGACGTCAAGTCACCAAGACTGGCGTTAGACTACGACGTGTAGCGTTTTATCAAGATTCCGGGTTATACGAGGGTAATCCCAAAAGCAAGGTCTCCTATTTTTTTATTTCTGGAATGGTTTACATCAGTTTACAGCTTGAACATTTAGCTATTTTTCGACATAATCACCATTTCTGTCGATGCATTTTTGTAGACGCTGTGGCAGTTTTTGTATGCCCATGTCATACCAGCTCGCCGCCATGCTGTTCAGAAAGTTACGAACCTCTTCTTTCACCTCGTCGTCGGAGCTGAATCACTTTCCGGCCAAATGTTCTTTTAACCTAGGGAACAGGTGATAGTCACCGGGCGCCAAGTCAGGACTATAGGGTGGGTGGGTGATTGTGTTCCACTGAGACTGTTGCAGGAGAGTAATGGTTTGCCGAGCGATGTGTGGGCGAGCGTTGTCGTGGAGAATGTGTACGCCCTTGCTCAACATTCCTCTTCTCCGGTTCTGAATTGCCCGTTCGAGTTTTTTCAGAGTCTCACAGTACCTGTCAGCGTTAATTTTGGTCCTAGCGATTCTGCTCCGACGACGAGGTGAAAGAAGAGATTCATAACTTTCTGAACAGCTTGTCGGCGAGCTGGTATGACATGGGCATACAAAAACTGCCACAGCGTCTACAAAAATGCATCGACAGAAATGATGATTATGTCGAAAAATAGCTAAATGTTCAAGCTGTAAACTGATGTAAACCATTGTAGAAATAAACAGGTCTATGTACTTATAAAGAAATAGGAGACCCTACTTTTGGGATTACCCTCGTGTTTTCATTTCTCTTTATCTCGAATTTTTAATTTTTTGTATTTAATTGTAACTTCGTACTTAGTTTTTTTCTGTATATTTTAGTCCTGATGATGACTAAGAAGAGTAGAAACGGGCAAACTCTTCTAAGTTCATCCACTGCGATCAAGATATCTGTGAATAAGAAAGGTAAACAATCATTGACTTTTCCCTCCTACATGTTCACTGTGTTCACTGGAAATATATGTTCATGGCCTAAAATGAGTACTGTGACTATTGAGCACTCCCTTTATAGTGAAACAGGCCAAACCGGAGAAAAGTACATATGCTTGGAAGTGAGGGTCCGCGCTACAGCACTGCACCACCCTTTCGCTCGTCCCAACTCTAGGTCCGTAGTCAGCAGGAGTGTAAACTGCTGTGTTTACATTACACTCCACACAGTACTCTGCGTGACACGCATTCCACATGCAACTGGCTTATAGCTTATTGAATGCTCATCATCGACATCAGCAGGAACTGCTACTTACCCAGCTAGCAGTCAGTATAGTTGTTAATCCCTCTAGGACGGTGTATTATGATACCACAAGTCTTGATCCTTACCTGTTGGCACAGTTTTGGAAACGTGATGTGCGTCATACGTCGCCTACCCCTGTGTTATTGGCCCCGTATACTATAGCTTCGTTTACAGTTTTAATTTGCTTCACAGTACATGAAAATCGTACCTGCAAATTTCACAACCTGGCACAATATCGTGTCACTAGGGCTTGTGAGCTGTACACATTAACTAGTAAACATAGATTACTACTCTGAAATACACTAACATTTGGAGTGATCGTATCAGTATAAACATCACGCTACACTGTTACACATCACGATCGTAATGGAACATGGAAGTATCTGCACGAGCCAGCTGCTGGGCATAAACATTTTGACATGATTAATCGCCAATCGGTCGCCAGGAGTGCGACATTCACGAGTACGTGTGTGTTTATGTGTTGTGTGTGTGTGTGTGTGTGTGTGTGTGTGTGTGTGTGTGTGTGTGTGTGTGAGTGAGTGAGTGAGTGTAAGCGAGCTTGAGAGGAAGTATAAGGCAGGTGCAGACCAACCAGCCTATGTTACTCTCATAACATTATGTAAGAAGTACTAGATGGGGCACAAGACCTATCAGGAGTTTGATGCCGGCCGTTGTGGCACAGCGGTTCTAGGCGCTTCAGTCCGGAACCGCGCTGCTGCTACGGTCGCAGGTTCGAATACTGTCTCGGGCATGGATGTGTGTGATGTCCTTAGGTTAGTTAGGTTTAAGTAATTCTAAGCCTAGGGGACTGATGACCTCAGATGGAGTTTGATGAAGTAGCTATGATACTGAAACAAACTGATTAAACCAATACAGCGAAACTCAAGACTGCTGATGATATGAGACTAATTCAGTCAGTACAAATGACGTCGTACAGTGAAGTCACTTCTCCACGCCGTAAATACCCCACCCCTCTACCTTTCAGCGGTAGAATCGATGGCATTGTCATTCGCATTCGATTCTCTAATTAATGTATTTTAATATCTTGTGAGAGATAATTCCAGCATTGGTCGTAGTCTTACTTCCAGACATGATATGCATCGATCTGTAGTCGTGGATGACTACGAACCAGGATCCAGTACTGAAGCCGCCACTGACGGGTAGTCCATGAGTCTACCAACACTGTTGTAATTCAGGGCATCAATTGCTCTGAAACTTCAGCATTGTTTGGGTCAAACGGTGTACCAGACCGGCGAACCAGGATCAGCATTCAGCATGACATCACGGTATTGGATGATGCACGGATCTTCAGCACACCTGACTCTGGCTCTGGGTTCAGTGGACTGCACTCCAGCTTACGAATCTACCGGCCGCCACGGAAGAGAGGACAACAAGATGAATTCTGACATAAATATGAGGTGTGTCCACCTTTCGCCTTAATAACGGCTTGATTTCCGCTGGGGACTGTTTCATTGAGATCCCTGAATGTCTGTTGAGGAGTTACAGCCCATGTTTCCTCAAGAGTCGAAACCAGAGAAGGTGGTGATGTTGAACACTGAGATCTGGGGCGAAGTCCACGTTCTGACTCATTCTAGAGGTGTTCCATTGGGTTCAGATCGAACCTCTGCCCAGGCCAGCCCATGTTTTTATACATAAAATATTGCCTCACAGATGATGCGTTATACAGGTGTATTATCATTGCCGTAAAATGTGCTCATATCCTTCCGCATTTAGTTTCTTAAGCTTAATAAGGGAACCATACCCTAATCACGAGAAACACTCCCCTCCGTGTTTCACTGGTGACACTACGCATAATGGCAGGTAACGTTCTGCAGGTATTCGCCAAACCCTAAACCTTCCATCGCATTGCCACAGGGTATAGCTGGTTCGTCACTCCAAATCGCTGGTTTCCAGTCATCCTGCCGTGATGGTTCCTTTGAAAGGGCAGGACCGATTTCCTCCACGTCATTGACACAATCTGAGCTTGTGCTCCGTCTCTAATGACCTCGATGTCGACTGGACGTTAAATCCAGTCTTCCTTCCTTTCAGTTATGCAATATCCAGTGGTGTAACCCACCTCAGGCGCCGGTTGGATTTGACTACAGAAATGTTTGGCTAATGGTGAGCTGATCGAGCATTGTACCCCATCCTTTTAAATCCCCACGCACAATTCTTGTGCTATCCAGAGTGTTGGCAACTCTCTGGGAACTCACGAGCTATTTCTCCTACGGATATCATGTGATTTTTTTTACAGCCACTCTCCGCAACTCTTGACGCTCTCTTTCCGACAGTACACGTGGTCTGCGTGGTCTTGGTTTAGCAATGGTTATTCCTTTACGTTTCCAATTCACAGTCACACCACCAACGGGCGACTTGGTGAGCTTTAGAAAGGGATGGAATATCCTTCATGGATTTGTTACTCAGGAGACAATCAATGACTAGTCCACACTCGAAGACACTGAGGTCCCCTGAATAACGCATTCTGTGCTGACAATACGAAACTACTGGTCTCCTTTTATACCGCCGTGTCCCGCTCTCGTCACATCTAGTAGTCAGCTGCGGATTACACAGCAGTGTCCGGATAAAATGGTTAAAATAGCTCTGAGCACTATGGGACTTAACATCTGAGGTCATCACTCCCCTAGACTTAGAACTACACTCATGCTCATAAATTAAGGATAATTGCAGAATGTGGTGACGAAACTCATGTGCTACAAAACGGCACTGTTTCCTGCGTATGTACACTGACATCAATATGGGATATGATCACCATGCACACGTACACAGGCAGCACAACTGATTAGCGTACTCTGGATCAGGTGGCCGAACAGTTGTTGGGTATAGCCTCCCATTCTTGCACCATTGCCTGTCGGAGCTCCTGAAGTGTCCTAGGGGTTTGGAGACATGCAGCAATACGTCGACCAAGAGCATCCCAGACGTGCTCGATGGGGTTTAGGTCTGGAGAACAGGCAGGCCACTCCTTTCGCCTGATATCTTCTGTTTCAAGATACTCCTGCACGATGGCAGCTCGGTGGGGCCGTGCGTTATCATCCATCAGGAGGAAGGTGGGACCCACTGCACCCATGAAAAAGCGGACATACTGGTCCAAAATGACGTCCCGATACACCTGACCTGTTACAGTTCCTCTGTCAAAGACATGCAGGGGTGTACGTGCACCAACCATAATCCCACCCCACACAATCAAAACACGACTTCCACGCAGGTCCCTTTCAAGGAAATTAAGGGGTTGATATCTGGTTCCTGGTTCACACCAGATGAAAACGTGGCGAGAATCACTGTGCAGACTACACCTGGACTCGTCCGTGAACATAACCTAGGACCACTATTGCAATGACCATGTACTGTGTTCTTGACACCAGGCTTTAGGGGCTATCCTGAGACCAGGGGTCAGTGGAATGCACCTTGCAGGTCTCCGGGCGAATAAACCATGTCTGTTCAGTCGTCTGTAGACTGTGTGACCGGAGACAACTGTTCCAGTGGCTGCGGTAAGGTCCCGAGCGAGGTTACCTGCAGTACTCGTGGCCGTCTGCGGGCACTGATGGTGAGAAATCGGTCTTCTTGCAGTGTTGTAGACTGTGGACGTCCCGTACTGTAGCGCCTGGACACGTTTCCTGTTCTGCTGGAATCATTGCCATAATCTTGAAATCGCACTTGTGGCACACGGAGGGCCCGTGCTACGACCTGCTGTGTTTGACCAACCTCCAGTCGCCCTAGTATTCTACCCCTCATAACGTCATCAATATCTGTTCTTTGAGCCATTTTCAACACACAGTCACCATTAGCACGTCTGAAAACGTCTGCACACTTACTCGCTGCACCGTACTCTGACATGCACCAACACACCTCTGCTTATGTGGACTGCTGCCAGCGCCACCGTGCGACGACCGCAGGTCAAATGCACCGCATGGTCATGCCGCGAAGTGATTTAAACCCGCAAGCCGCCCACTAGAGCGTTGTTTCAACATGTATCAGCATTATCCCTAATTTATGAGCATGAGTGTATTCAAACATAACTAAACTAAGCTCAGCACACACATTCATGCCCGAGGCAGGATTCGAACCTGTGACCGTAGCAGCAGCGCGGTTCCGGACTGAAGTGCCTACAACCGCTCGGCTAAAACGGCCGGCAGGTCCAGATACTTTCCACCTGATAGCATATGCGGTGTATTAACCGAGCGAGGTGCGTTGGTGGTAAAAGACTGAACACACATTCGGCGGTGCACAGTTCACATAAATATGCGGTTTAATGTTATAAATTAATGATACGCAAAGGTAATTTTCATACCGTTAACCTGAATTGCTGACGGGCTAGTGGCAGTTCCTGTGCCACGCCGCCCTAAGCGTAGGCACCATGTAGCGCTACATTTGGGAAACATTCACTCAAACAAAAGTATTAGTCTGGTGTATAAGGTCGTGACGTTTCTGTTTTGGTATTACGGTTGCTATGGATCTGTTTATTGATTGTCATGTTTATTTGTACGTCGCTGTTGCTATTTGAGCTGTTGTTGTTGTTGTTGTGGTTTTCAGTCCTGAGACTGGTTTGATGCAGCTCTCCATGCTACTGTATCCTGTGCAAGCTTCTTCATCTCCCAGCACCTACTGAAGCCTACATCCTTCTGAATCTGCTTAGTGTATTCATCTCTTGGTCTCCCTCTACGATTTTTACCATCCACGCTGCCCTCCAGTACTAAATTGGTGATCCCTTGATGGCTCAGAACATGTCCTACCAACCTATCCCTTCGTCTAGTCAAGTTGTGCCACAAACTCCTCTTCTCCCCAATTCTATTCAATACCTCCTCATTAGTTATGTGATCTACCCATCTGATCTTCAGCATTCTTCTGTAGCACCACATTTCGAACGCTTCTATTCTCTTCTTGTCCAAACTAGTTATCGTCCATGTTTCACTTCCATACATGGCTACACTCCATACAAATACTTTCAGAAACGACTTCCTGACCCTTAAATCTATACGCAAAAATGGTTCAAATGGCTCTGAGCACTATGGGACTCAACTGCTGAGGTCATTAGTCCCCTAGAACTTAGAACTAGTTAAACCTAACTAACCTAAGGACAGCACAAACATCCATGCCCGAGGCAGGATTCGAACCTGCGACCGTAGCGGTCTTGCGGTTCCAGACTGCAGCGCCTTTAACCGCACGGCCACTTCGGCCGGCAAATCTATACTCAATGTTAACAAATTTCTCTTCTTCAGAAATGCCATTGCCAGTCCACATTTATAACATCTCTACTTCGGCCATCACCAGTTATTTTGCTCCCCAAATAGCAAAACTCATTGACTACTTTAAGTGTCTCATTTCCTAATCTAATTCCCTCAGCATCACCCTACTTAATTGGACTACATTCCATTATCCTCGTTTTGCTGTTGTTGATGTTCATCTTACACCCTCCTTTCAAGACACTGTCCGTTCCGTTCAACTGCTCTTCCAAGTCGTTTGCTGTCTCTGACAGAATTACAATGTCGTCGGCAAACCTCAAAGTTTTTATTTCTTCTCCATGGATTTCAATGCCTACTCCGAACTTTTCTTTTGTTTCCTTCACTGCTTGCTCAATATACAGATTGAATAATATCGGGGACAGGTTACAACCCTGTCTTACTCCCTTCCCAACCACTGCTTCCCTTTCATGTCCCTCGACTCTTATAACTGCCATCTGGTTTCTGTACAAATTGTAAATAGCCTTTCGCTCCCTGTATTTTACCCCTGCCACCTTCAGAATTTGAAAGAGAGTATTCCAGTCGACATTGTCAAAAGCTTTCTCTAAGTCTACAAATGCTAGAAACGTAGGTTTGCCTTTCCTTAATCTTTCGTCTAAGATAAGTCGTAAGGTCAGTATTGCCTCACGTTTTCCAACATTTCTACGTAATCCAAACTGATCTTCCCCGAGGTCGGCTTCTACCAGTTTTTCCATTCGTTTGTAAAGAATTCGCGTTAGTATTTTGCAGCTGTGACTTATTAAACTGATAGTTCGGTAATTTTCACATCTGTCAACACCTGCTTTCTTTGGGATTGGAATTATTATACTCTTCTTGAAGTCTGAGGGTATTTCACCTGTCTCATACATCTTGCTCACCAGAAGGTAGAGTTTTGTCAGGACTGGCTCTCCCAAGGCCATCAGTAGTTCTAACGAAATGTTGTCTACTCCCGGAGCCTTGTTTTGACTCAGGTCTTTCAGTGCTCTGTCAAACTCTTCACGCAGTATCATATCTCCCATTTCATATTCATCTACAAACTGTAATTTTTCCATTTGGAAATAGTGAGTGGAGCTTTGGATGGTAGAAAATGGAGTGCCATTTCCGACATACTCTTCTGTTTGAATTCAGCTGAGGGGTGACAGCAGCGTAGGCAGCGAGAAACGTTTGCACCATGTATGGGGATAAAGAAATCGGAAAGAAATCTGACAGAGAGCGGCAAGAAAATGATTTTCTGGTTTTAAGGAGAATCGTATTGACATTAGTGTCTTGCCACAGTCAAGAGGACCGTAGGGGTTTGATGGAGATCGTTTAAACCCATTAATTGGCTATGGTCTACATCTTTATACCCGAGAACTGGCAGATGTGATGAATTGTGATCATCGTGCGACATTTGCGTGCAGTGGGGAACGTTCAAAAATCGGATGTATGGGTATTTTATGCTCTAAGCCAAAATCGCAAAAGTCAGCAGGTGGCCATATGTGCATCTGTACTTGCTCGTCATTAATCGGCTCATGAACAACACCGACCATTGCTATCCTGTTAACGAGAATTGGTGTCTTCATGCTAACTTAAAGAAAATAAGATAATCGTTGTGCCCAAACAAAAGAGGTAATCCCCGTACAGAGGCCTCTGCGCGTCGACAAAAGATAATAATGTTATGCATTTGGTGGTACAGCGACGGTGTGGTGTACTAATAATTGCTTCCCCGAGGCGTATTCATCAATATTGACATTTATACAAATGAGACGTCTTGCAGATGCGATCCAAGAACAACGACCAGGAAGATTGCTACTCCACTATAACGGCCGCTCGCATTTTGCTAGACTGATAGAGAACACAACACACAAGTTGCGTTGAGATGTCATTGCGCACCCACCTTATTCGCCTTATCTTGCGTCCTCAGATAGTCACCATTTCCACTATCGAACAACCTTCAAGGAACTTCCTTTCCGGATAACAGTGCTTTCTAAACATGGCTCCACGAGTGTCTTCATCCCAGAACCACTTGATTTTTACAGTCGTGGAATCGAAAAGTTACCTCAGCGTTGGAACACTTGAGATCCCCTGCTACACCGGCAGGACGGGACATATAGTTTAATCTGTGGAAAGGGGCCAAAATGAGTGGCTGTCAGTTGCACTCGAACATACTAGTTCATTCATTTGACAAACATTACAAGAGTAAAGAAAACATTAAAAACGGAGCAAGCCAAACATTAATTTTAGAACTTAATTTCCGGCTAAATGCGCCATTCAGTCTCACGCTTCAGGGGCAAAACAACTTTAATTTTAAACCGGCTGAAGGCCATTCACTTAAGACTCAAAAACAAGAATTTGAATTTTAAAAGGCAGAAGGTCTCATCTTAAAACATTTCTCTAAAGTAGGCTGAAGGCCCAAACAATATCACGTCTTAAGGGCAAAACAACTTTAATTTAAAATCGGCTAGAAACCATACATAAACAAACAACAAAGAACAAAGACAAATAAGAAAAGGCAGCACATCAAACGGCGCTCAGAAATTCCCAAGATTCGGCCTAGAATTCAAACACAAACGCTCGCTTAGGCGAGACATGCAGTCAGCCCGACAATTCTCAATCCGACGGCAACCCAACGGACCAAGCGACAAGATAACTTCCGCTCCATCCGACCAGCACACAACAGGGAGTTCAATGGTACAACGCAGTAAGGTATCGGCGGCCCACAACGAATTACACGTTCAGCTGTCAAACTACACGCCGTGCTGGACAGCCACAACACCACGAGGAAAATACACTGCCTGAATTTACGTCAACAGCCAGGGCAGGTAACAGGAATGTTAACTGCCACAGGGCAGAAGATTCCGATATTGCAC
Source organism: Schistocerca piceifrons (assembly GCF_021461385.2). Lineage (NCBI taxonomy): Eukaryota > Metazoa > Arthropoda > Insecta > Orthoptera > Acrididae > Schistocerca > Schistocerca piceifrons. The sequence goes on along the minus strand of NC_060142.1, from coordinate 162,168,664 downwards.
ATCAGTTCCAAAATAATCAAGTTGAACTCCACAGGAGGGCGGCTAGAATTTCGCCAACTTGAAAACACACGTTGTTGCTCGCGGGAATATTCCAACAGTCCAGAACGAAAATCAAACGACGCAGTGTGAACAGTTGGGGCTGGCTGGTAGATTAAGTAAAGACTCAACTTTCGTGTGTGGTATCGGTGAGCCACGGACCTCGTAGCAATGGGAACAGCCCGTCACACTCCGACCGCGCGTGGACGCCGCCAGCGGCCCCCTGCCAGACACGCGCCACGGAGATTTCCTCGCTGCTCTACGCCAACTGACCAACTGCCCGCACACGGCACAGCCGGAAACTATAAGCACGAGGCCACAGATTGTACAAGCACAGTCTAACAGAACAATCGCGACACTTCGCCTTCATTTTGTTGTCTACCGCGCCAGCAGCGCCCCAAACGGCCAGTAAGTTAAATTGTGAGTTCGGTACGATCGCGTAAGCGAATAGTGTTTGTTTATTTTGATTTCTACTATGGTTTTTACAAGCGGTAGTGTTTGTAGCCCAATAAATTGCAGCAACAACAGGAAGAAGACACGACAGCTGTCCTTTTTTTAGATTTCCTAAGGAGCCTGAGAGGTATATACCATCATGTTACTAAACTGTACAGTCAGGCTTCACTTGGAAACTACATGTGTATTAATGATTAATGTTTCGTTTTAGGAGCAGAAAATGGCTAGTTAATAGCAGACGAGAAGACCTTATGAAAAAAGACCCAGTTTACCTGTATAATAATATTAGGTTTTGTTCGCTACATTTCGAACAAAACCAGTTCATGAACGCAGACAATAATAAACTCGTGTGGAATGCAGTACCTATACCATTTGACATCCCAAATAAGCCAGCTCAGCTGACGATGAAAAGGAAACTGCCACAAAGATTCGACAATCCATCAAAAGTTGTAAAACAGTCCCATGACACAGAAGCAGCCAGTTCAACTCTCCACGTATCAATGCCAGATTCGTGTGAATCGTCTACACAGATCTGCTTGACGATGAAGTGGTTAGATTAAGTGCAGTTATTCGTGTCTTACGAAAGTGTGTGAAGTGTCAGAATGTGCGGATCGCTAGACTTCGAGAAAACCTATTACGGGACAAGGAAAGCGCCGACAGACAGCGACAGAAACTGTATCAGAGGGGTCAAGTGAACAAGGACAAACGAATGTTGAAGACTGTAGGATCCCGATATTTATTGGAATCAAGACATAGTTTCTCACAAATAAGAAAGCAAATAAGAAACTGAAGAAGTTGGCTGATTTAGGCTGCTGATTTCTTTGATATGTATTTCATTCATTTCCGTTGTTAGTCACTTAATTTTCCTTCCTTCCTTCCTGTAATGACATTATTTTGTTAGCACCTTTTTCACTGACAGATTGTTTGAAAATTATTCGAATATTTGGTTTTGCGTGAAATGTAATGTAATCAGCTCATTATAATGTTTTCAACATATTTCTCCCACTGTTTGGCAGTTGCTTGCCCCACGTATAATAATATAAAGATGAAGGTCGTACTTGTGGCAACAGGCGACAGTGACAAACACAGTAGGCCTACAGAACGATAAATGAGCTGTCGATCGCTTTTGTATGTAGATATACATGTCTGCGCTTCTTACGTGTGAATCTGTGTGTTTATATTCTTTTGATATCAACATGGTAAGCTGCAATTCTATCCAACGTCAAAAGTGTTTCTTCGCGAATGTGTTGTAGCTTCCCACTCGATTCATGGTTTTTGCCCATACTTGCACTTATTGTAGAATCATTTTTAGAAATATATATGCCTTCTGATACTACACAAACCCTTGGAGGCAAGAAAATAAATAATTCGTAAATTACGTAGGAAGTGGATGCAAACCAAACATGCTTACGACGCGTCTGACGTTCACCTTACTCGCCGCTTGGAGCGCTAGTGTCGCTCCATCTGTCAAACGGTGACAATTTTTACAGCAGTGAGTGTCGCGACTGTTATGTTAGACTGTGGTACAAGGGTGCGAATATCGATCAAAGACCTTGTAAAAAATAACTAGATTCACTGATGGCGCTGCAGTCGCGGGATAATTTGAACCTTCGGCTGGACGCCATTATAGTGGTTGTAGTCTGATGTGTTGTGTAGTATTGTTGATTATGAAGACCCTAATTCAACGTTGTATATTTGTTGGGGCGTACATACAGTATTTGTTACTCGTAATTCTACTGTCTGTACGTTCCAATCAAAAGAAGTACAATGGTGAAGAGTTGTGCAGCGATTAATTGTACAAATAAATACGAGAAAGGAACGAATATTACATTTCACAGGTATGTGAATATTTTAAGTTGTTTTGTATGTCAGTGCACTTGCTTAATAAATGTTTTTGTAACACGGTATTAGCATAATGTCTGTGCATCTATTTGCAGGTTTCCTTTCTCAAAACCACAGCTGTTACAAAAATGGTTACACGCTGTCAGGAGGCAAGGTTTCCGACCGACAGAATACCATTTTATAGTTCTGGTCATTTTGAAGAAAGTTGGCTGATCGGTAGTGTTTTCATGGTCTAGCCTAGGTTGAAACTTGATAATTTGGTCGTGAGTTGCCAAAGCTCTATGCCATATATAACGCACTTCTCGTCATAAAATGTAAAGCAAGGTAGAGTCAGAAAATATCTATTAATATAGTGGGCAAATATTTGAGTATTTTGATGCATTTTGCGCACATCTATCGTAAATGAACTACGAAAAATGCTAGGGGTCCAGTATATAACTTTTAGCAACGGCATATTCCATGTAGTACGTAAGATAAATTCATAAACAGTGACTAGTTGCTGTTTGTTCATAAATTAAAATGTGTATTGTAGTAACGTATTTAAATGAGGCGTTATGTTTGTGACCTAACTCAAGGGAAGGCATTTTATAACCAAAAGCGATGTATAAACATTCGAACTCCGCGCGTCAGTTTTCCACTCTAATGGCCGCCGCCCAGCTATTCAGTTTGTCCGTTCTTCACAGTCGACCACTCGTGCGATTGTGGGGGCCTGATATCGATACATGCTGCTGCTGCGACTCGTGGAGAGGGAGGATAACAGCATAATCGCGATAATCGCGGGAGACTAATCACAGAATAGCAACCGAGGTTTAATGCAAAGCATAACACGAGCCAGTCACGGCTCAACACTGCTATAAATAGTGAAGGAGAATATGTTATTATTGACTAAAGTCTCTATTATGTGTATCTGCTGTGTTTATTAAACTTACGGAAAAACGCTGCGAACTTATGCACCAACCCAAGAGACACTTCGTATGTGTAATATCGTTAACCCCTGTGCCTGCCCGCACAAAATCCCTGCCGTCAAGAACAGTGTCGTGGCGACATACCGCAACGGCGGCACGAGTCTTTGCTGCTAGAGAGAGATGGAGAGGGGGGGAGGGAGGAGGGGAGGAAGAGGTGAGGCCCCTTGCGGCAGTGGGCGGTCAGGTCAGCCCGCAGGCAAAGGCGACTAATTGCGTGAACGCAGCCCCGCCGCTTCAAAGGCTGCCAGGGCGCTGCGTGACGCGCCGCCTTACCCCTTCTGCCGGTCAGCGCCGGGGCTGCGGTCACCCCTTCAGCACCACGTGCACGAGGCGGTGGCTCTCCTCTTGACCTAAAAACTGTGCTGGCCTGCCGGCAGCGTGCGCAGACTAAATCTCACGAGGAGGATATGGCAAGTGCCATAACCCGATTTTCCAGAAACTTCACTCAGTGTAGGAGGAGTCATAATAAGCGAACGTGTGTATCAGCTTATCCGTAGCTACTCGAACATTTCTGAGAAAACTACGGTCAAAGTTTGCCATTTAATTTGTATATTTTTCAAGGCGCAACAGTCCTAGTCGAAAGGTGGCACACTGGTTACCGTCACAGGCTCTCATTCTTGCGCTCCGTGTTCGCAATCTGATTATTGTTTTTATTTATTTATTTATTTTTTTCATTTATGTAACCATGTTTGTAGAAGATTGCTACGGAAAAGGTTTCATATCAAACCGGGATACAATGGCCTTATTAATAGTATAATTACACAACTGGCCAATAAAATTGCTTCACCAAGAAATGCAGATGATAAACGGGTATTCATTGGACAAATATATTGTACTAGAACTGACATGTGATTACATTTTCACGTAATTTGGGTGCATAGATCCTGAGAAATCAGTACCCAGAACAACCACCTCTGGCCATAATAACAGCCTTGATACGCCTGGGCATTGAGTCAGAGCTTGGATGGCGTGTACAGGTACATTTGACAAAGCAGCTTCAACACGATACCACAGTTCATCAAGAGTAGTGACTGGCGTATTGTGACGAGCCAGTTGCTCGGCCACCATCGACCAGACGTTTTCAATTGGTGAGAGATTTGGAGAATGTGCTGGCCAGGGCAACAGTCGAACATTTTCTGTATCCATAAAGGCCCGTACAGGACCTGCAACATGCGGTCGTGCATTATCCTGCTGAAATGTAGGGTTTCGCAGGGATCGAATGAAGGGTAGAGCCACGGGTCGTAACACATCTGAAATGTAACGTCCACTGTTCAAAGTCCCGTCAATGCGAACAAGAGGTGACCAGGACGAGTAACCAATGCCACCCCATGCCATCACGCCGGTGATACGCCAGTATGGCGATGACGAATACACGCTTCCAGTGTGCGTTCAACGCGATGTCGCCAAACACGGATACGACCATCATGATGCTGTAAACAGAACCTGGATTCATCCCAAAAATGTCGTTTTGCCATTCGTGCACCCAGGTTCATCGTTGAGTACACCATCGCAGGCACCCCTGTCTGTGATGCAGCGTCAAGGGTAACCGCAGCCACGGTCTCCGAGCTGATAGTCCGTGCTGGTGCAAACGTCGTCGAACTGTTCGTACAGATGGTTGTTGCCTTGCAAACGTCCCCATCTGTTGACTCAGGGATTGAGACGTGGCTGCACGATCCGTTACAGCCATGCGGATAAGATGCCTGTCATCTCGACTGCTAGTGATAACGAGGCCGTTGGGATCCAGCACGGCGTTCGGTATTACCCTCCTGAACCCACCGATTCCATATTCTGCTAACAGTCATTGGATCTCGACCAACGCGAGCAGCAATGTCGCGATACGATAAACCGCAATCGCGATAGGCTAGAATCCGACGTTTATCAAAGTCAGAAACATGATGGTACGCATTTCTCCTCCTTACACGAGGCATCACACCAACGTTTCATCAGGCAACGCCGGTCAGCTGCTGTTTGTGTATGAGAAATCGGTTGGAAACTTTCCTCATGTCAGCACGTTGTAGGTATCGCCACCGGCGCCAACCTTGTGTGAATGCTCTGAAAAGTTAATCATTTGCATATCACAGCATCTTCTTTCTGTCGGCTAAAGTACGTCTGTAGTACGTCATCTTCGTGGTGTAGCAATTTTAATGGTCAGTAGTGTACAACTGAGTTTCACAATAAGTGTCATACCTTTATTATATTTATGTGATAAAATTACATTTTCCTGGAGACATATTGAGTCTTAACTTTGTCTTGAAGAAGCCACGTCCCCTGCTTACTACGCATATGCGGTATCTACCACACCACCTTCCCATTCAGGCTGACACAGTTGCAATGACTACCTCAGTCCAATGCCCTCCCTAACACAAACGTCAATTCACACCTTAGTTCATTCTGATTTTCCCCTTCTTAAATCGTTCAAGTCGCGGCCTTGGTTCAGATTTTAATTCATTACCTCAACTTCTATCCTTATTTATTTATAATATATGTGTGTATGGTATTTTCAGTGGTTACAGACTTTTTAAATTCTCATATACTTGTGTGAGAATTTAAATTCTCATATACTTGTATGAGAATTTAAATTGTCATATACTTGTATGCCCCCCATGAACCATAGACCTTGCCATTGTTGGGGAGGCTTGCGTGCCTCAGCGATACAGATAGCCGTACCGTAGGTGCAACCACAACGGAGGGGTATCTGTTGAGAGGCCAGACAAACGTGTGGTTCCTGGAGAGGGGCAGGAGGCTTTTCAGTAGTTGCAGGGGCAACAGTCTGAATGATTGACTGACCTAGCCTTGTAACATTAACCAAAACGGCCTCGCTGTGCTGGTACAGCGAACGGCTGAAAGCAAGGAGAAACTACAGCCGTAATTTTTCCCGAGGGCCTGCAGCTTTACTGTATGCATGGAGAGCTGCATCGGGCCAGTCTCCGGACTGAAGACCACAATAACAACAACATACTGGTACGAGGGGCTTTTCAAAAGTCTGTGCAAAAATAAAAACTACTTACGTGTTTTGAGCAAACCATTTTTATTTTTCGACATAGTCTTCTTTTAGACTTATACACTTCGTCCAACGCTTTTCTGATTTGTTGATCCCTTCCAAATAATAGGAATTGTCCAAGTCTGCAAAACAGCTATTAGTTGCTGCAATCACCTCCTCGTTTGAATAAAATCTTCGTCCCATCAGCAATTTCTTCAAATTGGGGAACAAATAGTAGTCCGACGGAGCCAAGTCTAGAGAATAGGGGGGATGTGAAACGAGTTGGAGTCCTATTTCCATTAATTTTGTGACCACAACTGCTGAGGTGTGTGCTGGTGCATTGTCGTTATGGAAAAAGACTCTTTTGCGGTCCAGTCGCCGGCGTTATTCTTGCAGTCGGTTTTCAAACGGTCCAATAACGGTGAATGCTATGCAGCTGTAATATTTTTACCCTTTTCCAGATAGTCGATGAGGATTATACTTTGCGAACCCCCAAGGACAGTCGCCATAACCTTTTCGGCCAAAGGAATGGTCTTGGACTTTTTTGGTGCAGATTCTCCGTTGGTAAACCTTTGTGTAGATTGTTGTTTGATCTCAGGTGTATAGTAATGTATCCATGTTTTATCCCCAGTGACGAAACGATGCCTAAAGTCGTGCGGATTTTTCCTGAACAGCTGCAAACCATCATTGCAACACTTCACACAATTCCGTTTTGGTCAAGCGTGAGCAATCGCGGTACCCATCTTGCGGATAGCTTTCTCATGTCCAAATGTTTATGGAAAATATTATCTACCCGTTCATTCGAGATGCCCACAGCACTAGCAATCTCACGCACCTTAACTCTTCTGTCATCCATCACCATATCATGGATTTTATCAATGATTTCTGGAGTCGTAACCTCCACACGGCGTCCAGAACGTTCAGCATCACTTGTGCCCATATGGCCACTCCGAAAATTTTGAAACCATTTATAAAGTGTTCTACTCGAAGGTGCAGAGTCACCGTAATGTTTATCAAGCTTGTCTTTAGTCTACTGAGGCGTTTTGCTTTTCATAAAGTAATCTTTAATCACCACACGAAATTCTTTTTCGTCCATTTTTTGACAACCACTTGACTTCCTTGATTCACATGAATGCCAAACACAAATAAATAGACCAATATGGCTGAAACTTGGTGTGCGCTCTTACCAAATATGCTACTAACGAAACATGACCTCGATACGCGCCGGTGGTGTCATCTCTCGGACTTTGCACGGACTTTTCAAACGCCCCTCGTATGTCACTTTTACATCAGTTCTTGTATTTTATTCTTATGTTTATTGTTCAGAAAGATTTTTACATTCCCTTGGATGACACCGATCGCAGAAACATTCGAAACAGAAACTCCGAACATCACGAGCGTTGTGGAAAGGCAGGTTTGTCACAGTGACATTTCATCTTATGTATCTCACTCAGTAAAGAAACGTCTTTAACACTGCGCTCAGTAGCCGCCAGCATAGAACAGCTGTGGTATAGCCACCCATGCCGCATTCATCTGGTTCCAAAATTCATCTGTGGTAGTTGGCATTGGTTCACAGCGCTGCACCTGTCGTTTCACCACATCCGACACATTTTCGATTGGCGACAAGTGTGGTGATCTGGCGGGCGAGAGCAAAAGGCTGACATCCTGTGACACCAGGGAGGCACGTGTTCGTGCAGCAACATGTGCATGTGGTCGGCATTGTCTTGCTGAAGAATGGCATCTGGGGTGTAGTGCAGAGAGGATATGGCTAGGGGTGGCAGGATGTCATTCACGCAGGTCACACTGATCACAGTGCCCTTGACATACACAAACTGTGATTTCTGGATGTATGAAACAGCACCTCACACAATAAGACCTCGAGTTGGCGCTGTATGTCTTGTGTGAATGCAGTCATTGTGGTGCCCCTCACCCTGTCTGCGGCGAACTAAAATGCGGCCATCATTTTCCAACAAACAGAACCCAGATTCGTCCGAAAACACTGCCTGAAGCCATTCGTGTCCCCAGCGACGTCGTTCCATACACCATTGCCACCTAGCATGTTTCTGCACGTTCTTCAAAGGTAAGCGGAGAAGCGGACGACGTGCGCGTAACCCATGCCGTAAGAAACGGCGACGGTCTGTCACCCCTGATAGTGTACGATGTGTTACACAGTTGCGCCAGAGCCGAGGGGACGCATATGTGTAATGCAGTAGTCCTCTCTGGGTGCTGTAAAGTGAGCCATCTCATCGTGTTCTACGGTCTCCCATGAACCATTCTAGACACACCCGTTGCACTGCCGAAACACTTCGTCCCACACGAGCAGCAATTTCCCGGATGGATGCGCCACATTCTTTCATACCAATAACGCGCTCTCTTTCAAACTCACTCATTCGTCGGTGCGGTTCGCGCATACGTTTGCGAGGCATCCTGCACGGCTGCTCAAGTCACCTTCGGTTTATAGCGACAAACAGAGCTGCAGGCACATTTTACCGGTACGTAGTGTGCGTTGCGATATCGATGTTGATCTTGAACCCGCTAGCCGATATGGTTTAAATGCTAATAATTTCTGCAGAATTTGCTAATCTACATGTCTTTTGAATATGAACGTCCTATCTCTAGGCATTCAGGGTAATCTGTTTTTTTTCTGAACATGAGTGTACTTCATTCTGGAAAGCATTTTAAACCGTAATCTCCCTTCCACTGTAGTTGCTCATGTACGTAAATGAAGTAATGGTTATCAGATTCAGATGCTTCGGGTTGTTCGTGGATGATGCTGTTGTATAGCTTAAATCCTAATGGTAAGAAACTGTACTGGAACTTAGGATGACCTGCGGAAGATCAACGTTTGGGGCGGGGACTTGTAGATGCAGGGGCGGTTCGAGAACACTTTTCCAGATAAGCTGCTTATCATTTGGCGGCCCTCCTCTCCCTCCCCTCTCCTCTTCTTCCCTTGTACACTTTCACCCGTGTCACTTTTCGCTATTGATTGTGACACACACTGTGCACTAATTTTGCACTAGAGGCAACCCAGGCAACTGTCCCAGCTCCCCGCCCAAACGGTGACTTGGGTCGCTTGGGCTTTAAACAGGCCCTATGTAGATGACTGTAATCGTAAATAACATGAGAGGTAACAACATCATTAGATATCTGGGAGGACTTATCCGAAACGATTTTAAGTGCAATAATCACATAAAAATTGATGCTATAAAGGAAGATTCAGATTCATGGAATGAGCCTAAAAATATACACTACTGGCCATTAAAATTGCTACACCACGAAAATGACGTGCTACAGACGCGAAATTTAACCGACAGGAAGAAGATGCTGTGTTATGCAAATGATATGCTTTTCAGAGCATTTGCACAAGGTTAGTGCCGGTGGCGACACCTACAACTTGCTGACATGAGGAAAGTTTCCAACCGATTCCTCATACACAAACAGCAATTGGCCGGCGTTGCCTGGTGAAACGTTGTTGTGTCGCCTCGTGTAAGGAGGGGAAATGCGTACCATCACGTTTCCGACTTTGATAAAGGTCGGATTGTAGCCTATCGCGATTGCGGTTTATCGTATCGCGACATTTCTGCCCGCGTTGGTCGAGGTCCAGTGACTGTTAGCAGAATATGGAATCGGTGGGTTCAGGAGGGTAATATGGAACGCCGTGCTGGATCCCAACGGCCTCGTATCACTAGCAGTCGAGATGACAGGCATCTTATGCGCATAGATGTAACGGATCGTGCAGCCACGTCTCGATCCCTGAGTCAACAGATGGGGACGTTTGCAAGACAACAACCATCTGCACGAACAGTTCGACGATGTTTGCAGCAGCATGGACTATCAGCTCGGAGACCATGCGTGCAGTTACCCTTGACGCAGCATCACAGACAGTAGCGCCTGCGATGGTGTACTCAACAAACGGACCTGGGTGCACGAATGGCAGAACGTCATTTTTTCGGATGAATCCAGGTTCTGCTTACAGCATCATGATGGTCGCATTCGTGTTTGGCGACATCGCGGTGGACGCATATTGGAAGTGTGTATTCGTCATCGCCATACTGGCGTTTCACCCGGCGTGATGGTATGGGGTGCCATTGATTACACGTCTCGGTCACCTCTTGTTCGCATTCACGGCACTTTGAACAGTGGACGTTACTTTTCAGATGTGTTATGACCTGTGCCTATACCCTTCATTCGATCCCTGCGAAACCCTACATTTTAGCAGGATAATGCACGACCGCATGTTGCAGGTCCTGTACGGGCCTTTCTGGATACAGAAAATGTTCGACTGTTGCCCTGGCCAGCACATTCTCCAGATGTCTCACCAATTGAAAACATCTTGTCAATGGGGGCCGAGCAACTGGCTCGTCACAATATGCCAGTCACTACTCTTGATGAAGTGAGGTACCGTGTTGAACCTGCATGGGCAGCTGTACCTGTACACACCATCCAATCTCTGTTTGACTCATTGCCCAGGCGTATCAAGGCCGTTATTACGGCCAGAGGTGGTTGTTCTGGGTACTGATTTCTCAGCATCTATGCACCCAAGTAGCGTGAAAATGTAATGACATGTCAGTTCTAGAATAATATATTTGTCCAATAAATACCCGTTTATCGTCTGCATTTCTTCTTGGCGCAGCAATTGTAATGGCCAGTAGTGTAGTTAATTCAGAACGAAGGTAGCTTACAAACATTTCCTTCGGCCGATTGCTGGTCAGTATGGTTCTCTTACCAGATAGATTTAGAGGTCAGATGGAGGAGATCTATCGCAGAGTACCACTTTTTGTGACGGGGTCTTTAAGTAAGCACCAGAGCGTCAGAGATGCTGATCGTGTTACAGTGGCAGACACTGGAAGAGAGACGTTGGTTATCGGGGAAAGGTTTACTTTTCGAATTCGGAGAGCGAACGTACCAAAACCGCCAAAGCAACATCATATTCCGTCGACACAAATCTCTTGAAATGAACGTGTCTGTAAAAATCAGAGAAATTCGAGTTAATACAGACTCTTGCTGACAGTCATTCTTCCAACCGACAGTTCGCAAATGAAACCGGAACTGACGCAAATTATAGTTGTACGTGAAATGCCCACAGCCATTTGCATATCGCGTAGATGTGCTTGCAGAAACAGCGACAAGTGAGTGCAGATCCCTCTCAACGCCGCCCAGATAATGAGTCGTATAACGGCGGTGGTAAATTTGGGCACCAAGATAATACATTTCTGTGCGCGGAATTTTCACCGAACGCCGGCCGTGGTGGCCGAGCGGTTCTAGGCGCTACAGTCTGGAACCGAACGACCGCTACGGTCGCAAGTTCGAGTCCTGCCTCGGGCATGGATGTGTGTGATGTCCTTAGGTTAGTGAGGTTTAAGTAGTTCTAAGTTCTAGGGGACTGATGACCTCAGAAGTTAAGTCCCATAGTGCTCAGAGCCATTTGAACCATTTTTCACCGAACAATCGTGACACAGTTGCAGTTTACTTAAAGACGGTCCTCACAGTCTTATTTTTTGTAAATCTTTTTTATGTAAATCTTACCGAGCTGGACTAGCCATCATTAGACTTACAGCATACCACTATTCCAATTAGAGCAGCAACTTGCATTTAATTATGTCGTCTACTCGACTACATTATAAATGCGGAATGTTCCACACAACGACAGGCGTTGGTTAGACTGGAATTATGATAGAAAGTCGTATGAGAGTGACTAATCCAGGTCGAAACACAAATCTTATAAAAAATATTTTTGACGTATTTCAGTGAAATACTTTGTTAGCATTTACTGCAATGTCTTGATTAAGATGTTATGTCTAGAATTATTTCATTCAAGAGTAGCGTGTTGGTGGCTATCTTGCTGAATGTGCTGGCTTGTACAAGCACTTAACAGACATTAAAGGCAACGCTTTGTTGATGTAGCCATCCTCCTCTGTCTCTCGCCACTTTTACAATTAGCTTGTAGTTGCTGCTGTTCATTCTACTGATAACACTTTGTGATACTAATCTTTTGGGCCTGTCTCTTAATTTTTTTCCGGGATTTTTTTCTTCTAAAATGTTTTTTATGAAACTGTAAGGTCGAATTAGGTGTCCAGTTAATTTAGTGTCTCTTCTCTGCATTTTCTGTTTTTAAATTTTTATGATTTGATTTTGATGATTATATTGTATTGTTGTTAGTTTTCTAGATTGAGTTTTTAATTTTTATTATTTATTTATATACTTATTTTTTGTCTAGATTAGTTCCTACTTTAATTTTAAGTTACGTTAACTGATGACCTTTTCTCTTTATTTTCCTTTACTGTTTGTTCATTACATTTTCTTTGAGTATACCATATTTTTGCCTCTGTTCTCCTCGTGTCCTTTTGAAAATCTGCCAAGGCTACTACATCTTGAGCAAATCCAGTACAATGCATCTATTTATCATTTATTCTGATCCCTTTTGTTCCATTTTTCGTTGCTTGTATTGCACTTTCCAGCAACAAATTAAATAAAGATGGAAAGAGAGAGAGGGCCTCTTTCTTAGTGCTATTGTTCCCTATTTCTGTACTCTGATTTTTTTAGAGATTGATAATCACTCTTTTTGTCCCCCCAATTTGCTACACTTTCATTCAGTTTTCCAGTTAGTCTCTTCCAGTCCGCTCTATTAAAATCCTTCTCTAGGTCAATGAACTCATTATAAGTTTCCTTTTTCATCTCTTTCCTTTGCTTTCCCTAATTCCGATTTGATCTTCTCCTAAATATTGGTTAATCTGAAATTTTACTTTTCCCATAACACTGCTGAATAAAATTCTAAGGCACGGCTTAGTAATGCCAAGATTATGTAATTTGTACACTCGTTGATGTTACATTTCATAGCTATGGTAACTGTTTTGTTTTTTATAAGTACCATTGGTAATGTTACATCTCCACAGCAGTATCTCAGAAATGTTTACAGTTGTTCTATCGCTGTATCTTTAATAACTTAGCAAGGCTACAATCTGTTCCAACCGCTTTATACTTATGAAAGGAGTATGTGTGAAATACGAAGAGGTCTTTCTACAGTTCACTATTAAGGGCTATGACAAGCATCCCTACGTAGTGTGTCGTTTATTGATGTGAGGTACATATGACTTTCTTCTTGTATAGTTTATTAGTGAAATATTATGCTTTTACAACGGTTATCTTTTGAACTTTCCGTAAAGTAGACAATATGACAAATTTCATTAATTAATGCTCAACATCTTTCTGTTATAGGTACGTAATTGATGAATCGAAATACCATTTCCAGACGGGGGTGAGTAACAGTGTTTCAATCTTAGATTTCTGTATTTCCTCTAGAATATTAAAGGTCCTGCGTGTGATGGTAAATTTCTCTGGCATTGTCTACAGAATTTATGTTCCGGAGAGCAAGTTGTGACATTTGAGGAAGTTTGGGTTTTAATGCCCCTTCGACAATGAGATCAGTGTAAGCTTGTATTAGAGGAAGAAGTGGGAGTATCTTTTAAAAGGAACTATCGTGGCATTTGCCATGTAATTTTCGAAGGAACCACCCCAAAGGAAGTAAGATTAAGCTGTACCTTCCCATCGACGAGAATGTCGTTAGATACGGAGCACAAGTTCGTACTGTGGAACGCTGAGGAAGGAAATACCCCATATCTTTCTCAAAGGAACCATCCTGGTATTTGCCTTAATTTATTTAAGGAATTCACAGCAAACCCTGATCTACATGGTCTTACGAGAATCTGAAATATCTATTAGATACCAGAAAAATCTCGTCGTTAAAGCAAACTAATACTGATTTCAGTTTGGCTGCGTCTAGCGTTATTAATTTTTACAGCATTTCCTTAGAGAGCCAGTAGAGGGCTTGTTTGTGTCGAAGTGCCGAAATTTATGTGGCACACAGTACAATAAATTGCTGTTCCTCCCCGATCGTTAATAAATTAAAAAAGGCGACTATAAGTACTCTGCAGAGGCGATTTAGTGCCTCGCACTGACCAGCAATGGTGCGTTTCAATGTAATGTATTACGCGGCAAAGCGAGCTTCTGACCTCGACATGATAGCAGCACGAGAAGCAGGAAGACGAGGAAGTAACAGCATGAACTCCAGTGTTCTAACACGCTACGCGTCTATATGCCAGGAATATGCATAGCACAACAATTGAACACTGATCAGCTGTATTTTTTGCCAATACTCACGGGACACTCTGACAATATTTATTCATGTTATAATATGCGTGAAACATTGTTTCGTTGGCATAAACCACTGGCCAATTTTATTCGGATGGATCATTTTTATGAAACAATTTGTCTAGTCAGCTTTATTTTTTAAAAAAAGCTGTATTCTCTCGTTCGCACTCTGCTTTCTTTCATACTAGCAGCAAATTACATAGAGAGAATATTTTTTCTTCATAGTTTCCTTGCTAATCATGAAGTGCAATTCTGTGCAACAAAAGATGCAAAGTGTTCGCAAAGGTGGTACTTATTTGCATTGTTCACTGTATCGCAGAAATTTCTGCCTAATAACACTTTTATCCATGTCATTGTTGGTATAGTTATTGTGTACACTTGGTTTCTAGATACTTGTATCCAACTCTGCTCAACATCGTGAACTCCCTACTGTGGTTTGCAGACCATCGGCTGACTCAGCTTTAACATTATGCCTGCACGTTCTATCGCCTTCTGCATCAGCACCGTCGTTCTTTTATCCTTCTCTATCAATAAATTTAATGACGTGAACAGCAACCGGTCGCGGCAGCACACAAAGGAGTTTTCCGCGATCTCTTTCCGCGCTTTCACTGCGAGGTAGCAACGCTCACTAATTTGAACTGGAGCGTGGCTGTACCTAGTCACGTGACCGAGTTGGTTTTGGGGCTGCAGTTCGCTTTGTCGAGTAATCTCCATTACTAAAGCGCTAAAACGGTCACCCCCATCCCAGGTCCAGGTTCCCTATCTGACGGCTTCCAGGTCAGCAAAAATTTGATTTTGCATATTTCTTGCGGTCATTGGCCGAATTAAAAAAATTTTCAGATGCTGTCATATTCTACTCATTAATCTTATGTTAAAGGTTTCACACAGTAAGTCAAGTATCGAAATCGAAATGAGGGTTTGGCGTCATTGTCCGGGAGGCCTATTGCGTTGCAGGTCCGGCCGCCTTGATGCGGGTCTTATTACATTCGACGCCACGTTGGGCGACCTGCGATCCCGGATGGGGATGGAATGATGATGAAGAGAACACAACATCCAGTCCCTAAGCGGAGAAAATCCCCGACCCAGCTGGGAATCGAACTCGGACCCGTAGGACGGCAATTCGTCACGCTGACGACTCAGCTATCGGGGTGGATAGTCAAGTATGAAAGTTAGAAACCCTGTATGCATCAGGAGGCAGCGCAGCTCACTGCGCGCAAATTACCCAGACAGTATGCGTCAAGTATTTGAGAATGACAACTTTCACGACTTCAGACAAACATTTCATACAATTTGAAACCCCGCTGACACGGCCCACAAAATGATGAGAACGAAAACGTTTACCGCTTACTACATTTTCGCTGTTCATGCAGTTAAGGTTTTGAGTTTTTCATTAGTCTGTGGATGAATAAATGGTTCAAATGGCTCTGAGCACTATGGAACTTAACACCTGACGTCATTAGTCCCCTAGAACTTAGAACTACTTAAACCTAACTAAGCTAAGGACATCACACACATCCATGCCCGAGGCAGGATTCGAGCCTGCGACCGTAGCGGCCGCGCGGTTCCAGACTGAAGCGTCTAGAACCGCTCGGCCACTTCGGCCGGCTGTGAATGAATAATCCGTAACTACTAAAACCAACATAATTATGGGTTTGTGTCTTCGACCTTTAAAGGTTTTACATGCTTAACATCAAATGTTTAATTCCCGTACTAATTTGTAAAATAATCAGACATTAGAAAATGTTTCATACATCGGAGTTTCGATCTTTAAAGAACTGGGGTTAGTGGAGTGTATACAGGAGTTGGGAAAAGTGTTGAAACACTGCGAGGAATGCATGCTTCAAAATAAATGCAGATACTAGCCAAGGCGGCAGGTTGCGATGTTGTATTTGACCACGAACAGCCTCCTCCCTCAATGCATTGCAAGTGTCAGTCGTGGCCCGAACAATGTTCTGTGTGATTTTGAGTCCATTATGTCGGAGCTAAGTGAAGTAAAATGAGGGCAAATTGTTGGCGCTCGTAAGATGGTTGCTTCCATAACCAAGGTAGCCAAGTGTCCGGTATTTCAAGAGCCACGTTATCAAAGAATTTAAATAGCGGAAAAACATCATCTGCTAAGTCACAACGCGGACGAAATCGTGTGTTGAGTGATCGTTAGAGACGGTCATTGAAGAGGATTCTGACGAACGGTGACGGGACGATAGCTGCAAAACTCAGTGCAGTACTGAATGACGAACTCGCGAACCCTGTCAGCACCAAAACAACACGGAGGGAGTTCCATAAGTAGGGAATTGCAGGGTCAGCTGCAGTTCCAAAACCTCTCATTAGTGATGCAAATACACGTTACTGGAAAATACGGTATCGAGCGATATAACCTGGACTGTGGATCAGTGGAAGAAATGGAGACGTGGCACTTAGAGAAAGGCAGATTTCGGTGCGAAAGGGCCTTACTCAATTACCGTTGGTTGCTCAGTTTTTTTTTAATCACGTGCACTTTATTTGGAACCAGTTGCATATAAGATTGGCAATACGGAACAATTATCAAATTTGACTGTTAAGACAATATATAATTAAAAATTATTTAGGCAAATTGAATTCACGGCTGTAGACCTTATTGACCAGAAATTCAACTAATTTGTCGGCTGAAGGCCCCAATAGTACACTACTGGCCATCAAAATTCCTATACCAAGAAGACATGCAGATGATAAACGGGTATTCATTGGACAAATATATTATTGTAGAACTGACATGTCATTACATTTTCATGCAATTTGGGTGCATAGATCGTGAGAAATCAGTACCCAGAACAACCACCTCTGGCCGTAATAACGGCCTTGATACGCCTGTGCATTCAGTCAAACAGAGCTGGATGACGTGTACGGGTACAGCTGCCCATGCAGCTTCAACACGATACCACAGTTCATCAAGAGTAGTGACTGGCGTATTGTGACGAGCCAGTTGCTCGGCCACCATTGACCAGACGTTTTCAGTTGGTGGGAGATATGGAGAATGGGCTGGCCAGGGCAGCAGTCGAACATTTTCTGTATCCAGAAAGGCCCGTACAGGACCTGCAACATGCGGTCGTGCATTATCCTGCTGAAATGTAGGGTTTCGCAGGGATCGAATGAAGGCTAGAGCCACGGGTCGTAACACACCTGAAATATAACGTCCACTGTTCAGAGTGCCGTGAATGCGAACAAGAGGTGACCGAGACGTAACCAATAGCACCGCATAGCATCGCGCCGGGTGATACACCAGTATGTCGGTGACGAATACACGCTTCCAATGTGCGTTGATCGCGATGTCGCCAAGCACGGATGCGACCACCATGATGCTGTAAACAGAACCTGGATATATCCGAAAAAATGACGTTTTGCCATTCGTGCACCCAGGTTCATCATTGGGTACGCCATCGCAGGCGCTCCTGTCTGTGATGCTGCGTCAAGGGTAACCGCAACCATGGTCCCCGAGGTGATAGTCCATGCTGCTGGAAACGTCGTCGAACTGTTCGTGCAGATGGTTGTTGTCTTGCAAAAGTCCCCATCTGTTGTTGACTCAAGGATCGAGACGTGGCTGAACGATCCGTTACATCTATGCGGATAAGATGCCTGTCATCTCGACTGCTAGTGATACGAGGCCGTTGGGATAAAGCACGGCGTTCATTATTACCCTCCTGAACCCACCTATTCCATATTTTGCTAACAGTCGTTGGATCTCGACCAACGCGAGCAGCAATGTCGCGATACGATAAAGCGCAATCGCGATAGGCTACAATCCGACCTTTATCAAAGTCGGAGACGTGATGGTACGCATTTCTCCTCTTCACAGGAGGCATCACAACAACGTTTCACCAGGCAACGCCGGTCAACTGCTGTTTGTGTATGAGAAATCGGTTGGAAACTTTCCTCATGTCAGCTCGTTGTAGGTGTCGCCACTGGCGCCAACCTTGTGTGAATGCTCTGAAAAGTTAATCATTTGCATATCACAGTATCTTCTTCCTGTCCGTTAAATTTCGCGTCTGTAGCACTTCATCTTCGTGGTGTAGCAATTTTAATGGCCTGTAGTGTAATTACTCAAAAACCATTAGACGGCTGAAGGCCTAGATAGCAAATTCTTACTAAAAATTATAAAAAAGGACAATCATATTAAGAGACAATATCTAATTAAAAATTCGTAAGACAAATTGCATTCATGGCTGAAGGCCTAATTGACAGTCATGACAATCTGATCAAGTCAAGAGAGAAGAGGCCTTCAGAGAGTGCTCCAAGGATCGACCTGGAAAAGTAGCTCAATTTCGTAAATGATGATACAGGCAGCCAAGAGTTGTATTCACTTAACCGGATGGCAACTCAAACTGCTGATAGTTCAAACGCAGACCAACACGCTTGCAGAATCTACCTAACGTCTGATAACCAGTACACTGATGGGATAACCCAGGCAATGCGCAACCGACGGACAGCACTGCATCTTCAGAACCCGGTGTTTAGAACATCCAGAAGCAGAAGGAACGACTACGACCAAGGTAGTCCAAAAGAACAAAATACCCAAACCACAGTCAAGGAGGCTGTCGAACTACACGCCTTACTGGACAACAGCGGCAAGGCGGGGAATGGTACACTGCCGCGAAAATACGCTAACCTCCAGGGCAGGTAATTGGGGCGTTAGCGGCCACTATGCAGAAAAATACCGCTGGTTGAACTCCATCAATAAACACTACGAATTCAGTGATTAATAATAAGAAATGGAGGATGGCTAATTAATTTCGCCTACTCCAAACACTCCGCTCGTTGCTCTTTGTGTCAATGACCCTTCGAGCAGCAACGCGCGAACAAACGGCATGATCTCAAAATAGTGGAGGTTTTACTACTGGGTTAATGTCCACTCAACTCAAACGCCCTGGGTCCGGTGGACAACGAGGTTGTGGCCCTCGCAACTACAGCCCCTCGATCCGGCAGTGCCTGCGTGCCGCCAGCAGTCCCGTCATGTTCTCGAGCTGCCGGACCTAACTGCTGCTCCGTCCCAACTGAACTACTGACACACCCGACCCGGAAAACACTTGACGTCCTTCCAAAGATAGTACCACGGTGTTAGATATCGATAGACGCTGCTGCTGCCACTTGCGGACAGATAACGCTAGCAGATGTAGTGGCGCCAGTAAACACAAGAAGAAAACGAGACGCAACTATCACTATTACTCGATGCCAACCTACCAACGGCACCAACGCGAGCCGCACACGGCTCAGTTATTTAGTGTGATGATTCTTGTTTTCAATTTGTGGTCGAATTTGCATTATAAAAGTGAATCATGGCAAGGATTCGGCGATGATCTGAGCAGCCATATCGTGGAATTCCATGGGCCCCTACTTACCGTGCAAGGTGCATTGCTGCCACGGGTTAGGTGATAATTTTGGATGGTAAGTTCCATCATCGATGACACTGTGTTTCCTGCCCAGAATCGGTTTTGGGAGCACGAGGATGAACTGTCGCATCTCCCGTGGCCACGGAATAATGTAGATAGAGAGGTAAAAATTGATACACATGCTTGGAATGACATGGGGTTTTAGTAGAACAAAAAAAAAACAAAGTTCACAAAATGTCCGACAGATAGCGCTGGACAGCAAAACGTCAGTGACCGCGCATGACAATCGTGTATAAAAGGAGCTGTAATAAGAGAGAGAATCAGATGCGCCAGCAGTCGCAGCATGTTGACGTTACCTGAAAAGGCGCTTTTAGTGAAGCTGTATTATCAGAATGGGGAATGTGCTAGTTCAGCGTTACGATCCTATCGCCATAGGAAGGCGATTCGAACGGGTAAAGGTCCGTTGACAAATGCAGCTGTGGCGAGAATGATTTCAGAGTTCGAAGCCACGGGTTGTTTAGACGATAGACCCCGTAGTGGCCGACCGAGCACAAGGCGTAATGCTGCTGAGACAGTTCAGGAAGAAATGGAGCCTGTAGCGGGTTCGTCTATGCACGGGGAAGTCAGCGCTCCTGCAGTCGCACGTCGCACCGGCATTCCATGTACTACTGTTTGGTTGGCACTGAGGCGTACCCTCCGATGCTATCCGTACAAAATCCATCGACATCATGAACTGTTTGTTACCTGGCGATTTAGTGAAGCGGAGGCCATTTGCGGTGTGGGCGTTTCAAAAGATGGCGGAAGATGACGATTGGTTGACTAACGTGTTGTGGACCGACGAAGCTCGTTTGACGCTCCGAGGGTCTGTCAACGCCCACAAATGCAGAACTTGAGCTACCGAAAATCCTAGAACTGTCGTGGAAACTCCATTGCACGACGAGAAAGTCACGGTATGGGTAGGATTTACCACATCTACCGTTATCTGGCCTTATTTCTTCGAGGAAATGCGTGATTCTGGTTTTGTAACTGCTGCCGTGACGGGTGAGAAGTACACCGATATGTTACAGAATGGCATCATCCCCAGCCTGGCTGATAAATACCTGCTGGAACATATGATATTTATGCAGGATGGCGCTCCACCCCATATTGCTAGACGCGTGAAAGATCTCTTGCGCGCGGCCTTTGGTGGTGATCGTGTGCTCAGCCGCCACTTTCGTCATGCTTGGCCTCCCAGGTCCCCAGACCTCAGTCCGTGCGATTATTGGCTTTGGGGTTACCTGAAGTCGCAAGTGTATCGTGATCGACCGACATGTGTAGGGATGCTGAAAGACAACATCCAACGCCAATGCCTCACCATAACTTCGGACATGCTTTACAGTGCTGTTCACAACATTATTCCTCGACTACAGCTATTGTTGAGGAATGATGGTGGACATAGTGAGCATTTCCTGTAAAGAACATCATCTTTGTTTTGTCTTACTTTGTTATGATAATTATTGTTATTCTGATCAGATGAAGCACCATCTGTCGGACATTTTTTGAACTTGTATATTTTTTGGTTCTAATAAAACCCCATGTCATTCCAAGCAAGTGTGTCAATTTCTACCTCTCTGTCTACATTATTCCGTGATTTATTCAGTTTTCAAATTTATACTGACTTTTTGACCACCCGGTATATAAGCTGACGTGACCCTTCAAAGCTGTAGAGAGGTTTTCGCCTTTTTACCAAGTGATAGTGGCAGCAAACAAAAAAACATTGAGAAGAGAATTCTGTTAATGCTGGCACACGTGCACTAGTTGAAAAATTGAAGTACTGGCAGAATTTCTTTTAGAAAGAATATTGTCGTTAAAGGAGTGTTGTGACACAGCCAGAAGGTATGCAGTTACTGGCAGCAGTCATCCAAAGGCTGTATGCGTTATAAGCGCCCACGCTGCCATAAAGATACGGCAGTGAGCGAGCCACAACGACACCAGATAACGCGAACACTTGCCGTGCTTTTTCTCGTCGCCAGTTGCGTGTGCTCGTACTACAGCACTTCCTCCTCCTTTGTCTGTTTACATCACAGACGTGTGAGAGGGCAAATCTTGACTACCAGCAACCGTATTTGCACAGTGATTATTCTTCAGTCTGCTGCTGTTCCATCTTGGTCCTGCCCCCCCCCCCTCCCCCCTGCACTCCCCCATCCCCCTCTTCCTGTGTGTGTGTGTTCCCACGGTGTCCTCCTGATACATGTTTAGGAACGTTATCTATCGTCCTGTTTACTTGTGCGAGCGTCGAGCCAAAAGGTCTGGCTTTATGCCATGTTCCGACACAAAGGGATGCGTTCGGCCACTCCAGTAGAATGATAGCGTCCACAGCGCAAGTGGCCATGAACGCTTCTGTAGCCTGTACATCTTTTAAGTAGAGCAGTATTTATCGTGAGCTCTGTAACAAGAGAAGAGCACTAGATCGCTAGGTGTACTGCATCAGTTTTCATTGTAGAGTCTATCAGTTCGTTGTTAACGTAATTTATAATACGGTATATTCAGAATATTTTGGGTAAACTAACTAGTATCTGTTTCTGGTTTCCCATCATCGTATGTGGCTGAAGCAGCAGTCATTAGATGGTTACTGCTGCATAAAGCCTACTCTAGACCTCTGTTTGCTCTGCAGTACGTAGCAATAAATATCCATGCTTCTATTACGTGGTCGCTTACATTTAAAATACTCTTATATATACGCAGAACAGGAATGGAAGGGTGGAGAGATATGAAAGAAACAAATGGTTCAAATGGCTCTAAGCACTATGGGACTCAACATCTGAGGTCATCAGTCCCCTAGACTTACAACTACTTAAACCTAACTAACCTAAGGACATCACACACATCCATGCAGGATTCGAACCTGCGACCATAGCACCTAGAACCGCTCGGTCACAGCGGCCGGCAAAGAAACAAAAGAAGACAATAAGATGAAGGTATTCGCTCTCTCTCTCTCTCTCTCTTTCTCTCTTTCTCTCCCCCCCCCTCCCCCCCACCGCTTGATTTTGTCTCCCCCCTCTCTCCACCTGCCTCTCGCTCTTTCTTTTCCCCTTCCGCATGGACTTGCTTTAGCATCATAAATTATACCTTCCATTTGACCGAATTTGTATTAGTACCTGCACTACTTACATTTCAAATTGCTACACCCTGAAAACAAAATACAACGAACATCAAGGTTATAGGTGTAGTACATGCTTGGAAGCGCAGATGATTAGCATTTCAGCGGAAGCGCACAAAATAGGTACCAACATTCTGTGTATAGGGTTTCTCCCCTGTGCGTCTTCAGAAGAATTTTGTATGGTGCTTCGGCAGATATTTGCAATTTAGTATTTTCAGTGTGTAGCTGGAGTCAAACCGAGCAAACGGAACTCATGCGACGCCCATTGTCGACGGAAAGCGTTGATTGTTTCCCGTTACGAGAAAAATGATTTTTAAAGCGGAATTGTACTTGTCCAGTCAGTTGAACGGTCCCAAATTAGTCTAGCCCGATATCCGTTTTATCGATATGTATTAACAGGGACAGTAAAACTCGAAGAATATCGAGTACTTGAGCAGCTGTAACATCGCCTATGCTGACAGCTAGCGCCGTGCAGTAGCGCTGTTCAGTCGCTGTTGGAGTACTGGGTTATTCTCCGTGTTTACTCACCCTGATAACACATAGCGGTAAAACGACTAACGCACTATACTAGTGTGGAAGCCTTCAGTCACATGAGCACGTAAAATTCCGATTTAAAAATAACTTTCGTTGTATTGGGGAACAAACCGACGCTTTCTGTTGACAATGTGGGTCGCCTGAAAGATGTTGACAAACAGTAATTGTTTAGGATAATTGCAACTACACAGTGCAAAAACAAAATTGCACATCTCTGCCGAAACGCCAGAGAAAATGCGCATAACATTTCTTACGAGAGAACTCTGTATAAAGAAAGATTACGCAGCAGGTCTGTCATTCAGAAATCGAATCAGAATGTTGTTTGTTTGTGAAAAGATTGTGTTACAGTAGCATGATTGTGTACTACCGGGACTGCGATTTATCGTACCGTGGAACTACTGCTCGCGCTGGCTGGCGTCCCGTGACTGTCATGCGAATGCGGAGCAGTGGCCTGAGGAGGGAAATAATAAACGACATTCAGAATACCAACGGCCCCGCGCCGCTACTGCCCGAGAGGAGAGCCGTATTGTTCGCTCGACCCTGCAGGATCGTAGAGCACATTGCATATTTTTTTCTTTTTTGAAGTGTGTAATGGATCCAAAGTGCTACCTTCCACTGACGCTGGACTTCTGGCAGAAAGGGAATTTTATGATTCAATTTTGTCTTTATTTAGGCATGACCAGGGAGTTGGGCTCGTGGTCTACAAGCCCTACTATAGTGGCGTTTCTGCAGTTAATATGTAGTTTCATTGGGGGTGCCTCCACAGTGGCGCGAGGCACTGTTACCCGGTGTCATTGAAACCTTCCCTTCTCCTCTATATCTCTCTTTGTTACTCAACCTTCCCTTCTACAATAACCTATGAAACCTTCCCTTTGGATTTCTATCCCTTGCTTAATAACAACAAATGAAATCTTCCATTTGAAATTAATTCTCTTACTCAATCTTCGCATACAAATTTAAATGCTGCTTATTAAAATTTATTTTCTGATTATTTCGACGAAACATAGAATGTGTCGTCGTCGTGGCCCTCAGTCGTTTCCTGCAATAACCCAAAACTGTTCTTTACCTTTTTTACTCTTATTGGATCGCCATCTGACTGCTACATCGAACTACGACATGAATATACTAACTCTGTTTTACTATACACTATTAGCTGCTGGTGGGCTGTCATGATAAGTGACTGTATTTATTACCAAAGCTGACGTTATTCTTTAATAGCAAAGCTGACGTTATTCTTTAATTAATTTGACTGAAGTTACGTAATTCATAGTTAAACTTTTTCGTGACAACAATAAAATTTTGCGAAGTTTTACGTTGATGGTTTTTGAGATGGATTATAATCAGTAATGCAATATTGCTGGCAAACATTAATTATATTCTAAATGAAATGATTTTACAAACGTTCAAATTGGACTTACTTTTTACAATAATCTTACAACTAGCAATGCGCAAACATACCTTCAGTAGTCTTGAGTTTCTCAAAAAATTAATTCAATAATATTAGTTCCTCTTATGATAATAGTTATTTGATGTCTCTGTACATCCGTTTATAATCTCTTGTAAATCATAGCTAGTGGCTGGCAGGCACACCGCTCCTCTCAACCTCTCGCTTCAGACCTGCTACCGACTCGCTTACTACCGACTTCCTGCGAACGCTAAAGTGCTGTCTCTGCTGCCAACAATGCTTTCTGGTGCAGACAATCCCTGCTACTATTACAAAATGTATCAATGCGCTGTCTTTCCCGCTCTTTTCTTAAAATGTATCCATACGCTGTCTCTCCCGCCCTTTTCAAAATTATATCAATGTGCGGTCTCTATTGCCTGCAATACTTTGGTGCAGACATTCCCAGCTACCACAATTATTTCCAACATGACAAATATTAATTATTCCTACTTAATCCTATTAATAAAATATAAACATATTTCATAAATTGTGGTTTGACAATAGGCAATAGAAATATACACGTCTTACTCCATTGTTCTGGGACGACTGAGACTGTGTACTCCAGGTGTCTGGTGTTTGGCCGTAGCGCGTCGACTCTGTCCCGTAGACTTTGGGTTCTAATTTGTTTGCATATCGTTGATAAGTGGAGTTCTTACTGTAAGTCTTTGATTCGGGCCCATCTCGGGGCAGCAGGTACGAGCCTTACACACTTGTTCTGGATCACCTGTAGTGGCTTGCGATTCGTGGTGCTAGTGACCTCCTGCGTTGAATGGCCATAGAGCAATGCGGGTAGGACTGTTGCGTTGTATAGTCTAAGCTTTGTATGGTCTAAGCTTTGTGCCGGCCGCGGTGGTCTCGCGGTTCTAGGCGCGCAGTCCGGAACCGTGCGACTGCTACGGTCGCAGGTTCGAATCCTGCTTCGGGCATGGATGTGTGTGATGTCCTTAGGTTAGTTAGGTTTAAGTAGTTCTAAGTTCTAGGGGACTGATAACAGCAGTTGAGTCCCATAGTGCTCAGAGCCATTTCTAAGCTTTGTATTTACCTTCATCTGAACACTGGCCAGTAAGGAGTACAATTGGTGCAAGAGATGTAATAACTGCACCCTCTTAGACTGGACGTGAAGTATGAAAAGTAATTTTCTGCCCTAATGTTCCCCCAGATATTTAACTTGATTCGTCCAGGCGATTTCGTTGTTGCGGAGAATAAGTCTATCACGCAGGTAGAAACGACTTCACGCGAACATGATCGCTCTGGCTTTTTTCAGCGTTGAGTCTAATTTGGTTCGTTGCTGCCCATTCTTCCGTCAAAGTAAGTTGACCCTGTAACCGTCCTATGGCAAAGATAATTCGTCTGCTGCTCGTCAGTAGGGCGGTGTCGTTCGCAAATTGGACGCGGACGACTTGGAGGCAGCACTGATAAATCGTTTGCATGTGCCGTAAAGATTGTCGGCGACAAGACTGATTATTGTGGAAGGCGTTCCTGGAGTAATTTGTAGCTTGACCGTTGTCCATTTCGTCACGTACCTTGAGTCAGGAAATAGCCTTGTTTGTAGCAACATAAATGTCCACAAGGACTGTGCAACGATGCGTGGAAGCTCCACGGCTGTCAGCGTGGCGACTGTTGATGCGATTTCCTTTGACGTGGCAGTAGGGAGAGGCGCTCCGACAGGGTTCCTGGAGATTTACTCTGGCCGTGAATTTGTAATTAGAAAATGTTTAAAGAAAAACTGCATGAAGTAAATTAATGTTGTATGAACCCCAAGAACCTGTCTTACTTCCGGAAATTTCAAAAGCAAACCTGTATATGAGAAGTTTTCCAATCCTGTTAAAATTCTGATAATGAAATCCTTTGATAGTGGAAAACAGTAAAACACTCGGAAGCTAATTTGATAAATAAGGACACAGTCTACTGTAATTTTGCTTACCAGTAACAGTTAAACCCAGATAAATTTGCATCTGAACATGAACGAATGGAAATATGACGTTAAGTGGCATGTAAACAAAGATCGCGTACTTTGGCAGCTGTTAGATTCAAAGTTCTATCTAATACGTTAACTTGAACAAATCGTGAATAAGCTACTTCTCTGTAATTGGTCGGTGTAAATAACGTCAATGGCGGATGCCTGAACTTATGCGTCTGGCCACGTTTGACAGTACAACGCACAAATTCTCCTGCCTAAACCACTGTATATACACATTGAAGCACACCCCTCCAAAAGATGCATTCAACGCTTGCAACTGGTACAAATATACTGAAATAAATTATGGCAGTAACTACTGTTAGAGGTGGGGTCAACAATCACTGAAGGTGAACAGTCTTTACAATACACTACTTTTATTTGCAAAGAGAAACATTAAGAGATAATCTATTACGAAGCAAAAATAAGTTAAATTGTTTAGAAGTGTGAGTTTCTGGAAGAGTTGTTTTGAATCCCATGTGTTCTGGGTTGGCCGGCCGCGGTGGCCGAGCGGTTCTAGGCGCTTCAGTCTGGAACCGCGCGACCGCTACGATCGCAGGTTCGAATCCTGCCTCGGGCATGGATGTGTGTGATGTCCTTAGGTTAGTTAGGTTTAAGCAGTTCTAAGTCTAGGGGACTGATGACCTCATATGTTAAGTCCCATAGTATTCAGAGCCATTTTTTAAATTTTTATTATTATTATTTTTTTTCTGTGTTGACGTGATGTGGCGACGGCGGTAGAAGCAGTTTGAAGTTGCAGATATGAGCCCTATAAGTTCCTCAAGTCGTGTCCATGACTTTAATTTATCTCCTTTCCTTACATCCTGTTTCGGCTGGCGGTAGTATAAAGTTCCGTAGCATCCATTTGTCTTAGGCCGGAACAAAGTAGCTGTTTATGCAGCACTTTAAGGTCGTATTAGTTCAACTGCAACTTTCACAAACGATAGTTTGGCACAGCCCACACGTCGTGTTTAAATTAACATTCCATTTGTTATAATTTGCCAATTGCGAAGTTAGACAGTCCGTCTGCTGTTAATATTCATGGTTCACCATACCAATGTTCCCGCGAAAACAGTCACTTACGTAGCAACAAAGTTCACAGTTTCCACATTGGCGGTTAGTGTTTTAGCATACGTCTTATATCGTAGTCAAGAAAGTGAGCAACATTAAATTCACAGTTTATGTAATGCAGCTCAATTCTAAACCGACGACAATGCTGTCTGTTCACAAGTGCATTGTCACTGCAAAAAGCATCGTTCTGTAAAAAGCAACGGCGTTCGCGTACCACAACGTCCGTTTAGAATGTCCATTATGAAGTCAAATTTCAAACCATGTCTAACACACGGAAGTCCGGTATTAATATTGCGTTAAATGCACGCCATTACTACACGCAATACTTGCTTTCGTACCACGCACAAGTGCCACCCGCGACTGTTTGCCACACTGTTCGATCCAACAACTATCGATACTCCTCCCGTTCCACAGGTCTTCCTACACTTCTTCCTATTGCATTCCGTCTCACACAATATATTTCACAAAACTATTTGAAAGATGATCAGAAAGACATCTAAGTCTTTACACAAGGAACTCGTATAGAAAACAGCAAAATAAACATTGTCACACTTCATGTTCTACACTACACAACCAAATGGAAAAATATTGTTATCAGAAATATATCTATGAAGTACAAGGCAGTAAAAGAAAGGATAAAATATATCTCGTTATTAGTCATGGCATCAGAAAGGGTAATCCCAATGAAAATAGTGGACACTGGAGTGGCACCACATCGTCTTTTCAGCCGACTCGCGGCTCTGCTTATAGCACCACGATGGACGTAACCTCTGAAGAGGATAGATGTTGCGAGACTGCGACTGTCATCGTTATCTGGTCCCATCTGCTGGTCTGCTACCTGATACATACGCAATGACTTCTGGTGAACCAATTCAGCATGTGGCCCGTGCTGCCCTGACCTACCTCGATATAGGGGGTCGTTTGTAGTGCTGGCCAGCGCGTCCTCCGGATATCTCACCCATTGAGAACATCTGGTCATGGGTTGCCGAGGTATTGTTTCCACTCACCAGCCACTGTGATTGATGGCACTGTAGAATAATGCTGAAGTGGCCTGGAGTGACGTTCCTGCATCTGTCATCAAAACTCAGTTCGAGCCATAACTGCTGTGAGAGGTGGTAGTGCAACCCGCGTGCATTCAGTTTTTCTTTCAGTTCTGATCGAATTTCCTGGCTCACCAGCCACCTCTACTGATGGATCAAAGGCGGACGCAAACATTCCGGGCATGAACGCCGCTCAATACCGTCCGGATGCAGTGTTTCCTACCCCAGAGTTATTGGCCGTTACACTTGCAGTCGCACTCGCGAAAATTGCGTAATCTGTAGTGACTCGGAGGGAAATGCTGACCTCGGAATTCGTTGATTTCGACCATAGACAACCTAGGGACTCCAAGAAATGATCTTACAGACCGATTAGCAAAGGAAGCTATCGAAATGGGACGCTTGAGATGAGAATGCCAAGATCCGATTTGATTTTGGAGCTTGAAACAAGAAACTGCTCCCTATAGCCACTACAAAGAAGGGATCTTCGCTTCGCTCTTCTCAAGAGAAATATACCGTTCTTTGCCGACTGGGTATCGGCAATACCTGCTCGACTGTTTATCACATCCTCAGACGAGAGGGTCTACCCTCATTGTCATTGTGACGTCCCTCTGCCGGTGGTCCATATCCTGTTAGTGTTGTAAGTAGCGTGAATAAAAGGTCGCTATGTGTAAGAAGCGTGAAGCGGACTTTGAATGTATCCTGATGGCTAAAAGAGCCACGCGCACTTTGAACAGGAAAATGCTGTCTGACACCGAAATCAACATAAAAGATTGGGTCGCCACCAACTGTAGCCACACGACAAATAAGAGGTTGCGCTGAGTCGGAAAACTACTTAAGTTAGTCATAAGAAAAACTCACAAAAGAACATTCACTGTAAAGTCACTGATAAAGAATGGGATGTAATTATTAGTATGATTCAGGCATTGTTCACTTGAATCAAATACTGAATTAAGTAAAGAGTGTGTGAACAATGTGCGTAAGTGCAGCTTGCAGCAACATTCCTGAAAACAAGATCTATTCCAAAGCATTTATTTTAAATAAAAAAGGGACACTAATTATTGGACCTGTGCGCATGGAAACACTATGGATGGGCTAACAAGGAAAACTGGAAGGTAAATGGCGTAGGTAACGGAGACGTAACATCGGTACACTGGATGAGATTGGTGGCAAAATCATTTATTCCTTAAAACATTGATGTAATGCATCTTTATAACTGCTGTTGCCTGGTAACTAAGTATAATTGCTTGTGAAACGCTATACGTTTCACAACAGACTCGTGTGCCCACGTGGTTCGCGGAGACTCAGTTTCTACGTACCATGGCCAAATTTTAGTAACATCGAACCACGCAGTCGTGAACAATTAAAGTTTTACAGAGGACACATTTGAATAGACAAATGATAACGGCAGAGGGCCAACTAACTCTAATATTAACCCATGTGGGTGGTTTCCACCGGAAATAAAGTAATGAGACAAAGAAAATTCACAAAGAAGCAAAAATTACCAAGATTCGGAAAAGATTAGAATGCATACACATGCAGTTTCAGGCACACAAACATTCTCACCGAACCGAGGGCACTTCAACATATGCAACACCTTTGTGCTACGTGCTTCTTACGGATCAAAGTCGAGTCTGCATTGTGAATCAAACTGAAAGTCTGCAAAAGCCTTGCATTCCTTGCTGTGACTTAGCAGATCAGTCTTCATAAGTTGAAACGCGAGACCAAAAGCTAAAAGCTCCCCTCTCGCTAAGAGACAACGCGCCACGCGGTTGTATCAACCCACCCTTCTTCGAAGAGACCTCGGCTGCAGACCCTCGGCGAGCTGGAACCAGGCTGACCGTCCCACACACTCCAACGTCTCCCAAGCGACCCCTGGCCAGGAAAACCCAGAGATGAGGCTTCCACCACCAATCTAACACAGATAACTTTCACACAAGGGGAGCCAACCTCTTTGCCTACCTGAAAACTACAAGGGTCGACCATTCTGTATGACTACCGCTGAATCACTGCAGCAGACTAATCCACCGTATAGCAAAATGAAACACACCCACATTCATTCACTCACGCATGCCAGAGAGTTCTGTCTCACTGGAAAGCAAATAAAATGATAATGAAAGAGGACTACGGGGTCCTTTCAGTGTGTGCTAACTTCGCTGCTTTGCGGCAAATACTGAAGCTTCATAACTCATTGTTTCTACTTTTAGTCAACAACGTGCAAGCGGCTGATCTGGTTTTACCTCCTATCTGAGAGAGTTATTTGTACACAGTCATTCCATCTAGATCTGCATCTACGTATATACTCCGCAAGGCACCGTATGGTGCTTGGCGGACTAATATTCATTTCCTTTGCTGTACCACTCACAAAAAGACAGTGGGAAAAACGACTGTCTGTATGCTTCCGTATGAGCACTAATTTCTCGTTTCTTATCGTTTTGGTCCTTACGCGCAATGTATGTTGCCGGAAGTAGAGTTGTTCGACAGTCAGCTTCAGGTGCTGGTTCTCTAAATTTTCTCAATAGTGTTTCTCGGATAGAACGTCGCCTTCCCTCGAGGTATTCCCATTGAGTTCCCGAAGCACTTACGTGTTGTTCCAACCTATCGGAACAATTCTAGCTGCCCGCCTCTGTATTGCTTCAATATCTGCCTTCAGTCCTCGCTGTTACGCATTCCAAACACTGGAGCAGTACTCAAGAATAGGTCGCACCAGCGTCGTGTATGCGGTCTCCTTTACGGGTGAACCACTCTTTCCTAAAATTCTCCCAATAAACCGAAGTCGACCATTCGCCTTCCCTACCGCAGTTCTCACACGCTCGTTCCATTTCATATCACTTTGCAACGTTTGCCAGATATTTAAACTACTTGACTGTGTCAAGCAGAACACTAGTAACACTGTATCCGAACGTTACAGGTTTGTTCTTCCTACTCATCCCTATGAACTTACGCTTTTACACATTTAGGACTAACTACCATTCATCGTACCAACTGGAAATTTTGTCTATCTTCTTAGTCATTCAACTTCAACACCTTACCGTACATCACAGCATTATCTGCGAACAACCGCAGATTACTGCCCACTCTGTCCGCCAAATCATGTATGTACGAAGGTTGAAACTTTAATAGTGGCAACTATTTATTTACAGCTCGTACAAAATAGATACGTATTTCAAAGTCTTACTGACCTTCAAAGTAGTCAGGAGCATTGTGTATAACCCGTTGCCAGCGATGTGGAAGTTGTAGGATACTCTTAGCAGTGCCAGTTTTGTTGACATTTCAAGCGGTGCTGTCTATTGCCCGACGAATTTGTAGCAGTTCTGAAGCGAATGCCGTGAAGTGTTTCCTTCAGTTTAGAAATCGAGTTAAACTCACGAGGGCTTAAGTCAGGAGAGTGCAGTAGGTGGTATAGCACTTAGCAGCACCATCAGTCAAACGAATCAGTTACAGCTTACACTGTATGTGCTTGAGCATTGTCCTTGAAAATGATGGTCAGGTTGTGCAGACAGTGTCATCGCTTCTGTCTCTAAGCTGGTCGTAGGTTGTGTTCCAAAAATGAACAGCACAGGGACAGAAGTGATGACACTTTCTGCACAACCTGACCATCATTTTGCAGGACAATGCTCAAGCACATACAATGCAAGCTGTTACTGATTTGTTTGACTGATGGTGCAAGTGCTATACCACCTACTGCACTCTCCTGACTTAAGCCCTCGTGAGTTTAACTCGATTTCTAAACTGAAGGAAACACTTCACGGCATTCGCTTCAGAACTGCTACAGATTCGTCGAGCAATAGACCGCGCCGCTAGAACTGTCAACACAACTGGCACTGCTAAGAGTATCCTACAACTTCCACATTGCTGGCAACGGTCTATAGCCAATGCTGGTAACTACTTTGAAGGTCAGTAAAACTTTGAAACACTTTTCTATTTTGTACGAGGTATAAATAAATAGTTGCCACTATTAAAGTTCCAACCCTCGTATATAGAGAATAACAGAGGTCTTCTCAGATTTCCCTGGGGCACTCCAGTCTCTGATGAACCATCGCCATCGAGGACAACATACAGGGTCGTGTTACTTAAGAAGTCTTCGAGCCACTCACATGAAATAAAATGATCGTATGGAACTGCTGGCTGGGAGGCCTCATCCGGGGAAGTTCGGCCACCGAGTTTTGTTTCAGTCGGCGGCACATTGGGCGACTTGCTTGCCGGTGATGAGGATGAAATGATGATCAGGACAACACAACACCCTGTCCACGAGCGGGGAAAATCTCCAACCCGAACGGGAATCGAACCCGGCCCCGCTGCATGGGAGGCAAGCACGTTAGCACTCAGCTAAGCAGGCGGACTAGCCACTCACATATCTGTGACTCATCCCACACGCTCGTACCTTCGTTAAAAGCCTGCAGTGGGGCACCGTGTCAAACGCTTTCCGGAAATACAGAAATATGGTTCAAATGGCTCCGAGTACTATGGGACTTACTTCTGAGGTGATCAGTCACCTAGAACTGAGAACTACTTAAACCTAACTAACCTAAGGACATCACTCACAACCATGCCCGAGGCAGGATTCGAACCTGCGACCGTAGCGGTCGCGCGGTTCCAGGCTGTAGCGTCTAAAACCGCTCGGCCACCCCGGCCGGCACAGAAATATGGAATCTGCCTTTTGCCCTTTGCCCATTGTTCGCAGCATATCATGTGAGAAAGTAGCAAGCTGAGTTTCGCATGAGCGATGATGCTTTAGAAAGCCATGCGTTCAGCAGAAAGAAAACTGTGACATAAAATCAAAGGAAGCGCGACAAGTGTGGTGTCACCGCCAGACACCACACTTGCTAGGTGGTAGCTTAAATCGGCCGCGGTCCATTCAGTACATGTCGGACCCGCGTGTCGCCACTGTGTGATCGCAGACCGAGCGCCACCACAAGGCAGGTCTCGAGATACGGACGAGCACTCGCCCCAGTTGTACGGACGACATTGCTAGCGACTATACGGACGAAGCCTTTCCTCTCATTTGCCGAGAGACAGTTAGAGTAGCCTTCAGCTGAGTCCATAGCTACGACCTAGCAAGGCGCCATTAGCCTTACATAGTTTGATAGTTATCGTATGAAATGTCTCAACAAGAAGAACGATGTATACAACAATGATTAAAAGTTAAGTATAAAGCAGCTACGTACTTTTCTTGCTACCATTCAATAGTTATCCTGTTCCAGACTTCACGCCAGTCGGCGTGTGTGTACGCGTGCCTTTCTTTCGGCTACCCGTCACTGTGGACTGGCTGCATAGTCAGTCCACATCAACAAGGATATTTGTTAGCTCGTAAGACATGTTACAAGAGACTGTGTCTATTTCACAACCGAACGTAGCGGGGGACGGACACAGCACCTAACAACCTGTTAAGTGAATACAGCAGAGTAAGGAGGGTACCCGTGGTCTAGGGTTAGCGTCTTTGATTCATAATCAAAACGTCTTTGGTCCCGGGTTCGATCCCCGCCACTGACTAAATTTTGATAAATAATCAGCATTGGCGGCCGAAGACTTCCGGCATAAGAAGTCAGCCTCATTCTGCCAACGGCCTTGTCAAAGAGGGCGGAGGATCGGATAGAGGTTCAGGGCACTCTCTTGTCCTAGGGGTGGGAAATTGCCCCTAAAGGCGGAAGAATCAGCAATGATCAACGACATGAGGATGCAGAAGGCAATGGAAACCACTGCATTAAAGACACGTAACGTGTATCCACAGGACATGTGGCCTGTAATTGAAGAAGTGTCATGATGATCTCTCCATTGGCAAAAGATTCCGGAATAGCCCCCATTCGGATCTCCGGGATGGGACTGCCATGGGGGAGGTTACCATGAGAAAAAGATTGAATAATAAACGAAGGGATAACGTTCTACGAGTCGGGGCGTGGAATGTCAGAAGCTTGAACGTGGTAGGGAAACTAGAAAATCTGAAAAGGGAAATGCAAAGGCTCAATCTAGATATAGTAGGGGTCAGTGAAGTGAAGTGGAAGGAATACAAGGATTTCTGGTCAAATGAGTATCGACTAATATCAACAGCAGCAGAAAATGGTATAACAGGTGTAGGATTCGTTATGAATGGAGAGGCAGGGCAGAGGGTGTGTAACTGTGAACAGTTCAGTGACCGGGTTGTTCTAATCAGACTCGACAGCAGACCAACACCGACAACGATAGTTGAGGTATACATGCCGACGTCGCAAGCTGAAGATGAACAGATAGAGAACGTGTATGAGGATAACGTGTATGAGGATATTGAAAGGGTAATGCAGTATGTAAAGGGGGACGAAAATCTAATAGTCATGGGCGACTGGAATGCAGTTGTAGGGGGAGGAGTAGAAGAAAAGGTTACAGGAGAATATGGGCTTGGGACAAGGAATGAAAGAGGAGAAAGACTAATTGAGTTCTGTAACAAGTTTCAGTCAGTAATAGCGAATACCCTGTTCAAGAATCACAAGAGGAGGAGGTATACTTGGAAAAGGCCGGGAGATACGGAAAGATTTCAATTAGATTGCATCATGGTCAGACAGAGATTCCGAAATCAGATACTGGATTGTAAGGCGTACCCAGGAGCAGATATAGACTCAGATCACAATATAGTAGTGATGAAGAGTAGGCTGAAGTTCAAGACATTAGTCAGGAAGAATCAATACGCAAAGAAGTGGGATACGGAAGTACTAAGGAATGACGAGATACGTTTGAATTCTCTAACGCTATAGATACAGCAATAAGGAATAGCGCAGTAGGCAGTACAGTTGAAGAGGAATGGACATCTCTAAAAAGGGCCATCACAGAAGTTGGGAAGGAAAACATAGGTACAAAGAAGGTAGCTGCGAAGAAACCATGGGTAACAGAAGAAATACTTCAGTTGATTGATGAAAGGAGGAAGTACAAACATGTTCCGGGAAAATCAGGAATACAGAAATACAAGTCGATGAGGAATGAAATAAATAGGAAGTGCAGGGAAGCTAAGACAAAATGGCTGCAGGAAAAATGTGAAGACATCGGAAAAGATATGATTGTCGGAAGGACAGACTCAGCGTACAGGAAAGTCAAAACAACCTTTGGTGACATTAAAAGCAACGGTGGTAACATTAAGAGTGCAACGGGAATTCCACTGTTACATGCAGAGGAGAGAGCAGATAGGTGGAAAGAATACATTGAAAGCCTCTATGAGGGTGAAGATTTGTCTGATGTGATAGAAGAAGAAACAGGAGTCGATTTAGAAGAGATAGGGGATCCAGTATTAGAATCGGAATTTAAAAGAGCTTTGGAGGACTTACGGTCAAATAAGGCAGAAGGGATAGATAACATTCCATCAGAATTTCTAAAATCATTGGGGGAAGTGGCAACAAAATGACTATTCACGTTGGTGTTTAGAATATATGAGTCTGGCGACATACCATCTGACTTTCGGAAAAGCATCATCCACACAATTCCGAAGACGGCAAGGGCTGACAAGTGCGAGAATTATCGCACAATCAGCTTAACAGCTCATGCATCGAAGCCGCTTACAAGAATAATATACAGAAGAATGGAAAAGAAAATTGAGAATGCGCTAGGTGACGATCAGTTTGGCTTTAGGAAAAGTAAAGGGACGAGAGAGGCAGTTCTGACGTTACGGCTAATAATGAAAGCAAGGCTAAAGAAAAATCAAGACACTTTCATAGGATTTGTCGACCTGGAAAAAGCGTTCAACAATATAAAATGGTGCAAGCTGTTCGAGATTCTGAAAAAAGTAGGGGTAAGCTATAAGGAGAAACGGGTCATATACAATATGTACAACAACCAAGAGGGAATAATAAGAGTGGACGATCAAGAACGAAGTGCTCGTATTAAGAAGGGTGTAAGACAAGGCTGTAGCCTTTCGCCCCTACTCTTCAATCTGTACATCGAGGAAGCAATGATGGAAATAAAAGAAAGGTTCAGGAGTAGAATTAAAATACAAGGTGAAAGGATATCAATGATACGATTCGCTGATGACATTGCTATCCTGAGTGAAAGTGAAGAAGAATTAAATGATCTGCCGAACAGAATGAACAGTCTAATGAGTACACAGTATGGTTTGAGAGTAAATCGGAGAAAGACGAAGGTAATGAGAAGTAGTAGAAATGAGAACAGCGAGAAACTTAACATCAGGATTGATGGTCACGAAGTCAATGAAGTTAAGGAATTCTGCCACCTAGGCAGTAAAATAACCAATGACGGACGGAGCAAGGAGGACATCAAAAGCAGACTCGCTATGGCAAAAAAGGCATTTCTGGCCAAGAGAAGTCTACTAATATCAAATACCAGCCTTAATTTGAGGAAGAAATTTCTGAGGATGTACGTCTGGAGTACAGCATTGTATGGTAGTGAAACATGGACTGTGGGAAA
The DNA here is from genome assembly GCF_021461385.2 of Schistocerca piceifrons. NCBI lineage: Eukaryota > Metazoa > Arthropoda > Insecta > Orthoptera > Acrididae > Schistocerca > Schistocerca piceifrons. The sequence goes on along the minus strand of NC_060142.1, from coordinate 162,131,316 downwards.
ACCGGAACAGAAGAGAATCGAATCGAAGCATTTGGGATGTGGTGCTATAGACGAATGTTGAAAATTAGGTGGACTGATAAGGTAAGGAATGAGGAGGTTCTACGCAGAATCGGAGAGGAAAGAAATATGTGGAAAACACTGATCAGGAGAAGGGACAGGATGATAGGACATCTGCTAAGACATGAGGGAATGACTTCCATGGTACTAGAGGGAGCTGTAGAGGGCAAAAACTGTAGAGGAAGACAGAGATTGGAATACGTCAAGCAAATAACTGAGGACGTAGGTTGCAAGTGCTACTCTGAGATGAAGAGGTTAGCACAGGAAAGGAATTCGTGGCGGGCCGCATCAAACCAGTCAGTAGACTGATGACAAAAAAAAAAAAAACAAAAAAAAAAAAAAATTATAAACCGAGATTTGCGTCATGGTGATGATGATGTTTGGTTTGTGGGGCGCTCAACTACGTGATCTTCAGTGCCCGTACAATGTCCCAATCTTTTCACGCTCCAGTGTTTCACTCAGACCAATCTAGCCACTATCACGAATGATGATGACGATGATATTGATGAAATGATGAGGTGATGAGGAAAACACAAACACCCAGTCCCGGGGCAGAGAAAATCCCCAACTGGCCGGGAATTGAACCCGGGATCCCGTGATCCAGAGGCAGCAACGCTAGCCACTAGAACGCGAGCTGCTGACTGCTTTGCGTCGTAGCCTAACGCTAGCTCCCTGTAAATACTCCAGCTGTCATCATTGGGATCAATGGCATTCACAATAACAGCACTCGATTCCATGATCACGATACTGTAGTGAATGTGTCCTAGATGTTTCAGCACAGTCTACGAATTAGCCGAAGATGTACTCCAGACGACGGTCGTCACCTGATGAATTTCATGCCGCTCGATTCTTACCATCTACTGACGGAGAAACTATTTGTCTTCTGACAGCACCACATCACAGAGTGCTACCAGTACCGGACTTCAATGCTGCAGCCAACAACACGTCCTCTTGGGGTCCACGTCCCTGTTCAATACTCAGGCGCCGCTGGGTGCTGATACCTACCAGGAGTAGAGATGAGATCAACCGACCACACGACTACCGACACCAGGTACATTGCGGATGGGTCATCACGGGTTGTCATTTGGGGTAGGACCGAGTACACTCCAGCAGCCAGCCCGAAACAGGCGCGCCTGCTTGCTGGCAGTCCGCCGCCGCTCTAGGGTCGCTGACACCTCCTGGGCGCGCAAACGCCGAGCTGACTCGACGGACGTGAGACAGAGTTCAATACGCAGCTGAAGGAGCAACAACCGAGGCTGGTGCGGACGAGCGACGACTTGTGAACGTTGAGAATAAATGATTGAAGTCTAATAATGTTTCAATAGCGTCGTTGACTCTTACCAGATTCTGCCGGCCGTGGTGGCCGAGAGGTTCTAGGCGCTTCAGTTTGGAACCACGCGACTGCTACGGTCGCAGGTTCGAATCCTGTCTCGAGCATGGATGTGTGTGATGTCCTTAGGTTGGTTAGGTGTAAGTAGTTCTAAGTTCTAGGGGACTGATGACCTCAGATGTTAAGTCCCATAGTGCTAGGAGCCATTTTTTCTTAACAGATTCTCAATAGCTATGCTGACTTCATGTAGAGGTGTCACCGCTCGGCCCTCTTTAGTTCTCTGCTTTACATGATACCGCAAAAATATCCGCCTGCTTAGCAGAGTGGTTACGTGCTTGCCTCCCATGAAGCGGGCCCGGGAATCGATTACCGGCAGGGTTGGAGATTTTCTCCGCTCGTGAACTGGGTGTTGTGTTGTCCTCATCATCATTTCATTCTCATCACCGGCACGAAAGTCGCCCAATGTGCCGCCGACTGAAATAAGACTCGCACTCGACGGCCGAACTTCCCCGGTATGGGCCCCCCTACCGGCAATGCCACACGATCATCTCATTTTTTACTGTAAAAATCAGATTGGGAGTGCGTCACTTCCTTCCCCTGGATACAGCAAAAATGAAATTGTTAGTCCGTCACTTTCTTCTCCCAGATACCTTTACGCGTCAATTATTAAAGAAAGAAAGGGGCTGACGTCGTCGTTGATGTTTAATCCCTTTCAAAGTGTTCAAACAGGGAACTGGCCCTGCCCCTAACCAATAGACTTTATGCAACCCACAGTGCCTTCGAAAATCATACGGAAAATATTTGTAGTCTCACTTGCTATATGCAGCCCGTTAGTCATGCAAAAAAATTGAACAGGATGTTTTTAAGAAATTTGATATAGTTAAGTTTTTTACTGGGATATGCTTTCGCTGGCGGTCACGGTTTCAAGAAAAACGCGTTTAAAGTTCTCTCTTGTACGTTTTTCTTGAATAATTCGAAAACTTCGGCCTCTAGCGAAGACATATCACAGCAAAAAATTTAACTGCATTACATTTTCTAAAAAGAAATCCTGTACATTTTTTTGTAGAAGTCGTAGGTTGCTAATAGCGAGTGAGAGAATATGAAAAACTTGCACATCTTGTAATTTGAAGGCATTGCGGATTGCATAAAACCAGTCGCTAGGGGCAGTTGAATCACGCTGTATTGGTTGACTTCTGGAAACGTACACTCTAAAAATTTTAACATGTGCTGGTCTTCTTTGGTTCGTCTCTATTTCCTCTATTCATCCTATCTGGTAAGGTTCGACACTGACGATAAATACTCAGTATCGGTCGAACGAGGGTTTTCTAAGCTAACTCCTTCTTGGATGAAATGTTCCATTCCTTCAGAGCATACGTGGGGTAGCACGAGATCACACTCGCAGCCCTGCAACCAGGATCCACGCACTCTTGGCAATGTGCGACATGCGAAACAAACTACGCGACATACTGCTCCACAGATTTAATAGGAAACATTTGTTGGTGGACCCAATTAATTCTCTGCACTGCTACACATGTAAAATCAATCTAAATAAGGTATGAATGCTTAATCACGGAGCGATATGAATTAACCCCCTGCCGCCCACAAGGCGTACTGGAAGGACGTTAACAAAAAGGTTGAGTGGAATAGCACCCAATGAAATACATATATATTTTTATGCGTAATTCTATATATCATAACTTATAGTAGCAAATCGAAAAGAAATAATAAAAAAAAACAATATTTTATTGAAATGCTCAAAAATCGTCAATCTTATATGTATAATTTTACTAATGTCACTTCTTTCCTCTGGATACTGCAAAAATGAACTTGGTAGTCCGCCACTTTCTTCCCGCAAATACCTTTACGCGTCAATTATTAAAGAAAGACAGGGGCTGAGTCCTCGTTGATGTTTAATCCCTTTCAAAGTCTTCAAAAAGTCATTCATTCATTCGTGTTACCCGTGCCGCAACTTGTGTTTTACGGGTCAGCTACGCTGGCCCGAGGACACGCAGGCGGACAGATGTGCACTTGCGTGCCGACCTGTGACTTCTGAGGTACGCGAGTGCGCCGAGAACTGGCGCCACTTCCTGGAAACTGCGCAGCGTGTGCCAGACACAAAGCGGGAACGCGGCTGCATGCTGATGGCGCCGTGCCACTGACCTGGCGGCCTGCGACGCGGGACACAGGACGCACGACGCCGCGCCCTCCGGCTGCAGGCGGCGCAAAACACTCGCCGCGGCCAACAATCGCCGTGCAGCTAAGGGCAGCGGCCAGTGCCGTCTGCTATATTAGGTGGCGCGGCGCTAGCCACATTCCGCTGTAAGCCCGCGCATAACGCCTCAAAGGCGGCGCTGTGCATTCAGCTCCGTGGCTCGTACGCGAGGCAGAATGCAACTGTTGTCTCACTTCTTTTTACTCTGTAGTGATACAGTCGTGTCGAAATACTCCGAGGTGGCTGCCGGAAAAGGCAGTACACTGAATGAGACTTTCACTCTGCAGCGGAGTGTGCGCTGATAATGAAACTTCCTGGCAGATTAAAACTGTGTGCCGGACCGAGACTCGAACTCGGGACCTTTGCCTTCCGCGGGCAAGTCTCTACCAACTGAGCTACCCGAGCACGACTCACGCCCCGTCCTCACACCTTTACTTCTGCCAGTACCTCGTCTCCTACCTTCCAAACTTTACAGAAGCTCTCCAGCGAACCTTGCAGAACTAGCACTCCTGAAAGGCAAAGGTCCAGAGTTCGAGTCTTGGTCCGGCACACAGTTTTAATCTGCCAGCTAATTTCATATCAGCGCACACTCCGCTGCAGAGTGAAAATCTCATTCTGGACACATCACCCAGGCTATGGCTAAGCCATGTCTCCGCAATATCCTTTCTTTCAGGACTGCTAGTTCTGCAAGGTTCGCAGGAGAGCTTCTGTAAAGTTTGGAAGGTAGGAGACGAGGTACTGGCAGAAGTAAAGCTGTGAGGACGGGGCGTGAGTCGTGCTTGGGCAGCTCAGTTGGTAGAGCACTTGCCCGCAAAAGGCAAAGGTCCCGAGTTCGAGTCTCGGTCCGGCACACAATTTTAATCTGCCAGGAAGTTTCATATCAGCGCTCACTCCGCTGCAGAGTGAAAGTCTCATTCTGGAAACATCCCCCAGGCTGTGGCTAAGCCATGTCTCCGCAATATCCTTTCTTTCAGGAGTGCTAGTACTGCAGGGTTCGCAGGAGAGCTTAAGTTTGGAAGGTAGGAGAGGAGGTTCTGGCAGAAGTAAAGCTGTGAGGACGGGGCGTGAGTCGTGCTTGGGTAGCTCAGTTGGTAGAGCACTTGCCCGCGAAAGGCAAAGGTCCCGAGTTCGAGTCTCGGTCCGGCACACAGTTTTAATCTGCCAGGAAGTTTCAAGGTAGTACACTGTTTTATAGGTTTCCTATTGACTCAAGATTTATTGTTGCAACAGTGCATATAGACTACATTTACAGATCAAGCACAAGCGGTTCAGAGGTACCAGGTATCAAACCATGCTGAAACGCCCGTATTAGTAACAGGTGTAGCCCTCACAGGCAGCAATGCAGGCGCTGACTGTGGTATTCAGCCGATCGTACAGATGGCGAATACTGTCTTGGGATACGTTATGCTACGCCTGGTCGACGTGCTCACGTAGTTCTCTAAGAGTTGTTGGCTGACGAGTCGTACGAGTCACTTCTCTTCCCGGCGTATTCCACATTTGCTCCATTGGAGACAAGTCTGGCAAGGGAAGTTGCTGCACGCCTTGCAGAGCACGTTGAATTTTAAGCGCGGTGTGTGGGCGAGCATTAGCCTGTCGAAACAAGACATCAAGTTCCTGTTGCAAGAACGGTGGAAGAACGGAACTAGTAACATTCTGCAAGTCCCGAGAGCTGGTTAGCGCCCCCTCCCAAAACATCAGTGGTGAACGAGACTTGTAGCTCATTGCACCCCAGACCATAAGGCTTGCGGTGCGACCAATGTGTCTTGGACGAATGTAGTCTACGAGATAGAGCTCAGGAGGTCAGTACCGGACGCGGAGACGGCCACCACTTGCGTACAGGCAGAATCTGCTTCCATCGCTGAAGACAACGACGCACCATTCCATCGGAAGATGGAAGTGATCCTCTGACGGCTGTTGTGCACGTCGACGCTGTGCAGTGAGTGGAAGATGGGCTAGATGTACGTATCGTATTGTATGTTACCCGGAGGCCTAGAAACGACGCAGAGGCTCCGTCCCCGCCGCAGCCGCAGTAGTCTACAACCCCACGACGACTACCACAGTCCACTTCACCCCTCCGTCACCCCACACCGAACCACTCTTTCAGGGTTATTGTGCGGTTCGGCCCCCGGTGGACACCCCCCTTCCCCCCCCCCCCCCCCTTCCAGGGAACGTCTCACACCAGACGAATGTAACCCCTATGTTTGCGTGGTAGAGTAATGGTGCTGTACTCATACGTGGAGAAGTTGTTTGTGCAGCAATCGCCGACATAGTGTAGCTGAGGGGGAACCAGCCGCATTCGCCGAGGCAGATGGAAAACCGCCTAAAAACCATCCACAGACTGGCCGGCTCACCGGCCCTCGACACAAGTCCGCCGGGCGAATTCGTGCCGGGGACCAGGCGCTTCTTCCCAAGCCGGAAAGCCGTGCGTTAGACCGCACGGCTAACCGAGCGGGTAGTCGTGGCCTTAGACCCATGCTAACAACCGGTTCGCAACAGATGTAGGATCTGCCACTGCTGCCCTTACAATATCACGAACCTGGCAGGCGTCTGTGCTGCGTGGACGTTCAGTACACCGTCTACGGGTACGAGAACTTCATGTGAATGCTGATACCAGCATCGTTACACCAGTGACGCAGCACGTTCAATTGTGTGACAATTTTCCGAAAGGATCATCCCGCCACTCGGAGGACCACAGTTTGACCCCTTTCAGTCACGTTCAGTTCATTGCAGGAAGCACGAGTATGTCTCCGTGGGATGGTTGCCTGCTTGCTTCACACGTTTGCACCACATTGAGCCTACTGGCTGTTAGCATTCCCTATTGAAGGGCAGAAACGAATGGCGCCCCGTTAGCTATGCACTGCGCTATCTGTTGGCGGACGACGTTGAAACTATTATCAGCACATCTACTATCCCACAGGCAACGGCCTTGCCGCAGTGGATACACCGTTTCCTGTGAGATCACCGAAGTTAAGCGCTGTCGGGCGTAGTCGGCACTTGGATGGGTGACCATCCAGGCCACCATGCGCTGTCGCCATTTTTCGGGGTGCACTCAGCCTCGTGATGCCAGTTGAGGAGCTACTCGACCGAATAGTAGCGGCTTCGGTCAAGAATACCATCATAACGAACGGGAGAGCGGTGTGCTGACCCCACACCCCTCCTACCCGCATCCTCCACTGAGGATAACACGGCGGTCGGATGGTCCCGGTAGGCCACTCGTGGCCTGAAGACGGAGTGCTTTTTACTATCCCACAGATCAGAACTGAACGTATACTAATTTGTTTCCGCCATTATGTGGTGTTGAATGAGGGAGAGCCACCATACTTATTTCTGCATGCCACGGCGTGACACAGATTAAGAAAATGGCTTCATGGCTTTCTTTTTGTTTTGATCACTGTCCAATCACTTACGCACTCTAATAGCCTCGGAGGTTTTCGCGGGGGATCCATCAGTGAAACTTCCGCGTTTTTGAAGTCGACAAGGTGACTCATGGTGTGGCTTGAATACCGAGAAAACATTGTGGCTTGTGGTAGTACCGCCTGCCGAAGTCCGCCTGGGATTGTTTAATAGCCGGCCGCTGTGGCCGAGCGGCTCTAGGCGCTTCAGTCTGGAACCGCGCTGCTGCTACGGTCGCAGGTTCGAATCCTGCCTCGGGCAAGGATGTGTCCTTAGGTTAGTTAGGTTGAAGTAGTTCTTAGTTCTAAGGGACTGATGACCTCAGATGTTAAGTCCCATAGTGCTTGGAGCCATTTTTGATTGTTTAATAACTCACGGCACCGACTGCGCCTGTACGGCTGCCTGAAATAATTGAGTGAAATAGGTCGCTAGATTAATGGTAGTCTGCGAGTACTCCGAAAGAGAAATCGTGCCCATTAATCAGAACGGAAATGCTCTGGATGACAGGGCGTCAGTTCGATCGTACTTGCAGGGTTGGACAACTACGGGGTGGGCAAAATAAAAGTGGCCCACAGACGCGGATCGGCCCTTATTAGTGAACAGGAGAGCCACCCATCACAGCAAATGCTAAAAACCGCAATTTCGATGCGCCAATCGTTTGCTGTCAAATGTCAGCGCATGCACGTTCCCGGATTCTGGTGTGCTCAGTGTCATTGCGTTTGAGTAAGTGAGAGCAGCAGATGCGTTTAGCGAACAGTTGACTGCAACGGAAAATGGTACTAACGATAAAACAGCGTATGTTCATTATCGAGTTTTACGCAAAGCAGAATTCGTAGAAAACGTGTACGTAACTGTTTGCACAAGAGTTTCAGGCTGAAATGTTTCGCCAAAACTCCCGATAAACTCTGCAAAAAAAACCGCAACTATCAGAAAAAAATACTCACGTTCAAGCGAAGCGAAGTTTTTATATCCTGCTCTTTCTTATGGAACTTCTGCTTCGCATCCACGTCAACCACTTCTATACACAAGAGGTTCACTTGTTGTAGAAAATGCATAACGGCATTCCTGGTGTAAACGGTGATCCGGAATGGTTAAATGAATCAGCAGTACACCGTAAGAGGGAAAATTACCTCGTTCATATGTTCCACTTAACAGAGAGGCGGGTCGCCTCTTTGTTAGGCTGTGATGTAGCGACGACGTTAACCTTAGGCAGTCTCGTGGAACGAGCCCGTTCTGACTTCAAATGCTGCGGCCAGCGGCTGTCAGCAGGTGTCTGTCACCTGAATGTTGTGCATTAGCATATAAAGAGGCCCTCCGCCCGCCAAGGCGTCGGCTTCTCAGCCGGCTGGCCGGGGACTGGGACGGGTTACCAGAAGAAAGCCTTTCCGAGAACTGCCATCGGTGCCAGCCTAGCGGAACTGCGTGCCCTCTACGACTACAAGGAGAAATACTCTTGGCAGGAGACTAGCAGGCTTTGCCCCTGAGGTCAAACATGCTCTTACTCTTCGATGTAATACTCTTTCACGGCACTGCACTTTGACCTTCGTTATCCCCCGTGAGTAGATACCATTTGCAAAGAGCGAAGTAAAACTTTCGCAGATGATACAGCCTCTTCATTGGGCCGAAAATGTTTCCCAACGCTGGATATCTTTACAGGGGGTGTAATGGGAAAGTGCAGATGTTCCTATTGGTGACTGAGGACGATGCACCGAATAACATTACATCAGTACTTATGTCATTTGCAGCCTAATAATTATAACCATTAGAATTTGTATGTTTTTATGTTGGGTAGCACACACGAGAAGTGCAAGCCAATAATGTGTATTTTCCCTTGGGCAGAAGGTCAGGTGTAAATATATCTGCCCTTATACCCGTTACACATATAGTGTAATAAGTAAAACTCGGTAGATGTTACACAACATGGATGTTCTAACAATTTTAAATCACGATCCTAGATTTTATCTCATTGCTGAAGTACCATTGTTGTTAATTGAATTATCTTAATTAAATATATTATATGTATATATTAAATCCCCACCACTTCTCACATATTTTTCCTCCAGTGTTCGTGAAACCTCGGGTGCTGTTTGATAGTAATTTTACCCATTGTAAAGTAGTTACTAAGAAGTATCTCTTATGCGTTCCAAATAGACGCCCTCACCACTCTGGCAGAAGATATCGACTTCACTTCCAAACAGGAATGATGCACCCACGACTGATCCGCTGCGCTGTATCACACCGGCGCTCAATATCACTTCTCTTTAAAACGCCCCACATTGTACATAGAATATTTTATAAAGATTGGCCAGTTATTATTTTAGGCCTGTAGCAGTGTATACAGGGTGGTCCATTGATAGTGACTGGGCCAAATACCTCACGAAATAAGCATCAAACGAAAAAACTACAAAGAACGAAACTCGTCTAGCTTGAAGGGGGAAACCATATGGCGCTATGGTCGGCCCGCTAGATGGCACTTCCATAGGTCAAGCAGATATCAACTGCGTTTTTCTAAATAGGAACCCCCATTTTTTGTTACATACTCGTGTAGTACGTAAAGAAATATGAATGTTTAAGTTGGACCACTTTTTTCGCTTTGTGATGGATGGCACTGTAATAGTTACAAACGTATAAGTACGTGGTATCACGTAACATTCCGCAAGTGCGGACGGTATTTGCTTCGTGATACATGACTCATGTTAAAATGGACCGTTTACTAATTGCGGAAAAGGTCGATACCGTGTTGATGCATGGCTATTGTGATCAAAATGCCCAACGGGCGTGTGCTATGTATGCTGATCGGTATCCTGGACGACATCATCCAAGTATCCGGACCGTTCGCCAGATAGTTACGTTAAAAATGGTTCAAATGGCTCTGAGCTCTATGGAACTTAACTTTTGAGGTCCTCAGTCCCCTAGAACTTAGAACTACTTAAACCTAACTAACCTAAGGACATCACACATATCCATGCCCGAGGCAGGATTCGAACCTGCGACCGTAGCAGTAGGTCGGTTCCAGACTGTAGCGCCTAGAACCGCTCGGCCATTCCGGCCGGCTAGTTACGTTATTTAAGGAAACAGGAAGTGTTCAGCCACATGTGAAACGTCAACCACGACCTGCAACAAATGATGATGCCCAAGTAGGTGTTATAGTTGCTGTCGCGGCTGATCCGCACATCAGTAACAGACAAACTGCGCGAGAATCTGGAATCTCAGAAGCGTCGGTGTTGAGAATGCTACATCAACATCGATTGCACCCGTATCATATTTCTATGCACCAGGAATTGCATGGCGACGACTTTGAACCTCGGGTACAGTTCTGCCACTGGGCACAAGAGAAATTACGGGACGACCTTGGCGGGTTAATGTATGGTACGGCATTATGGGAGGAAGGATAATTGGCGCCCATTTTATCGATGACAATCTAAATGGTGCAATGTATGCTGATTACGCACGTAATGTTCTTCCGATGTTACTGCAAGATGTTTCACCGCATGACAGAATGGCGATGTACTTCCAACATGATGGATGTCCGGCACATACTTCGCGTGCGATGAATGTCGTTACATGTATTGCCAAATGCACTGAGGTTGACGGACATCATTTTGAGCATTTATTGCATTAATGTGGTATTTACAGGTAATCACGCTGTAATAACATGCGTTCTCAGAAATGATAAGTTCACAAAGGTACATGTATCAATTGGAACAAACGAAATAAAGTGTTCAAACGTACCTACGTTCTGTATTTTAATTTAAAAAACTTACCTGTTACCAACTGTTCGTCTAAAATTGTGAGCCTTACGTTTGTGGCTATTACAGCGCCGTATATCAGAAAGCGGAAAAAAGTGGTCCAACTAAACATTCATATTTCTTTACCTACTACACGAATATGTAATAAAAAAGGGGGGTTCCTATTTAAAAAAACGCAGTTGATATCCGTTTGACCTAAGGCAGCGCCATCTAGCGGGCCAACCATAGCGCCATCTGATTTCCCCCTTCAAGCTAGACAAGTTCTTTGTAGTTTTTTCGTTTGACGCTTATTTGGCCCGGTCACGATCAATGGACCACCCTGTATACGTCCCTGAAAAACAAAGTTGGACCAGTAAACCCCCTGTTCTTTAAAGACTCTTATTCCCATGTATAAAACAGCTTCAGTTGTCTGATTACTTTTGAGAAGAATTAATATGTTAAATATTTAAGCAAGTAAGCGAGAAAAAGTTTAAGAATGTCTGAAATTATGCTTAACGCTTGTTAAAGGCAAACCAGCTGCTGGTACAAGGTGCCATGTCCCTGGATAGCGTTTCAGTGATATACAGTAGAGTCTCGATACTTCGATTCTCTGAATCACGAACGTCCCATAAATCAGAGCCTCCTCCATTCTTTTCTGCCACCCTCTGAGAGCACAACGCCTGTCAGACAGCTCACTCCTCATAGTTGCGTCGGTCTCAATGGCCCTGCGCATATGCTTATCCTGGTTTTCAGTTGTTTACACAAACAAACCTTTTGGTGAAAGTGGTGGTTTTGGTTTGTTATTATCTGTACAGTACAGTGCTGTGTTTCGTTTCCTTTCTTGACTGCACTTATTTATACGCCTAAAAATGAGTGCTGTGACAAAAGAAACAAAATTTGTGTCTCTGGATGTCAAGTTAGAAGCACTGAAACAACTTGAGAAAGGAGAAACAATAAAAAAAACTTGCTCTCAAATACGAACGTTACTTTCGGTGAATGGCGGACAAACTGACTGAATTTGGAGCAGTTTTCTTGAAAGAAATACTACGAAGAATCCCTTAACTGAAAAACTGTAAAGAAGGTGGAGCTAAAAAAAACAGTGAGGCGTCTTGCATGTGGTTTATTCTTTTCAGCATTGTTTTATTTGTTTTTCGCACTTAAATTTCGTTAGTTAGAGCTTTCGATAGTTCTTGGTAGTTCCGGCTGTGTTTGCCTCACATTATTGAGACTCCATTGTCTACTTTATTGGATAGAAACTGAAAGTATTTTTTCGGGGCTATTACTGTCGTGACGAGATACTGAAAGCCAAACGTTTTGCTGACTTTGTACATCTACTATAGCTACATCTGCATTCCGCAAGGCACGTTGCGTAGTGTGATGGAGGGTACTTTGTGTACTACTGTCACTTCCTATTTTTGCCGTTCCAGTCACGAATGGTGCATGGAAGGACAGTTATTGGTAAGCTGTGGGAGCTCGAATCTCTGTAATTTCGCCTGCATGGTACTTCCGCAACATTACGTAGGAGGGAGCCATATATAGAGTGAACGGGTTGCCGATGGCCCTGCCCCACCGATAGACTTTATGCAACCCACAGTGCCTCGATATATGCAGCCCGTTAGTCATACGAAAAAAAAATGATCAGGATCTATTTAGAAAATTTAATACAGTTAAGTTTTTTACTGGGATATGTCTTCGAGTTATTCAAGGAAAACGCGTTTAAAGTTCTCTCTTGTACATTTTTCTTGAATATTTCGAAAACTTCGGCGCCTAGCGAAGACACAGCACAGCAAAAAATTTAACTTCATTAAATTTCCTAAAAATCCTGCAAATTTTTTCTGTAGAAGTCGTAGGTTGCCCATAGTGAGTGAGCGAATATGAAAAATTTCCACATTTTGGTATTTGAAGGCATTGCAGGGTGCATAAAACCTATCGGTAGGGGCAGCTGAATCACGCTGTGTTGGTTGACTGCTAAAAGTTTTAACAGGAAACCACTCCACGATGCAGGACGCCTCTCTTGTATCATCTGCCGCTGGAGTTGTATGGGCAGCTGCTTGATGCGTTTGTTGAACGAATCTGATGAAGCGTGCTGGTCTTCTTTGGTTCGTCTCTAATTCCTCTATTTATCCTATCTGGTAACGGTTCCACACTGAAGATAAATACTCAGTATCGGTCGAACGAGGGTTTTCTAAGCTAACTCCTTCTTGGATGAAATGTTCCATTCCTTCAGAGCATACGTGGGGTAGCACGAGATCACACTCGCAGCCTGCAACCAGGATCCACGCACTCTTGGCAATGTGCGACATGCGAAACAAACTACGCGACATACTGCTCCACAGATTTAATAGAAAACATTTGTTGGTGGACCCAATCAATTCTCTGCACTGCTACACATGTAAAATCAATCTAAATAAGGTATGAATGCTTGGTCTCGCAGCGATATGAATTAACCCCCAGCCCACAAGGTGTACTGGAAGGACATTAACTACAAGGTTGGGTGGAATAGCACTCAATGAAACGCGTACGTATTTTTAAGCGTAATTCTATATATCATAATTGATAGTAATAAATCCAAAAGAAATATTAAAAAAACAACATTTTATTGAAATGCCCAAAAATCGTCAGTCGTATGTGTTTAATTTTACGTATGTCATATCACAGACAGGTAGGTACGTTCATCACATCACTTGACTTGACAACTACAGTCCAGAAAGGTAGACCATTTATTATAAAATAATTCACATACAATAAAAATAAAGTAAGCATTATTATTACTTTGAGAGATGTCAAGACAGGTGGAACAAGCCACATTCTGTATTCACCAAACAAATATCTGTGGCATTTTGTACAGAAGAAATATCCTTTGTGATCATTATTACACTTATTTTCAATACAAACAACACATCGACGAGATGTTGTTAGTAGTTTCCCATGTTGTGGCCCACTTTTTTCTTCTCCAAGATAACTCCTTTTTTAGAAAGTTGAAGTTCCCTTGATAGAAGAGAATTACACTCTCTCTTCTCCACAAATGGTTCCGTCAAATAAAGGGGAAGTCTTCTCAGGAATGGGCCACGCTCCCTACCAGAGAAACCACGTGTATGGGGTTGATTCAGTCTCAAAAGTACAGATGCATTCACATCAACAACATCCATAACTCCATAAAAACCGGAGTGGCCAATCCTAATTTTACCTTCGGTGCTTTTATCGTGACATAATTGGTTGAAAACGTCAATTTCGCATTTCGTCATATTATAAAATTCAATTTATTCAAGTTGTTGCCAGTGCGCATCTCTTCCAGGTGAATCGCACACGAGTGATAAAATAACAACATTTTTGTATTTCCTTCGTGTAAAAGAAACGAGCATTTTATCAAGATCGTAGAGAAGACGAGATGACGTAGGAGAGGAGGTGCGTTGATCATTCCCGCGGTATTTGCGGTTTATTTTTACGTAACGTGCCAACTCATGTGAGTTTCATTTTAGGCAACTTGTCGTCCAATTCACACGATATGAACCTACTGTCTGTCGTGGTATTTCTGTTTGTGGTTTTTACAGATCCACAAAGCCGCATGGCATACCTCGTTGGCATGGAACGGTTTACTAGCTCTTTTTCTTTCGTTCCTTCCCAACATAAGGAATTGCTTCAAAAAAATAAAATAATTGGGCGTCACATAAGCTGATTATTTCAAGCCATATTTACCAGTTTTCTTTTTTTTTTTTTTTTTTTTTTTTTTTTTTTTTTTTTTTTGCATGAACATTTTGCAAGTACATCGTCCTCTGAAGCTAAGTAAAGTCAAGCTACAGTCAAGTATTTAGATGGCTTATAAAGCCTCTACACTGAGTGGTAAAAAGAGCCTAGAACTCTCGAAGGGCCTCAGATTTCTCATTGTGTTTCCTTTGATCTCGTGTGTTCTTGTCATTGTATCTAAGGGCACGGATAAGAAATTCAAATCGGCTTTTAGACATTGTAAATAGAAAAATCGGAGGTCCGTCAATTTTTGAAATATTTCCTCGGTGTCCAAACGGGAATTCTTCATGCATCCGCGTCTGTACAGTAACCCACAAAGCGCTTTGATCTCACGTTTACCGCAGGTTGTGGTACACCACTGGAACGAACTGAATTAATTCGATTTCCTGTATTTCACGAACATTTCTTCATATACAATCAACGAAAATAGTTTTTCTCACCCGTTGTGCCTTTAGCGATAACATGAGATGAGGGAAGGGTGTAATACTATATTTTTTGTAGGCGTTTTGGCATATTTAGACTTTAGAGGTGTATAGGTCAATATTCCCCCCCATGAACCATGGACCTTGCCGTTGGTGGGGAGGCTTGCGTGCCTCAGCGATACAGATAGCCGTACCGTAGGTGCAACCACAACGGAGGGGTATCTGTTGAGAGGCCAGACAAACGTGTGGTTCCTGGAGAGGGGCAGGAGGCTTTTCAGTAGTTGCAGGGGCAACAATCTGAATGATTGACTGACCTAGCCTTGTAACATTAACCAAAACGGCTTCGCTGTGCTGGTACTGCGAACGGCTGAAAGCAAGGGGAAACTACAGCCGTAATTTTTCCCGAGGGCATGCAGCTTTACTGTATGATTACATGATGATGGCGTCCTCTTGGGTAAAATATTCCGGAGGTAAAATAGTCCCCCATTCGGATCTCCGGGCGGGGACTACTCAAGAGGATGTCGTTATCAGGAGAAAGAAAACTGGCGTTCTACGGATCGGAGCGTGGAATGTCAGATCCCTTAATCGGGCAGGTAGGTTAGAAAATTTAAAAAGGGAAATGGATAGGTTGAAGTTAGACATAGTGGGAATTAGTGAAGTTCGGTGGCAGGAGGAACAAGACTTCTGGTCAGGTGACTACAGGGTTATAAACACAAAATCAAATAGGGGTAATGCAGGAGTAGGTTTAATAATGAATAGGAAAATAGGAATGCGGGTAAGCTACTACAAACAGCATAGTGAACGCATTATTGTGGCCAAGATAGATACGAAGCCCACGCCTACTACAGTAGTACAAGTTTATATGCCAACTAGCTCTGCAGATGACGAAGAAATTGAAGAAATGTATGATGAAATAAAAGAAATTATTCAGATTGTGAAGGGAGACGAAAATTTAATAGTCATGGGTGACTGGAATTCGAGTGTAGGAAAACGGAGAGAAGGAAACATAGTAGGCGAATATGGATTGGGGGACAGAAATGAAAGAGGAAGCCGCCTGGTCGAATTTTGCACAGAGCACAACATAATCATAACTAACACTTGGTTTAAGAATCATGAAAGAAGGTTGTATACATGGAAGAACCCTGGCGATACTAAAAGGTATCAGATAGATTATATAATGGTAAGACAGAGATTTAGGAACCAGGTTTTAAATTGTAAGACATTTCCAGGGGCAGATGTGGACTCTGACCACAATCTATTGGTTATGACCTGTAGATTAAAACTGAAGAAACTGCAAAAAGGTGGGAATTTAAGGAGATGGGACCTGGATAAACTAAAAGAACCAGAGGTTGTACAGAGATTCAGGGAGAGCATAAGGGAGCAACTGACAGGAATGGGGGAAATAAATACAGTAGAAGAAGAATGGGTAGCTTTGAGGGATGAAGTAGTGAAGGCAGCAGAGGATCAAGTAGGTAAAAAGACGAGGGCTAGTAGAAATCCTTGGGTAACAGAAGAAATATTGAATTTAATTGATGAATGGAGAAAATATAAAAATGCAGTAAGTGAAACAGGCAAAAAGGAATACAAGCGTCTCAAAAATGAGATCGACAGGAAGTGCAAAATGGCTAAGCAGGGATGGCTAGAGGACAAATGTAAGGATGTAGAGGCCTATCTCACTAGGGGTAAGATAGATACCGCCTACAGGAAAATTAAAGAGACCTTTGGAGATAAGAGAACGACTTGTATGAATATCAAGAGCTCAGATGGAAACCCAGTTCTAAGCAAAGAAGGGAAAGCAGAAAGGTGGAAGGAGTATATAGAGGGTCTATACAAGGGCGATGTACTTCAGGAATATATTATGGAAATGGAAGAGGATGTAGATGAAGATGAAATGGGAGATATGATACTGCGTGAAGAGTTTGACAGAGCACTGAAAGACCTGAGTCGAAACAAGGCTCCCGGAGTAGACAATATTCCATTGGAACTACTGACGGCCGTGGGAGAGCCAGTCCTGACAAAACTCTACCATCTGGTGAGCAAGATGTATGAAACAGGCGAAATACCCTCAGACTTCAAGAAGAATATAATAATTCCAATCCCAAAGAAAGCAGGTGTTGACAGATGTGAAAATTACCGAACTATCAGCTTAATAAGTCACAGCTGCAAAATACTAACACGAATTCTTTACAGACGAATGGAAAAACTAGTAGAAGCCAACCTCGGGGAAGATCAGTTTGGATTCCGTAGAAACACTGGAACACGTGAGGCAATACTGACCTTACGACTTATCTTAGAAGAAAGATTAAGGAAAGGCAAACCTACGTTTCTAGCATTTGTAGACTTAGAGAAAGCTTTTGACAATGTTGACTGGAATACTCTCTTTCAAATTCTAAAGGTGGCAGGAGTAAAATACAGGGAGCGAAAGGCTATTTACAATTTGTACAGAAACCAGATGGCAGTTATAAGAGTCGAGGGACATGAAAGGGAAGCAGTGGTTGGGAAGGGAGTAAGACAGGGTTGTAGCCTCTCCCCGATGTTATTCAATCTGTATATTGAGCAAGCAGTAAAGGAAACAAAAGAAAAATTCGGAGTAGGTATTAAAATTCATGGAGAAGAAATAAAATCTTTGAGGTTCGCCGATGACATTGTAATTCTGTCAGAGACAGCAAAGGACTTGGAAGAGCAGTTGAATGGAATGGACAGTGTCTTGAAAGGAGGATATAAGATGAACATCAACAAAAGCAAAACAAGGATAATGGAATGTAGTCTAATTAAGTCGGGTGATGCTGAGGGAATTAGATTAGGAAATGAGGCACTTAAAGTAGTAAAGGAGTTTTGCTATTTGGGGAGCAAAATAACTGATGATGGTCGAAGTAGAGAGGATATAAAATGTAGGCTGGCAATGGCAAGGAAAGCGTTTCTGAAGAAGAGAAATTTGTTAACATCCAGTATAGATTTAAGTGTCAGGAAGTCATTTCTGAAAGTATTCGTATGGAGTGTAGCCATGTATGGAAGTGAAACATGGACGATAAATAGTTTGGACAAGAAGAGAATAGAAGCTTTCGAAATGTGGTGCTACAGAAGAATGCTGAAGATTAGATGGGTAGATCACATAACTAATGAGGAAGTATTGAATAGGATTGGGGCGAAGTTTGTGGCACAACTTGACCAGAAGAAGGGATCGGTTGGTAGGACATGTTCTGAGGCATCAAGGGATCACCAATTTAGTATTGGAGGGCAGCGTGGAGGGTAAAAATCGTAGAGGGAGACCAAGAGATGAATACACTAAGCAGATTCAGAAGGATGTAGGTTGCAGTAGGTACTGGGAGATGAAAAAGCTTGCACAGGATAGAGTAGCATGGAGAGCTGCATCAAACCAGTCTCAGAACTGAAGACCACAACAACAACAGGTCAATATTGTTTCTAAATATTTCCCTAGCGTAAAAGTCTAGCTTCTTCTTCGTTGCCGCGGTGGCCGTGCGGTTCTAGGCGCTGCAGTCCGGAAACGCGGGACTGCTACGGTCGCAGGTTCGAATCCTGCCTCGGGCATGGATGTGTGTGATGTCCTTAGATTAGTTAGGTTTAAGTAGTTCTAAGTTGTAGGGGACTGATGACCTAAGATGTTAAGTCCCATAGTGCTCAGAGCCATTTGAACCATCTTCTTCGTTGCCTTACAGTAGCTATCCCTCTCCTTGGAGGAATCCCTTCTCAGGTATGAATTCATCGTCGATGGCTTCTTCATTAACTAATACATCATCCGATGCCTCTGAGCAATATTCATCAAAATTGTCTTCATGCTCATCATCAGAATCCACCGCTGTTTTCCTTTGCAGCTCCTCTAAAACCTCTTCTTGAGTGGTGAACACGGTTTTGTGGGCCATTGTGGTATACTTTAAAATAGAACATAAAATTAACATATTAATGAGGTTGGGTGGAAACTACCCAAGCTACTGTCATGTGCATAACAAGGATGGGCGGAATTACACCTCAGCCGTAGAGCAGGTTGTACATACCATGGAGAAGGCGACCCCTCCAATATTGTGAGCATGATGGACTAGAAGGATACACTAGCAGAAGATAAGATCTGAGATGCACCGCACATGCACCTATGGCAAACAAGGTGTGTGTGTGTGTGTGTGTGTGTGTGTGTGTGTGTGTGTGTGTGTGTGTGTGTGTGTATGGTTTTCACCCCACCTTGTGGGCAGAGGGCTGATAAAATCTTCTCGGGTTTCCAGCCACTTCAGGTGGTTAAAATCCTACGAGCTTTTGACCGAGCTCTCCTCGGCCATTATCAAGTGATAAATGACCACCGAAACGCCGTGGCCTCGCCAGTACACAGCCACACTGCAGGCTGTGACGTCACTTGTTCTCTCTTCCTCGCCAACTGTGATAATGTTTTCGTCCCATGTCCATCGCCCACTCTTCAACCTCGAGATGGCCTGGTACCGAGTTGTACTGAGCTGCAAACCGCCGTCCTTATTGGTGGTGTTTTCAGTTTTTTTTTCTATAGCTTTTTTTTATAATTCTATTCCACAATCTCGTCATAATGACAGATTTTTTGTCGACTATAATTCGGTGTCGATTTTTTAAACTGTGTTTTGTTATGGCTGATTTCTCAAGGCAGCATGGGAGTAAGCACTTCTTGGTTCCGTCTGACGTTGTTCCACAAAGCGTACTGTTTGGCCAATGTAGTAGCAGCCACAAAATATCTTGTAGACCCTACATTCCACATAATCTTTTTGTCACAATACCCAACCTTAAATAATAGAAAGCATGAAACTGATGCAGTAAACCCCTTTAAATGGTCAGAACTGATTATTTTTTAAGGAAATTAAGTATTGTAGATAGATGGCATTACAGCTGAATACGGGTTCTTTAAAATTCGTTTCCTGTTTTTCTACTTTTAAAAGATTTAGTGGTGCAATTTTTGCAGGCTACTTTTGGTGGTATCCGATAGTTTTTACTCAGTCAACGTAGTTTTTTTCTATTTTGGAATTTTAATTTTCAGTGTGAACTAGCAATGTTGGCATATATATAAAGATGTTGTGGGTAACTGGTTAGATACCCTGTGTTTAATCATCAGGAGGATCTAACTTCAGATCATTAATTTCAAAACGTACTAATCACCTATCTATGCTACATACATATCAAAATAATACAACATTGAGATACGCTAGGTTCGTGAAAATCTGCCAAATTTAGTTCTGAGCACAGTACGCTCTCAAACTCACTGAATCATTTATATCAAATATGACAATTTTGGAATCTTGCCCCCTCTTGGATAAATTCCTGTGAATGCTCGTGATGTGAACTCACTTTCGGATTCTCTCAGTTTTGTGTGCTGCGAGAAATTACTCGCCTGACTCGTGAAATACACTGCGAATTCATCACCTTCCCCCGACACCGCACTCGTGGGCTGCTGATCGCCTCCTCTGTTTCGCGATCTCTCAAAATGCTCCACGAAAATATTTAACGTTTATTCCTTCGAGCCCATTAGAGCAAGGGCAGAACACAGACATTTCCATTGCCCTTTCCTTGCTTCCATTTATAGCGCTTCTGCAGTGTGCTGCTTACTGCCATGAGTTTCATAAGTTTCATTGCAACGGGTGTTGCCAAACAAGATGCTCTTTAAATTCGCTCTTTAAATAATTATAGTCGGCTCCTACGACTGTCCTTAGTAAGAGGATCCGGGAAAGACCCGTCCATTATCAGCAAGACGAACTGAAACCCCTTTCCCCTTGCAACGGAACCTGTCCCAGACGTCACGATAGGCAACGCCATTAACACGCGGCCAGCAAATGATATATTACAAGCTGCATCGTGGGTGGACTACATGTCTCGAAGATTCTTCCAAAAATCTCTGTCTGCCATCTGCCTTTCCTACGATTAGTTTTGTGGTGACCACGCGAATCTACTTCCGTCCATTCGCAACTGTCGCTTCTATGGATTGCTCTGGGATAAGACTCATTGGATTAGAAAACATATTAGTTCACTTCATTACTTAAACGAATAAAAGATTTTCTTAGTTTTTGACAAACGTCTTTGCCACAAGATTGCTGTACAATTTACAGTTGTCATTGACTAGCAAAGCATCTCTTGATGCACTTATTAACAAACGTATTCTTGCACTACAAAAAGTAACATTTACGACAGTACATATTGTCAGAAACTTTAACAACTCGTTGGTCTTACACAATATGAGGTAACGAACTGGTGCAGATTGCTTCTGTGCTCTATATCAGGGCCGGCCACTCTCTGCACAGTGTGCAGAAGTGCGGAAGTGCTGCACATGTGCGCACGTGTGCGACAGCGACATCTGTTATTAGACATGTGTCCTAAATGAACGGCGGCGGCTCCACTTCCCTGTCGTACAAGCAAGAGCGCAACATATCCAGTCTCGTTTACCCCTGGTGACCGTAACCTTAACAGAGTACTGAGAAGTGGCAAGTACTGTGAAAAAGCAAAGGACGGGAGCTCTATGTTCTCAGTCGTTTAAAAATGACTGGGAACTGCAATTCTTTTTTGTAGCCGTTGGTGATAATTGTTTGCTGTGCCGCTGAATAATAGGCGTCCAGCGTAAGTTTTCAATTGAAAGACATTACAATACATATCACAAAGACGAGTGTAGTGTACTCAACAGTGAAGAACGGCAAGCAAAATTAAATGTTCTTAAGAAAATGGATGAGACACATCAACTCGATTTTACTGTACGTCAAAGTAACTGATACTTCTTGAACTCTTAGTTTCTTGTGTTACATTTATGTCTGTTTTACTGTAAGCTGTACAATGTACTGTTTTCAATTTTCCAGAATGACAACCACACTAAATGTTCACTGCGAGCAAGTTTTAAAATCGCATTAAGAATTGCACAATCTGGGAAACCATTTTCCGAAGGGGAGTTTGTGAAAGGGTGTCTGATTGATGCTGCAGAACTTGTGTCTCCCACGAACGTTAGCAGGTTTCAAGAAATCGATCTATCCAAACAAACAGCGACAAGACGTATCAGTGCTATGGCCGGCGATCTGCACAGGCAGCTAATAAATAAGGCTAAAGACTTTGTTGCTTTCTCTGTTGCGCTCGATGAAGCAACAGATCTTACAGATACAGCCCAGGTTGTGAAAAAACATACGAGGTGTCGATAACGCACTTTGTGTGACAGAGGAGCGACATCTGTGGGTAGAAACATGCACTACATGAACGCTGACGGCTGCGGCGTGCACGCTGTGACCGGGAAGTTGCACATGTGCAAGAGCACCGCGCGCGTGCAGAATTTCTGGCTGACCCTGCTCTATATTGACACCCGGTGTGAGGGTGCTGCTGCGTTGAGAGAGCAGTAGCGGTCTTCAAGAGTGCCTCCCACATGTCACTGCGGATTGTCGGTAACGACTGTGGTAGCGATATGCGTTGCCGACTTTGGTGCGGCACCGCGATCTCTGGACGATACCACAAGTTTTATGTAATCCTTCCACTTCAAGTCGATCAATACTCATATCTCATTCTTAATGGTGTCCGCCCCTGGTAGCTGAGTGATCAGCGCGACGGAATGTCATACCTAACGGCCCGGGTTCGATTCCCGGCTGGGTCGGAGATTTTCTCCGCTCAGGGACTGGGTGTTGTGTTGTCCTTATCATTTCATCCCCATCGACACGCAAGTCGCCGAAGTGGCGTCAACTTGAAAGACTTGCACCAGGGGAACGGTCTACCCGACGGGAGGCCCTAGCCACATGGCGTTTCCATTTCATTCTTAATGGTTGTGACTTCTTCCACAGATCTCACTGCAATAGTTTAATCATACAATAAAGTGTCTTTCCAACTATTTATACACACTAGATTACATTTTTATACGTTGAGTGTCATCTACCAATCTCTGCACTAATCGTCGATCCTCCACAGATCTTCCTGCTTTTCACTAAAATTTTCTTGCAACAGTATCCGCATCTCGACCAAACATACAGCTGCTGATAATCTCGACATTCAGCCCTTGATCGAAATCGATGAAAATAACGACAACGACGATAACAAGACCGTTAGCAATTCACCATTCGTTGTCGAAAGAGGAGACTTTACACACTACAAGGACTTCTAAACATGTAGTTAATGTGTGCTGCAGCACAATGTAGTGTGCGAGAAGGCGAACGAATATACAGAGTAATGTTTCGCGACAGATGACGACCTAATTGGTGAAATCTATCGCCGTAAATAGAAACATACCAGCAACTGGGAAGCTAAAGTCACGTAGACCCGGACAAGAATTTCGAGAGAGAATTCTTCGCCCAGAGAAATTTCATTTGGATCATATGGGAGCTGAATCATCACCATGCACTTGTCAACATACCTTTAAAATACACAATTCGAAGAATGCAGTATGGAGAATACAAGTAGTACAGTTGTTACATCTCCACCATAACAGTCACTGCGGCCAATTGATTTTCAACACAGAGCTCAGTTTGGTCGATGGATTACTTTGTAAATACGCTCACACACGCTGCGATCACATTTTGAATAGTTGCTCCGAGCCTAAGTTGTTGCTTTAAGGTGTAATTCGTTAATGCGCATAAAAGACTGCGTATGAATTTCCGATCATTAGTTCCCAGTTTCAAAGTTATCGGTTTAGGATTGTCTACAGTCTGTATAACTCTGATCCTAAAGGTTTGGGACAAGCTGTGGAACAAAACAAAGAGAAGACTGGAAAGTGGCGGGTAGTCTGTTTCGTACGAGGAAAAAAGAGCAACATAACGAACACACAAACAAACTATTGTTAGTGTACTCGAATTAATTGTCACTTCTAGTGCTTCATCCCTGAAAGTGACCGTGATGTAATTGCGCACGCCATGATACCGACACAGAGCTTTTCGTGTTCCCTGCTTCCACGAAATGCCAACTTGTTTGTGTGTTTTGGAAATTAAGTACGGCTGTTGCATGTCGCCTTGCGTAGAGTCAAGTTAAAAGCAGTATTTCCAGAATGGACACATAACAAATTTTCGAAGTTTCCTTGGAAGTTCTACGCTTTAATGCTTCGCGGAAGCAAAAGTTAAGCATCAAAGTTTGCGTTCAAACTGATCCATACTGACTTTCGAATTACACGGAATGAAATTAAGATTAGCGCTATGAGAGAGGAAGCTGTTAGAAGTTAAACGGAGAAATGCATCCCATAATTCTTTTGAAAATTTACATAAATCCTAGCGAGAATGTGAGTAGAAATGTTTGCGGCGCGAATTAAATTTGTAAATCTGTCGGCAACGGTTGACAGGCAATCTATTGCTTCTCTGTTTTCGCGGAGATTAGGGAAGCTCTATCGCATTCTTGGTAAACAATTTTTTGCATGTACCGCCATATAAACGGTTGTTAGTTCTTAAGTACTGAGAAATTGCAGTTAGTTATCCATTAAAATGTAAAGATCACACGTCGGTATTAATAATAGATGTTGTTGTTGTCCTGTGTGAAGACTGGTTTGATGCAGCAGTTCACGCTACTCTATCCTGTGCAAGCCTCATTACCTCCAAGCAACTACTGCAACCCTACATTCCTTTGAACTTCGTTACTGTATTCACCTCTTGATCGCCCTCTACAATGTTTACCCTCCCCTCCCTGACCACACTTCTTCCAATGATAAACTAATGACTCCTCGATGTCTGAGAATATGTCGTATCACCCAGCCCCTCTTATAATGAAGCTGTGCCACAAATTTCTTTTCTACCCAGTTCTATTCATTATCTCCTTATTAGTCACGCGATCTAGCCATCTAATCTTCACCACTCTTCTTGTCTGAGTTGATTATCGTACGTGTTTCACTTCTGTACAAAGCTACACTCCACGTAAATACTTACACAAAAGACTACCTAATACTTAAATTTATTTTAGAGGTCTATTAACTTTTCTTTTTCAGGTATGCCCTCCTTACTATACCCAGTCTGCATTTTGTATCCTCTCTACCTCGACCGTCATCAGTTGTTTTGCTGCCAGGAAGGCAAAGCTAATATACTACGTACAGTGCCTCATTTTTTAATCTAATTGCCTCTTCATCGCTTGATTTAATTAGAGTACATTCCATTATCCTTATTTTGCTTCTGGTGATGTTCATCTTATATCATTTTATTACTGGTAGTTTGGTAATATTCATAATTGTGAGCATCTTCTTTCTTTGGAATTGGTATTTCTCCTGTCTCATACATATTTCAGATCAGATGGAGAAGTTTTGTCATGGCTGGCTCTCCCAGGGGATCAGTAGTTGTGAGGGATGTCGTGTACTCCAGGGGCCTTGCGTCGAATTAGATCATTCAATGCTCAGTCAAATGTTTTTCGCAATGTCATATCTCCGTTCTCATTTTCATCTGCTTCCTTTTCCAGTTCCACAATACTGTTTACATGTTCATTTCTTCTATGTAGTCTTTCCATGTTCACACTTTCAGCTCTTTGGTTAACACTGCTTTTCTATCTGAGCTCTTAATATTCATAGAGCTGCTTCTCCTTTCTCTAAATTTTTCTTTTAAATACACTGGATGTGTGATACCTATCTTTGCCGTAGTTCTACGTGCTTCGGAAGCCTTGCGTTTGTCCTCTAGCCGTTCCAGCTTAGTAATTTTGCTCTTTGTGTCAGTCTCATTTTCTAGATGTCAGTGTTCCCATTAGCCTGCTTCATTTGCTGCATTTTTATATTTCCTCCTTTCATAAATTAAATTCAACATCTTCTATGATATCCAAGGATTTCTACTAGACCTTGCCTTTTTACCCGTTTAACCCTCTGCTGCCTTCACTTAAAGCTACCCATTCGCCTTCTCATGTATTCCCTTTCCCTGTTGCAGTCAGTCGTTGTCTAATGCTCCCTTTGAAACTGTCGGCAACGTCTGGTTCCTTCAACTTATACAGGTCCTATCTCCTTAATTTCCAACGTTTTTGCAATTTCTTCAGTTCTAATCTAAGTTCATAGCTAATTAATTATGGTCAGAGTCCTCATCTGTCCCATCGATGTCCTGAAGTTTAAACTCTGGTGCCGAATTCTCTGTCTCGCCATTATATAGTGCGTCTGAAACCTTCAGTGTATCCAGCTCTCTTCCGCGTATACAACCTTCTTTCATGATTCTGGAACCAATTATTACTGACGGTTAACAAACGGTGCGGACAAAATTATACCAAGCAGGTTCCCCTTGCATTCATTTACGCTCTGCCCATACTTTCATACTATTTTTCCTCCTTTTCCTTTCCCTGCTTATAATTTTAGTCATCCAGCACAACTAAATTTGCGTCTGCCTTACTTATCTCAGTAGTTTCTTTTATCACATAATACATTATTTCAATCTCTTCATCATCTGCAGAGATAGTTGGCATATAGACCTGTGCTACTTTGTTGGATGTTGACTTCGTGTCTATCTTGGCTACGATAGTGTCTTCAGTATTTAATGACTTATCCGCATTCGTATTTCCTTATTCTCCTGCGTTACCTCCCTTAGATTTTGCTTTTATTACGCTGTACTCGCCTGACTAGAAGTCCTGTTCCTCCAGCCACCGAACTTCACTAATTTCCACTGTATCTAACTTCAACCGCTCTATTTCCCTTCCTAAATATTATAACCTACCTGTCCGATTAAGAGCTCTAACATTCCACGCGCCCACACGTAGAATGTTGGTTTTGCTTTTCCTTTTAATGACATCTTCCTGAGAAGTTACCGCCGAGAGATCCGAATGGTGAACTATTTTAATTCCACAATAATTTACTTTAGAAACTGCCATCATTTAACTAAACCGTAGAGCTAGCATGCCCTAACGAAAAATTAATTTCTTGTCTGGAAGTGCGCAGTTTACTGTTGGGACACACTGTATAGATACCGCCAACAGACTACATGATTTTATACGCTAAAGCGGCGATAAAACTGGTATAGGCTTGCGTATTCAAATACAGAGATATAAAGAGGCAGAATACGGCGCTCCATTCGGCAACGCCTATGTAAGACAAGTGTCTGGCACCGTTCTTAGATCGGTTACTGCCGCTACAATGGCAGGTTATCAGATTTAAGTGTTATAGTGGGCGGAGGAGCGGTGGGACGCAGCATCTCCGAGATAACGATGAAGTGGGGATTTTCCGGTACGATCATTTCACGAGTGTACCGTGAATATCAGGAATCCGGTAAAACATCAAATCTCCGACATTGCTGTGGCTAGCAAAAGATCCTGCAAGAACGGGACCAACGACGACTGAAGAGAATCGTTCAACGTGACAGAACTGCAGCCCTTCCGCAAATTGCTGCAGATTTCAAAGCTGGGCCATCAACAAGCGTGCGAACCATTCAACGAAACATCATCGATATGCGCTTTCGGAGCCGAAGGCCCACATTTGTACCCTTGACCACTGCACTACACAAAGCTTTACGCCTGCCCTGGGGCCGTCAACAAGAAATTGGACAGTTGATGACTGGAAACATATTGCCTAGTCGGACGAGTCTCGTTTCAAATTGTATCGAGCGGATGGACGCGTACGGGTATGCAGACAACCTCATGAATCCATGGACCCTGCAAGTCGGCAGGGGACTGTTAAAGCTGGTGGAGGCTCTGTAATGGTGTGGGGCGTGTGCAGTTGGAGTGATACGTCTAGATACGACTCTGACAGGTTACACGTACATAAGCATTCTGTCTGATCACTTGATTCCATTTATGTCCATTGTGCATTCCGACGGACTTGGGCAATTCCAGCAGGACAATACACACTCCACACGTCCAGAATTGCTACAGATTGGCTTCAGGAACACTCTCCTAAGTTTAGACACTTTCACTGGCCACCAAACTTTCCAGACATGAACATTATTGAGCATATCTGGGATGCCTTGCGACGTGCTGCTCAGAAGAGATCTCTACCGTCTCGCACTCTCACGGATTTATGGACAGCCCTGCAGGGTTCATGGTGTCAGTTCCTTCCAGCACTACGTCATACATTAGTCGAGTCCATGCTACATTGTGCTGCGGCATTTCTGCGCGCTCGCGGGGGCCCTACGCGATATTAGGCTGGTGTACCAGTTTCTGTGGCTCTTCAGTGCATAATTTTTATGTTCTGTACTAATGTCATTCCAGTACTCGGCTAGGTGATTGCTACCTTCTTTTCTGAATTTTGAATTGCTTTTGAACTTTTAATTTAAGTCAGACAAAATTTGTTGTGACCGTACTAATGATAAACGTTTGTTGCATCTCGGACAATGGAGTGAAAGACATTTACAGGTTACTCGTTTTTGTTCTGCAGTAACAAAGGCATATCCACTACTTCAAATAATAGTTCTAGATTAATAACACAGTTCCTGGATTTCTGGGTTTAAGACGCCAGACAAAGGTATTTTATTTATTACAGTCTGTCACTTAATAATTACTTGTACATTTTTTTATTTATCTTAATATGCCAGAATCGTGTAACAGAACTTAGTAACACTTCATTCGATCAGTTACAGTGATTGCAAGCAAATTTTAATTCTTTCTTAAGCTTCACATTTCTTTGCCGAACGTAACAAACACGAAAATATGTGAACGAGTTACGATGCAGCAAGATTGTCCTTGTAAGACTTTAATCCAAAAATAACAGTTTGCTGTCAGATGACTCGAAGGTATGTTTCGAGTGAAACTGCAGTACGTCTGACGAAGGCACACCTAATATCACCGTCTGAATACTTACACGTTCCGGATCAATAAAATCACATGAATGCGAAGAATTTATTGGGATCCTATCGCTACCGGAATTTTTAATTAGTGGCGTGCCAAAGCGACGGACCAAATATATGTCAACTGCCTGTAGTCTGTAGTGAATCAGATACAGATTGTGAATATAACATTGCGTTATCCTTTTTTTTATTGGTCTGAGCCACGTAACGATAAACTATTGTTGTCTGCATTTGGGCATAAAATGTGGTTGTCATTAGCAACCCAATGCTTAAAAATATGTGGTCGTAATTAATTATAATCAATCAGAATACACAATAAAAATTAATACTGTGAAGCAAACATGTCAAAGTCAAAAGCTAATCGGGATCAAATAAACAATCTGTGGACAAAAAAAAAACGTCCCATTACATTTCCATTGAAATGCAGGTTTATTTCGAAATTATATAACGAAAACAGAGACGAATAACTTTGAAATTAATTTTGCCTTCTGAACTGATACTATCTTTTCTGCTTCTGTAACATTTTGCTTGCAGTGATTACTTTCGAAACTAACCGAAAATGAATGTCACTAATTCCGTAACACGCAAGACACTTATTTTCCTTCAAGAAGATGACTAACTGCTCACATCGATAAGTGTTTCCAAACACCAATGTAATTTGATATACTAATTTTCTATTATTTTCAAACCTCGCAAGTGAATGCAGACACACACATTACAGTGAATTCTGACTAGCAGTGCATCTTAATTATTTCGATTTGTGTTTAGTTAGGCTCTGGTTCAATATTATTGATGAATTTGAAGAACAAGAAGAATAATTTTCTTCCAAAATTTTAAAATCTGCAAGCCTTGATTCAAATTTACCCTCAGACTTACGATTTTTTCCACATATTTTGCTACATATACAGTAGCATGGGAGTAAAAATAAGGAGAGATGGCGCTACAGACTTAGGCTATACTTTTTTTTCAAGCCAGAGCCGCCACATTACATGCACCAAAACATTAGCAGACCAGTGTTTACATGTAGATCGTTTACGATTACGGTTGACCTTTCGATTTGCAGCCCTTGTCTTCTCCCATCCGTGCACTGGAGGGTCCACGATGACCTGTGTGGTAGTGAACACTTCCTGACTCTCCCTCAGCGTCGTTAACCTGGATGCCTGCGCAGATTGGCTCTCTGCTGTTGACTTTAGCTTCCTGCTGCATGGAGGGATCGGCGAAGCAATTCAGAAAACAACTACAGCCATTCTTTCAGGAGCTAATTTAACGATCACCTGTTCCTCGGGCTTGCCCCAACGGAAGACACTACCTTGGTAGTCATCGGATATCCCAGAGACCATTAGAGATTGTAAGTGGACTCTTCAACGCCATAAGCGGCACCCATCCATGCTTTTAAGCGGCTCTGTGCCTGCCCAGATCCACCACAGAATAAAAAGACAGAAACGAGAATGCTGGGAACAGTACGTTCCAACCATCGGATCACATATCTCTGCTTCGCAAGTTTTGGCTAAGATCAAACGTGTCTACAGACACTGGAAGGTGTACCTGCTATTACCTTGAATTGTTCTGTCTGCACTGTCACAGACGCCAACGCTGAACATTTTGTTCTGCATTACGCTCTAACCTCGGCGTCTGAAAATTATCAACCTGCCTTTTATGTTCTAAAACATTGGTTGGGCAGAAGCAATTATCTTTTACTGCACCCCACCTGTAGCCATATAATGCTCTATTCAGTAACCACGAATTCGTCAGTGTCCTAACCCACTGCCTTGATATAGCCTCAACTCTGTACCACATCTACAACCAAACGATCAAACATCTACCGATGGATTGTCATTGTCATCTCGTTGCCATCTGAACTGCATCTGGAGCGAGATCGAGTTCCTATCGGAATGGCGAGAAAGCATCATTGTCCCAGTACTGAAATCGGGCAAGCACCCTCTAGAGATGGACAGTTATCGCTCAGTAAGTCTCACCTAAGTTTTCTGTAAGTCGTGTGAACGCATGGTGAGCTGGTCGCTGTGTTGGCTCCTTGAGTCTCGGTGTCTTCTGGCTCCGTTGCAGGGTGGTTTTCGCCAAGCCAATCTGGTTTGCCCGGAGTCTGCCATCCAAGCACCTTTTTTCCTGAAGTTGACGCCTTATAGCTATCTTCTTTAACCTGCAAAAGGCTTAAGAGACCACATGGTGACACCACATTTTTGCTCCCTTAAACGAGTGTGGCCTCTGGGGTCCACTCCCCATTTTCATCCTGAACATCCTGTTGCACTGTATGTTCCAGGTTCGAGTTTGTTCTTCCCACAGTACACCCCCCCCCCCCCCCCCCCCAATATCCAAGAGAATGGGGTCACACAGGGCTCTGTACTGAGTGTCCCTCTCTTTCTTGTAGCCATCAGTGGTCTAGCAGCAGCTGTGGGGTCCACAGTATAGCTCCACTTGTTTACTGACTACTTTTGCCTCTACTATTGGTCTAATGTGGGTGTCGCTGAACGTCGACTGCAAGACACCATACGAAAGGCGCCGGCATTGGTTTTCACCCATGGCTTTCGAATTTCAGCCTCCAAGACGTGTGCCGTGCACTTCTGTCGAGGTCGAACTACTTAGTATGGTGGAGACTTACCGCATCTTAGGATAGGTCTTCAGTAGTTGACATGGGCTCCCCATCTTTCCCAGCTTAAGCGGAAGTGCTGGCTGCACCTTAATACACTTCACTGCCTGAGTAACAGCAGCTGGGGTGCAGGTCATTCTACGCTGATACAATCTCACCTTGATTATGGGAGCCTGGCATACGGTTCAGCATTGCCCCCAGTGTTGCGGATACTGGATCTGATACACCACTGTGGGGCTTGACTTGCGACAGGAGTTTTTCGAACCAGCCCTGTGAACAGATTACTCGTTGAGTCTGGGATCTCACCATTGCGGATGAGGTGCCAACAACAGCTTGTCATTTATGCTTTCCACGTTCGCGCCTCCTCTAATCATCCATACTACTGTCTTCTCTTTCCAAACATGATAATCCATCTCCCACAAACATGACAACCCATCTCCAACAACAGCAGCCCAGATCAGGGATTACAGTTGCAATCCACATCCAGTCTATCCACTCTGAACTTCAGGTCTTTGCTCTTCCACCTCTCCTCTGGACCCACTCGAGTACATCTCCGCGTTGCTTCCCTAGGCCAGAGCCTTGTCTTGTCATATCCCAAGGTCCAAAAGATTTGGTTTATCACAAGGCTCTCCACCATCCTTGGCGCATTCTGGGGTTCAGTAGTAGTCTGTACTGATGGCTTAATGGTTGCTGGTTATGTAGGCTTTGCTTATACTCACATGGAACATAATGAACTGCGTTCGTTGCCAGATGACTGTAGTGTTTTCACTGTGGAGTTGGTAGCCAACTCTTCTGCTACTGAGCGTATCTGTTCCTGCACTGGTAGGGTCCTTTCTCACTTCAGCGACTACTTTAGCAGTTTTGAAGGTCTCGACCAGTGCTACACTCACCATCTTGTGGTCATTACGATCCAGGATTCTCTGTGTGCCCTTGATCAGTTATCTTTGTCTGGACTGCAGGCTATGTTGGGATCCTAGGGCCATATGGGCTACCAGTAAACTGACTCTTGAGATCGGTATTCTGGAAACAGCCCTCTGATTGGTAATACACAAATTATGGGTGATAAAGGAGACAAGGAATCTGTGGAGGTCCTCCATGCAGGCCTCCTGCAAGGACTGTACCGTGATTGCCAGCTCTACATCAGTCATACCTGGCTGACTAATAGTCATCTCCTCCATATCGAGGATCCACCCCACTATCGTTGTGGCTCCCGTTTGATGGTAGTCACCATTTTCCTGGACTGTCCCAACTCGCTACTCCTGGTGTTAGGAGACGATGCCTCAGTGGCTGACTTAGTTCTGCGTTTTAACACCTTCGTTAAGGGAGGGGCGCTTAAGCTTATTGACCCACTGAGGTGTTGGCAGAATGCTCTGTTGCCTTCTGTGGCCAGACTGGGCTGCAGCTGTGTGGGCTTGATGGTCCACTCTGGTCCACACCCTACTCGCTCTTTTACTCTTTCCCCCCCCCCCCCCCCCCCTCTCATGTGGTCTGTTAGACTTGTTCACTTATTGTGTCTCTGTGCTTATCTTTCCCTGTCCGTATTGCTAGTCTTTCCAAGGTAATATCTGAGTAGAGTAGCTCTGTTAAGTGCCGTGGGCTGGGAGAGATATATGTCTCCTCAATTTGTTTTCAGGGGCTTCCGGCTGCTCTCTAGATAGGCCACCTTACAGGCTTTTCTTCCTTTGTCTCCTTTTCTTCTTTTCGTCCCTTATCTCAGCTTTGCTGATCTTTGGTGACCTTAGGGTTTTCTTCCCTTCAGTTTTGCGCAGCAGTCTATCTCTGGTCTATAGTCACCTCTCTGTTCGAGGAAAAAGGGACTCATGACCTAATAGTTTGTGCCCTTTAACCATCCAACCAACCAACCAATACCTCTTAATATCGTGTCGGACCTCCTTTTGCCCGGCGTAGTGCAGCAACTCGATGTAGCATAGACTCGACAATTCGTCGGAAGCCCATGCAAAAATATTGAGCCATGCTGACTCTACAGCAGTCTGATATTGTGAAAGTGTTGCTGATGTAGAATTTTATGCACGAGCTGACCTCTCAGTTATGTCCCATGAATGTACAGTGGGTTTCATATCGGGCTATGTGTGGCCAGATCGTTGGCTAAAATAGTCCACAGTGCACTGAAACCGGTCGCGAACAGTTGTGGCCTGGTGATGTGGCGCATTGTCGTCTATAAAAATTCCGTTATTGTCTGGGAATATGAAAACCATGAATGGCTGCAAATCGCCTTCAAGTAGCTGACCTTAGCCGAAGACCCAGTCGATTCTATGTAAACACAGCCCACACCATTATGGAGACACCACCAGCTTGCAGAGTGCCTTGTTGACAACTTGTGTCCATGGCTTCGTGGGGTCTGCACCACACTCGAACTCTACCATCAGCTATCACCAACTATAATCGTCACTCTTCACACCAGGCGACGGTTCTCCAGTCGTTCTAGGGCCCAACTGACATGGCCATGAACCCACGAGAAGGCGCTGCAGACGACGTCATTCTTTAGCAAAGGCACTCGCGTCGGTCGTCTGCTGCCACATAGGCCATTAATGCCAAATTTCGCCGCACTGTCCTTACGAATACGTTCGACGCACGTCTCACATTGATTTCTGCGGTTATTTCACGCAGTTTTGCTTGTCTGTTAGCACCGACAACTCTGCACAAACGCCGCTGCTCTCTGTCGTCGGCCACTTCGTTGTCCGTAGTGATGATGATAGTGATGATTGGTTTGTGCGGCGCCCAACTGCGCAGTTATCAGCGCCCGTACAAAGTCCCAATCTTTACACAGTCCAATCTCGCCACTGTCACGAATGACGATGAAATGATGAGGACAACAGAAACAACCAGTCCCCGGGCAGAAAAGTCCTCAACCCGACCGGGTAATCGAACCCGGAACCCCGTGTTCCAGAGACAACAACGCTAGCCGAGCTGCGGACTGTCCGTGGTGAGAATTAACGGCTGAGGGTTGGATTGTTTGGGGGAAGAGACCAAAAAGCGAGATCATCGGTCTCATCGGATTAGGGAAGGACGGGGGAGGAAGTCGGCCGTGCCCTTTCAAAGGAATCATCCTGGCATTTGCCTGGAGCGATTTACGGAAATCACGGAAAACCTAAATCAGGATGGCCGGACGCAGGATTGAACCGTTGTCCTCCCGAATGCGAGTCAAGTGCGCTAACCACTACGCCACCTCGCTCGGTTTAACGGCTGAAATTTGGTAATCTCGGCACATTGTTGATACTGTTGTTGTTGTTGTGGTCTTCAGTCCTGAGACTGGTTTGATGCAGCTCTCCATGCTACTCTATCCTGTGCAAGCTTCTTCATCTCCCAGTACCTACTGCAACCTACATCCTTCTGAATCTGCTTAGTGTATTGATCTCTTGGTCTCCCTCTACGATTTTGACCCTCCACGCTGCCCTCCAATGCTAAATTTGTGATCCCTTGATGCCTCAAAACATGTCCTACCAACCGATCCCTTCTTCTAGTCAAGTTGTGCCACAAACTTCTCTTCTCCCCAATCCTATTCAATACCTCCTCATTAGTTACGTGATCTACCCACCTTATCTTCAGCATTCTTCTGTAGCACCACATTTCGAAAGCTTCTATTCTCTTCTTGTCCAAACTGGTCATCGTCCATGTTTCACTTCCATACATGGCTACACTCCATACAAATACTTTCAGAAACGAATTCCTGACACTTAAATCTATACTCGATGTTAACAAATTTCTCTTCTTCAGAAACGATTTCCTTGCCATTGCCAGTCTACATTTTATATCCTCTCTACTTCGACCATCATCAGTTATTTTACTCCCTAAATAGCAAAACTCTTTTGCTACTTTAAGTGTCTCATTTCCTAATCTAATCCCCTCAGCATCACCTGATTTAATTTGACTACATTCCACTATCCTCGTTTTGCTTTTGTTGATGTTCATCTTATATCCTCCTTTCAAGACACTGTCCATTCCGTTCAACTGCTCTTCCAAGTCCTTTGCTGTCTCTGACAGAATTACAATGTCATCGGCGAACCTCAAAGTTTTTATTTCTTCTCCATGGATTTTAATACCTACTCCGAATTTTTCTTTTGTTTCCTTTACTGCTTGCTCAATATACAGATTGAATAACATCGGGGAGAGGCTACAACCTTGTCTCACTCCTTTCCCAACCACTGCTTCCCTTTCATGCCCCTCGACTCTTATAACTGCCATCTGGTTTCTGTACAAATTGTAAATAGCCTTTCGCTCCCTGTATTTTACCCCTGCCACCTTCAGAATTTGAAAGAGAGTATTCCAGTTAACGTTGTCAAAAGCTTTCTCTAAGTCTACAAATGCTAGAAACGTAGGTTTGCCTTTTCTTAATCTTTCTTCTAAGATAAGTCGTAAGGTTAGTATTGCCTCACGTGTTCCAACATTTCTACGGAATCCAAACTGATCTTCCCCGAGGTCGGCTTCTACCAGTTTTTCCATTCGTCTGTAAAGAATTCGCGTTATTATTTTGCAGCTGTGACTTATTAAACTGATAGTTCGGTAATTTTCACATCTGTCAACACCTGCTTTCTTTGGGATTGGAATTATTATATTCTTCTTGAAGTCTGTGGGTATTTCGCCTGTCTCATACATCTTGCTCACCAGATGATAGAGTTTTGTCATGACTGACTCTCCCAAGGCCATCAGTAGTTTTAATGGAATGTTGTCTACTCCCGGGGCCTTGTTTCGACTCAGGTCTTTCAGTGCTCTGTCAAACTCTTCACGCAGTATCTTATCTCCCATTTCATCTTCATCTACATCCTCTTCCATTTCCATAATATTGTCCTCAAGTACATCGCCCTTGTACAGACCCTCTATATACTCCTTCCACCTTTCTGCTTTCCCTTCTTTGCTTAGAACTGGGTTGCCATCTGAGCTCTAGATATTCATACAAGTGGTTCTCTTCTCTCCAAAGGTCTCTTTAATTTTCCTGTAGGCAGTATCTATCTTACCCCTAGTGAGACAAGCCTCTACATCCGTACATTTGTCCTCTAGCCATCCCTGCTTAGCCATTTTGCACTTCCTGTCGATCTCATTTTTGAGACGTTTGTATTCCTTTTTGCCTGCTTCATTTACTGCATTTTTATATTTTCTCCTTTCATCAATTAAATTCAATATTTCTTCTGTTACCCAAGGATTTCTATTAGCCGTCGTCTTTTTACCTACTTGATCCTCTGCTGCCTTCACTACTTCATTCCTCAGAGCTACCCATTCTTCATCTACTGTATTTCTTTCCCCCATTCCTGTCAGTTGTTCCCTTATGCTCTCCCTGAAAGTCTGTACAACCTCTGGGTCTTTCAGTTTAGCCAGGTCCCATCTCCTTAAATTCCCGCCTTTATGCAGTTTCTTCAGTTTCAATCTGCAGTTCATAACTAATAGATTGTGGTCAGAATCCACATCTGCCCCTGGAAATGTCTTACAATTTAAAACCTGGTTCCTAAATCTCTGTCTTACCATTATGTAATCTATCTGATACCTTTTAGTATCTCCAGGATTCTTCCAGGTCTACAACCTTCTTTCATGATTCTTGATCCAAGTGTTAGCTGTGATTAAGTTATGCTCTGTGCAAAATTCTACAAGGCGGCTTCCTCTGTCATTTCTTCCCCCCAATCCATATTCACCTACTATGTTTCCTTCTCTCCCTTTTCCTACTGACGAATTCCAGTCACCCATGACTTTTAAATTTTCGTCTCCCTTCACAATCTGAATAATTTCTTTTATCTCGTCATACATTTCATCAATTTCTTCATCATCTGCAGAGCTAGTTGGCATATAAACTTGTACTACTGTAGTAGGCATGGGCTTTGTGTCTATCTTGGCCACAATAATGCGTTCACTATGCTGTTTGTAGTAGCTTACCCGCATTCCTATTTTTTTTATTCATTATTAAACCTACTCCTGCATTACCCCTATTTGATTTTGTATTTATAACCCTGTAATCACCTGACCAAAAGTCTTGTTCCTCCTGCCACCGAACTTCACTAATTCCCACTATATCTAACTTCAACCTATCCATTTCCCTTTTTAAATTTTCTAACCTACCTGCCCGATTAAGGGATCTGACATTCCACGCTCCGATCCGTAGAATGCCAGTTTTCTTTCTCCTGATAACGACGTCCTCTTGAGTAGTCCCCGCCCGGAGATCCGAATGGGGGACTATTTTACCTCCGGAATATTTTACCCAAGAGGACGCCATCATCATTTAATCATACAGTAAAGCTGCATGTCCTCGGGAAAAATTACGGCTGTAGTTTCCCCTTGCTTTCAGCCGTTCGCAGTACCAGCACAGCAAGGCCGTTTTGGTTAATGTTACAAGGCCAGATAAGTCAATCATCCAGACTGTTGCCCCTGCAACTACTGAAAAGGCTGCTGCCCCTCTTCAGGAACCACATGTTTGTCTGGCCTCTCAACAGATACCCCTCCGTTGTGGTTGCACCTACGGTACGGCCATCTGTATCGCTGAGGCACGCAAGCCTCCCCACCAACGGCAAGGTCCATAGTTCATGGGGGTTGTTGATACTGTGGATATTGAATTCGCTAACGATTTCCAAAACAGAATTTTGCTCGCGCCTAGCTCCAACTACTATTCCACGTTCAAAGACGTAATTTTCGTCGTGCGGCCATAATGACGTTCCAAACCTTTTCACATGTATTTCCTGAGTAATAATGACAGTTCCACCAATGCATCGCCCTTTTATACCTTCTGTACAAGATACCACCGCCATATTTATAACTGCATATCGCTGTCCCATGACATCAATGGGGGCTACTCTGGGAAGAAGGTAGAGCTGGCAGAGGCTGCAAGTAAGATGGGGCTGGACGTTTTAGCTGTTAGTGACATTCGGGTAAGGGGTGAGAAAAAAGAGGAAGTGGGAGAATACAAGGTCTACCTGTCAGGAGTCAAAGCAGGAATAGCACAATGGGGTGTAGGGCTTTACAGCAGGAAAGAAATGGAACCCAGCGTAGTTGGAATAAGGTATGTAAACGAACGACTGATGTGGATAGATTTGACAGTGTCTAGCAAGAAAATTAGGGTTGTGTCAGTATATTCGCATTGTGAAGGGACAGATCAAGATAAGATGGATAGTTTTTATGAGGCACTCAGTGATGTAGTTGTTAGAGTAAAGGACAAGGACAGTGTTCTACTCATGGGTGATTTTAATGCCAGGATTGGAAATCGAACAGAAGGGTATGAAAAGGTTATGGGTAAATTTGGAGAGGATATGGAGGCCAACAGGAACGGGAAACAACTCTTGGATTTCTGTGCCAGTATGGGCTTAGTAATCACAAACTCCTTTTTTAAACATAAGAACATTCACCGGTATACTTGGAAGGGCAGGGGAACCAGATATGTCATTGTCTATATAATAACAGATCAGGAATTCAGGAAGGCTGGGAGGGACACACGTGTATTCAGGGGATTCTTTGATGACACTGATCATTATTTAATCTGCAGTGAAATTGGGATTGTGAGGCCGAAAGTGCAGGAGGTCAGGTCCATATGTAGGAGGATAAGAGTGGAAAAACTTCAGGATAAGGAAATCAGGCACAAGTACATAACAGCGATCTCAGAGAGGTACCAGTTAGTTGAATGTAGTCAATTACAGTCATTGGAAAAGGAATGGACAAGGTACAGGGACACAGTACTAGAAGTGGCTAAAGAATGTCTTGGAACAGTAGTGTGTAAAAGTAGGATGAAACAAACAGCTTGGTGGAATGACACAGTCAAGGCAGCCTGTAAAAGGAAAAGGAAGGCGTATCAAAAATGGCTACATACTAGAACTCAGGTAGACAGAGAAAGTTATGTTGAAGAAAAAAACAAAGCCAAAGAGATAATTGCAGCATCCAAGAAGAAATCTTGGGAAGACTTTGGAAACAGGTTGGAGACTTTGGGTCAAGCTGTTGGAAAACCATTCTGGAGTGTAATTAGCAGTCTTCGAAAGGGAGGTAAGAAGGAAATGACAAGTATTTTGGACAGGTCAGGAAAACTGCTGGTGAATCCTGTGGATGCCTTGGGCAGACGGAGGGAATATTTTGAAGAGTTGCTCAATGTAGGTGAAAATACGATCAGTAATGTTTCAGATTTCGAGGTAGAATGGGATAGGAATGATGATGGAAGTAGGATCACATTTCAGGAAGTGGAGAAAATGGTCAATAGATTGCAGTGCAATAAAGCAGTTGGGGTGGATGAAATTAAGTCGGAACTCATCAAATACAGTGGAATGTCAGGTCTTAAATGGCTACACAGGATAATTGAAATGGCGTGGGAGTCGGGACAGGTTCCATCAGACTGGACGAAAGCAGTAATCACACCAATCTTTAAACATGGAAACAGAAAAGATTGTAACAACTACAGAGGTATCTCTTTAATCAGCGTTGTGGGTAAAATCTTCTCAGGCATTGTTGAAAGGAAAGTGCGAGTATTAGTTGAGGAGCAATTGGATAAAAATCAGTGTGGGTTTAGGCCTCTTAGAGGTTGTCAGGACCAGATCTTTAGCTTACGGCAAATAATGGAGAAGTGTTACAAGTGGAACAGGGAATTGTATATATGCTTTATAGATCTAGAAAAGGCATACGACCAGGTTCCTAGAAGGAAGTTATTGTCTGTTCTACGAGATTATGGAATAGGAGGCAAACTTTTGCAAGCAATTAAAGGTCTTTACATGGATAGTCAGGCAGCAGTTAGAGTTGACGGTAAATTGAGTTCATGGTTCAGAGTAGTTTCAGGAGTAAGACAAGGCTGCAACCTGTCTCCACTGTTGTTCATATTATTTATGGATCATATGTTGAAAACAATAGACTGGCTGGGTGAGATTAAGATATGTGAACACAAAATAAGCAGTCTTGCATATGCGGATGACTTAGTTGTGATGGCAGATTCGATTGAAAGTTTGCAAAGTAATATTTCAGAGCTAGATCAGAAATGTATGAAGATTAGCATCTCCAAAACGAAAGTAATGTCAGTGGGAAAGAAATATAAACGGATTGAGTGCCAAATAGGAGGAACAAAGTTAGAACAGGTGAACGGTTTCAAGTGCTTAGGATGCATATTCTCACAGGATGGCAACATAGTGAAAGAATTGAAAGCGAGGTGTAGCAAAGCTAATGTAGTGAGCGCTCAGCTACGATCTACTCTCTTCTGCAAGAAGGAAGTCAGTACCAAGACTAAGTTATCTGTGCACCGTTCAATCTTTCGACCAACTTTGTTGTACGGGAGCGAAAGCTGGGTGGATTCAGGTTACCTTATCAACAAGGTTGAGGTTACGGATATGAAAGTAGCTAGGATGATTGCAGGTACTAGTAGATGGGAACAATGGCAGGAGGGTGTCCACAATGAGGAAATCAAAGAAAAACTGGGAATGAACTCTATAGATGTGGCAGTCAGGGCGAACAGGCTTAGATGGTGAGGTCATGTTACACGCATGGGAGAAACAAGGTTACCCAAGAGACTCATGGGTTCAGCAGTAGAGGGTAGGAGGAGTCGGGGCAGACCAAGGAGAAGGTACCTGGATTGGGTTAAGAATGATTTTGAAGTAATAGGTTTATCATCAGAAGAGGCACCAATGTTAGCACTGAATAGGGGATCTTGGAGGAATTTTATAAGGGGGCTATGCTCCAGACTGAACGTTGAAAGGCATAATCAGTCTTAAATGATGATGATGATGGCTTTTGTTACCTCAATATATAACGCGGAGTCCAGAATCATTACCATCCGTAATTACGAGATTATAATGTGCGAAAACTCGTGCTGCCAAGGCAGTATAGACAGTTTATAAATCTTGGATAGCAGACATTTGTACACGGACGCGGAAGTGTTTATTTTGAGTGTGACTTTGTTGCTGGAGTTGTGCGCAAGGCGGCGCGTGACTCAGAGGGTGGGAGGTCACCGCCTGCCCCGAGCCGCCTCCGGCAACAGGTGCGTGTGCTGGCTCGCCGCCGCGCGGCCCGCGACCGGATGCCCTCCAGCCGGCGCGGCGCTGCAAAAACGCAGCCCAGCGTCGCGCCGCGACGACTCTATCTGCCGGCCCCTACCCCAGCCGCCTTATAAGGACATACTGAATGTCCGCGGCGCCGCCTGCCTGCCTGCGGGTTCATTCCACTGCTGCTGCTGCTCCGTGTGCTCGCAGCGCACCGCGCTCTATCTACTGTACGTGCCTTGGCTCCGCGCAGCTCCACCAGTCAGCCTCACTAACAGCAATAATTTTGTCTTACTTTTGCAAAAGAAGAAGACAAACAATCTCCTTTGACAGTTCTCGATTTTCATTTCAAGGCACAATGCATTTCCAGCCCCGATCGCTGCTCAACTTCACGTGCTTGATATTTCTACATGTACTTTTTTAGGTCCATAAGCGCTCACCAAAGCAAGTACAAAGAATAGGTAGTAACAAAGCACTTGCAATGTGTGCTGGCGTAACAACAAGCGCTGTAACGAAGATGATGAACGCAAGAGAAGAGAAGGCGGTGAGACGACGTCAGCCAATAGCACGCTGACTAGGACGTCACCACGATAGGAGCGGCTTCTACACGAATGAATATAAGCGTCGTCCCTGCCAGCCTCGAGCACAGTGCTATACTGTACCAGACCGGGACTCACAGACAAGCACAGTACCAGACCAGGACTCACAGACCAGCACAGTATTAGCAAAGTACCAGTCCAGTCTGGGATCCGCAGACCAGCACTCGCAGACCAGCACAGTACCAGACAGTACCAGATCCGGACTCACAGACTAGCACCGTATTAGCACAGTGCCAGACCGGGACTCGCAGACCAGCAAAGTATTAGCACAGTGCCAGATCAGGACTTGCAGACCAGCTCAGTATAAACGCAGTACCAGATCAGGACTCACAGACTAGCACAGTATTAGCACAGTACTAGACCGGGACTCGCAGACCAGCACAGTACCAGACAGTACCAGACCTGGACTCGCAGACCAGCAGAGTATTAGCACAGTACCAGACCGGGACTCAAAGACCAGCACAGTATTAGCAAAGTACCTGTCCGGGATTTGCAGACCATCACTCGCAGACCAGCACAGTACCAGACAGTACCAGATCCGGACTCGCAGACCAGCACAATATTAGCACAGTACCAGACTGGGACTCGCAGACCTGCACAGTATTAGCAACATACCAGGCTGCGACTCGCACACCAGCACAGTATTAGCAAAGTACCAGACCGGGATCTGCAGACCAGCACTCACAGACCAGCACAGTACCAGATCCGGACTCGCAGACCAGCACAGTATTATTGCAGTACCAGAAGAGCACTACGATAGCAGCGACGTGTGATCCGTTCCAGTTGCTTACGTGGACCTTGTTACAGCAAAGGACTTTGATTGTTTGCATTTCGCCCATCGCTTGCGACACCATTGTAAATTCAAAGTTAAGTACTGTCAATCTTCTTATCTGTAATAAA
The DNA here is from genome assembly GCF_021461385.2 of Schistocerca piceifrons. Lineage (NCBI taxonomy): Eukaryota > Metazoa > Arthropoda > Insecta > Orthoptera > Acrididae > Schistocerca > Schistocerca piceifrons. Next base: position 162,088,754 of record NC_060142.1, on the reverse strand, counting down.
AACTGTTAATGTAATTTGCTTGAATTGTTGTATAGCATTCAAAGAACGCAGCATCCTTTAGGCTCCCTATAAGCGCAGAGTGGGCAGGACCCCATACAATAAATAATGCGTCCTCGATAAAATCAATAGATGAACTGTCCAACAAAATACAGGCCAACATCTGCAATACGAGTACTTCAGTAAATACAGCTGATACAACACTAACCTTCACAAGCGTTCCCTGTTTAGGCATAACATCACAAAAAATGCTAACTTATTTAGAAATGCCAGTGTAAATATCTTTATCCTCAAAAAAATTGTTCAAATGGCTCTGAGCACTATGGGACTTAATTTCTGAGGTCATCAGTCCCCTTGAACTTAGAACTACTTGAACCTGACTAACCTAAGTACATAACACACACTCATGTCCGAGGCAGGATTCGAACCTGCGGCCGAAGCGGTCGCGCCGTTCCAGACTGTAGCGCCTAGAACCGCTCGGCCACCCCAGCCGGCTTTTTCATCAAATAGCAAACTTGGACACCATTGCCTCACACAGGAAACATAAACACTCCAAAAAAAGAACATAGTAGAAAATACAGATTACGGAGTAATGGTTGTCATGCGTTCTATATAAGAAAATAGGGAGAAGAGCTCACTGTGATAAATTCTGAGTAACTGACCATTTGTTCCAGAATAGACACACTCTAAAGGGCCTCCACAACAGAGTAACTGTTCTCCACACAGAAAAGAATAGAAGGAATCTTGATCTGCTACAGAGGAAAGTCTTCTGAAATCTTTCAGTTCAACGGATAGTTTCTCACTGACTATACAGTCTAGTGGCTAGCGTTGCTACTTCTGGTTCGAATGGCTTCGAACACTATGGGACTTAACTTCTGAGGTCATCAGTCCCCTAGAACCTAGAACTACTTAAACCTAACTAACCTAAGGACATAACACACACCCATGTCCGAGGCAGGATTCGAATCTGCGACCGTAGCGGTCGCGCGGTTCCAGACTGTAGCGTCTAGAACCGCTCGGCCACTTCGGCCGGCTGCTGCTTCTAGATCACGTGGTCCCGGGTTCGATTCCCGGCCGGGTTGGGGATTTCCTCTGCACGGGAACTGGTTGTTTGTGTTGTCCTCATCATCATCATCATCATTCGTAGCAGTCGCTACAGTGGACTGTGTACAAAAATGGACTGTGTAAAATTGGGAATTCGTACGAGCGTTGATGACCGTGAAGTTGAGCGCCCAACAAATCAAACATCGACTGAATATACAAGGAAACAGGAGACAGATGCATGCAATACTCGGGGGAAGGGCGAACCTGGGAATGTTTAACAAGAAAATGAGGGGACTATCTGCCGCCGCGCTGTTTATAGAGTGTTAATATCGGCAATTTTCTGTTCTATGTGTAGCGGTATGCTCCGTATTCTCTCTCTCTCTCTCTCTCTCTCTCTCTCTCTCTCTCTCTCTCTCTCCCCCTCCCTCCCTCCCTCCCTCCCTCCCCCCCTCCCTCTCACTTTAATGTCACAATCCGGAAGCGAGATATACGATGGAAGCGGATGAATGTTCTTATGTGTGTTATTTTGAAAAAGAAGTGACACAATACTAACAAGTTTGTATATTATTACGCTCCTTTTTCGACAGCTCTGGAAATAAATCATAGTTCTATTTAAATAGCCAAATTCGCAGCTTTACTTCCACCAGCGCCTCTCTCCAACCTTCCTGTCTTATGCGAGGGCGGGTCGTGAGTCATGCTTGGATAGCTCAGTCGATAATGCAAAGACAGCGAAAGGCGAAGGTCCCCGGTTCGAGTCGCGTTCCGGCACACAGTTTAAATCGTCCGGAGCTTTCGAAACAGCGCACACTCCGCTGCACAGTGAAATGTTTGTTCAGGAAACAGTTAAAAAGTTCGTGAAAAAGAAAGCAAACCGCATTCAATCAAAAAAATCATGTTCATTTCAATACACAACTGATTTCGAACTCCGGGACCTCATCTTCAGGTGCTTGATCAGTCTGTCATTTTTTTTATAATAAAATGAAATTAATTTGTTGGTTTTGTTTATTAATACAAATTTTATGGAGGCGTGCTTATCCAGTTTTCCGTTAAAGTTTTTTTCCTGTTTACTCTCTTTATATTTATTTATTGTTCAACTTTTTACTTTTTACATTGCATTACCACCACAATCTCATGGACGCCGTTTACTATTCGTTTGTGCTTCAATCTAGATGTGTAACTGCTTTTCCAACATTGATTATAAACATTGTAACTTCGTTGGCGACAGTAGTCAGTAAATGTCTGAAGATGGCCTTGTAAGCCGAACACCGGTTACCACATTAAATTATTAATGTAGAACAAAAGAAAACTAGCGTTTTTCGTTTATTATGAAGTTGTTCTACGAAGAACCGACGAAAGATTCAGTTAACACGAATATTTTACATTTCTGCAGAAAGAATAGTTATAGCTATTTCTAAGATGATAACAAGAGGTTGGATTATTATACATAGATGTCATTTGCAAAGGAATTATTTGTGCAGAAACCAAATGTGACTATGTTATGAAATGGTTGCAACTAATAAAGACTTGTTTCTTTAGGAAAGTTGAGCATCTCCTCGTAAGTCACTCATTTCTATAGTCAGTGCCAAGTGACACATGATGCGGCGTGAAGAGCGACGCCGGCGGACAGTGGATGCTTGGAAAGAAGCGATGTTAAATGATGAATCACACTGTACTTTTATGGCAATCCACGAGGAAGTGTTTGGGTTTGGCGAATGCCTGGAGAACGTTAGCTACTCTCTTGTGTAGTGCCAACAGTGAAGTACGTAGGAGGTGGCGTTACTGAATGGGGGTGTTTTTCGAAGTTCGGGTTTGCCGCTCTTTCGCCCCAAACAAAACGCTAAATGCTGAAGGATATAAATGCATTTTGAAGCATTGTGTACCGTGTAGAGTAGAGAAACAATTCGGAGCCAATGGTTATTTATGTCAGCATGACAATGCCTCCAGCTATAAAGCAGCGTCTGTGAGGCAATGGTTAGCGTACAGTAACATTCCTGAAATGGACTGGCCGGTCCAGAATCCCGACATGAATCAGTGGGACACCTATGGGATGAGTTAAAACGTCGATTTCGTACCACACACCAGTACCCAACGTAACTACCTTATGTGATTTCGGCCCTTGACGAAGAGTGAGCTGCCATTCCTCCACAGGCATTGACACTTCATTCAAACTGTCCACAGCAGATTTCAACGCACCATGGAGATGAGGGGTGGACACACTCAATATTAATATCCACTAATCGGTGTCCGGATAATTTTGTTCAGGTTGTGTGTCTGTATTAAACTGCTTATATCTGTACAAAAGTGCGAATTTCGACGATATTTATCGTGTGTCTTTTGTGGAAACAAAATTGTTCCATTAATTTTATCCATATTTTGCAGCTTAAAACGTGACTCTATACAAAACATTGGAAGTATGAATTAAGCGACGCCTTCAGTCAAATTTTTCTGTTTCATTAACTACACGATGCATTTCAGACCCTGTGGGTCCATCGTCAGGTGTAATTTGTCTTAATACATGTTTTATTCCTTCGCCTGAATGAGGTGAAATGCATATTCCTGTCACGAAAAGGTTAAATGTTAGGTTATGAATTTCGCAAGTCGAACGCGGAAAATACGTGCAAAATAGTGGCAAATGAACAGTGTAAACTTACCACATAATCCAAGGAAAGCATTTTTAACGTTTTAGTACCGGCAAATATTCGTTTCTCCGGCGTTTTAGCACATGCCACTTCATTCAAATGTACATTACACACACATGTTTATAAAGACCGCGCAGATGTTCTTGTACATGGTGTTGTCAAAGATGAATTTATTCGTAGTGCTACAGATATAACTATTAAACAATTGAGATATGCAAGAAATAACTTTAGAATAGGTCTCTAAAATAACTGAAATAATTGTGGCTTGCGAACTCTGTTTGTTCATTTAACATAGATTATGGTTTTTTGATTTTGTGGACGTATATCTCCAGTTGTTCTAACAGACTTTCGTCAGGGTACTTGCTGTTGACGTCAGTAGTAATGCCTGCGCTGTGCTCTCAAGGCTGCATTCAGTTGTTGTCGGCTTTGTCTCGGGTTTGTTTTTCCGGCAGTGTTAGTTCTTCGTTTACAGTGATACACAATACTGTCGATAGGTCTCCTGTTGAAGAACTGGCCGATACGAACATCGTCAACTGCTTCAAATGCAAAGAAAGAGCGGCACAAGTACGCAATGCTGTGATGTTCCGTCAGCGACGGCAGCCACATCACACCACTTTTGGAAGTACTGTTTATAAAGTTTGTTGCGTTACTCTCATTTTGTTTTATGCATTTTAGGGAGTGCAGTTTACAGGCTTTTTTACTGTTATAAAGGTATTTCCACGTAAACAAAAGTACACTCATGCTCATAAATTAAGGTCAATTGCAGAGTGAGCTCCCACACAACGTGGCACTACACAGAATTGGTGCTAATAGCATAGGCACATAGGGAACACACACCACACAGATCTGTAAGTCCGCGGTATCCGTAATAAGTTAAGAAAACAGTCCCGAAACACATGTTCTACAACTCGCCACTGTTTCCTGCGCATGTACCCCGACATCAATATGGGATATGATCACCATACACACGTACACAGGCCGCACAGCGGATGGTCGAGCAGCTGCTGGGGTACAGCCTCCCATTCTTGCACCAGTGCCTATCGGAGCCCCTGAAGTGTCGTAGGTGTTTGACGACGTGCAGCGATACGTCGACCGAGAGCATCCCAGACGTGCTCGATGGGATTTAGGTCTGGAGAACAGACAGGCCACTCCATTCGCCTGATATCTACTGTTTCAAGGTACTCCTCCACGATGGCGACTCGGTGGGGCCGTGCGTTATCATCCATCAGGAGGTGCAAAATGACGTCCCGATACACTTGACCTGTTACAGTTCCTCTGTCAAAGACATGCAGGGGTGTGCGTGCATCAATCACAATCCCACCCTACACCATCAAACCACTACCTCCGTACAGGTCCCTTTCAAGGACATTTAGGGGTTGGTATCTGCTTCCAGATTCACGTCAGATGAAAACCCGGCGAGAATCACTGTTCAGACTATACCTGGACTCGTCTGTGAACATAACCTGTACCACTGACCATGTACTGTGTTCTTGACACCCGGCTTTAGGGGCTCTCCTGTGACCAGGGGTCAGTGGAATGCACCTTGCAGGTCTCCGGGCGAATAAACTATGTCTGTTCAGTCGTATGTAGAGTGTGTATCTGGAGACAACTGCTCCAGTGGCTGCGGTAAGGTTCCGAGCAAGGCCACCTGCAGTACTCCGTGGCCGTCTGCGGGCATTGATGGTGAGATATCGGTCTTTTTGTAGTATTGTACACTGTGCATGTCCCGCACTGTAGCGCCTAGACACGTTTCCTGCCTACTGGAATCGTTGCCATAATCTTGAGATCAGACTTTGTGGCGCACATATGGCTCGTGCTATGACCTGCTGTATTTGACCAGCCCCTAGTCGCCCTTGTATTTTACCCATTATAACGTCATCAATATCTGTTCTTTGAGCCATTTTCAACACACAGTCACCATTAGCACGTCTGAAAACGTCTGTACACTTAATCGCTGCACCGTACTCTGATATGCACCAACACACCTCTGCGTGTGTGTACTGTGTGTGTGTACCAGCGCCATCGTGCGACGACCGCAGGTCAAATGCACCGCATTGTCATTCCCCGAGGTGATTTAAGCCCGCAAACCGCCCACCAGAGCGTTGTTTCACCATGGATCAGCATTATCCTTAATTTATGAGCATTAGTGTAGTTGTTGTAACAAACGGAATAAATCATAATTATATTATTACTCTCAGACGAGCACTGGAGACCACAGGTGCCTTATACCAAAACACTTGTAAAAATATCCCTAAACTGCTTTCAAAAAAATGGCTCTGAGCACTATGGGACTTAACTTCTGTGGTCATCAGTCCCCTAGAACTTAGAACTACTTAAACCTAACTAACCTAAGGACATCACACACATCTATGCCCGAGACAGGATTCGAACCTGCGACCGTAGCTGTCGCGCGGTTCCGGACTGAGCGCCTTAACCGCGAGACCACCGCGGCCGGCAAACTGCTTTCGAAATCGTGTCAGTGGAGTTCGGAGTTCACGCCCTGTATGTGGACATAATTATCGATTCAGGTACTCCCTCTCCTTTGCGAACCAGCGGACGAAAATGAAAGAAGAATCCTTCCTTTTTTAGTCGAGAGATTCAGAGAGAGGTGCGTGCTAAACAATCTGTCTGCGATCCGGGTAGGTGCCAAGGCCGAGAGCCAAGTAACACGCTGGTCTCGTTCAAGGGACGGAGAAATATCGATCGGACGTGGGCACATTATTGCAGACGTGTCTCTTTCTCACACGCGGGTAGCATTCCAGACAAAGCAGTGCCGCAGGCCGGAGATGTGCGATTGGAGGAGGAGTCTGCCGCGGCAGGGGTGCTGTCCTGTGTTACTGCCCTCCGCAAATTGCTGGGGAGACCACCGCTTGTCGCTTCTGTCGCACACCCACACTCCGCGGACACCATCCAGCACTAGCTCCATCTGCAGACGAGGCAAACAGATGGTAGCCAGACTGGGACACGAGTTGGCCGATAATCACGAGGGCAACCACGTAATCACTGTCGTCCAGGCTTCTGCTTTTGCTGAACAAGGCCGTTAGATAAGAGTTGGCGTCTCTGGAATGAACCTACAAAATGCTTAAGAAATAATAGATTTCGTAAATACTCACCTTCTAAATGATTTTTGTTTTATGGGCATTAGACCGTGATCCATGGCATATTTCTCTACTTTCAGTGCTGGAGACATCACTAGAGGCTCTAGCTGTTACAGTCTCAAACAAGCTCAGCAAACCGAACTGTTTGTAGATACACACACACACACACACACACACACACACACACACACACACACAAAACGGAGGGTTCGTGACGTCATCACACCACTGCCTAAGACTGCACAGTAGCACCGACGTTTGTTGCACAGTTTATAGTGGGAAAGAGTTGGAGTAGTTTGTTTTATTTAATAGTAGGTCCAATAACTTGTCCAGTTTCAGTCCTCCTCCTTTTCTGTTAAAGTCATTCTTATGATTTTGAGTTTTTATGCCCGCAGCGGCAAAGATAGCAATTAAAAAGTTTTAGATTCATCATCACCGAAAAAGCTGAAGACCGAAGCATCATTGGGCAGGTAGTATTTTGTAAGAGCCTGCAAGAACGGAACCAACGACGACTGAAGCGAATCGTTCACCGTGACAGAAGTGCAACAATTCCTCAAATTGCTGCACATTTCAGTGCTGGGCCGTCATCAAGTGACATTGTGGGAACCATTCAACGAAACATCATCGATATGGGCTTTCGGAGCCGAAGGCCCACTCATGTACCCTTGATGACTGCACGACACAAAGCTTTACGCCTCGCCTGGGTAGGTCAACACCGACACTGGACTGTTGATAACTGGAAATATGTTACCTGGTTGGACGAGTTTCGATCGGATGGACGTGTAAGGGTATGGAGACAGCCTCGTGAATCCATGGACCCTGCGTGTCAGCAGGAGACTCTTCAAGGTAGTGGAGGCTATGTAATGGTGTGAGGCGTGTGCAGTTGGAGTGATATGGGACCCCTGATGCGTCTAGATACGAGTCTGATAGGTGACACGTACCCAGTCATCCTCTCTGATCGCCTGCATCCATTCGTGTCCATTGTGCATTCCGACGGACTTGGGCAATTCCATCAGGACAATGCGACACCTCACACGTCCAGAATTGCTACAGAGTGGCTCCAGGAACACTGTTCTGAGTTTAAACACTTCCGCTTGCCACCAAACATCCCAGACATGAACATTATTGAGCATACCTGCCATGCCTTTTAACGTGTTGTTCAGAAGAGATCTCCACCCAGTCGTACTCTTACGGATTTATGGACAGCACTGCGGAATTGATATTGTCAGTTCCCTCGAGCACTACTTCAGACATTACTCGAGTCCATGCCACGTCATGTTGCGGCACTTCTGCCGTGCTCACAGGGCCCTACACGATATTAGGCAGGTGTACCAGTTTAATTGGCTCTTCAGTGTATATTACTATGTAATGTAATGCATGTAAAGTCTGCTCACGGAATAGCCGTGACTTATAATGGTACACACTTCTGATTTGTCTTATTTCTTCTTTGATGCAGTGGACCCGATAATGTTCTGATGCCAGAACGAAATCTATCATCTTTTGTTAATAAAAAAAATACTGATACAGCTGTGTACTTCAAAATGCAGTTTATAACATTTATAATTAAAACTTTTGTGAATACTCTGCATACCTATTGAATCACTGCGTTGTTGAGACCAGACTCTGAGTTAAGGGCAGATTTGCCTAACCCTTGCAATACCAACGCTTTTTACGTAACTCACATTACCAAGCGCGCGGCGGATACTTCACGCCGACAGTGAAAAAAATGTAAGAAATGCAAATTGCGTTAATTTTTGTTCAGTTTTACTTTTACAGTTTTTGATGTGTTAATAAGGCACATAATCTCAAAATATTGCATATGAATTCATTGCGAGTGACATCTACTCATATGACTTAATATCTCGGTTAAGTTTAACTGAAAAGATTTGCGGAATTTAGTAGAAGAAAGCACTAAAAACAATATGTTGTTGTTGTGGTCTTCAGTTCAGAGACTGGTTTGATGCAGCTCTTCATGCTACTATACAGTAAAGCTGCATGCCCTCGGGAAAAATTACGGCTGTAGTTTCCCTTTGCTTTCAGCCGTTCAGTACCAGCACAACAAGGCCGTTTTGGTTAGTGTTACAAGGCTAGATCAGTCAATCATCCAGACTGTTGCCCCTACAACTACTGAAAAGGCTGCTGCCCCTCTTCAGGAACCACACGTTTGTCTGGCATCTCAACAGATACCCCTCCGTTGTGGTTGCGAGGCATGCAAGCCTCCCCACCAACGGCAAGGTCCATGGGGGGGGGGGGGGGGGGGGGGAATAATATATTTTTCAGAATTTTAAAATTTAACGTTACTGACTAGAGTTTAATATATTCGAAAGGTGGGCATAAAGTACGATCCGCGCTCCCCCTTCTCCCTTCGGTATCGCGAGGGATAATGTGTGTGAACATCTGAGGGCTGCCGTCGCCACGGACGCTGGTTCTACATCTACATCTACATCTACATTTATACTCCGCAAGCCACCCAACGGTGTGTGGCGGAGGGCACTTCACGTGCCACTGTCATTACCTCCCTTTCCTGTTCCAGTCGCGTATGGTTCGCGGGAAGAACGACTGTCTGAAAGCCTCCGTGCGCGCTCTAATCTCTCTAATTTTACATTCGTGTTCTCCTCGGGAGGTATAAGTTGGGGGAAGCAATATATTCGATACCTCATCCAGAAACGCGCCCTCTCGAAACCTGGACAGCAAGCTACACCGCGATGCAGAGCGCCTCTCTTGCAGAGTCTGCCACTTGAGTTTATTAAACATCTCCGTAACGCTATCGCGGTTACCAAATAACCCTGTGACGTAACGCGCCGCTCTTCTTTGGATCTTCTCTATCTCCTCCGTCAACCCGATCTGGTACGGATCCCACACTGATGATCAATACTAAAGTATAGGTCGAACGAGTGTTTCGTAAGCCACCTCCTTTGTTGATGGACTACATTTTCTAATCACTCTCCCAATGAATCTCAACCTGGTACCCGCCTTACCAACAATTAATTTTATATGATCATTCCACTTCAAATCGTTCCGCTCGCATACTCCCAGATATTTTACAGAAGTAACTGCTACCAGTGTTTGTTCCGCTATCATATAATCATACAATAAAGGATCTTTCTTTCTATGTATTCGCAATACATTACATTTGTCTATGTTAAGGGACAGTTGCCACTCCCTGCACGAAGTGCCTATCCGCTGCAGATCTTCCTGCATTTCGCTACAATTTTCTAATGCTGCAACTTCTCTGTATACTACAGCATCATCCGCGAAAAGCCGCATGGAACTTCCGACACTATCTACTAGGTCATTTATATATATTGTGAAAAGCAATGGTCCCATAACACTCCTCTGTGGCACGCCAGAGGTTACTTTAACGTCTGTAGACGTCTCTCCATTGATAACAACATGCTGTGTTCTGTTTGCTAAAAACTCTTCGATCCAGCCACACAGCTGGTCTGATATTCCGTAGGCTCTTGCTTTGTTTATCAGGCGACAGTGCGGAACTGTATCGAACGCCTTCCGGAAGTCAAGGAAAGTGGCATCACCTGGGAGCCTGTATCTAATATTTTCTGGGTCTCATGAACAAATAAAGCGAGTTGGGTCTCACACCAACGCTGTTTCCGGAATCCATGTTGATTCCTACATAGTAGATTCTGGGTTTCCAAAAAGACATGATACTCGAGCAAAAAACATGTTCTAAAATTCTACGACAGATCGACGTCAGAGATATAGTTCTATAGTTTTGCGCATCTGCTCGACGACCCTTCTTGAAGACTGGGACTACCTGTGCTCTTTTCCAATCATTTGGACCCCTCCGTTCCTCTAGAGACTTGCGGTACACGGCTGTTAGAAGGGGCGCAAGTTCTTTCGCGTACTCTGTGTAGAATCGAATTGGTATCCCGTCAGGTCCAGTGGACTTTCCTCTGTTGAGTGATTCCAGTTGCTTTTCAATTCCTTGGACACTTATTTCGATGTCAGCCATTTTTTCGTTTTTGCGAGGATTTAGAGAAGGAACTGCAGTGCGGTCTTCCTCTGTGAAACAGCTTTGGAAAAAGGTTGGAGCGACAGCTGATGCGGGCGGCGGCGTTTGGCGGTCACCGGTTTCAGGTGGCAGGTGGCAGTCCGTATTGATCCCCCTAGCTCGGCTGTGCTGTGCTCGCCGTAGCGCAGCGTCCGCTGGTCCGGCGATGGCGCTCTCGCTGACTCACTGGCTGCGGGCCGCGGCGACGTCACGCGCGCCGCTGCGCCGTGGGCGTCGCTGACGCTGCGAGTGCGAGATGACTCACGGCCTCCGGCAGGTCACTCCGGCCGCGCCGATTGGGGAGGACCGCCGCTGCCGCTGCCGAGGTCGCAGGACGCCGTGCCGTGTCCTGAGGTGTGTCAGCTTCGCGGGAAGCCTGAGCTGTTACCGCCGACTTCGGGACGCCGTCTGGCGCGTCATCTTGTAACACGTCACTTCCGAGTCTCTATAGACGAGTGCTCGGAGTAGTAACCGGCAGATTAGTATCCACCTGGGGCAATGTTTTGAACTGTTCACCCTGACCCGCGGCTTTATCTTGCCGGCGAACTTCTTGCTGTGGTGCAGACACATGGGTTTTTCGGTGTGGTTTTTGATGCCCGGTTGACTTGGCTCCCACATATTCGGCAGTTTAAACAGATGTGTTGGCGGCATCTTAATGATCTGCGATGCTTGAGCCACACCAGCTGGGGATCCGACCGATCTACCCTCTTACGGCTCTACCAGGCGTTCATCCAGTCCCGTCTGGATTATGGGAGCCTGGCTTATGGTTCAGCATCCCCTCCTGCGTTGCGGGTGCTGGACCCAATCCTTCACAGCGGGATCCGACTTGCCACTGGTGCTTTCCGGACCAGCCCTGTGAACAGCATACTCGTGGAGGCAGGTGTCCCTCCACTGCGGTTACGGCGCCAACGTTTACTGGCCGCTTATGCTACACATGTTCGTAGCTTGCCCGGGCATCCTAATTCTCGTCTCCTGTTCCGTCAGTCGGTCGTCCATCTCCCAGAACGTCGGCCCCGGTCGGGCTGTACGATCGCGGTCCGCGTCAGGGAGCTTCTCTCCGGGCTCGAGGTTTTCCCCCTGCCATCTCCTTTCCAGGCCCCCCTGCATACACTCCCGTGGTGTGTGCCTCGCTTTTGCCTTCGGCTCGAATTGGCACAGGGCCCGAAGGACTCAGTCCCTCCGGGGGATTTCCACCGCCGCTTTCTTTCCATCCTTGCCACGTATCAGGGCTCTGGCATTGTTTACACTGACGGTTCGATGTTTGCTGGTCTTGTAGGTTATGCTCTCACTCTAGGGGACTATTACGAACAACACTCATTGCCGGCTGGCTGCAGCGTTTTCACTGCAGAGCTGTTCGCCATCTTTCGTGTCCTGGAGTATATCCGCTCCTGCTCAGGTGAGTCCGTTATCTGTAGCGACTCCCTGAGCGGTTTACGAGCTATCGGCCAGTGTTTCCCTCGCTCTCGTCTGGTGATGGCTGTCCAGGAGTCCCTCCATACTCTTGCCCGTTGCGGCCGCTCTGTGGTCTTGTGTGGACCCCTGGTAATGTCGGCATCCCGGGCAATGAACATGTTGACCGCCTGGTCAAACAGGCCGCCAGTGAGCCAACTCTGGACATTGGCCTCCCGGAGACTGATTTGCGAGCTGTCTTAAGCCGCAAAGTTTTCGCGTTTTGGGACGCTGAATGGCGCGATCTGACCACACCTAATAAACTCCGCGCAGTCAAGGAGACGGCGACTGTGTGGCGGTCATCCATGCAAGCCATTCGCAGGGACTCAGTTGTCCTTTGTCGGCCACACCCGGCTGACGCGCAGTTATTTACTACGTCGTCAGGACCCGCCTCTCTGTCGCAGCGGGGCGGCTTTATCGGTGGTGCACGTTTTGTCGGCCTATCCGCTTTTAGCTGTGCTCAGGCAAACATTTGCGCTGCCTGATACGCTCCCTGCCCTTTTAACAGATGACACTGCCATGGCAGGCTTAGTTTTGCGTTTTATTCCGGCAGGGGGTTTTTATCACTTAATCTGAGTGTTTGTCATTTTTTTTTTTTTTTTTTTTTTTGTTATGAGTCTGGCCTTTGGCTTACGATTTTAGACTGGGTTATTTTTTAGTGTGTTTCTAGGTGGTTGGCTTTTCCTTTTTTGTCTCTGTGGTCGGCCAACCACTGTCACACTCTGTGTGATTTTAATTCCTTTTGTCTGGTCTCAGTCTGCGTCTTTCTTTTCCTATGTCGTCTGTTGTCATGTCCATTGTTCGTTTTTATTCCGTATGGGTTTGAAGTTTTGGAAAAAGGGACCGATGACCGTAGCAGTCTGGTCCCTTTAATCCCACAAACCAACCAACCAACCAATGTTTTGATGTTTATTTGAACCGATCCCGAAAGGCGGCCGCGTCGACGACGCGTTCATTAGTAATTGAGACAAAGTCGACTTAGTGGAGGACATCGGCCCATCCCCTTTCAAATTATCCATCTCGGCATTTACCCGAAATTCGCAGAAAAATAAATCTGCAAAAGGAAGGCGGGGGGTATTTGAATTGGCAGCTCAGGTTGCAAAGTAATACAGACTTTGAATGTAGAAAAATGTAAAATAAATGTGTATGAGCGGGAAAAACAATGCTTTAATGTGCGAATACAGTGTTCGTTCAGACGTCTCTAAGACAACATGAAGGAACTCTGGATATGCTGACGATTGCGCTTTTGCTGCGACCCACAAAGACCTGGGTGTTACTGAGTCTGTCTTCGCTGAAGACCTACAAATCGCTGGCAAATACTTCCGTAATTTGACGTTACAACCAAGTGCTGCCGAAACAGAAGTCATCAGCTTCCACCTTAACAACAAGCTCGCAGGCAAGGAAATACACTGAAAAATCAAAGAAACTGGTACACCTGCCTAATATCGTGTAGGGCCTCGGCGAGCACGCAAAACTGCCGCAACACGACGTGGCATGGACTCGACTAATTTCTGAAGCAGTGCTGGAGGGAACTGACACCATGAATCCTGAGGAGCTGTCCATAAATCCGTAAGATTGCGAGGGGGTCGAGACCCCTTCTGAACAGAACGTTCCGAGGCATTCCAGATATGCTCAGTAATGTTCATGTCTGGGGGGTTTGGTGGCAAGCGGGAGTGTTTAAACTCAGAGCAGTGTTCCCGGAGCCACCCTGTAGCTACGAGGGCGGTTCAGAAAGTAACCTCCGATTGGTCACAGTGCGGGTTGTGGGGGGAATAGCGACGCCATCTGTGCGTTCACGCACTCAACAGGTCAGTCGGCATCAAGCCGTGGTCGAGTGAACGTCGTACTTGCGCTAGTTTAGTTTTTGTGGCAGTTTGAAATGTGTGCTGCAATAGAAAACCCCGCCAAATGTGAAGTGCGTGCTGCCATAAGGTTTTTTACAGCCAAAGGATATTCTGCAGCAGCTATTCATCGTGAGCTTTGTGCCGTGTACGGACCAAGAGTTATGAGTGAAGGAGTTGTCCGTGAATGGGTACGTTTATTTAAAAGTGGACGAGAAAACGTTCATGATGAAGAGAGGAGTGGTAGACCATCATTCGTGACTGACGAACTCGTTCAGACAGTTGATGCAAAAGTTCGTGAAAATCGACGTTTCTCAATGTCGGAGTTGTCTACTGGTTTTCCACAGATTTCTAAGACTCTCTTGTACGAGATAGTGACAGCAAGATTGGGTTACCGTAAGTTCTGTGCACGATGGGTGCCCAAATTTCTTACCGACCACTACAAAACTCAAAGAATGGCCTCTGCATTAGATTTTCTGTCACGTTATGAGGACGAAGGAGAACCATTGTTAAACAGAATCGTGACCGGTGACGAAACCTGGATTAAGTACGTGAACCCTGAGACAAAAGAACAATCAAAGATGTGGGCACATTCAAATTCGCCTACCAAACCAAGAAAAGCCTCGCAAGATTTTTCTGCCAGAAAACTGATGGCAACGGTGTTTTGGGATGCCAAAGGGGTGTTGTTGGTTGAATTCATGGAACGTGGTACGACCATTAATCAAGACGTGTACTGTGAAGCAATAAAAAAGTTACGACGGGCTATACAGAACAAACGTCGTGGTATGCTGACTTCCGGTATCGTTTTTTTGCACGATAACGGCCGTCCTCACTCTGCTCGCAGAACAACGGCCCTTCTTGAGTCCTTCAAGTGGGACGTTATCAACCATCCACCTTACAGCCCAGACCTCTTCATGCATTTGAAGAAATGGCTCGGGTCACAGCGGTTTGATGACGACGAAGAGCTCAAAGATGCGGTCACAGGCTGGCTCCAGGCACAAGCGGGTGATTTTTATGCAGAAGGAATTTCAAAGCTTGTGAAGAGATACGATAAGTGCCTCAATCGCTATGGAGACTATGTAGAAAAATAGTGCAAAGATGTAGTTGTAAGATGTATATATTAAAATATTTTTATTTAACTTGGTGTATTTTTTTAAATCAACCGGAGGTTACTTTCTGAACGGCCCTCGTATTTTGGACGTGTGGGGTGTCGCATCGTCCTGCTGGATTTGCCCAAGTCCGTCGGAATGCACAATGGACATGAATGGATGCAGGTGATGAGACAGGATGCTTACGTACGTGTCACCTGTCAGACTTGAATCTAGACGTATCAGGGGTCCCATGTCACTCCAACTGCACACCCCTCCACCAGCCTGAACAGTCGCCTGCCGACTCGAAGGGTCCATGGATTCACGAGGTTGTCTCCATACCCGTACACGTCCATCCGCTCGATACAATTTGAAATAAGACTCGTCCGACATGGAAACATGTTTCCAGTCATCAACAGTCCAATGTCGCTGTTGACGGACCCAGGCGAGGTGTAAAGCTTTGTGTTTTTCAGTCATCAAGGGTTCACGAGTGGGACTTCGGCTCCGAAAGCCCATATCGATGATGTTTCGTTGTCCGGTTGTCATGCTGACACCTGTTGATCGACCAGCATTGAAATTTGCTGGAATCTGCGGAAAGGGTGCACTTTTGTCACGTTGAACTATTCTCTTCAGTCGTCATTGGTCCAGTTCTTGCAGGATCTTTTTCCGGCCGCAGCGATGTCGAACATTTGATGTTTTACCGCATTCCTGATATTCACGGTACACTCGTGAAATGGTCATACTGCAAAAAAAAATCCCCATTTCATCTCTACCTCGGAGATGCTGTGTCCCATCGCTCGTGCGCCAACTATAACACCACGTTCAAACTCACTTAAGTCTGATAACCTGCTATTGTAGCAGCATTAATCGATCTAACAACTGCGGCAGACGCTTGTCGTCTTGTATAGGCATCGCCGACTCCAGCGTCGGTTCTCTGTTTTTAAATCGTATGCCTACACCAGTTTATTTGGAAGGAAACTGCTGGGTTGGAACAAAAGTTCACCTTATCTAGGAGTCACTCTCGACATGCCGCTCACCTTCAAAATGCACTTGCTTAAAATTGTCGCTAAGGTGAAGGAAAGAAACAACTTCTTGCAGAAACTTTGTGGCACGATATAGGAATCATCAGCTCCAACACTAAGGACATCTGCTCCTGGACTTGTGTATCCTATGCAGAATAGTGCGCTGCAGTCTGGATCAACAGCCCATGACCAGACTCGTCGATATGTAGCTGCCGGGCTGTCCGCACCATCACAGGAACAATCAGAAATGCTCCAACTTTCTGGCTGCATATTCTCAGCCATGCGGCTCCCCATTTTTGGGCCTGAAGCTGCTTTCAAGCGGGAATTTATAAAAATAGCTGGCGATTCTTACCTTCCTACACACGAGGACATTCATGTACTTAGTAGAAACAGACTTCGTTCCCATACCCGCCTCTACAAGGTGCAAAATCTCTGATGGACAACGGAGCAACAACCGCAGACCGATGGGCAGAAATATGGCAGAATAGCGTTACCCCAGAAAGCTGAAGATGCCCTACATCTCGAGCAGGCCACCAGGGTTTGAATAGCACCGCAAGATCCGGCCTGCAATCAATGCCATAAGGACATATAGTGGAAGATGTGCTGGCTCAGTCTACAAATGGGGATTAACAACATCGCCCAGCTGCGACTGTGGTACAGAACGACAAACAGTTCAGCCCATGATACGTGAGTGCCCAAATCGAACCTTTCCTGCCGATCCGGAGGAGTTCCTGTTAGCAACTGAGGCGTTAGTTGTGTATGTTCAGCAGTTGGACATAAGCCTGTGACCTTCTGCACTTTGTAGATTTAGTCAACTTACAATCCTGAATTTCTTTTCTATGTTTTAAGTATCGGTATATGTATGGTTAAAGAAAAAATGTTTCCTTGTGTGACGTGATGCTACCGAAACGCTAAATAAATAACAGTATTAGTGGTGTGTTCTGTGAAAGTCCGCCTATCAAATATCTGGGCGTAATGTTCCAAAGCGATATGAAATGGAACGAAACGTAAGGTACGTAGCAGAAAAGGCGAGTGGTTCAAATGGCTCTGAGCACTATGGGACTCAACATCTGTGGTCATCAGTCCCCTAGAACTTAGAACTACTTAAACCTAACTAACCTAAGGACATCACACACATCCATGCCCGAGGCAGGATTCGAACCTGCGACCGTAGCAGTCCCGCGGTGGCGAGTAGTCGACTTAGATTTATTTGGGTAATTCTAGCAAAGTGTATCTCATATATAAAGGAGACCGTGTATAGAATACTTTTACGACCCATTCTTGAGTACAGCTCGAATGTTTGGGATCCCTACCGGGTCGAATTAAAGGGAGACATCCAAGCAATCCACAAGCGCGATGTTAGATTTGTTACCGGTACGAAATGCTCCACAAACTCAAACGGGAATCCCTGGACGGAAGACGATATTCTTCTTGCGAAACACGATTGAGAAAATATTGAGAGCCGCGCGGGGTAGCCGCGTTGTCTGAGGCGTGTTGTCACAAATCGCGCGGCTGCCCCAATCGGAGGTTCGAATCCTCCCTCGGACATGGATATGTGTGTTGTCCTTAGCGTAAGTTAGTTTAAGTAGTGTGTAAACTTAGGGACCGATAACCTGAGCAGTTTGGTCCCATAAGATCTTACCACATACGAGGGGCATTTGAAAAGTCCATGCAAAAATAAAAACTACTTACGAGTTTGGAGTAAACCTTTTATTTTTCGGCATAGTCTTCTCTTAGACTTACACACTTCGTCAAACGCTGCACTGATTTGTTGATCCCTTCCGAATAATAGGAATTGTCAAACTCTGCAAAATAGCTATTAGTTGCTGCAATCACCTCCTCGTTTGAACAAAACCTTTGTCCCGCCAGTCATTTCTTCAAATTGGGGAACAAACAGTAATCCGAGGGAACCAAGTCTGGAGAAAAGGGGGCATGTGAAAAGAGTTGTAACCCTATTTCCATTAATTTTGGGACCACAACTGCCGAGATGTGTGCTGGTACAATGTTGTTGTTGTTGTTGTTGTTGTTGTGGTCTTCAGTCCTGAGACTGGTTTGATGCAGCTCTCCATGCTACTCTATCCTGCGCAAGCTGCTTCATCTCCCAGTACCTACTGCAACCTACATCCTTCTGAATCTGTTTAGTGTATTCCTCTCTTGGTCTCCCTCTACGATTTTTACCCTCCACGCTGCCCTCGAATACTAAATTGGTGATCCCTTGATGCCTCAGAACATGTCCTACCAACCGATCCCTTCTTCTAGTCAAGTTGTGCGACAAACTCCTCTTCTCCCCAATTCTGTTCAATACCTCCTCACTAGTTATGTGATCTACCCATCTAATCTTCAGCATTCTTCTGTAGCACCACATTTCGAAAGCTTCTATTCTCTTCTTGTCTAAACTATTTATCGTCCATGTACATGGCTACACTCCATACAAATACTTTCAGAAACGATTTCCTGACACTTAAATCTATACTCAATGTTAACAAATTTCTCTTCTTCAGAAACACTTTCCTTGCCATTGCTAGTCTACATTTTATATCTTCTGTACTTCGACCATCATCAGTTATTTTGCTCCCCATATAGCAAAACTCATTTACTACTTTAAGCGTCTCATTTCCTAATGTATTCCTGCAGCATCACCCGATTTCATTCGACTGCATTCCATTATCCTCGTTTTGCTTTTGTTGATGTTCATCTTATATCCTCCTTTCAAGACACGGTCCATTCCGTTCAGCTGCTCTTCCAGGTCCTTTGCTGTCTCTGACAGAATTACAATGTCATCGGCGAACCTCAAAGTTTTTATTTCTTCTCCATGGATTTTAATTCCAGCTCCAAATTTTTCTTTTGTTTCCTTTACTGCTTGCTCAATATACAGATTGAATAACACCGGGGATAGGCTACAACCCTGTCTCACTCCCTTCCCAACCACTGCTTCCCTTTCGTGCCTCTCGGCTTATAACTGCCATCTGGTTTCTGTACAAATTGTAAATAGCCTCTCGCTCCCTGTATTTTACCCTGCCACCTTCAGAATTTGAAAGAGAGTACTACAGTCAACATTGTCAAAAGATTTCTCTAAGTCTACAAATGCTAGAAACGTAGGTTTGCCTTTCCTTAATCTATTTTCTAAGAGAAGTCGTAGGGTAAGTATTACCTCACCTGTTCCAACATTTCTACGGAATCCAAACTGATCTTCCCCGAGGTTGGCTTCTACTAGTTTTTCCATTCGTCTGTAAAGAATTCGTGTTAGTATTTTGCAGCCATAGCTTATTAGACTGATAGTTCGGTAATTTTCACATCTGTCAACACCTGCTTTCTTTGGGATTGGAATTATTATATTCATCTTGAAGTCTGAGGGAATTTCGCCTGTCTCATACATCTTGCTCAACAGATGGTAGAGTTTTGTTAGGCCTGGCTCTCCCAAGGCTGTCAGTAGTTCTAATGGAATGTTGTCTACTCCCGGGGCCTTGTTCCGACTTAGGTCCTTTAGTGCTCTGTCAAACTCTTCACGCAGTATCATATCTCCTATTTCATCTTCATCTGCATTCTCTTCCATTTCTAAAATATTGTCCTCAAGAACATCGTTCTTGGGTAGATCCTCTATATACTCCTTCCACCTTTCTGCTTTCCCTTCTTTGCTTAGAACTGGGTTTCCATCTGAGCTCTTGATATTCATACAATGGTTCTCTTTTCTCCAAAGGTCTCTTTAATTTTCCTGTAGGCAGTATCTATCGTACCCCTAGTGAGATAAGCCTCTACATCCTTAGATTTGTCCTCTAGCCATCCCTGCTTAGCTATTTTGCACTTCCTGTCGATCTCATTTTTGAGACGTTTGTATTCCTTTTTGCCTGCTTCATATACTGCATTTTTATATTTTCTCCTTTCATCAGTTAAATTCTGTATTAAATACTAGCTTCGCTGCCGTTGCTTCTTTTTTTTATTCAATCGAATTTTACGTTGTTCACAACCTGCAACAGCTTCTAAGCTTTTCACGAACTTCTGACCGAAGAGCGATTCTGGTAGCTGGAGTCCAAAGTTTTTGTTATTCATGTCTTTTGCGTTCTTGTGGAGATATTCCTATAGTGATTTTCATTCCCTAACAAATATTTCTTTATACCAAACCGAGAAATGAAATACCAGTTTTCATAAACTTAGCTGTAAAATTTTTTTAATGCAGCGAAATATTTTCTTCAAAATTTTCGTCTCCTGTTACACTCTCTTAGGGGTTGTATTACCAGAAACACTGTAACACGTATTTTTTTTTTATTTCTAACCGAGAAGCCAAATCCCAATTGTCATAGACGTACCGGTAGCATTAAAAATCCTTTAGTATTATTTAATAATGATATATTTTCAACAAAAGGTTTCACTCACTATTTCACCTTCATAGAGTTAATTTTCCAAAAATACTGAAACACGTATTTCTTTCAAGTGGCTCTGAGCACTATGGGACTTAACATCTGAGGTCATCAGTCCCCTAGAACTTAGAACTACTTAAACCTAACTAACCTAAGGACATCACACACACCCATGTCCGAGGCAGGATTCGAACCTGCGTATTTCTTTATTTCGATCGGTAAACCAAATATAATTTTCATAGGTCTAGCTTCAAAATTGCCTTAATAGTGACATTAAAAAAAAAAAAAAAAAAAAAAAAAAAACAGACACACACACACACACACACACACACACATATATACTTTAGATGTTCTATGTAGTCAACTTCCTCACGAAACACACACACACACACACACACACACACACACACACACACATATATATATATATATATATATATATATATATATATATATATATATATATATATATATATATTTTAAGTCTGCGCCGGCCGGTGTGGCCGTGCGATTAAAGGCGCTTCAGTCTGGAACCGCGTGACCGCTACGGTCGCAGGTTCGAATTCTGCCTCGGGCATGGAAGTGTGTGATGTCCTTAGGTTAGATAGGTTTCATTAGTTCTAAGTTCTAGGCGACTAATGACCTCAGAAGTTAAGTCGCATAGTGCTCAGAGCCATTTGAACCTTTTAAGTCTCCTAGAGATCTCCAAAATGCCAAAACACGATAATACTTCGAAACTACGTAGGTGAAGTGGCCCACCAAATAATCATCTTGGGGTTGAAGCTCTTTTTTCCGTGTTTGCCTTAACAATACGTATGTTTTTGAAAATGGCTCTAAGCACTATGGGACTTAGCATCTGAAGTCATCAGTCCCCTAGACTTAGAACTACTTAAACCTAACTAACCTAAGGACCTCACACACATCCATGCCGGGGCAGGGTTCGAACCTGCGACCGTAGCACCAGCGCGGTTCCGGACTGAAGCGCCTAGAACCGCTCGGCCACAACGACCGGCCGAATGCCTCTCTCTGTCACCAGTTATAATCACATTAATCTTCCACTCTGTGACGGTAGATGTGTGTGCTGAATACCTCGTTACCGATGGGTCGATGTACCCTGATGTTGCTTACCTTAACCCCAGCACACCCTTTGTCCAGCACTGGGTGACAGTGCGTGTTGGATGTAAGTTTTAGTAGCGCGCCGCGCCGTGACCATCTGGAACTCGGCGCGAGGTGAGCCGTCGCCCCAGTGCAGGGGGCGGATGGCGGCCATCAAGCCATTAGGACGACCCAGTGACCTGACAGCGCCGCGCGACGTACAGTGGCGCTCTGGCAGCGTGCGCTCGCCACTCCGTCCCAGCCTCACTCGCAGCACGGGGCAACCAGACAGCCTCATGGTGCCGTCCTGTCGCTCTTAGGAATGGTTACAGAATCACTTTTTAGTACTGATTTGGACTGAAGAGATCGAGCAAACAGAACACAGATAGTCATTCTTAAGGGGGAACCTATTCATTAAAAAACCCACACACCCACTATTTAAAGGCTGCACCAAATCAATAATTTTGAATATAGGGCAGTCATATTTTGTACCATGCTATACATGAAATTAACACATTCACTATTAAGTCCCTAGGATGAAATACATATAACTGTTTACGGAATTTAAAAACTCTCTTTTCAAAAAAGAATACATGTATCCCATTTCTCAGAAACTATTAAAGAGATTCCTACAAAATTTTCTCTGTTTAATCTCTTTGCTTCTCTCTTGAGGTGTTTTTAATATATCGAATAGGGGAATTATAATAATTTTTGAATTATAATTCTGTAAGTATAACATGAAATTCATGCAAAATTCCAAGCAGTTTGCCCCATATCTCAGTTTAAACTGAGAATTTCAAAATGATCTCTTGAGACAAAAAATGGTTCAAATGGCTCCGAGCACTATGGGACTTAACATCTGTGGTCATCAGTCCCCTAGAACTTAGATCTACTTAAACCTACCTAACCTAAGGACATCACACACATCCATGCCCGAGGCAGGATTCGAACCTGCGACCGTAGCAGTCGTCTCTTGAGACAACCTTTAGTGGATTGACAGAAATAAGTCTTCTATATTTCATAATTCTAGACTTCCACAGACTGAGAAAAAGATACATAAACTGTAAAAAACACAATTTTCAGGAAATCAATTTCAAGTTCAACGTAACTTTTTTTTTTATTGTCACCTCGTCAGAAGGCCCCAGGTTTGTACCCTGGCCCCTCTTTCCCTTGAAGGCTTCTCTTCCGGTTTTTTTATTTTCAGCTTTCTTTTCTTTATCGTGTCTTCAACTGACTTTTCAGTTGCAGACAGGCGCTGAAACACTATTTTTCTCAAGATTTCTTGAGTGAAATTTCCTATATTAAAGCCCATTCTCCCTAATACCTTCTTGCTACTTATATTCGTATCAGTAATTACAACAAATGCGTTATAAGTTGCAATTTGACAACTGCAGCAGATGAAAATGTGACGAAACAAGAATTACTTCTTTTAAAACAAAGCGCCTGGTTTATTATTGTTCCTAAGATAGGAAACAGAGTCACAGATGATCTACAAAACAAAATAGTATATATCACAGACTTCTAGATGTGTCCCGTATTGTTCCTAAGATAGGAAACATACTCACAGATGATCTACAAAACAAAATAGTGTATATCACAGACTTCTACATGTATCCCGTGCAAGATTGCTTGAAAGTATTGCACGGAATAGTTGCTCACCGAACTGGTATTGAAGTGTTGCTTCAAAACGTGAACGTGGCAGGAAGGTCGCGTTACACATTTAATTCGGATGCGATTTCATCATTGAAACTGTGGGAACTTTTTGTCCTTGAGTTCCAGTAAAAAATACGAAATAAGTTGAAACTGGACGTTTTTAGGTCAGTTTCATGAGCGTCCCCCATAATGGAGAGATATCTTCAGCTATAAAAGTTGCTTCGGGGATACCCCAAGGGATTGGTATACGACCTTTACTGACCGCAATATGCCTTGATGAACGAAAACATCATGAACGCTGCCCACTGCTACAGTGACTGCTGCCTGCTGGCGTTGCGGTCACGCGACGCGGTGAGGAAAGTATAAGGGGAAATCAAAAAGGTTCTGTTTGAGGACGTTGCTGGAGCGTTTATGCAGCGTGCCGCAATTCCGATTCGGGTATATAAGCACGGACGTCGAGACAAAGGATTAGCGTGGCATTCGTGTCTTTCCGACGAGCGTTCAGTAAATGCGGCAGGTGTTGCTATGGCGAAGTTATTACCAAATGCGTCCAAACGGGTCCAAGGTGCTGTTATTCTGTTCTCGGCTGTCGAAGGACAGACACCGTTAGACATCCATCGCAGAATGAAGACTGCATATGGGGCATCATATGTAGTCTGTCGAAAGCCACCGTTGTGGAATGGTGCGCCAAGGGGTGTTGCGGCTTCATGATAACTTACGTCCCCATATCGCAAATGTCGTAACGCAGAATTTAGGCCAACTCATGTGGGAGACACTCGAGCACCCGCCCTATAATTCTGATCCCTCCCCATGCGATTGTCATGCTGCACATGTAAGCCCTGCGCTTACCCATATTTGCAATTTTTCCTTTAAGAATGGCCAGTTTCCTGAACGATTAAAGTACTTAGTAGTAATGCCGATTTATAAGAACCCATGAACCATGGACCTTGCCGCTGGTGGGGAGGCTTGCGTGCCTCAACGATACAGATGGCCGTACCGTAGGTGCAACCACAACGGAGGGGTATCTGTTGAGAGGCCAGACAAACGTGTGGTTCCTGAAGAGGGGCAGCAGCCTTTTCAGTAGTTGCAGGGGCAACAGTCTGGATGATTGACTGATATGGCCTTGTAACAATAACCAAAACGGCCTTGCTGTGCTGGTACTGCGAACGGCTGAAAGCAAGGGGAAGCTACAGCCGTAATTTTTCCCGAGGGCATGCAGCTTTACTGTATGGCGTCCTCTTGGGTAAAATATTCCGGAGGTAAAATAGTCCCCCATTCGGATCTCCGGGCGGGGACTACTCAAGAGGACGTCGTTATCAGGAAAAAGAAAACTGGCGTTCTACGGATCGGAGCGTGGAATGTCAGATCCCTTAACCGGGCAGGTAGGTTAGAAAATTTAAAAAGGGAAATGGATAGATTAAAGTTAAATATAGTGGGAATTAGTGACTTTCGGTGGTAGGAGGAACACGACTTTTGGTCAGGTAAATACAGGGTTATAAATACAAAATCAAGTAGGGGTAATGCAGGAGTAGGATTAATAATGAATAAAAAAAAATAGGAATGCGGGTAAGCTACTACAAACAGCATAGTGAACGCATTATTGTGGCCAAGATAGACACGAAGCCCACGCCTACTACAGTAGTACAAGTTTATATGCCAACTAGCTCTGCAGATGATGAAGAAATTGATGAAATGTATGATGAGATAAAAGAAATTATTCAGATAGTGAAGGGAGACGAAAATTTAATAGTCATGGGTGACTGGAATTCGAGTGTAGGAAAAGGGAGAGAAGGAAACATAGTAGGTGAATATGGATTGGGGGTAAGAAATGAAAGAGGAAGCCGTCTGTTAGAATTTTGCACAGAGCGTAACTTAATCATAGCTAACATTTGGTTCAAGAATCATAAAAGAAGGTTGTATACAGGGAAGAATCCCGGAGATACTAAAAGGTATCAGATAGATTATATAATGGTAAGACAGAGATTTAGGAACCAGGTTTTAAATTGTAAGACATTTCCAGGGGCAGATGTGGACTCTGACCACAATCTATTGGTTATGAACTGCAGATTAAAATTCAAGAAACTGCAAAAAGGTGGGAATTTAAGGAGATGGGACCTGGATAAACTGACTAAACCAGAGGTTGCACAGAGTTTCAGGGAGAGCATAAGAGAACAATTGACAGCAGTGGGGGAAAGAAGTACAGTAGAAGAAGAATGGGTAGCTCTGAGGGATGAAGTAGTGAAGGCCGCAGAGGATCAAGTAGGTAAAAAGATGAGGGCTAGTAGAAATCCTTGGGTAAGAGAAGAAATATTGAATTTAATTGATGAAAGGAGGAAACATAAAAACGCAGTAAATAAAGCAGGCAAAAAGGAATACCAACGTCTCAAAAATGAGATCGACAGGAAGTGCAAAATGGCTAAGCAGGGATGGCTAGAGGACAAATGTAAGGATGTAGAGGCTTATCTCACTAGGGGTAAGATAGATACTGCCTATTGGAACACGTGAGGCAATGCTGACCTTACGACTTATCTTAGAAGAAAGATTAAGGAAAGACAAACCTACGTTTCTAGCATTTGTAGACTTAGAGAAAGCTTTTGACAATGTTGACTGGAATACTCTCTTTCAAATTCTGGAGGTGGCAGGGGTAAAATACAGGGAGCGAAAGGCTATTTACAATTTGTACAGAAACCAGATGGCAGTTATTAGAGTCGAGGGGCATGAAAGGGAAGCAGTGGTTGGGAAGGAATTGAGACAGGGTTGTGTAGCCTCTCCCCAATGTTATTCAATCTGTATATTGTGCAAGCAGTAAAGGAAACAAAAGAAAAATTCGGAGTAGGTATTAAAATCCATGGAGAAGAAATAAAAACTTTGAGGTTCGCCGATGACATTGTAATTCTGTCAGAGACAGCAAAGGACTTGGAAGAGCAGTTGAACGGAGTGGACAGTGTCTTGGAAGGAGGATATAAGATGAACATCAACAAAAGCAAAACGAGGATAATGGAATGTAGTCGAATTAAGTCGGGTGATGCTGAGGGAATTAGATTAGGAAATGAGACACTTGAAGTAGTAAGGGAGTTTTGCTATTTGGGGAGCAAAATAACTGATGATGGTAGAAGTAGAGAAGATATAAGATGTAGACTGGCAATGGCAAGGAAAGCGTTTCTGAAGAAGAGAAATTTGTTAACATCGAGTGTAGATTTAAGTGTCAGGAAGTCGTTTCTGAAAGTATTTGTATGGAGTGTAGCCACGTATGGAAGTGAAACATGGACGATAAATAGTTTGGACAGGAAGAGAATAGAAGCTTTCGAAATGTGGTGCTACAGAAGAATGCTGAAGATTAGATGGGTAGATCACGTAACTAATGAGGAGGTATTGAACAGAATTGGGGAGAAGAGGAGTTTGTGGCACAACTTGACGAGAAGAAGGGACCGGTTGGTAGGACATGTTCTGAGGCATCAAGGGATCACAAATTTAGCATTGGAGGGCTGTGTGGAGGGTAAAAATCGTAGAGGGAGACCAAGAGATGAATACGCTAAGCAGATTCAGAAGGCTGTAGGTTGCAGTAGGTTCTGGGAGATGAAGAAACTTGCACAGGATAGGTTAGCATGGAGAGCTGCATCAAACCAGTCTCAGGACTGAAGACCACAACAACAACAACAATAAGAAGGGAGAAACGGATGATGTATACAGTTTTAGAACTATTTTTGTGCCATCAGTTTTTTCTAAAGTTATTGAAAAGGCTGCGCATATAAGGAAAACTGATCAGTTTATATCACATACATTGCTATCAAATGTGCAGTTCGGCTTTAGAAATTGTTTAACAACTGTGAGTGCTACATTCTCTTTTCTCTTTAAGGTGCTGGATGGATTAAACAAAAGGTTTCGAACGCTAGGCATATTTTTTGATTTAACTAAGGCGTTTTATTGTGTTGATCACAAAATATTGCTCCAGAAGTTGGACCGTTACGGAGTACGGGGAGCAGCTCACAATTGGTTCACCTCTTATTTCAGCAACAGACAGCAAAAGGTCATTATTCACAGTGTTGAGAATGGCTGTGATGTGGGGTCTGAGTGGGGTACGGTCAAGTGGGGGGTGTCCCAGGGATCAGTTTTGGCGCCACTCCTGTTCCTTATTCATATGCCCTCCAGTATTACGGGTCACACTAAAATACTTCTGTTTTCTGATGACACTAGCTTCGTAGTAAATGATGTTGTGTGCAACATTCGCTCGGTGTCAAATCGTGCAGTTCATGGCATAAGTTCATGGCTTGTCGAAAATAAACTAACGCACAGTAAGACTCAGTGTTTACTGTTCCTAACACACAATTCAACAAAATCTGACGTTTTAATTTCACAGAATGGGCATATGATTAGTGAAACTGAACAGTTCAAATTTCTAGGTGTTCAGGTAGATAATAAACCGTCCCGGAAAGCCCACGTTCAGGATCTTTTTCAAAGACTTAGTGCTTTCCATTTTACTATTCCAACGGTATCTGAAGTAAGTCATTGTTCAACACGAAAATTAGTCTACTTTGTTTATTTACATTCGCTTATGTCGTATGGTATTATATTTTGGGGTAACTCTTCCCATTCTAAAAGGGTATTTTTTCTGAGAAACGGGCAGTTCGGGCAATGAGTGGTGTAAGTTCGCGAACCTCTTGTCGACCCCTGTTCACTAGTCTGGGTGTTTTGGCATTTGGCCTCTCTATCTCTCTCTCTCTCTCTCTCTCTCTCTCTCTATATATATATATATATATATATATATATATATATATATATATATTCTTTGCTGTCATTTCTTGTTAACAGTATCAGCTTATTCCCAAGAATTAGCAGCTTTCACTCAGTTGATACTTGGCAGAAATCCAACCTACATTTGGATCGCACTTCCTTAACTCTTGTGCAGAAAGGTGTGCAATATACTGCTGCATCCATTTTTAATAAGTTAGCACAAAAGTTTAAAAATCTTAGCAGTAATCCACGCGCTTTCAAATCGAAACTGAAAAGAGTCCTCGTGTGTCACTTTCTATTCAGTTGAGGAGTTCCTCGAAAAACTAAGCTGTTTATTATGTTATATGGTTGATTTCCTTTACTTAAAACTAATGCCTTGAGTCTTTTGGGTTCGTAAATATTTTATTTCAAACCGCTATTACTTTTATGTTGTAATTTCATGTACTGATACGTTCCATGACATTGGAGATTTGCTCCTCAATTTGGTTCTACGGAACTAGACGTGTAAATAAAAAAATAATAAATGCGTTCGGTCACTAAAACAGGCCTTGAAGAGCCGACGATTCATGTTGGACGAGGATATACCAAACGGGTATCGTCAACCTGGTGCATCGGTGGCATGATTGCGTCAATACTAATGGCGATTTTGCCCGATTGGCGTACAGCTTCTGGACTGTACGGCCTTCGAACGGAAAATTTTTTATCGCTCCTTATGCAAGCGGAGCCGAAACGAACGGGGAATAATTCTAGTGACGATGCCTAACGGCAAATGGAGAACTCCAGCGACTTTGACAAAGGCAGATTTTTATGGCTTCTGGTAAAGAATATCTCGGAAACGGCAAAACTGGTCGGCTGGTCTCGTGTTGCTGCCATTGGCGCCTGTGGAACGTGATTGAAGGACGATGAAACCAGGAGCAGCCGACAAGGTGTTGATCGTCCAGGTCTCATCACAGGACACAGAGGTCGTCCGCTCTGCAAAGCATTATAGACGACGGTCTGTGGCAGATCTGACAACAAAGTACAGTACAATGCTGTTGCAGGCAACGAGTTTCGAAGTACGCTGCTCAGCGCACATGGTTGAACATTGAGCTCCGCAGCAGATAGCGTCTTTACATTTTGACCATCGACTTCGTCAACACGATCGCAGTGGGCACAGGATCATCGAAATTGTACTGTGGATCATTGGAAATACGTCTCCAAGACGGATGAATCACGATTATTATTACACTAGGTCGATCGTTGCAACTGTATATGCCCCTATCGAAGCGCACAACTACTGGAAACATGCTCTGCGCCCAGGAAGCAAGTTGACGGAGGTAGTATTATGCTGTGGAGGATATTCGTCTGGGATTCCATGGGATCTGTGGTAATGATCGAAGGCACAATGACAGTTGTGAATAACGTGAACATTACTGAGGATCACCTGCATTGCTTCACACTTTATGTCTTCCCTGACTGTGATGGCACCTTCTAGCAAGTTATCTGCCCATATCTGCCATACGTAGTATGAGGAGCACGGTAATGATATCACGGCTTGTCTTGGCCACCAAATGTCCCTGATCCGATGGGACACATCTAGAATGCTATCGGGCGCCAGCTCGACGACACGAACTTCCGATCTGTAATTTGCGAGAGCTACCAAGGACTTGCTGAACCCATGCCATGCTTAACCACTGCTATATTGCGTTGCAAAGCTGAACCAACAGGCTGGTAATAATCGTCTGGCTCAGCAATATAGTATATCGCGAACATATTTGAACTTACGTCTTCCTAAGTCAGCTTCACACCTTCCGCGTTGCCTCTCTCTAATTTTGCAGCAGAGGATTCTCTACTCTCCGTCCAATTCCTCGCTCTTTTAGTGCGTAGCTGGTAA
This sequence comes from Schistocerca piceifrons, assembly GCF_021461385.2. Taxonomy (NCBI): domain Eukaryota; kingdom Metazoa; phylum Arthropoda; class Insecta; order Orthoptera; family Acrididae; genus Schistocerca; species Schistocerca piceifrons. Next base: position 162,058,860 of record NC_060142.1, on the reverse strand, counting down.
CGTTTTTGTGCTACAAGTATCAGACGGAGCTCGCCGCCTAGATTGCTGCCTCGCCTGCAGTATTGGAATTCCTGATTTTCGTATAGGAGGCCAGCAGGTTTGTGGTACTGGCCACTCCAATTTACGACTGCATTCGGAAGCAGGCAATTTGGAATGTAGCTTGTTAGCGAACAGGACGCGCATTTCTCTGCGGTTGGCTGCGCACGGCTCGGGCGAGCCCGTTGCCTTCGCCGGATACCCTTCCATTGTAGTGGCTGCACTTCTTGCGGCCCATTGCTTCCCATATGCAGCCGTCTTTTCTATCCTCTAGTCCAGTGGTCGCCAAACTGCGGCTCGCGAGCCGCATGCGGTACAAATCAAATATTCGTGCGGCCCATGGCTCTCAGCCATAGTCCGCAGCTCGTGGTCGTGCGGTAGCGTTCTCGCTTCCCACGCCCGGGTTCCCGGGTACGATTCCCGGCGGGGTCAGTGATTTTCTCTGCCTCGTGGTGGCTGGGTGTTGTGTGATGTCTTTAGGTTAGTTAGGTTTAAGTAGTTCTAAGTTATAGGGGACTGATGACCATAGATGTTAAGTCCCATAGCGCTCAGAGCCATTTTTTCTCAGCCATATTTTATAATAAAATGCATCTGGCAAGCAACAGCCGAATACAAAAACATCAAACAACGTAAAGAGTTTCTTAAGAGATTAGTTTCCGTTCGCAGTAACAAACAAAAATACTTACAAGACACTAACATCTTAAGATGTGCACAATTTTGATTGACATTGGTGAATTCCGCTTTGAGTTGGGTAAAGTTCATTTATTTCAGGGTCAGATAAGTAAATAACACGGCCAATGCGCGGTTAGAGGATGTGAGAAGGTGATGTGCTATTGTTTGAGTTCCAGCACTGACAACTGACGGTCGTGCGCGAATCGATCAGCTAGTGTCGTATAAATTTCGAACGGAAAACCTAAATTAGGGTGACCTGTCGCAGGCTTGAAGCGTCGTCCTCCCGAGTGTGAGACCAGTGTGCTAAAAACTGTGCCATCCCGCTCGGTAAAGTCTCGCTGGTATCTCATCCGGCCCTGATGCCTTTCCACTATTAAGCGATTGTAGTTTATTTTCTGCTCCGCAGTAACTGCTATTTCGACGTGCATGCGATGGTTCAAAGGAGAGACCGCAATACGATATTCCACGGTGAAAAAGTTCTTCGAGTATTTGGCGGTGAAATGAACGATGACAGAGAGAGGCCGAAATTCTGTATTGTTTCTGTCGAAATTTTTTCACTGAGAATGATTGTTTAAAAGTTCATTTCGATCGTCTTACGAATGATGAAATAACGGATATAGAAATTTTCACGGTAAATGATAACAGCAAAACAGTTGCAGGATAAAGATTTATTGAAATCCTTCACCACGGTTTCGGTGTATATAAATGTACCTTCATCAGAAGCAAAAACGCACTAAAATCACATCCTGCAGTGGAGACACACAAAACAATCGTGCCTATCGTCCAAAACGACACACCAAAATTATTCCAATACGATACCTGTTTATGTTATGTCAAGCTAAATCGTAAATCCAGCTTGCAATTGTCCTCACAAACAACGACTTCCTTCCAATGCAGAACAATCTCTCTCCAAGTGCCTCGTAAGCTTTTAATAACTTTTAACATTCATCTCAAATATGAAGTGATTCATATTAAACTCGTTTTTGGACGACGTTTGTACCGGTATAAAGATAACTGAAGCGATAATTCTATTTCCTTCTGTGTAGTCTAACGTTGCTGCGTAATTAATGATAGGTAATGTATTCCACAGATTAACCACTACACCGTTGTATGATCGCTGACTTCAAATAACTTCAGTTCTGATTTTCACCCTGTATGTTGGCAGAAGCGCCAACACTGTGTTGCTAGAGGAGGCCGAAATGCACGCGTATAATTACACGCTGACTGGCGTGAGGTCTGGAACAGGACAATATCTTGAGAATTGCAATAAAGTACGAAAATCATGTAATATTTAACTTTAATCCATAATGTAGAACATCGCTCTTGATGATACATGCTTCACAATATTAATTATCAAAGGCTATGGCGCCTTGCTAGGTCGTAGCAAATGACGTAGCTGAAGGCCATGCTAACTATCGTCTCGGCAAATGAGAGCGTAATTGTCAGTGTAGCTTCGCTAGCAAAGTCGGCTGTACAACTGGGGCGAGTGCCACTACGTCTCTCTAGACCTGCCGTGTGGTGGCGCTCGGTCTGCAATCACTGACAGTGGCGACACGCGGGTCCGACGTATACTAACGGACCGCGGCCGATTTAAAGGCTACCACCTAGCAAGTGTGGTGTCTGGCGGTGACACCACACATCCACTTAGAACTTTTCTTACGAAAATGTACTCTCGTTAGCTTTTATTAGTATCGGACTCTTGTGAAGTTTGCATGTACCAACGCAATTAAGTGATTGTGACACTTAAACCTGCAATTACAACACAATGAATTACACGCAGCACGCTCACGAGAAAAGCAATTGTTGTCGTTAAGAGACTAGGAGTAAATCACATGTACACTGATAAACCAAAACATAATGACCACTGCCTACCGGGAGGCTGAATGCCTCGTGGTGGTGTTGCGGGCACGTGACGCAGTTATGAAAGAGTGTAAATCGAAGAGAGACGAATTGGCAGTCATTACAGGAAAGTTACGGGCCGCAAATGCGGAAATCCACTGATATAAGTGGTTTTGACAAAGGGCGCATTGTTGTGGCACTGCAGCTGGGAACGAGAATCTCTGAAACAAGCCTGTTGGCTTACTACTGTAGTGAGCACCCATGGAAGGTGGCTGAGAAATGGTGAAATAACGAGTCGCCATATTGTATTGGACGATCACGTATCATCACAGAATGTAGAGGTCAGAGGGTCCCCAACAGTGTAATCCGATAGGCTGCCATCTGTGGCAGATCTGACGACACAGTACAATGCTGGTGCAGGCTCAAATGGCTCTGAGCACTATGGGACTTAACTTCTGAGGTCATCAGTCCCCTAGAACTTAGAACTAACCTGACATCACACACATCCATGGCCGAGGCAGGATTCGAACCTGCGACCGTAGCGGTCGCGCGGTTCCAGACTGTAACGCTTAGAACCGCTCGGCCACTTCGGCCGGCTGCTGGTGCAGGCACAAGTGTTCCGGAGCATCAGTTCAAAGGCCATTGTTGAACATCGAGCTCCACATCACACGACCCCTACGTGTGCCTTTGTTGACCCAACGACATCGTCATTTATGATTGCAGTAGGCGCAGCGTCACTGAGTTTTCAGCGTGGATCAATAGAAACGTGTCGCCTGTCCAATGAATCGCATTTCTTGTTGCAACAGGCCGATGGCTGGGTCCTTACACGCCGTCATCCAGGCGAATGACTAAACGGAACATGCACCGCGACACACGTGCAGACCGGTGAAGTCAGAATTAATTTGTGGAGTACACTGAGTTGGGCTTCCATGGGCTCTGTTGTGATAATCGAAGGCGTAATGACAGCAGTGAACTACGTGACTCCCTGCATCACTTCATGCTTGAAGTCTCCCCCTACAGTGATATCTTCCAGCAGGATGACTGTCCATGTTGTAAGATCAGAACCGTCCTGCAGTGGTTTGAGCGACGTTGTAGTCAACCCACATCAATGTCTTGACCAGCACATGTGCCTGAACTGTACCCATTGGAATACATATTGAGCACCGGCTGAGTGCCTGTGAGCCACCATCGCGTAATTTGCCGGAATTGCTTGACCTGTGCATGACGTCTGGTGCTACATACTTCTGGAATCTTGGCAAGGACCTGTAGAATCCGTGTCAAGCAGAATCTGTTTTGTACTGTGTTTGAAAAGTGCAACAACACGCTATTGCTCTGAGCACTATGGGACTTAACATCTATGGTCATCAGTCCCCTAGAACTTAACACGCTATTAAACAGGTGGTCATAATGTTTTGGCTCATCGGTGTATGCTTAAAAAAATATCTGTTAAAATTAATTCGCTCTCTAAGCTATGATTCTTGCCTCATTGACTAGGACATTCATGCTAGTAGAATGTGATAAATACATTACTCGAAGAAGAGTTACTCCTTACAATATTTGCCGGCCGCGGTTGCCGAACGGTTCTAGGTCCTTCAGTCTGGAACCGCGCGACTGCTACGGTCGCAGGTTCGAATTCTGCCTCGGGCATGGATGTGTGCGATGTCCTTAGGTTAGTTAGGTTTAAGTAGTTCTAAGTTATAGGGAATGATGTCCTCAGATGTTAAGTCCCATAGTGCTCAGAGCCAGTTGAACCAGCCAGTTGTACAATATTTTAAAAATTAAGAATATATATGTGTGGTGTCTGTTGGGTCGGACATAGCCGATAGAACGGACACCACACTGCTATTTGATACAACGACCGTAAATATCGAACTAGCGTGTGACTAGTTGAGAATCTAGATCGGACAGGAGGTGTGTCCGGATGACCAGGCGGTTAAGGTAATCGCTCTCTTTAAGCAGGAGACACGGTTTGCAGTCCCGGTCCGGCACAACTTTTCACCTTTCACCATCGACTTATTTCGATGCTCGATTGGCGCTGGAGTCGGTCACTACTCCGAAATTTGGTATTATGGCCGCTGTATCAAACAACAGTCTGCTCTCTGTTCTGTCAGCCAAATTCAGTGCGGATGCACAACAGGGTCTGTGCCTCTTGCTGGAGTACAACTATTTGTAATTTCATTCGACTTTGTAAAAGAGAACTTTAAAATATCAGGATCTTTTCTTATGCTTCATTACAAAATGGTCAAATGTGTGTAAAATCTTATGGGACTTAACTGCCAAGGTCATCAGTCCCTAAGCTTACACACTATGTAACCTAAATTATCCTAAGGACAAACACACGCACCCATGCCCGAGGGAGGACTCGAACCTCCGCCGGGACCAGCCGCACAGTCCATGACTGCAGAGCCTAGACCGCTCGGCTAATCCCGCGAGGCGTTTCATTACAGACTAATGTACTTCGTGCATTAATTATCTTGTTCATTTATGCTTTATATTTTGTGATGAAGTCAGACCAGTGTCCTATTTGTATCAATATCTAAAATAATTCTATCTGGTAAAATGGGCTTTGCCTGGAACAAAAAAACTGATTACATAAATAATAAAATAATAATAGTACTTAGTCAATTTGCCGAATTGAACGTCTCAGATTTCTAAATCAAAGAGCACGCGGATGTATTGTACGTGAATGTGATGAACAGATTGTATGTGTTTTTCCGTGTAGCGAAATATTCTGAGAAACAGTCGTACGTAATGCAGTGAACAATCTATTTTTTTATTGTACGTTATCTGTTCTGGCCCAAACTAAATTAATCATTGTTTTATAGCTGTCGTAAAAAGCGTTTGTGCACGGGATTTTTGTTTTCATCTAAGGATACGTACATCTCAATCTGATCCGGTGTAAGCTTCCAGTTTGCCCAGACGACTGCTGCACGTGCAGGAGACGGCGAAGGTCCTTTTTCGGCAAGGTCTTCCGGTTTTTGTCGCTACCGGTTAACGAGGAACGCTGTTAGCGAAGCCGTACCTGCTCCCGTCTTTGTGCACTTATGTTGCAATTTGCAGTGGCATTGAATTGCGATCGTTGGGTACCTACCTCTCGCGTGTGTCACCTTGACGTCATTACATTTGACGAGCACAGGAAACGAACAGCCGACAGCACGCTGCTGTGCCGTTAGTACCTGACGCTCACCAGTCCGTCCGACGTAGTTCCTCTTTCCAGTTTTCATAGGGTGACCAGATGCAATTGTTTAAAAAGGAGGACAAACAGCTTCAAAAAGGAGGACAAAGGAAGAAAAAGGAGGACACATCAAACGAGTGAACTGCAGATGAGGATACCACTCGTCAGCTTTGGGCAAGTCACGTGACTGCTGGGAATTACCGGTAAAACTAGTAGTTAATTGTTACTGGTGGTCAGGTGGTGATTCCCAGAGCAATATTTTTTATTTTAAACTAAAAGCACTGATTGTGGTGACAGTGTAGCATCAATTGTTTTTATATTTACGCGTAGTTTTAAGATTTAACAAAGACGGCTGCCTAAACGCCACTCCTGATTGGCTACTTTCATGTGACTTGTCCAAAGCTGACGGGTGATATTCTTATCTGCAGTATTTCCCATCAAACATACGCTCAATTTTAATAAATGAGTATATTATTTATAGATATAACATACATAAATTCCTTAACAATTATTGATACTTCTCGGAGGCACCAGTTTTTTGTAGAAGTTTAGGCTTACTTAACAGATAACTGTAAAATGACACACATGAAAATACTTTTAAATTATATTGGAACATCAACAGACCTTTCACTGATTCAAGGTTTAATCTATTTCTCTCATCAGTCCACTGCGTGTCAATTAGAGAAAATATTCTTTCGGCATTAGCATTATGCCCTGAAATACTGAAAAAGTATTCAGCAAGTTTCAGCAACTCTGTGTGACAGTCAACTGACTTACTGTCACAAAAAACTTCGCCCATTTTTTACTACAAGATGAAGTCCTAAATTCTAGATCATCATTATTCCTTTTTAGAAATTGCCTGAAATTGCAGAAATGACCAAAACATTTTGCATCTTCAATTTCAAAGGCCTTACATTTCTCCTGCAGATACTCAAGGCTTTTATCAACATCACTGTAGCAAAAATCAGTTTTAAGTGACATCTATCTAAAACATGAAAATTCCTCAAACACACAGACCCACCGTTTCAAATATTCATGGCATGATTGATAAAGTAAAATAGCTTCCTCCATAAAAAGTTTGACTTCTTTCTCGAACCCTTCCTCCGTTGCAATTATCAGGATCTTCTTGACCTTAAGGCAAATGAATTTTTCACTTAATCGATCTTCAAGCACCTAAAATTTCAATGACATCAACCACAGAGTTGTCCTCCTTTTCTAATTCCAGAATACTTGTACTGAAAAAAGACATCAATGAATGCAAATGCCATAAGTAAGCTTCACTCAACCTGTTCTCAAAAAATTGAAACAAAACCTTTGGTGGTTTGCTTTCAGAGAGAAAGTAAGCTTTAAGAGCAGCACCCGTTTCCAGTACCCTTTCAATGCCTGGAAAAAGAGACAGCCACCTGGTCTTCACATGAGACAGGACTTGTTTGTAATTAACTTCAAGAAATTCACAGAAAGATAGCAACTGTTCTGTTCTAACTGTGTAAATAGAAAAATAATTATGTATTTTTACAATAACATATTCTACACCAATACAAATCAGCTCCATGCTGAATTCTATTGTGTAAAATGTGAGCTGGACATCCCACTCCAATTAAATGCTCATTTTTCAGAGATTTCTTTAATCTGCTGTATATATTATTGCCTTCCTTGCGGTTAATACCACCAAAGTTTGTGTTTCCATAATCACCGGTAAATGACACACACTTACTAACAATACCCAAATGCTGTAAAGTTTCTATAGTGGACTCTGCAACTGTCTCAGATGTTACATTTGGAGTAGATTTTAGCTCTATTACTTTTGTTTTTAAACCACCCTGTTTGTAGTCAAAATATTATATAACAATCGGAAACATTTTTATATTGCCATGGTTACTTCCATCGGTAGAGGCACCAAAACAAGATATGCCACTCAAATCTTCCATTGTTACAGTCAAGGCATGCGGAGCAATCACATTATTTACAACACTTTGAGTTTTTGTTCTGGCTGGGAAAATCTTTTTAGCAACATCCGAGTCGAAATAAATTGCTTCATTTAATTTTGGCGTACAGTCCATTGATCTGTAGCTAAAATGGTGCCTAACATTATGGAATGCTAATGCTCCTTCTCCAACAAGAACTCTGTGGCTTATAGCAGAAGTAGATTGTTGTTGCTGAAATAATGTCTCTATCGTAGACACTGAACTGGAAGCCTGAAGGTTTTTTTTTATGCTTCTGAGTGGAAATGTGATGTTCAAGATCTTGGCCACCTGTGCAAGAAGTTTTAACATTTCAGTGACAAGGCAGCATGCATTTCGTTTTATAGCATTCAGGCAGCCATTAAGATTGCGTGTTTTGCCGGGAATTAAAACTAGTTGTCAATTGTTGAAATAAAACCAAGACAGTTAATCTGTCGAGTTATTTCTTACCTTTATTGGCCACTGAGATGTACATTCCAGCTCCACATACCTTACATTCCGCTTCAAATTCATTTCTCCCTTTCTTGAAAGCCAGATATTTGCAGGAAAGGACATCAGAAAATGTACACTTTCGTTTAGGCATAGCCAAATATTTTACGTAACTCATTCGGTTAAAAATTACACTCACAAATCACACGTGCACTACAGAAAGCCAAGCCAATACAAAGCGAAGATACGAAACGAAAATTTTAAATAATCGATATTTGCATTCGCTTATAGGTCGATCGACGACCCTGGTGCCACCTACTAACACACGTTTTCGTGCGTGTTTATCACGAAGGCTGTGCCAATAGTTAAATAATTTAAGAAAAGAGCAATAGAACGGGACGAATTGTAGATTTAACTGTATTACGCTCAACTTTACAAAAGAGCCGGACACTGTAAAAATCCGCCCGGACCCCGGACAAAGAGCTAAAAATAACCTTATAACAAGTGACTTCAGTGACAACATTTGCTCTTTTTTGAGTTCGTTAAACGACATTTCGTACTAGGCCAGCAAATTATTTCAGTGGATGAGTGTTTTAATGCCTAAAATACTCGAAAAATATTTGGTAGAGTAGTTCATTGAAAAGAATTCGCATACAGTATAAGTTCCAGTAAACTGTACTGCAGATGGCCGAGTTGCTTACCAGAGCCCAACTCATCAGCAGCGTTCTACTAGACGTGCCTGTACAGAAGAGTTCAATTCGCTTTCTATTATCAGCCGTCTCTTTTACCTTGTGATTCAACAGCATGAATCTTTGGAATCTCGACAAAACTACCGATACAATATGTTATGGACGTTTAAAAAAAAAAAATTGTACTCAGGGATTGAAGATGATCATCACTGACCAAAATTGATTACCTGTTCTATAAGATTGTGGTCTGTAATTGGAGTAAAGACAATAAATGCTTTCCTGGACCACACTGAGCTTTGCTGCCACTGTGTCGCAACTCGTGAAATTTGTTACTATTTTTACGGGACAGGAATAGTAGATGTTGCGTGTACGGCTGACTTTCCAAGGCGAATGACGTATATCAACGTGATATGCTGTATGGCTCCAAGCACTATGGGACTTAACATCTGAGGTCATCAGTCCCCTAGACTCAGAACTTCTTAAAGCTAACTAACCTAAGGACATCACACACATCCATGCCCGAGGCAGGATTCGAACCTGTGACCGCAGTAGCAGCACGGTTCCTGACTGAAGCGCCTAGAACCGCTCGGTAACAGCGGCCGGCGATATGGTGTATCTAGTAACAAGAAGCTATAGCACTGCCTCGAGTTCTTTGAATATATTACTTCCTCTAGTTGAGAGTTAGTGCTCTACGTTCCTGGCCGTCCTTTTTCTAATAGGAACCGAATCTCAAGAAACGTAATTTTTTTTTTTTTCTTCAACTGTGACTTCTCCATGGAGCACGCTTCAGATTTTTCGACGAGATTCTCTTCTTTTCATTTCTCCTCCCCCATCTTGCGTGGTAAGTATTGTGGCGAGACTTATAACTTGACTCATTTTCTACAGATCATCTTTCAGTACATTACACTCTTGACCCTACCACCAACTAAAGCCACACTCGCCCACTCGCCAATTTCTCGTTAGTAGAGAGACTAAATGACTCACCTCGGGTCTCAGCTAGTGGATTAGACCTAATCGACTAGTCCTTATTCTGCAAAGACTTGTGTACTAAAATGCTCGGTTGTGCTGGGGGATGTAGATGACAAATGGTTGTATTGTCGTTTCTTGTATAGCTACTACAGTTTTTTTTTGTTTTGCTCTACCTCAGTGCAGTGGGGAAAAAGAGCTCGTAAGAGAGTGCCATTCGACAGAACAAGTTGTCTGCTGTTAACGAAGTTATGTGAAGTCGGCAACAAAGTACTGTCTTTCGCCTTTCATCTTCTCATTATAATAGAACCTGAATGTTAAGAAATTTTTTGGAACATTCGTGATTAGCTATTCAGTTGACACTCCGATAAATTTCCTTAATTCCACTTAGCCAAGATGAAGTAAACCCACCTTTAACAGCTACGAGAGTAAGTGCTGTTTAATGTGGCCGTGAAAGTTTCTTTTGAGACAGACGTTAAAATAAAGTAGTAATACCGCTCACGCTATAAACGTGTTACGACTTCGTTTTATGAAAAAGATTCTTGTTCCGTTCTCTCTCTCTGTCGTTAGCACTTTATGTTGGTGCCCAGTTCGATTTATCTTACTGCTATTTTATATCTGTGGTACCTTTCCTTTTCAACTCGCTCCTTCTCCCCCCAAGAGCACCACCTTAACCTAGATGTATATGCCATCTGTCTGCGAAATACACTGCTTCAGAATTGGTAAGGGACAGGGATATTGTGGGACAGGAATAATCGCAAGGAATCATGTACGATGTGAAACACGGCACGTACTTAATAGACATGGAACTGTATTTTTATAAAGAAAAATGTTACACATTCACCACATGTGAAAGCAGAATAACAGACTTAAATAAATTCATGTTTGACACAAGTCTGACTGCCAACACAAAGGTAGATAACGGACTCTAAGTACGGAAGGTGCCCTGCTCGGTCACTAATGCACATTTTGCATCTGTTATTCATGCTGGCTTCCATACCGTTGTGGAGTCCTTGGGAGACATTGTCCCTCTTCTCTCTCAGGGCGGTTTTCAGTTCTTGCACGTTCCGCGGAAAGGGTGTACGTTGAGACACACGTGTACCAAGAGTATCCCAGGCATACCCAACAGGGTTTAGGTCTGGGGAGTCCGCAGGCCATTCCATACGTTCAATATTTTCACTTTACAGTGTGCCCGACATCGCAGCGGTCTTGTGTGTCGTCAGTAAACGGGAAGTTGGAACCTACCGCACCTCTAAACAGATGGACATTATTCAGAATAATCTCCCAGCAATATCGCTGTGCAGTAACGATACCTCACTCAAATATGTGCTACGGCTAGGCCGCAGCGATGACGTTCATGAACACACTGTGGTTTGTAACGTGTTACCCTCCCTTTCTACATTAACTGGTGGCCGAAGTCACTTCCCCAGTGACGGGGGTTCCGTCGGAAAACATCAGTTTGGACTACTGTTGCTGATCCCAGGCAGCATGCTCCCTACCCCAACGAACTCCGTGTCGACAATGACTTGGTTGAAGTAGGATGCATTTAACAGTCCTCCACGCACACACAGCAGCCTGATTTAATCGCCATGAAATGGTTCTGGCAGAGATACGAGTCCCACTAGCGGTTGCAAAGTCTGCAGCGATCTGCCTAGGAATGAGATGTCTGTTTTCGCCACTAGGGCTATGTAACGATCTTCCTGCGGTGCGGTGGTCCATCTACCGGCTTGCTTTCGGTAGCATTTCCACCTTCAGCAACCTTTTTTGAATCGCGAGATGATATTTTATGACATACTCAGTGCTGTGGGGACAGTAATGGCACTTTGGCGGGCTTTGAACATACAACTGATCGTCCACGATTGAAAGCAGTCAAATGATGTCTTGCAGACATGTTGCCTTATCACGTGGAATGTCGTACTAATCGATTCCACAACCACCTTCGTCACACATTATACTGCGTGAACTGTCAAATGCATACAGAGCGTTCATGCAGAGGCTTCCCACCCTCTACATTTCCTTTTATTATCATTGGTCGGGTATCTGTAGCAATTGTCGGTGGTTCTTTAGCAACTGGCAGTTGTTCTGTTGCAGGTATCCGTTGTTCCTTAGCAAGTGTCACACTAGGGGAACCCGCGGTAGAACGGGGTACCGGGACAGAATGAAGATGTACGTATTTTCGTGTCAAGGAGGTCCTGCCAACAATCAGCAGTAAGTAGAACTAGTTCAGACAGTTACTGCTCAACCTTGGCAGCCATGTTTGTTTGGTTTTCGTAAGTGCTGGATCGTGAAGTTTTCGTTGTACTAATTTTTGCTCCTGCCTTGTAACTTCTGGCGAATTGGAAGCAAGAAAAGGTATACCTACTTATTTACAATACGACTGTTGTTAGTAGATGCTTAAAATATGTTTAATAATCTTTAGTTTCATGCGGTTAAATGTTTGTTTTCGTATCTTTGTTTAGTGGCCTTACCTCCATAACCTAAACAATGTACTTAGACCGGAATGGGGAAGTACCTCATTCTGCATCGCTACATTTTTAACAAAGAGGTCGCTTTTATTAGGCTCCTAATCTATTTTGCTTTCGATTTCAGATGGTTCGAGTATACAAGAGAAAATCAAATAGGCAGTCATGGCCTACTGAGGCCATGAACAATGCTGAGGAGGCAGTTAATTCTGGCCATTGTGGATATTTGAAGGCTTCAAACCATTCTGATGTTCCCCAGATTACTCTGGAAAGATACGTTAAAAAAAGAAGGGAAAACGCTGACTACAAAATTGATAAAATGGCTGGAAAGTTAAAAAACGTATTTACAGAAGAACATGAACTTGAGCTCGTTAAGTACTTAAAAAGTATAGAGACTAGGTTATTCGGCTTAACAATCAAAGACTTGCGTAACCTAGCTTATCAGTTGACTGTAAGAAATGGCATTGTTCATAGATTTAAAAATTAAATTGCAGGACAAGATTGGACCAACCGATTCCTTAAAAGACATCCTACTTTATCTGTTCGCAAACCCAAGCTAGTGCAGGAGCCATGGATTTTAGTAAAGTAGCTGTCGACAGGTTTTTTTTTCGTTACTGTCAAATGTAATTGACAAACGCAAACTAATGGCTTCTCAAATATTTAATTGTGATGAAACAGGCGTTTCAGTTAACTCTAAAAACCCATCAAAGGTCGTAGCTTGCAAGGGGAAACGTCAAGTAGGATCGTTAACATCTGGGGAGAAACTGAAACATGCCTCATTTGTATGTCAACAAGCGGAGCTAACATGCCTCCAGTGCTTATTTTTCCACGAAAGAAGAAGCAGAAAGAATTTGAGTTAGGACTGCCACCAGGAGGTTGGTCCACAGCACCGGATGGATGACCACAGAGTCATTCTTTGTATGGTTTCGAAAATTTGTGGAATTTTCTAAGGCATCAAAAGACGTCCCAGTTCTTCTTATATTAGATGGCCACTGAACACACACCAAGAACACTGACGTTGTAGACTACGCGAGGGAGAGTGGCGTTTCGTTGCTATGTTTACCTCCACGTTGCCCTCACGGACTTAAGCCGTTTGATGTTCCTTTTATGAAGCCTTTAAGTCTTCATTATATGATGAGCTTCAAAAATGGGTACGAAGCAACTCAGGGAAAGTCGTCATTCTCTTTCAAATTTCGACGCTTTTTGGTTAAGCTTTCATCAAAAGTGCAACAATGAAAACGGCTATTAAAGGTTTCGAAGCTACTGGAATATGGCCCGCGGACCCATCCATATTCAAAGATGCAGATTTCCTCCAGCAGACACAACTGACATCGGACTTGATAGGCAGTCAGATAAAGAGGGTATTATATTTGGAGCTGAACAATTGGAATTGCCTTCACCTAGCACACCAACTAAAAAAGACGACGCCAACGGGTTGGATGATCAAGCTGGCGAGGTTTCAGCGAATTGTAACAATGAACTGCCGCCTAAAAATGGCAAATTTATTGAGGCTAATTGTTCTAGTCCTGAGTGCTCTTGGATGACAACTGACAACACGGCCTCCTCATTTCATATTTCACCTGAAATTCTGATGCCCTTGCCAAAAGTTAACGAAAGCACGAAAAGGGCAAAACAGAAGAGGGGGAAGACCGTTGTTTTAACTGATTCGCCGTGCAGAAAAGAGTTAGAAGACATTATTAATGAAATAGAGGAAAAGAACTTTGCCAAAGAAGAAAGAGCAGAGAAAAACTATTTGCGAAAGAGAATAAAATTAAGAATTCAAAAAGGAAACGAAAAGGCCTGAAGATAAATGGAAAAAAGAAGGAGAGAGCATTCAATACTAACGAGAATGATTATGAGGAAAGTTCTGACACTGAATGTTTATATTGTGGTGAGTTTTATTCAAAATCAGTTGAATGTTGGGTCGCTTATTCCATGTGCAAAAAGTGGGCACACAATTCTTGTGCAGGAATAGATAGCGAAGACGATGAGTCTCCCCTCGTGTGTGAATTTTGTAAATAGCCTTAAGAAAAGGATACAATAAATGAAAACTGTAGTTTGACTTTAACATTCACTTTAAACTAAATAAATAACGAGCAAGCCAATGTTCTCTGCATTTACGTTAATTTTATACGATTTTATAATCACTTGTACTTCCAGGCGCTTCAGTCCGGAACCGCGGGACTGCTGCGGTCGCAGGTTCGAATCCTGCCTCGGGCATGGATGTGTGTGATGTCCTTAGGTTAGTTAGGTTTGATTGGTTCTAAGTTCTAGGGGACTGATGACCTCAGATGTTAAGTCCCATAGTGCTCAGAGCCATTTGAACCATTTTATTGGTTAAAATATGTTTTTTTGTCAGTAGCGAGTACCTTTCCTGAATATGATTTACTTACGTAAAAATTAAATGTTACCCTAGCCAACTTGTGTAGGCTCATTGTTGTAGCGACGCCATTATTGATAAAAATGATATAAGCTCTTTTAATAGTCATTTCATGCTAAAAGTGTTAAAAAGAATAATTTCAGTAAATGGAAAACGGCGTCTTGTAATATTTTCCAATTCATATTAGACCAGAGATACAGTTTTTTTATTCACAGGAATTTTTATAAATGCTTACGCTGCCATTGCACATAGGCAGGTATCCTGTAGCATCGAGCTTCAGAGAAAAAAAAAAAAAAAGCATTGTGTTTAATGGATTATCGCGTAACATTAAAGAAATATTTTTAATCCATCGTGTGTAAGACGGATGTGTTCACGTTGAGATACGTATGATATTTGTGGCGATAGTGCCCTGAGAAAATGTAGCCGTGGCTTTTAACACACATGAAAGAGTATTTTCAAAACCACTTCATAGAATAAGAATAACGGCACAGTTATCGTTGTATGAATTAGCAGCATTTTCAGAAAGTTACGCCGTACATTCCCGGTTGTTTTTACTTCATGGTGCGTTGCAGTTTCTGCCAAGTGTTTTCGTACCGCTGCACGTTGATTGTGGTTCCACGCTCGAGGAACTCGACGAACAAAGGGCCCCTGAAGTCGATGGAGAAAGTCATCATGACCTTACCGGCACTTCTGTGAACAGCTTTGGCTTTCTTTGGCCAGAGAGACGTGGGATGTTTCTGGTGTTGGCTTTGCCGTTTGCCCTCGGGTGTCGGAATGGTGTCGGACGGAATCATATTGTTGCACGGTAACGGCCGTCTCCTCACTGCCTATCGGATGGAGGCTACACTTCTGTGATTTGGTTGGCAAACACTGCAAGGCCCTGTGTACAGCCCAGACCTTTCACCGTGTGATTTTTCACATCTTTGGCGATCTGAAGAAGGACGTGCGTGGACGTCGGTTTCAGCCGAACGAGAAAGTGCAAGAGTGGGCGCGGTCAGGGATCCGTCAGCGACCTATCGCCTTCTGCAAAACAGGGATTGATCGTCTCGTCTCCGACTGGGATGACTCTGTTATCGCGTGTGGTGAGTACTATTGAATGGCACCATTCCGTGGTCCCGTTGTGGTGGGTGTTCGGTTTTCACTTGACTGCCCCTCATAGATAAGGATATGACACACTAAAAACAGTTGACGAGTTTTAGTACTTGTGTAGCAAAAAAACTATCTATGGTCGAAATAGAGGGGATACAACATGCAGACTGCAAAGACTAATAAAGGCGGTTTCTGAAAAAAAGAAAACCCTTGGATTTCTTTAAAGAATTCAGACAAGAAGAGCATAGAGGCTTTTCAAATGTGTACTACAGCAAAATGCTAAAGATCGGATACCAAATGAAGAGGTACTGTATAGAATCGGGATGGAAAGGAATTTATGGCTCGACTTGAATCAAAGAACTGATCGGTTGATAGGACACATCTTGTGGCATCAAGGGGCTGTCGATTTGGTATTTGAGGAAAATGAGGAAGATAAGATTATAGAGGGAGTGCAAGACTTAAGTGCAATAAGCTGTTTCTAGTAGTTGTTACATGTACTAGTTACACAGTGACGAAGAGAACTGCGTGATGTGGTCTACCGTGTAGAACTGCATGAAACCAGTCTTCGAACTGAAGACCGCAATAACAATGGTATCTTTCACACCACCGGCGTGGAGCACAATATGCATCGATATCAGTCATTAGTTTTGTTTGTTAGTGCGACTTCTCGCTAGAAAGCAGCGCGAGAAATATTCTCACAATTACTGCAACGTTCGTTTCCTCCGCGCGGTCGCGAAGCAAGCTCGCGCAGCTGCAGTTCATATGCTCCAGGCGGGATGCGGTAAATCAGTTCGCTCTGCGGCTTAATTACTCCGCCGCCGTAGGCGAAAGAAAGATTAATCAGCTCACCCGAATTAATTTTCCCACACCCTCGTGCTTGTGAAATATTTACTACATGAGGGTCACCAGTTTCCCTTAGGCAAGATTAAGGTTACATATCCTATTACCTCGTGCCGCTTCAGTAGCTTCGCCGAAAATCCCACGTATCCACCCACTGGATCGGAACATGCAGCATCGCGTGTCGCCGCCACTTAGCAGCCAGTTACGCTGCTGCTGATTCAAATTGCAACATCGTGAAGTCGGAATGCAACTGTGAAACTGGTGTGTGCGACATGCTTGGTTATGCAATTCATTAACGTTTCAGTGCAACCGCATGAAGTAGGTATTCCGGACCTTCCGCTATCTTACTACGAGAAACTATATTCAAGTGCACCTAAGAATAGTACTTTTTCCAGTTTATTTATTCAAATTTTAAGCACAAACCTTCAATCCTCTTCAAAGCACTCTCCACTTGCATTAATACACCTGTCCAACCTTTTATTTCATTTTTCAAAACAATGTTTAAATTCATTTATGCTTGACACCCCTTTCGTTGTTTCTTTCTTCCTTTCAGCAACTTCAGCAAAACGCTTACCTTTCATGTCTCTGAAGCCTGGTAATCAAGGAAGGCAGGATTCGCTTACGATTTTGGACGGGGCCGTAATCAGTTACTATTGGTTCCCTTTTCCAATTACACACGTTTATTTTAAAACGGTAATTCCAGACTCAGCAATAAATAAATATATCACACGTTATTAATGAAGGAATAAACAACTACGTAATTGAATAGTACTTTCAGTGCTTTACAATTTACCAAATGAGCATAAAATACAGACACAACAAATAATGTTTTAAAAACAAGCCAATGTGATCCCAATTAGAATTTTAAAGCAAGTAACCGCCGCCACGGCTGAAGCCCTTTTACGCCAAGAACGGCAATTATAAAAAAATTCACGAACATACTGTAAAACAGCAATGCTATAGCAAAGGTTAATTTAAAAAGACAGGCAACTGATCACGAAACGGGTGAGACAAAATGATGGTAAACTTGGTAGCACAACCATTTAAACCTGTTGTAACGCTAAGAATGACAATTATATAAAAAACTGGCAATTATATAAAAAGATTTAGAAACATATAATAAAACAGCAAATACAATAATAAAACATAAGGGTCAGTCAAAGATAGTGCACCAGGAATCGACCTCTGAGTAGGTCCCAGGGGGAAAAAAAAAATCTTTCGTTAGCGATGAGATAGGCATCCAAGAACTGCATTCACTTTACAAGATGGTAACTCAGATTAGTGGCAGTATAACGAATGACTAATGATAATCTTGCCGAGGCTACCTGACGTCCAATAAACCAAATGCAAGGATGGAAAAATACGCCAAAGCCAGAACCAGCACTCTGGACTCTGCCCTCAGAATACGGTGCATAGAGCGCCTGGAACGAGAAAGGAATCACTACTACCAGAGTAGAAGAATGGCCAAGCAGCCTGCAATCAAGAAAGCTGTCAAAACTACGCGCTTCACCGGCCAGCAGCGACAAGGTGAGGAAACGTACACTGCCATTACGTACACTAACCCCCAGGGCCGGTAACTGGGGTGTTAGCGGTCACAAGGCAGGAAAAATACCGCTGGTTGAACTCAACAAACGGTAACAAACTGAACGCAATAAATAGTAACTAGAAGTCCACGAAAGCTAATCAGATCCGCCTTCTCGAAGCACTCCACTCGCTGCTATTCACCTCATGAACACTATGAGCAGCAACACGAACCCATGTCGCTGGAGAATCGCAAGATCTCACAATGGTGGAGGTTTCTCTACTTGAATCCAAATGCACTCAACTCAAAGCTTGCAGAATCCGGTTTGTGACGAGTTCGTGCACCCTCGTGACCACAGGCCTTCGGTCCGGCAGTCCATGTGCGCCGCCAGCAGTCCAGGCGCGTTCGCGCACTGCGCAGACCTCGCTCCTCCTGAGTCCCCAACTGAACTGCACACTGACACGACCCAGAAGAACAACGACATCGACCCAAAGATAGGGCCACAGTTACTACATATCGATAACCGCCGCTGCTGCCACTAGCGGACAGGCAACGCTTGCGAAACAAAGTGGCGCCAGTCACCACGAGAAGAAGACAAACAACCGCAACCATGTCAACTTAACGATATGGTCTGGCCTCCAACAGACGGCGGAACCAACCAACAGCACCAACGCTAGCCACAGCATGGCTCAGTCTCTTTTTCTTTCTACGAACAAGAAAAGTCGTATGGGGCAAGGTCGGAAGAGTGTAGGGAGTGACGAACAGAGTGTAGGGGGTGAGGAACAGAGGTCATCCAATTTTTGGTCAATAATTGTCGTACAGACAGGGCTGTGTGAGCAGGGGCATTGTCACGAATTTGGCAGCCGCCCTTTTTATTCTCAAATCTTCTGTCAAAATTCACTCCACTGAACTCCCAAGTCCATCCCCACAGCTTCTTAGTTTCTTTAGTGGATCTCCGTCGATCTTCTATGAAGACTGCGCGAATATTTTCAATATTTTCATGTGTTCGGTCTATGAGAGGACAAACAGAACGAGGTGTATCATTTCACCAAGTTTGAAACGGGAAAACCACTCACACACTTGCGTTTTCCCCATATCATCGTCCATGTATGCCGTTTCTAACATTTCATGAGTTTCTGTTCTACTTTTTCTGATTCAAATCAGCCATTGCTAAAACCATAATCACACAAAACACTTGTCACTATAAACTCCGCCGAAACTAGTCCTGACGTTTTTGAGCGACGTCACACAGCTTACTGACTGGAGTATTCGCTCTATGCACTCCTAGCGGCAGAAGGTGGTACTACAATAGCTCTGCCCACCAAAAAATAAGTTCGGTTTCTTTTGGGTACCCTCTCGTGAGGTGAAAACATCATAAGCAAGTAGAAAGATTGAATAATAGCAAGTTTACTCAACTGTTTATTGTAGTGGCTCATTGATAATGTAGCTCATTGAAAACACGGATGACTCAAAAGAATAATATTGTACTTTATTTTATTTCTTAAGCTATGATATAGTTTCTTACTTTAAATTTGATCATTGCTGCTTTCAAACATCACAAATCAGTCTCAGTTATACTCCAAACAATAATAAACTACCAAACTTAACAGACCACAACTCACTGACGGCGTGACAACAGTTTTACAAGAATATCGAAGACAATACAAGAAGTCCCTGCTCAGCCATCTTGCAAAATATCGATATATTACATTGAAATACATTTGTACGAAATTAATTAATTCTTTTACAAATAATACCAACTTATTACTCAGAATAAATTATGGAATAACATTCATAAATCCGAACGCAATTAAAATTTCGAATTAAATTGATTTGAAAATAAATCTAATGTTAATTTCATGTTTTATGTCTGTTTATAAAAATGTAAGTTCTTTTTAGTTGTGAAACTTTTATCTGTTTTGGATGAGGATCACAGCGACTGTGACGGGTAAAGGTTTCTTGAAACTGCTGCAACCATACGTGTTGAAATTTGCGCCGAAAATTTTGCGAAAATGGGATGTTCTATTGATGTGCAGTTATCACAGAATGGATTGATGGGCAGGGGCTCGTAATGTTGGCCAATAAACACGTTGTAGTAATACTTACTGTTTTTTGTGCAAATGTACACTTTTTAAAAATGAAACAATTCCTATTGACGTTAGGAAACTAAAAGCATGGCAAATTAGGATTTCAGTAGTGTTTGTTGCAGGATTCTAGTGCGAGGAAAGTTTCCCCACCGACACTTGTTCGTGCCATTCGATCTGGTTATTTGCCAGGTACGATGTTATGTTTGCTTACAGTGTGCTTGTGTGTTCCTTGAGTGCATTACGACTTGCTAGTCAGTCAGTGCGTGACAGTCCAACCAGTAGGTTGTGAGTGGACGCTGGTTTTTATCATTACAGAAAAGCCGGTATGCTCATAGTGCATGGAGAGTGTAGTAAGAATGCAATTCGTTATTGTACGAAGTATGTGGCAAGATATCCCAGTAGATGTCAACCATCTCATTTACCTGCCTCTTCAACCAGTTACGTTCAAGTGATAGTGTAACACTTAAAGAACGTAACAGAAGAAAAGCAAGTGAGACAGGAAAGGGGGAAATTAATGTTCTTGCATCTGTTGCAGTTGATCGGACGTTAGCTCCCGCGCAATCGCTCAAGGAAGTGGTATGAGTCATGCAAGTGTCCTAAGCATCGTTAAGTGTTAACTTCTGTACGTGGGCATTCAGAAAGGATACTTCAGATGTATCATCCATCTTGTTTAGTGATGAAGCCACATTTACCAATCAAGACCAGGTAAACCGCCGAAACATGCAGTATTGGTCTGTTTACAATCCCCGTTGGCTTCGTCACGTGGAACGCCAACTCAATGAATCGTAAACGTGTGATGTGGGATTGTGCACCGTCCGCTCATAGGCCGGTCCTTCGTAGACAGCACATTGAAAGTGCACAAGTATCGCAGTCTCCTAACAGACCATCTTACGTAGATGTTAAAGACGTTCCTCTGCAGACAGGAGGAACCTGTGGTACCAACATGTCTTCATGAATTGTTTCCAAATCGTTGGACTGGACGCAGGGGCACTGTACCTTGGACTGCCCGTTCCCAAGATTTGACGCCTGTAGACTTCTTTTCGTGGTGAAAGCTAAAAGAGGCCGTCTACAAGGACATACCAACTATACCCGATGATATGTAATCACGTATTACTGCAGCCTGCTCGGAAATCTGCGCTGAAATGCTACCACGTGTGCAGAGGGCATTCCATACCAGGCTGGAAGTGTATACTGCCGCTGCCGATGGTCTATTTGAACACAACCTGTGATGATTAGTTATGTCGTTACTGGTTATAGTCCACATAACTAGTATATGCACTTGTGTTATTTTTAAGTATGTGCTTCCACAGGTTTTGTTCAAGTTTCGGCGTGCAAACTATTCTAAATACGATATCTCATAAACGACTTGTTCTGTACTCCTGCATGACTTATAAGTATAGCCTAGATGCTGGTCATAGGCATGAAATTATCCACATAAGAACCTAGAAGTCTTTACACGATCAATTCATAACTAGCAACTGTTGGGCAACTTGGTGTATTACGTGTTTGGCTATGAGACAGACCAGTGTAAGCAGAGAATCGTAATAACCATGTGAGCGATGATAAAGTCGCAAAGAACGGGCTTGGCGAGGCTGAGCTGAACGAATAAACTGTATTTCGTGTGATATGAAAGTTTTTATTCTCCTGTCTCTTACTTTTACTTACAAACTTCTCTCCATGTGAAGGTGTTTGCGAAAGACACTAGATTGCTTGCCATTAAATTTCGGTGCCGGGAAGGATAGGAAATAACCAATTTTTAGTTATTTTGCGTAACCAGTAGAGTAGGAAGGGCATGTAGTTTCATTTTTAACTGACTTGGCAGTATACGGGGAGCTAAATTTAGTGCACAGAGCTGCCATCTGCAGGAGCAACAAGGGCTCTAACTCGGCTGGGCATAGAGTTCGATGACAGTTAGGGGTATGTCATTCCATACTGCTTCAATGCTAAGCTATAGTTGTTCTATCAGAGTAGATGGTGAATACCGTCATTCTACTTTGCCCTGCTTTTTAATTTGTTAGTGTCAATAGATATTGTTCCACTTAAAGAGTGTACATTTGTCCAAAAAATAGACTTCTAAATATTATTACAATCTATTTATTGGCTAACGATACCAGCTCCTGACTACCAAATCCTTCTGTGAGAATAGCACGTCAATAGAAACTTTCCATTTCCACAGTATTAGAGGTGCAAATTACAGGTGATTCACCCGATACGTCTTATGTAGCGTATCTAACCATTTATAGTGGAGGCGAAGTAACACTATAGTGGTACAGCTCCATACCATGCACCACTGCAACATCTTCTAGTGCTTACAGATCCCACAGGGCGTCTTCTACCCCTTTGATTGAACTCACAGGACATACTTCCCCCCAAATACGGTAGGATTATTATTCTTTCAGTAATTATCATCCTTCTGTCCTCTGCTGGGAAAGGCCTCCTACAGATCACAGGAAAAATTCGATTGATTGGAAATAAATACAATTTAATAAATATTAGTTGAAATGCATTAAAGGAAGACTAGGGCGTACATAGTTTCTTTCGCCTTTTGTTAAAAAAACAGCGGCAAGAGCTCTTAGACTCTGTCCTATGCACTTATTTGCCGTACTTCTTTATTGAGATCAATGAGGAGCCGCTGACAATGGACGACCGCATGCACCGCCAGCCTTGATGCTGACAAGTGAATTGTGCAAGTATACCTTTCACTCCACACGTCTGTGCCGCAAACGTATCTCATGGTGCAGTACATCGACTTATGTAATTTTGCATTATTTGTATTCGTTATGATTTATCAACTCGTCACGGTTTTACTTGTATGTCTTGCCTGTTTCTGTTAGTTACATGCATGATAATAATCAGGATACTGTATTAAGCACCGTAAAATCGCAATCTATCTATCGCTTGCGCCTTTGTCCCGCATTTTGCGCGGGGTTGGCGTGGTTAAGTACGATTTGACATGGTTAATGTGACGGGATGGCCGGATGCTCTTCCTGCCGCCACCCTGGGATGGAATCAGAGTGCCCCATCTGTCTGCGTCCAGTGTAAATCATGGAAAAGCGCAGATGTGTCGCAAATGTCTGAGCCGTGTAACTGAGGCGGGACGAGGGGACCAGCCCGGTATTCACCTAGAGGGATGTGGAAAACCGCCTAAAAACCACATACAGGCTGGCCGGCACACCGGCCCTCGTTAATCCGGCGGGCGGATTCGATCCGGAGCCGGCGCGCCAACCCGAGTCCAGGAAGCAGCGCATTAGCGCTCTCGGCTAACCTGGCAGGTCACTGTAAAATCCCAATAACGTGGCCTATTTCTTGCTTCCAGATGCAAAATGCTAAAACGTTAAAGCATATTCAAAACGACTTGCAAAACAAATATCCAGTGTTAAAAAGAGGACACTAATGAGCGCATTTGTTGGGGAAAATAATCCTATTTGATCAAAATGTCCTGGGTTTTCGTAGTCTTTATCCGGGATCGGCAATTTGAGTGATGGCATGCCTGGTCATGGGTTGTCGAGAGACTGCCGCTGCGCACTATTCACCATCTACTCTGATAGAACAACTCTAGCTTAGCATTGAAGCAGTATGGAATGACATACCCCTGACTGTCATCGAACTCTATGCCCAGCCGAGTTAGAGCCCTTGTTGCTCCTGCAGATGGCAGCTCTGTGCACTAAATTTAGCTCCCCGTATACTGCCAAGTCAGTTAAAAATGAAACTACATGCCCTTCCTACTCTACTGGTTACGCAAAATAACTAAAAATTGGTTATTTCCTATCCTTTCCGGCACTGAAATTTAATGGCAAGCAATGTAGTGTCTTCCGCAAACACCTTCACGTGGAGAGAAGTTTGTAAGTAAAAGTAAGAGACAGGAGAATGAAAACTTTCATATCACATGAAATACAGTTTATTCGTTCAGCTCAGCCTCGCCAAGCCCGTTCTTTGCGACTTTATCATCGCTCACATGGTTATTACGATTCTCTGCTTACACTGGTCTGTCTCATAGCCAAACACGTAATACACCAAGTTGCCCAACAGTTGCTAGTTATGAATTGATCGTGTAAAGACTTCTAGGTTCTTTTG
Organism: Schistocerca piceifrons; assembly: GCF_021461385.2. Lineage (NCBI taxonomy): Eukaryota > Metazoa > Arthropoda > Insecta > Orthoptera > Acrididae > Schistocerca > Schistocerca piceifrons. The sequence goes on along the minus strand of NC_060142.1, from coordinate 162,034,639 downwards.
CGGATAATTTCATGCCTATGACCAGCATCTAGGCTATATATGAGGATCTTTCCATAAATCATGACAGCTATGGTACACAAAAAGTGTTGCATCACCCCGGTTCCCAGAACTCCTAAAGATAGACGTTGACTGTGGATATTGTATCACAGACAGTCCCTTTGACTGTTCACAGATGTCACTAAACCCGCCCAAAGATGTAAAAAACCATGCATGAGCAGCGCCTATTAGACGGAGGGGATCCGACAGCCGATCAGTTCCAGTCATTCCACCAGGAGGAAGGTATACGGCTCGTGTTGTCTGTAGTTCATCCATGCCTAGACGGTCAATACCGCGGTTCTATCGCGTCCGCATTGTTACTTTTTGCCAGAAAGGGCTCTCAACAAGGGAAGTGTCCAGGCGTCTCGGAGTGAACCAAAGCGATGTTGTTTGGACATGGAGGAGATACAGAGAGACAGGAACTGTCGACGACATGCTTCTCTCAGGCCGCCTAAGGGCTACTTCTGCTGTGGATGGCCGTTACCTACGGATTATGGCTCGGAGGATCCCAGACAGCAACGCCACCATGTTGAATAATGCTTTTCGTGCAGCTCAGGACGTTGTGATACGACTCAAACTATGCGCAATACGCTGCATGATGGGCAATTTCACTCCCGACGTCCATGGCGAGATCCATCTTTGCAACCACAACACCATGGAGCGCGGTACAGTTGGGCCCAACAACATGCCGAATGGACCGCTCAGGATTGGCATCACGTTCTCTTCACCGATGAGTGTCGCATGTGCCTTCAACCAGACAATCGTCGGAGACGGGTTTGGAGGCAACCCGATCAGGCTGAACGCCTTAGACACACTGTCCAGCGAGTGCAGCAAGGTGGAGGTTCCCTGATGTTTTGGGGTGGCATTATGTGGGGCAGACGTACGTCGCTGGTGGTCATGGAAGGCGCCATAACGCCTGTGCGACACGTGAATGCCGTCCTCCGACCGATAGTGCAACCATATCAGCAAGGGATTCGTCTTCATAGACGATAATTCGCGCCCCCATCGAGCACATCTTGTGAACGACTTGCTTCAGGATAACGACGTCGCCCTAGTAGAGTGGCCAGCATGTTCTCCAGACATGAATCCTATCGGACATGCCTGAGATAGATTGAAAAGGGCTGTTTATGGACGACTTGACCCACCAACCACTCTGAGGGATCTACGCCGAATCGCCGTTGAGGAGTGGGGCAATCTGGACCAACCGAGCCTTGATGAACTTGTGGATAGCATGCCACGACGAATACAGACATGCATCACTGCAAGAGGACGTGCTACTGGGTATTAGAGGTACAGGTGTGTACAGCAATCTGAACCACCACCTCTGAAGGTCTCGCTGTATGGTGGTACAACATGCAATGTGTTGTTTTCATGAGCAGTAAAAAGGGCGGAAATGATGTTTATATTGATCTCTATTCCAATTTTATGTACAGATTCCGGAACTCTCAGAACCGAGGTGATGCAAAACTTTTTTTTGATGTGTGTATATCTTGCGATAATGCGACAACATGGAGAATTCCACGATGTGTATCGAACCGGTACAGCAGTGTGTATCTGAATTCTAAGATAAAATAGGGTTCTTGTGTAGGAGCCCACGGTAAAGGTTGAATTAGGGCTCTGTAAATTTTTTATGCACGAGTACAAATGGAATAAAAATGAATCAGACTTAACTACTGTGCTTCAGAAAAGTCCCTCAGTGCGCACACACAGTAGCATTGCCATCATTCGCCCTGTTTGCAAAGTGCCTCCCACGCAATGGTTTCCTCAGTTGTGGAAGAGGCCGAAATCACACAGACTGAGATCTGATGAGTTGGGTGGCGCAGGATACATCTTGCAGCACATCCAGCCTTTCACTGATGAATGTTTTAGGCGCTGATAATGAGTCATCCTTGCATGCGGTCCCAATCTGTCGGTTGGCTCTGAGCACTATGGGACTCAACTTCTGAGGTCATCAGTCCCCTAGAACTTAGAACTACGTAAACCTAACTAACCTAACGACATCACGCACATCCATGCCGAGGCAGGATTCGAACCTGAGACTGTAGCGCCCAGAACCGCACGGCCACTCCGGCCGGCTCTGTCGGTTGGTTTCGGTAACGTTCCCCACGGGTTTTCAAATGTATTTACAGCAGTTACGGTGATGCCACTCGTTCGCATAGCATAGTTGCCCTTACTTACTGAATTACCTTCGTATAGTCCGGTTCACGACGTATTGGTGCGTAACCAAATGACAAATATCGAAATAGTGACAAACGGACAGAAAAGCAGAGGAAAGGCCATTCGATTCTACACAGAGTATGCGAAAGAACTTGCCTCTCTAACAGCAGTGTATCATAGGTCTCTGCAGGAAAGAAGCGTTCTTAATGATACGAAAAATCACAGTTTTCAAGAAGAGTCGTCGAACAGACACACAAAACTATAGGCTAATATTTTTAGCGTAGATCTGTTGTACAGCTCTGGAACATGTTTTATGGTCGCGTATTATGAGGTCTGTGGAGACCAGAAGTCTACTCTGTCGGAATCAACATGGATTTCAAAAACATTATTCCTGTGAAACCCAGCTCACTGTGAGTGGAAGATAAGGCTTCCATCTAGATATAGTGTTCCTTGACTTCTGAAAGGCGATACAGTTCCGTTTTGCCGCCTAATGAACGAAATACGAGCGTATGTGATCAGAACATGTATGTCATTGGATTGTAGACCTAGCAAACAGAACGCACTACGGTATAGCACTCTCGATGCAGAGAAATCTTCAGATGTAAAAGTAACGTTGGGCGCAGACACAGGGAGTGTTCACAATATGTCCATATAAATGACCTAGTAGACAGCATCAGAAGTTCCATGATGCTTTTCGCGGGTGATGCTGTTTTAGAGAGAGAAGTCGCGTCATTAGAAAGAAGACAGTAGCGAAATGCAGGAAGATCTACAGAGGACCGACGTTTGATACGCGGAGTGACAATTTGCAAGGTATCCTATGGTGGTGGCGGTTCTTTGTCTGCCAAGCGACGAAAAAGCTGTAACCACCACACCCAAGAGGTGCCACGTTTATCAACAGCGCGCGGAAATCTGACATTCGTTAAATAGTGGCCCCTGTGCGGATGACCTAATGAGTTGACTAACTTGACATAAAATTAATTTAATTCCTTTAAACCACAACAAAATAAATGACTTTGTAAGGAATGAGAATGAGTGTCGCTGAAAAATTAATAACAAGGACCTACGGTATCACAAAGAGATTTATTAACTAATATCAAGGTCAAAAGAGAAAAAACATATAAACATAAACTTCAACTGTGTGACATTTCATTAACACAAACTCAGGTTGGTTGGCAACAGACTTGGGGAACCTAACTAGAATTTACGTGTACGTGACACTGGCTATTGTTAGTGGAAGAAAGCCAGTCTAGCCAAGCACACTCTGCTGTATCCTTCCACTGATTGGTCTGTCGTATGAAAATATAATTAAGCATGCAATGGACACTGGAAGAGACTATTGCAAGCACAAGGCTGCTATAAGAAAAGATGGCCATGAAAACGATTGATAGGCCTCTGAATTTGCGCAACATTACTGATATAGCCCGTGAAAGACGAAATGCTTTCATCTGTGTGTGGGCGCTGCCGAAGCTGCTAGGATCGGTGGCGCGTCGTGTTGCGGGCGATGAACCCCGACTGTACTCCGCGATGGTCGAGAAGTAAGACCTAGCCTCTACCGTTGCTCAACCAACAAACTGTCGTTCTCCCCCCCCCCCCCTCTCCCCCTATGTTCTTGATAGACCTATCATGGCCCAGCAATGGTTACCATGCCAATCATCGTTAACCAACCGCTGCAGTGCAGTACACATTATTTTCTCTGAAAAAAAAAAAAGACATCATACAATGCCTAGAGGCCCTGCAGCCAAACGCCCGGCGCATTTCACAAGATGAGGGAAGCTTTCTAGTGAAAACAAGCTCCGTCTCGTCCATAAAACGATTAAGTGGGCGCTGTTTTAGCGAGGCGCGGCGGCATCCAAAAAACACGACATCCAGAGAAATTCGTCCTCCCGTCTCACAGGGTACACAGTTCTTGTAATAAACACATTTGCTGGGTGCTAGCCCGACGCCGCTTTACCTAGATCCGCACACGGGATAAGGAGGCCAGACTTCCACACCACGTCCACTCGCTGATAAAGCGGTTAGGCTGGCGCCAGGATGCCCGGCGCCGCCAGTTTCAAAGGAGTGTCATTTCGCATTCAGCCACGGCGCCCCCACCCTCTTGCTTCGGCGGCTAGCGGAACAAGGCCGACCGCCAGATTGGCGGCCCATAGAGGAAGGCTAGCAATGAGAAGGTTCCTCGAACTTACTTGCTGCTCGGGGAGAGTTCTATAGCTGCCCCTAATGCAATGACCACCTCCAGTGTCCAAAAATCTGTCTCTGTAGCCAAGTTAAGTTCTACTACTGCTACTCAAGTCATGCAAGTACTGTGAGAACAATCAGTTGTTTCCCTAACCTTAATAGTGCATCAGATTAATATCAATCAGGGAAAATTTAAATACACCAAAGGTGAAAGAAAATGAAAGGGGAAGTGCCTGACAGGTATTACCACGGCAGTGGCCTGCCCGGAAGGCACCACCGTCTTTCAAATTGACCCTCAACATAAACAAGTGTATTCCAAATACATAGACAGAGAGAACCTTTATTGTGTGGTTACAACCTCTGGAAGCAGCTACTTACATAAAATGTCTAGGAGTATGCGCAAGGATCGATTTTAAGTGGAGCAGCCGCATAAAATTAACCGCGAGTAAAGCGGATTCCACACTGAGATTCATTGGAAGAATCCACAGGAGATGTAGTCTATCAAGAAGGCTGGTAGGTTACAAAACTCGTTGGACCAATACTTGAATAGTGCTTGTCAGTCTGGAACCTATATCACATAGGTTTGATAGGGAAATAGAGAAGATCCAAAGAAGAACAGCACACTTCGTTACAGATTCATTTAGTAAGAACGAGCGTCACGGAGATGGTCAGTCAACTACAGTGGCAGACGCTGCAAGAGAGGCCTTCTGCATCATGGTGTAGTCTACTGTTAATGTCAACCAAAATACTGTTTTCTCCTACGTATACCTCACGAAAAGACTATAAAGATAGATTTAGAGAGATTCGAGCCCACACGGGGAGTTACTAGCTGTCATTATTTCTGCGAATCATATGCGTCTGGAACAGGAAAATGGGGAAATGGCAGTGGTGCACCAAGAATCCTCCGCCACACACCATAACGTGGCTTGCGGAGTATAGCTGTACATGCAGATGAAGTAATAATTGATTAACACCTTGCGGCATAATTACTGCAGTATTACATGTAAAATGTAACTAAATGTCAAATATATCGGCAAACAGCATTCGTTCACACAGCGAAGGTGGTGTTTCCGCGTATAGCATCTTTATACAAGGCAACAAGCACTCAGTACCGGTACAGATAAACCAAAGTAAATACCGATAAAAGCACAAACATTAAACAGAATCGCAAAGTAACTTTAAGATACATAACACTTTAAATTTGTGTCACTTGTATATAGGAAGAGAGGAAAATTGCGTTCTTAATGAACAGGGCGAGTTTTAAGATATTATTTTTCATTTTTCAAGTTTTGTTCTAAAAATTCATGCCCGTTTGTTACATTGAAAATGCCATTATTTATATGTCAGTATGTCACGTTTACTGGTTTACGAGTATCGGTGGTAGGTGCCATTTGTCTCGTGCCATATTGTAAGCATTTGACAAGAAGACAGCTGTCAATGGGCCGTCATGGAAGACAAGAGTGTCTGGAAGAAGGGGAGTATTTTCGTCCACCCTCATTTTAACGGCTAGAGAGATACTGCCGCCTTACAATACTTGAACAGTACTATATGGACGCAAGTGAAGGCGTCAGCAGTCAAAACATGTAAGAATGACCGTGATTTATGACTTGTAAACTAACTCAACCAACTTCAGCATTATAGGGTACTGTTATGTCGTTAAGCCACTTGTTATGAGGACGACTGTGTGTGTGTGTGTGTGTGTGTGTGTGTGTGTGTGTAGTTCAAAAGTGTAAACTGGAAACCCTTCTGACCTACTCTGCATATGTAGAACACAGTTTATAATAACTCGCACAGTTGGTAACGTAGAGATAGGCAGAACGAAACAGGCAATTCCGGAAGTAAATGACCGCCGAGATCACGAAGTGAACGAATAACTGAAACAAGTCCAGAGCGGTGAAAGATCGTCCTAAGCGTAAACAACAATCCAGAGAGCAATCGAAATCGCAAACGTAAATCAGGCAAGGTTAAAACTTTACTATTCAAGAGCGGATAACTGACGGGCTTTCAGTGACTAACGAGAGACTGGGTAGCAATAGCCGGGCTGCGGTATTTAGCGGTGGACATTGGCCAGACGGCGGCGCGACCACATGTGCTCCCCGCGGCAACTGCGCCTCGTACGGGCGCAAACAGCGGTTGTCGTCTGCAGCCGGAGTATCTCAGACGTGTTGTCCCTGTCGACACACAAGGTGGGGAATCCCAATCATCGTCTGATACTAAAGAAACCGTGGTCTTATAAAATCTGTTTGTGTCTACTTAAAAATAAATTCTTTGAAAGTTGTTGAATTGTTCTCTGAAACTCTGGCTGGGCGGGAAATCCGAATCACTGTCGGGTACCGAAGAAACTGTGGTGTCATAAAATCTGTGTGTGTCTACTTCAAAATACGGAAATCCTTTGAAAGTCGGTGAATTGTTCTCTGATACTCGGGCTAGGCGAGAAATCCGAATCACTGACGTATACTGAAGAAACTGTGGTGTCATAAAATCTGTGTGTGTGTGTACTTCAAACTACGACAAGTCTTTGCAATTTGTTACAGGCGGCAACTAATCGGCTCCATTATGTTCGATAGATATAAGATAGGCTGCTGCATTCATACCTCGCATGAAGTGGATCAAATGGTTCAAATGGCTCTGAGCACTATGGGACTTAACATCTGAGATCATCAGTCCCCTAGACTTAGAACTACTTAAACCTAAGTAACCTAAGGACATCACACACATCCATGCCCGAGGCAGGATTCGAACCTGCGACCGTAGCAGACGCGTGGTTCCGGACTGAAGCGGCTAGAACCGCTTGACTACAGCGGCCGGCTGAAGTGGATCCACGTATGGACATCCGAAATCGAAACCACAGACGAGAAAACTAATGAATCTGGGCAATTGTCGATTGAAAGGTGAGAATAGTGGTGACAACGCATAACATGAAAAAATTGCATTACAATTTATGAGCGAAATGATACACAAGAAAGCTTCGCGCAAGGCAAATGCCGCATTTATGAATATCGACAAAAAACTAAATAGTTTTTAAGATGTTTCGAAAATGTTCCTTCCGTTTTTTATCGTCGATTTGTTAATTTCAATGAGATGAGAGCGCATCAATTTACGCCGAAATCCAGCAGTAACAATAGCACTGATGGCCTTGCACTGAAGGGGGCGAACTCTGCTTCATGAGTTCGGAAGACTGTGGACGGTGTAGCGTGGCTGTATTCCCGTTTTATCAGTGGTATACATGGGTCTCACATCAGATAGGGCACTCACCTACAGAGAACACTGCATGAACACGAAGCATGAAGTAGCTGCTGAAAACGACATACACTAGTAGGCGCTGCATGGGATGCACAGTCCAGGACACTACAGCTTCAGTCTTGTGCTTCTCAGCTGCGGAAGTTCGTATGCCTTGTGTAATGTAACTCCAGCCATGCCAAACAAGTGGACTTCCCATTCAGTGCACCATGTCGCGTCACCTCAGGTTGTCTGAGGCCAACACCGGTGGCTAGCTGTAATGCCTAGACGATATCACTCCCGGTAGCATCAAGCGCGAATTGGCAGCGAGGAAGGAAAAACCTAAATCATTTACATCGGTGGCCCATCCCCTTTCTGTATACCAACCAGCCAGCCGCTGACTTAAATGAAAGGCGAGTTTTCTGCATACAACAGAAAATTTCATTACTGAACCGCAAAAAACGAGAGCAGAAATGTGACAAGAAAAAATTCCACCTCCTAGATTGCTATGTACCTAGGAAGAAAACTCTTTCCACGACATACAGAGGAGTGGAACATACAGAAATCTTTGAACAGACTACGTTCCAGAGTTGCAAAAACCAGGAGCAACATGTATAACTGAGGATTATCAGCTGTGTCATTGTGGACAAGAACGGACTACTGTCTACACTCATGCTCATAAATTAAGGATAATGCTGATACAAGGTGAAACAACGCTCTGGTGGCCGGCTTCAGGGTTTAAATGTATGACCATGCGGTGCATTTGACCTGCGGTCGTCGCACGGTGGCGCTGGCAGCAGCCCACATACGCAGAGGTGTGTTGGTGCATGTCAGAGTACGGTACAGCGAGTAAGTCTGCAGACGTTTTCACACGTGCTGATGGTGACTGTGTGTTGAAAATGGTTCAAAGAACACATATTGATGACGTTATGAGGGGTAGAATACTAGGGCGACTGGAGGCTGGTCAAACACAGCAAGTCGTAGCACAGGCCCTCCGTGTGCCACAAAGTGTGATCTCAAGATTATGGCAACGATTCCAGCAGACAGGAAACGTGTCCAGACGCTACAGTACGGGACGTCTACAATGTACAACATCACAAGAAGACCAATATTTCACTATCAGTGCCCGCAGACGGCCACGGAGTACTGCAGGTAGCCTTGCTCGGTACCTTACCGCAGCCGCTGGAACAGTTGTCTCCAGACACACAGTCTACAGACGACTGAACAAACATGGTTTATTCGCCCGGAGACCAGCAAGGTGCATTCCATTGACCCCTGGTTACAGGAGAGCCCATAAAACCTGGTGTCAGGAACACAGTACATGGTCATTGGAACAGTGATCCCAGGTTATGTTCACAGACGAGTCCAGGTATAGTCTGGACAGTGATTCAGGCCGGGTTTTCATCTGGTGTGAACCAGGAAACAGATACCCACCCTTTAATGTCCTTGAAAGGGACCTGTATGGAGGTCGTGGTGTGATGGTGTGGGGTGGGATTATGATTGGTGCATGTCTTTGACAGAGGAACCGTAACGGGTCAGGTGTATCGGGACGTCATTTTGCACCAGTTATGTCCGCCAGTGGGTCCTGCCTTCCTCCTGACGAATGATAACGCACGCCCCCATCGAGCTGCCATCGTGGAGGATTACCTTGAAACAGAAGATATCAGGCGAATGGAGTGGCCCGCCTGTTCTCCAGACCTAAACCCCATCGAGCACGTATGAGATGCTCTCGGTCGACGTATCGCTGCACGTCTTCAGACCCCTAGGGCACTTCCGGAGCTCCGAGAGGCACTGGTGCAAGAATGGGAGGCTATACCCCAGCAGTTGCTCGACCACCTGATACAGAGTATGCCAACCCGTTGTGCGGCCTGTGTACGTGTGCATGGTGATCATATCCCATATTGATTTCGGGGTAGATGCGCTAGAAAGAATGGCGTTTTGTAGCACATGTGTTTCGGGACGGTTATCACCAATACCGTGGACTTACAGATCTGTGTCGTGCGTGTTCCTTATGTGCCTATGCTATTAGCGCCAGTTTTGTGTAGTGCCACGTTGTGTGGCACCACATTCTGCAATTATCCTTAATTTATGAGCATGAGTGTACATCATGAAGTTAGAATTAGGCCAAAACGCCTGCACTGTTGAGGAGCTCAAGAAGGCCACGCCAAATGTGCTACATGTGGCCAGCTTTTCGTCTAAAATTTCCTAACTGTATAATATTAAATGTTACAGGTTTATTTATACATAGTTTGTAGTTCGTTATTATACACACTTTAGGTGACAAAAGTCACCAGCCGAGGAGAGGCGCTGCAGGCGATGTCGTGCTGTCAGCAAAGGTATTCGCGTGAGCCGTCTGCTCCACAGCCCATGAACGCCAGATTTACCTCGTGGTATCATGTTGGACCTCGTTTTTCCCGGCATAGTGCACCAACTCGACGTGACGTGGACTCAACAAGTCGCTGGAAGCTCCCTGCAGAAATATTGAGCCGCACTGCCTTTATTAGTCGTCGATAATAGCGAAAGTGCCGCTGGTGCAGGATTTTGAGCACGAATTGACTTCTCAGTTGTGTCTTATAAATGTTGATGGGTGGCCAAATCATTCGCTCGAATTGTCCAGAATGCTCTTAAACCGATCGTGAACAACTGCGGCCTAGTGACATAGCGCATTGTCATCCACAAAAATTCCATCGTTCCTTAGGAACATGAAGTCCTCAAATGGCTACTGACGCTCTCCAAGTAGCCGAATGTAACCATTTCCAGTTAATGAAAGGTTCCGTTGGGCCAGCGGACCCAGTCCATTCCATGTAAACAAAGCCCACACTATTATTGAGGCACCACCAACTTGCATAGTGCGTTGTTGACAGCTTGGATCAGTGGCTTCGTGGGGGCTGCGCCACACTCGAACCCTACCACCAGCTCTTACCTACTGAAATCGGGACTCGTCTGACCAGGCCATGGTTTTCCAGTCGTCTAGGGTTCAGCCGATATGGGCACGAGCCCAGGAGATACGCTGCAGGCGACGCCGTGCTATTAGCAAAGGCACTCGCGTCGGTCGTCTGCTGCCACAGCCCATTAACGCAAAATTTCACCTCACTGTCCTAATGGATACGATCGTCATACGCCCCACATTGATTTCTGCAGTTTTTTCACGTAGTATTACTTGTCTGTTAGCACTGACGTCTCTACTCAAACGCCGCTGCTCTCGGTCGAAAGTGAAGGCCGTCGGCCACTACGTTGTCCGTGGTGAGATGATGACCGAAATTTGATATTCCCATCAGGCTCTTGACACTGTGGGTCTCGGTGTATTGAATTCCCCAACGATTTCTGAAATGGAACTTCCCATGAACCGAGCTCCAACTACCATTCTGTATTCAAAGTCTTTTAATTCCCGTCGTGAGGCTATAATCACATCGGAAACCTTTTGACGTGAATCACCTGAGTACAAATGACAGCACCGCCAATGCATTGCCCTTTTACACCTTGTGTACACTATACTACAGGAATCTGCATTTGTGCAAAAAATTGTAAATTTTTGGTAAGATCTTATTGTGCTTAGGTCATCGGTCCTAAGTTTACACACTACTTAATTTACCTTGAACTAACTTACAATATGGGCAACAGACACACCCATACCCGGAGGGACGACTGGAACCTCCGACGGGGGGGAGCCGCGCGGACCGTGACAAGACGCCCCCCGCGGACCGTGACAAGACGCCCAAGACCGCGCGGCTACCCCGCTCGGCTCTGCATTTGTGCATATCGCTATCCCATGACTTTTGCCACCTCACTATACAATATTTTGATGTTTCTTATAGGATTACATAACACTTGGTATCCAGTTTTAGCAAAATAAGCAGTATATCCTTGCCACTCCACATGTGTGTATATGTTAAAGCCTTCCTGATGGAGCGCTTGCCCTGCGCAGGACAGTAATCTCTTGTTTACCCCCTCTATACTGGTATGTTCCCCTTAGCATGAGAGGCATATACTACTCATTCTGAAGTAGACCAGAGTGTCGCCAAGGGTGGTCAGCATTGTGTGAGGCTCAGAAAGGAAATTTTTCCCCGCTGTGGCTTTGTACCTGACCCGTGTCCCCACAGACTTGTCTCGCGGCTCATATACCCAGAGTATGAGTACGCTCGCGACACTTTCAGCGCGTCTTCTGGGTTAGTCTTCACCATCAGGCTTGCAATATTCAGTCTGGCTTATAGTCTGCTGCAACCGTCTTCATATCTGGATTATGTTTCCTTAATTTGTGTTTCAGCAGTTTTGCAGAACTGCGTGTTTATATTTAAGTACTAATCAGGAAGAGTCATAGTTCGCGAGAATTTGACTTCAGATGTTCAAATGTGTGTGGAATCTTATGGGACTTAACTGCTAAGGTCATCAGTCCCTAAACTTACACACTACTTAACCTAAATTATCCTAAGAACAAACACACACATCCATGACCGAGGGAGGAGTCGAACCTCCGCCGGGACCAGCCGCACAGTCCATGACTGCAGCGCCCAAGACCGCTCGGCTAATCCCGCGCGGCGAATTTGAGTTTTTCTGGTTTGTAATGATTTGTGTTCCAACCCACGTTAGTAATCTTACACACAGAGCAGAATTCTTAAAGTGCTATTTGCCCGTTTAATATAGTACATTCCATACAGTTGGTTGATGAAGCCTGTTCCCTCCGTTATAAACTTTTTTGTGAATTCCCACCTCAGATAAGGAAGCTTCTGTGTAATGATCTGGAATCGCCAGTCTGCAGCCTTCACTTGCAGGTAGACTACTTTGTTCCTGCTCTCGTATACCGTAGAAATTCAGGCCCTCTTTTACATTCACAGTAGTGTGCGTAGTGATATTTGTGAGACTCGGTTTACTATGAAAGGTAGACTCGAATGTAGCCGCCCGTGTGCGCTTAGATTCCAAACATATGCTCGCCGGTCGCCCAGTAGCGATTAAATATTAGTTTAGCGAGATTTATGACATGATTCTTTGCTTAATGAATAGTTGTATATACATATATCCTTTCCGCCAGGTTAACGGATTTTTTAAAATTATTGTTTTTTGTGCTACATTAGCTTTAATTCTACCCCACGGGGACTGATCTCATGGCCATAAGCCATCATTCACGATAGAGCCTTTCCTCTGAGCCGTTACCTTAATGAACTTTCTTCTGTGTTTTGAGCATCGGCTGCTTTCGTTGTAGTTTGATTGCATATTGCACTGTGTAGCCCGTGTGTGTAAATCTTTCGTCTCCTGTGAGTGTGCCTGACCATGAACATGTGTTATTCACTTGATCCTTGAGGTTACCTCTGTTGCATAAGTTATGATTTATTTATGCAGAGTATGGACACTTGTGCCAAATTTTGTATGATAGTAAGTGCTTCTCGGATCCACGAGAGCACAACATATGCTAAGTTTTCTATGTATGTCTGACTGAAGTAATAATTAAGTGTGCCTGTTAGTTTATGTCGTTGGTAAGGGCTAATGGTGTAGTAGATTTGCATTATAGACAGTTCAGTCTATGATCATTATTCTCAAGTCATTACCGAATCTAGACCCTGTCATATTTTTGTATTTATATTACATCACGGCAGAATTAATTACTTCACTTAACAGGTCTGATTTATGGCGCTACTGTGCTCCATATGGTTCCTTATTACTTGCTCCTTCTGTGCTAGCGTTTTCTGTTGCCCGATAGTTTACCAAAATTCTGGACCTGACTCCGTTATATGCGCTACAGACGGCAGGAGCTCTCTTTTGACAACTTTTTAAAGAATGTAAAATGAGAGAGCAGTTCCCTTTCAACGATATTTTTTGAAATGTCTGAAGGATTCTTGTTATTGGTATTTAACAACAGGTGAAACAATAATTCGTGAGTATTATGCAAATCTTTCCACTGGCCAGTTGAAGGAATACGCTTGGATAGAAAAAACAAATTTCTCGTCGGGACGAGAAACTTACCGACAAAGCCGCTTCTTAATGGCAAAACTAATAAAAGACCTGAAGTAAGAAACTTTGGAACATCCAACTTGCAAAACCCTGCGTGGTGTTTCAAATAGTTGGTCTGACACAGAAAATTAAGTAAGAGCCAGACACACCTTTAAGATGCAAGCTGAATTACTGTGCACAAATTGATTAACTAACGTGAAGAATTTATTGCCCTAGTTCTGGATCCTAAAGTGGAGAATTACTGAATATCAAGCATGATATTAATAAAAGGCATTAAGAGAAACAAATTTTAAATGAACATTAAGTTATTCAATTAAGACACAAGCATGGAACCAATCTATGTAACAACCTCAGCTGATAATACAAAGGTAACAGCTTGGTTACGCCAAGAGAATCTGTTAGCTCTCAGGGTTATTTGGAAGTCTTGACAACGTGCCTCTTAGACAAAACTGATGTTCTAAAAATGATCTACGAGCTTCTAAATAAATGAACACCGTGAGTGTTAGCCTGACTCTTAGACTGAGAATCCATCTACCAAAGCACTCTGAACTTGAGATAGATAACTATAATGATCTGACTAAAGTCTGACCAAGGTTGTCCTAAGGTGCCACTGCAGCTAATAATGCTCACCATGAATTATCAGCATGAGATGTGCAGAGCGTTGACGTTACAATTGCGCCTCTGATGTACAGAACAAGGGTCATGCTTCTGCCAGTATGAACCCTGGACCCCCAGTCGGCTGCTCTAGTGGATACAGTAGTTCACAGCAATTCATTCCATGCCAAGATCTCGTCGAACTCCTAGATACACACTTCTCTCTCTCTCCCTGCATGAACTCCCAATTTTCTAGCTGAAGGCTGAATCGTACAGCCTCCTCCTCTTTCCTTCCTGCAAAACAAGACATGGCCGCCAATCGCTGTACCAGAACCCTGAGGCAACCAAATGCGTGATTGCTTCTTCCGCAAAAAATCCCCCCAAGAAAAAAAACGCTACGTGTTAAAACTCCAGTGAATTTTCGATCCACCCCTCTTTTCCAAAAAACTTATCCCTATAATTCTTCTCCCTGACATCATAAGACTTTTTACCAGTCACGCATTTTCACGCTTAGCAGCTAGCCTCGCTTCAGACGTCCTAAAAAAAAAAAAAAAAAAAAAAAAAAAAAAAAAACTACGTTCGAGGCTACACCGTGTTTCTTTAGCACTAGACCGTTATCTGCTGAAGACACTCTTTAAAACACAGCAGAACGTCGGTCTCTCGCTGCTCGGCCTCTAGGCTGGAGAGAAGTCGTAAACGAACAATAGCACCCGTCCCCCAGGTTTCACTCGGCGATGAAGCTATCATAAAAAACACCACGTTAAGCCGTCCATCTACAGGCTGACTTGTCGGCCATTGCCCCCCCCCCCCCCCCCCCCCCAATTGAGCTGGTGACCGATCCATCGGTGTGCGGACATTAACCACGATTTTACCTGCTCCGAAGGGTTGGGTTCCTTGTCTCCCCCTCCTCCTCCCCCCCCCCCCCCCCTTTTCGCTTACTGAGCCTTTCCGCTGGTTTACTTAACATAGGACCAGTATCTCTATGGGTTTTCCGCAACATTTCTGAGAGAGTTTCGTTGTGGAAACTATTAAATGCATCTCGCATTGAAATCCGCATCAAATTTCGTGCCTCAGTAGTAAAACTTCGCCAATCTTGGAGATTTTGCGCTCGTCTAAATTATACGTGCCTTTTTCGGTGCTCCTGCAACAGCCTTCTGTCGTGTTTTGTGTACCATGGGGAATCAGTTCCGACTGTTATTAATTTAGTTGGCATGAATCTCTCGAGTGCTGTTGATACTATTTCTTTGAACTTAAGCCACATATGTCGTCACTTACATAGTTGGGAGGGATTGGAGACTGTGTCTTAGAAAGACGTCAACTGAATTTTTAGTTGCTCTTAGTAAATAGATATATTTCGCGTTTAGTTTTGTTGAATTTCTTTCTTAGGGAATTGAACCTCGCTACGACTGTGTATTCACTAGTCCGTGTATCCATCGTGATGCTCAGGATTATTTGTGGCCAAGAGGCCAAATGTGTTTTCGTAATCATTTACAATTTAAATGGCCTCGTGAATTAATTGTTCAAAATAATTTGACAAAAAAAATTTAGAACAATTACGGAAGTTGTTTTCTATCTACAATAGAGCCTGAAAATGTATTTTTGTCAACATACGGAAGGTAGATTCAAGTCACTGCCAACTATAATTGTATGAGTAGGGTACCTATTTGCGATGAGACTCGAGTTTTCTTTGAAATGTTCAGCAACTGTTTCAGAGTTTATATTAGACAACCGGAATAAATTAATAACTGGCTCCTTTTACCGATCCCCTTTATTAGCGGATTTATTAGCGGTTAGTTTAAGGGGCGTGCGCGATGCCCTTCCTGTCGCCATCCAGCTGTGCCCCAGGACGGAATATGTGTACGCTAATTGTCTGTGTGTAGGTTTTATTCGTGTGACAGTGAGCGAAAGTTGTCTAAATGTTTGCGGATTGTGTTACTGAGGCGAAACTTGGGTACCAGCCCACTGTTCACACATCCAGACTGGCCTGCACAGCGGTACTTGTCGTTAATCCGCCGATCGATCCGGGGCCGATGCACCTCCACGTCCCGGAAGTGGCGCTGTAACACGCATAATCATCCGAGCTGGTTGTGCTTCTCGTGTTCAGCGATAAAAAGTGAGCGAAAGACGATTGAGGTAAAAGACCTCGTTGTGCTCTACCAGTGCCAGAACTTTTCGCCTGCCGCAGTGTACCAACCAACGAGGCTATCCGATGCAGTGAGAGTTGGATGCTGAAGTTCCGCCGGAAAGGAAGGTGCGGTCGACGGAGGGGAGGAACGCGCTGAGAGGCGGCGCCCCAGATGGAGTGACCTATAAGCGGCGCGGCCTGGGCTGACCCTGGGGCGCCGCGACGCCCGCCCGGTGGGCGCCAAGGCGGCGGCGGCGGCGGCGGTGGCGGCGGAGGCGGCGTCGCCAGGCGGCAGGCGACGCCGCCTCAGCTGTGCAGTGCCCTAGCAGCCCCCGTCCGAGACCACTATACAGGAATGCGGCACTCTTCACACAATTGTACTGGGGTTATTCGTGAAGAAGGAACAGACTTCAGCTGTTTATTACAGACAACCTGTAAAAGACAGAAACACACAAACACATTGCGCATGCCACTGGATAGAGGAAGGTTCGAAGTTTTGACACAGCGACTACACCACACGAGAAATCATATTGTGCGTTCGAATTTGCGCGAAGTCAATCCATTGTTCAAGTTCAACGTGCATTCCGCCGTCGATTCAGCGAGAAGCTGATGCAGTCCTTCCACGAGGGAAATAGCTTACAATACGTTAGTTAGTCCAGTCTTAGAGTATTGTTCGCCTGTTTGGGACCCTTACCAGTTGGGTCTGATTCAAAGAAGAGCGGCAAGATTCGTGACTGGTACATTTAGCCATCGTGAGAGCGTTACAGATCTCATAGAAAGTTTGAAGTGGGACACTGTTGCAGATAGACGACGCGCTAAACGGAAGCGGCTGCTCACTGAATTCCGAAATCCGATCTTCACCGAGGATGTAGAGCATATATTATTACCACCAACTTTCAAATCGCGCAATGATCACCATTCAAAGATAAGGGAAATTAGAGCTCGTACTGAGTGAGGCGTTCAGACAGTCGTTTTTCCCTCGCGTGATCCACGAGTGGAACAGCGAGGGGGAATATGAATTCGGCGCGAATTGTGCCCTCCGCCACACACCGCTTGGTGGCTAGCGGAGTGTATATGTAGATGTAGATAGAAGCTGCCTCTGCGCAAGCAGATTTATGACTGACCTTCAAAATTCCTCGAAGTTGGTTGCATATGCAAATGGTATTGCATTGCTCGTCTACGCACATCTGGTGAAAATGTCGAGCGTATCCGAGACGCTTTCACGCGGAGCACTCGGGAGTCCACAAGACAGGCAGGCCGGGAATTTCAACATCGTCAAACAACGGTGTGGCGTCTTCTGAAATGACGCCTATGTGTGAAGCCTTACAAGTTGCAGTTACTGCAGCAACTGCGTCTTGGCTAATTTTGTATTTTTCCAAACGACGAATCTTTTTGGGTAAAGTTAACCGCCTTAATGTAAGAATTTATGGGTTCCGAGGCGTCGTCATTGAGAAGGAAAGAGAATTACCCAAAGTGAAAGTTTTTTTTGTCGTTTCTGTTCACAAAGTTTATGGATCTTCCTTTTTTTCGGAGGAAACTGTGACGAGAATATCGTAATTGGACATACTGCAAAACTGGTTGTATCCACAACTCCACGAAGATCCCAACGATTTCATTTTTATACACTTTCACCTTTAGGCGCGACGTTATCTTAACAACACCATCCCGCAACATTAAATTCAAAGAGGTGGACACCAAGGTCTTGTTCATTGCTTTTGTCCTCCCAGACCACCAGACCTGTGGCGGCACATAAAAGACAGAGGCTTTGTTCCACCTATCGCAGCCACTCTTCAAGAGCTGAGAAATCGAATTATTGAAGCTGTCTATTTAATAAACAGGGACCTGTTGATTCGTGTGCAGAATGAAATGGGCTACCGTTTCTATGTTTCTCAAACAACGCATGATGCCCATGTTGAGGGTACGGTACAGCGTCTCTGCAAACAGAAAGTTTTGAAGCTTCCTGTATGCAGCGAAATGGGAAATGTGTTTCTAGCTTTCAAAGTTTATTTGTAATAAACAATTTATGTCCTTTCTTTTTGAATCACTCAACATTTGTTTTGGAATTACAGTCTCGATGAGTTTTTTAAAATGACGATACCTTCGCCACCGACTGCACTATTTATTATCTAACGGGCATTCAGTAATTAAAGAGACAAATTCCTGTAAAAAAACTGTGTATTTTCATCAAATGAGACTTTTACTACATCTCAACGTAACCCCCACCAGTATTAATAGACTTCTCCAAAGGTGAGCTAGTTCTTTTTATACCTGACGCAAAGAAGTTCTTCCCACAGATTCTTTGATCTTCTCGTTGGCTGGACTTTTTTCCACGAATACCTTCTAGAATGGACCAAACAAATGAAATTTTTACCGAAGAAACTCGTCAAACAGGCGTATGCTTTCAGAAATTATTTTATTTAGACGATTTGCTTCGGCATTTCATTAATTCCTTCTTCAGACCCCTATGCACTCCGTGTATAGACAGTCAGATATCTCGATACTTGCATAACTGGAGCCATAAATATCTGGATTCCGCGAATACGTCTATAGAGTGGTTACTTCTAAGACTTGGGAACAGCTCAGATATTGATACTGATGGCTCCAATTATGCAAGTATCGATATATCTGATTGTCTTTGCATGGAGTGCATAGGGGCCTGAATATGGCATTAATGAGAAGTCGAAACTGGTTGTCTAAATAAAATAACTTTGGTAACTACGGGTGGCGAGTTACTTTGGTAAATAATTGACCGACCGCTGACCCCTACACTGATGGATCAACAGAGAAACAACGTCGTCAGTGCGGGTTTCAAGCGAAGGACTTGACACTTCAACTGCCCGCCCAGGACGTTGCTCGTCAGACTATGCAGCTCGACGGTTTTTGAACCGTTCTACTCACTTACAAACTTTCCTCATTCATACAACTTTGACCATACTGCAAAATCATTCGACAAAAGATTTTAGCCGGTGTCTCACCTTGAAAAGTCGGAAAACGGATCACTGAAATTTTTTCAACGAATGTGAAAACTTTAAATGGGCACACTATTTTTAAATGCAATATTGGGCTTATGAGCAATACGATTTTTATCCGTTAGCTGTTCTCAGCTTATCCAAGTGATGCCAACCTAAAGTCACGAAAGTACAGAAATTGCCCTACAAACTGTTTCATTTCTACATCAATTTGTTTCTATAATTATTGAATGTCCCTCTTAACTTTCACGATTGAAATTTCTATTTTTAACTTATTTTCGTCTTTTACATCTTACCTACATCTAAATGTACATCATTACTCTGCAGGTCATACACAAGTGCTTGGCAGAGAATTAATCGAAGCACTTTCAGACTATCTCTCTACCGTTCCATTCTCGAATACCACGCGGGAAAAACGACCACTTGAAGTTTTCCATGTGAGCTACGAATGCTTTTATTATATTACGATGACCATTCCTCTCTATGCCGGTGGCCGTCATCAAAATATGTTCGCATTCGGAGTAGAAAGTTGGTGACTGAAATTTCGTGAAAAGATCTCGCCACAACGGAAAACGCCTTTGTTTTAATGATTGCCACCGCAACACTCCTGTCATATCCGTGACAATCTCTCTCTCTCTTTTCGCGATAATGCAGAACTAGTCGCCCTTCTTTGAACCTTCTGTTGCAGATCCCATACCAGTACTCCACAAGATGACAGACAAGCATAGTGTAGGCAGTCTCTGTAGTGCATCTGCCGGCCGGGGTGGCCGAGCGGTTCTAGGCGCTACAAAAAATGGTTCAAATGGCTCTGAGCACTATGCGACTTAACTTCCGTGGTCATCAGTCGCCTAGAACTTAGAACTAATTAAACCTAACTAACCTAAGGACATCACACACATCCATGCCCGAGGCAGGATTCGAACCTGCGCCCGTAGCAGTCGCGCGGTTCCGGACTGCGCGCCTAGAACCGCTAGACCACCGCGGCCGGCTCTAGGCGCTACAGTCTGGAAGCGCGCGACCGCTACGTCGCAGGTTTGAATCCTGCCTCGGGCATGGATGTGTGTGATGTCCTTAGGTTAGTTAGGTTTAAGTAGTTCTAAGTTCTAGGGGACTGATGACCTCAGAAGTTAAGTCCCATAGTGGTTCTAGGGGGCTGATGACCTCAGAAGTTAAGTCCCATGGTGCTCAGAGCCATTTGAACCATTTTTTTGTAGTAGCTCTGTTACATCTCCCAAGTGTTCTGCCAATAAAACGCAGTCTTGGGTTCGCCTTCACCACAGCATTTTCTATGTGATCATTCCAGTTTAAGTCTTGCGTAATTATATTGTCACGTATTTACTAGAATTCTCAGCGTTTGGGTGTGTTTGATTTATCGTCTGGTCGAAATTTAACGGAGTCCTTCTAGTACCTCACAATTTTCATTATTTAGAGTGAATTCCCACTTTCTGCTTCGTACAGGTATCTTGCCTAAATCATTTTGCTATTGGTTGTGGTCTTCTGATGACTTAACTAGACGGTAAATGATAGCATCGTCTGAAAACAATGTAAAAGGACTGTGCGGATTGGCTCCTAAATCGTTTACACAGATTGGGAATAAAAATGGGCCTATACAACATCCTCCAGGAACTTTTTTTTTGCTGGATGTCTTTCCATCAGTTACTACGAACTTTTCCCTGTCCGACAGGAAGTCGCGAATCCAGTAGCAAAACTGAAGCAACACTCCAGATCCAAGAAGCAATTTGATTAGAAGCCGCTGAAGCTGCGAACAATAATAAACACTAAATTTAGATGTTTGACAAGCACTAAACATTTTTGTTGCACTGTACATCCATGAAATAATTTGGCTTTAGTTGGAGATGGAAAGTTGCGTAATAATGTAATGAAGGTTCTCCAGAACCTAGGATTCTAAAGAGTGAAGTAATAATCACAACAGGCATAAACATTTTTAGGCCTAAATTTCGTTCCTTAATAATTATTTACTGAATCATGCATATGTTTTACAGACATGATTAAAAATACACACTCATTATGATGCAAAGGAGCCGAAGTATGTTTGAACATTAAAAGAATAGGCATGGATTCTTGTAATAAATATCCTCTGACTGGACCAGTGAAAAAGAAATAAGGTCAGTAATTGCAATGGGAAAGAAAGATTTCTAGAGAAAAGCTTATTATGGAGCAAATTGGGGTCGGAGTTAATGAGAAGAAGGGTTTAATGCCTCGTGTGGAGTGCATATATCTGAGCGGCTGTGAAAGCTGGACATTGGAGAAGAGAGTCACAGACAATCTTGTTGATTTCAAGATGTGGCTGTGGAAATGAACGGACAAAATAAAATGACTGGATAATGTGAAGAACACAGAAGTACTGGAAACGGTAAAGAAACAGAGAGTTATCCTAAACTGGGTTAAGGGAAGGAAAGGAGGCGGCTGGTGGGGGCATATACTGTGAGGAAAAGGAATTCTGACTACAGCCATCGAAAGTAAACTGACACATGTTAGTGGACATTTATATGGCGCGTCTCCAGCCTCGGGTGAATTTCCCAGTTCGTACCAGATGTGTTACATTGGGTTCAGCCCAGGATTCTGAGCAGCACAGTCCGTTTCGGGAATATTATTATCCGCAAACAGCTGCCTAACAGGTGCTATTGGTAACAAGAGTGCGTTGTCAAGGTCAATACCGAGCGAGGTGACGCAATGCATAACACACTGGACTCGCATTCGGGAGGACGAAGGTTCAAATCCACATCCAACCATCCAGATTATTGTTTCCGTGATTTCCCTAAATCGATCCAAGAAAATCCTGGGCCAGTTTCCTTTCCAATTCTTAAAATAAAGAAGTAAACTCTAAGGGAAAAAAGATGCATCACGAAGGAACTGTCTGAATGGAACGGAAATCGATCGGTGTGACGTACAGATACAGCCAAACAAATGATTACAGTTACAGAAAAAATGCATGTTTTATTCAAGACAAAGAGCTTCACAAGTCAATAATACGTTGGTCCGTCTCGGGCCCTTATGCAAGCAGTTATTCGGTTTGGCGTTGCTTGATAGGGCTGTTGGATGTCTTCCTGAGGGATATCGTGCCAAATTCTGTCCAACTGACGCGTTAGATAGTTAAAATCCCTAGCTGGTTGGAGGGCCTTGCACATAATGCCCAAAACGTCCTCAGTTGGGGAGAGATCCGACGACCTTACCGGCCAAAGCAGGATTTGGCCAGCACGAAGGCAAGCGGCAGAAACTCTCGCTATGTTTATCTTGTTGAAATGTGAGACCAGGATGGTTTGCCATGAATGACAACAAAAAAGGGCGTAGAACAGAGTGGACGCTTCGCTGTGTTGCAAGGCTCCTGCGGATGGCAACCAAAGGGGTTCTGCTATGAGAAGAAATGGCGCCGCAGACCATCACCCCTGTTGGTCGTGACGAATGGCGGACGACAGTAAGGTTCGTATCGCACCGCTATCTGGGGCATCTCCAGACACGTCTTCGCTGATCATCGTGTTTCAGTCCGTAGCGGGACTCATCACTGAAGACAATTCTACATCAATCAATGAGATTGTAGGCCAAAAATGTGCCTGGAAACATGCCGAACAGCGGTGGGGTACCAGTTTGACTGTCGCCGACATCGAGGAGTGGAATTCCTTTTCATAGCAGGAATCCGTTGGATGTCATCCGCTGCACCCTTACAGCACAGCGGTACTTCGGTGACATTCTACGCCCCATTTTGTTACTTTTCATGGCAAACCATCCTGGTCTTATATTTCAGTAATGTAAATGCCCGTTCGCACAAGGCGAGAGTTTCCACTGCTTGTCTTCGTGCTTGCCAAACCCTATAGTGGCCAGCAAGGTCGCCAGATCTCTCCCAACTGAAAACATTTGGAGCATTACGGACAGTGCCCGCCAACCACCTCGGGGTTTTGTCGATCCAACGCACCAATTGGACAGAAACACGATAATCCTTCAAAAAATGGTTCAAACGGCTCTGAGCACTATAGGACTTAACATCTGAGGTAATCAGTCCCCTAGAACGTAGAACTACTTAAACCTAACTAACCTAAGGACATCAAACACATCCATGACTAGGCAGGATTCGAACCTGCGACCGTACCGGTCGCGCGGATTCAGAATGAAGCGCCTAGAACCGTTCGGCCACTCCGACCGGCGATAATCCTTCAGGAGGACATCTGACAACTCTGTCAATCAAGCCAAGCCGAATAACTTCTTGCATAAGGGCCAGAGGAGGACCAACGAGTTATTGACATGCGCATATTGTGAAGCTCTTTCACTTGATTGAATCTACACATTTTTCTGAAATTGATACTTTGATACAAACGGTCGTCGTCTCCGAAACTGTTCCTCGACCATACGAGGTACAAAATAGCAGTAAAATGTGTTCATATCCTTCCGGATTTAGTGTTTTCTTAAGCGCATTAGGGGGACGACATACTAACACGCGAAACCTTTGTACTTTACTGCTAGCACTTCACATGATGGCAGATAATATTCTCCAGGCATTCGCCTAACCCAGAGACTTCCATCGGCTTGCCACAGGATATAGTGATATTCATCACTCCAAATCACTCTTTTTCCCGTCGTCCACTTTCCAGCAGCGTCGCTCTTCGCACATTGTGAACTGTCGCTTAACACTGACTACAGAAATATGTGACTTATAAGAAGCTACTCGAACTCTGTATCCCCTTTTTTTTAAAAAAAAAAACTTCCTTCGCACAGTCACTGCGTTAGCTTTACTGCTGGCAGCAGTTTGCAACTATGATTGGTACCTTCTGCAATTTTCATGCGATTTTTTACAGCCACCCTGCGGAATGATCAATGGACCCAGTGCTCGGTTTAGCATTTCCTTCGCGTTTTCCTTCAGTCACATTACGAAAAGTCAAGGTGGATTTGTTACTCAGGTGACATCCAATGATTAGTCGACGTTCAAAGTCACTGAGCTGTCCTTATCGACCCATTCCGCTGTTGATGCTTTTCTTCTGACAACCGAATATTAGGTGCCTCCTATTATGCAGCCGGATCCGTTTCTCTCGTGACATCTAGCGTTCAATTTCGCGTTACATATGAGTATCTGAATACTTCTGTTCAGATAATGTGTAGTGGAATTGTAGAATAAAATAGGAATGAGAAGAGTAAAACTACTGGATGAAGCGAAAAGAGGAAAACACTAGACTATAAAACACTTGGCTTGAAACGGGGCGAGGAAGAGACAGCAGTGATGTCATCTGCCAATAGAGAGAACAGCTTATGGTGATGGTGGTAATAATGATGGTGGTAATGATGCTGCTGCTGCTGATGATGATGATAACGAAGATGATGATGACTATGATGATGAGATTAAGTAATGTTCGACGTCACGCATGTATGCATACAAATACTGTTACTGAAAAACTTTTTGTGTCTGATTATCATTTGTCATAATCGAAACGCTTACCAATAAAGAAGATTTTCCGTATTAGCTATTGATGGTACAATATGATTTTCGATGTATTCAGAAGATTATATAGCAATAGCGCTCCAAAAAAATTAATGGGATGGAGTACCATAAAAGGCAATTTACCTAATAAACTGAAGCGCCTACTCAAAAACAGAGATATGTAAACAGGCAGACTAAGGCGCTGCGATCGGCAACGCTCATATAAGACAAGTGTCTGGCGCAGTTCTTAGATCGGTTATTGCTGCTACAGTGACAGGTTATCAAGATTTAAATGAATTTGAATGTGGTGTTATAGTCGGCGGACGAGCGATGGGGCACACCATCTCCGAGGTAGCGATGAAGTGGGGATTTTCCCGTACGACCATTTCTCAAATGTATCGTGAATATCAGGATCCCGGTAAAACATCAAATTTCCGACATTGTGGCAGCCGCAAAAAGATCCTGCAGGAAGGGGACCAACGACGACTGAAGAGAACCGTTCAACGTAACAGAAGTGCAACCATTCCGCAAATTTCTGCGGATTTCAGTACTGAGCTATCAGCAAATGTCATCGTGCGAACCATTCAACGAAACATCATTGATATGGGCTTTCAGAGACGAAGGGCCACTCGTATACCCTTGATGACTGCAGGACAAAGTTTTGCGCCTCCCCTGGGTCCTTCGACACCGACATTGGACTGTTGATGACTGGAAACACGTTACCTGGTCGGACGAGTCTCGTTTCAAATTGTATCGAGCGGATGGACGTGTACGCTATGGAGACAACCTCATGAATCCATGGACCCTGCATGTCAGCAGGGAGTGTTCAAGCTGGTGGAGGCTCTGTAGTGGTGCGGGCCGTGTGCATTGGGAGTTACACGGGACCCCTGATACGTCTAGATACGTCTCTGAGAGGTGACACGTACGTAAGCATCCTGTCTGATCGCCTGCATCCATTCATGTCTATTGTGCATTCCGACGGACTTGAGCAATTCCAGCAGGACAATGCCAACCCCACACTGCTACAGAATGCCTGTAGGAAAACTCTCTGAGTTTAAACACATCCGCAGACAACTAAACTCCGCAGACATGAACATTATTGAGCATATCTAGGATGCCTTGCACCGTGCTGTCCAGAAGAGATCTCGACCCCGTCACACACTTACGGATTTATGGACAGCACTGCAGGATTTAAGGTGTGAGTTCCCTCCAGCACTAATTCAGACATGAGGCGAGTCCATGTCACGTCGTGTTCCGGCACTTCTGCGTGTTCGTAGGGGCCCTGCACGATATTAGGCAGGTGTACCAGTTTCCTTGGCTCTTCAGTGTAGTAT
This sequence comes from Schistocerca piceifrons, assembly GCF_021461385.2. NCBI lineage: Eukaryota > Metazoa > Arthropoda > Insecta > Orthoptera > Acrididae > Schistocerca > Schistocerca piceifrons. The sequence goes on along the minus strand of NC_060142.1, from coordinate 162,008,662 downwards.
TTAATGTACTGAGTCTCTGTAGTACTGTTGATTGGCACGGTCATGGGCGATCAGATACCACTCAGCAGACCTCCATGTGCACACTCTGTTTTGAGCCTGCAGGCAGTGACAGTGCTGAGTGTAGAGATGATTGATTCGAGGATAAAACCATGCTCCACAGACGAATACGTACTCCTGTTGATTCAACCATTCGAACAGGGTCGCATAGCTGGATGGAACTATAGACTGACTGCTGAATATGTTGAGCACAATGTATCTGCGGTGTGTCGCTGATTTCAGCAGTGGTCTGTGGAACACATCACACCCGTAGACCAAGTTCTGGACGTACATGTAGCTCATACACACGTACGGAAATTACATAATGTGCGCACGAGTACTGGTTGTGGCCACATGGTTGAGAGATATGGAAGTTTGGGTGTGGCCGACCCTATTTGCTTTTGTATTTATAACTGTGTTCTCACCTGAACAGGAGTTCTATTCCATCTGCCACCGAACACCACTGATTCCCACATTATCTAACTGTCACCTATCCGTTTCCCCCTTTAAATTTTCTCACCTACCTACCCCATTAAAGGATCTAACATTCTAGTTGACGTTCGTGTGGTTACAACATCAGCTCATTTCACTGCCACCGCCTATAATTATGTATGAGAGTCTGGAGATTGTCAGAAACTGAGCGAAAACCGGTTACCATCATAAATGTTTTTGTGGTCGAAACCGTTTGTGATCATTTTTAAAGTGATTTTTGCCAGTCAGCTGTTCCCCCACGAGAAATGTTCTGTAAAATAACTGATTCCACACTCCGATCCCTACAATGCCAGTTTTGTTTCTCCTGAGTTTCTCCTGAGTAGTCCCCGCCCGATCATCCGAATAGGGGACTATTTTACCTCAAGAATACTTTACACAAGAGGGTGCCGTCATCATTTAACCATGCAGTAGAGCTGCATGCCCTCGGTAAAAATTACGGCTGTAGTGTCCTCTTACTTTCACCTGCTCGTCTATCAGCGCACCACGGTCGTTTTGATTTATGTTCCGAGGCCAGATCAGTGAATCATCCAGACTGTTGCCCCTGCAACTACTGAAAAGGCTGCAGCCGCTTTTCAGGAACCACACGTTCGTGTGGCCCTTCAACAGATAATACCTCTCCATTGTGGTTGTCTGTACCACTGAGACACGGAAGCCTCCCCGCCAACGACAAGATCCATGGTTGATGGGAGGAGGATCAATATCTGTTTAATCAAAGAAAATTATTTAATCAAAATATGTGCACGAATAGTGTAATCCATTAAGCCGACCACTCGTGTAAACCACGAAATCCGTGTTTGGTCCCGGTCTGGCACAGATTTTCAAATGGTTCAAGTGGCTCTAAGCACTATGGGACTTAACATCTGAGGTCATCAGTCCCCTAGAACTTAGAACTACATAAACCTAACTAACCTAATGGCATCACACACATCCATGCCCGAGGCAGGATTCGAACCTGCGACCGTAGCAGCAGCGCGGTTCCGGACTGAAGTGCCTAGAGCCGCTCGTCCACAGCGGCCGGCCACAAATTTTCATTGTCGTCAATTCCTTATAAAGTTGATGGTTGTTCGTATTCGCAATAGCGAATACATTTCACGTAGCTGGTATTATGTTGGCTGAGCAAGTGCGAATATGCCAGGAATGCTGACGGGGGCAGAGAGCGATGGCCCGTCCTCGCGCTGGTGGCGGTGTTCCAGTGGCCCAGTGGGGACTGCGGCTGCGGCTGTCGGTGATCCGGCCAGCGGCGGCGGGGGTGGCGCCGTGCCGGGGGCGGGCCGCGCCCCTCCTCCAGCCTGCCGCCCCCAGCCCCACACTACAGTACGCCACGCCGCGGCACGGCAAGCACCGCCGCGACGCGACGGCGCCCATTGATTACGACTGGCCTCGGCTTGGCTGGGCTGGAACGCCGCAGCAGCCGCCCGCCACACGCGCACCACACCACACATCGATTATGACGCCTCTGCCGCCGCCTCCCCCCACCCCCCAACCCCCAAGATCTGCGGTCCGTTAATATACGTCGACCCGCGTGTCGCCGCTATAAGTGATTACAGACCGAGCGCCGCCACACGGCGGGTCTAGTCTAGAGAGACTCCCTAGCACTTACCCCAGTTGTACAGCCGACTTTGCTAGCGATGGTTCACTGTCTACATACGCTCTCATTCACAGAGACGACAGTTTAGCATAGCCTTCAGCTACGTCATTTGCTACGACCTAGCAAGGCGCCATATTCAGTTACTATAATTACTTCAAGAATGTATTCTGAACAGATAATATTGTGAATCATGTACCGTCAAGAGCGACGTTCATCATTAATGGATTAAAGTTAAGTATCAAACTAATTACGTCCGCTTTCTGAATTCTCATTCCTTGTCATGAACCAGACCTCACGTCAGAATAGTTCTTCCCTCCTCACGCCAGCCTGCGTGGGCTAAAACGCGTGCATTTCGGCCTCCACTCGTAACACGGTGTTGGCTCTTCTGCTGACACAAAAACGTGCAAGCAATAAGGCGTTCTACTTAGGCCATTTCGAGAAAATCGCAAGACAAGTTCTACACATCGATGATTTACCGGTGCGTTGCGATCTCGAAATGGATGCGGTCATGTGGTTAGCGTTCAAGCTGTGTAGTCGTGCATCACTGGATCGCGTCCCGCTCAGGCTCTTTGGAATTTATATATTTTTTAACACTAGTCATATTATTTCACACTTTTTATATTTCAAAGAAAATATGATGAAAACACACGCTTATTTGCATACACTTTTAATGGGTTTCAGATGGTATTTCGCTGGTTACTAATTTTTGTTTTTACAACAAATACACTCGCATTCATAAATTAAGGATAATGCTCGCACATGGTGAAACAATGCCCTGGTGGGCGGTTTGCAGGTTTAAATTACCTCAGGGTATGACCATGCGGCGCATTTGACGTGCGGTCGTCGCACGGTGGCGCTGGCAGCAGTCCACATACGCAGAGGTGTGTTGGTACATGTCAGAGTACGGTGGAGCGAGTAAGTGTGCAGACGTTTTCAGACGTGCTAATGGTGACTGTGTGTTGAAAATGGCTCAGAGAACACATATTGATGACGTTAGGAGGGGTAGAATACTAGGGCGACTGGAGGCAGGTCAAACGCAGCAGGTCGTAGCACGGGCCCTCCGTGAGCCACAAAGTGTAATCTAAAGATTACGGCAACGTGTCCAGGCGCTACAGTACGGGTCGTCTACAGTGTACAACACCACAAGGAGACCAATATCTCACTATCAGTGCCCGCAGACGGCCACGGAGTACTGCAGGCAGCCTTGCTCGGGACCTTACCGCAGCCACTGGAACAGTTCTCCAGACACACAGTCTACTGACGACTGAACAGACATGGTTTATTCGCCCGGTGACCTGCAAGGTGCATTCCACTGACCCCTGGTCACAGGAGAGCCCGTAAACCCTGGTGTCAAGAACACAGTACATGGTCATTGAAACAGTGGTCCCAGGTTATGTTCACAGATGTGTCCAAGTATAGTCTGAACAGTGATTCTCGCCGGTTTTTCATGTGGCGTGAACCAGGAACCAGATACCAACCCCTTAATGTACTTGAAAGGGACCTGCGTCGAGGTCGTGGATTGATGGTGTGGCGTTGGATTATGATTGTTGCACGTACACCGTTGCATGTCTTTGACAGAGGAACTGTAACAGGTCAGGTGTATCGGGACGTCATTTTGCACCAGTGTGTCCGCCTTTTCAGGGGTGCAGTGGGTCCTACCTTCCTCCTGATGGATGATAACGCACGGCCCCACCGAGCTGCCATCGTGGAGGAGTACCTTGAAACAGAAGATATCAGCCGAATGGAGTGGTTTTCCTGTTCTCCAGACCTAAACCCCATTGAGCATGTCTGGGATGCTCTCGTTCAACGTATGGCTGCACGTCTTCAAACCCCTACGACACTTTAGGAGCTCCGACAGTCACTGGTGCAGGAATGGGAGGCTATACCCCAGCAGCTGCTCGACCATCTGATCCAGAGTATGCTAACCAATTGTGCGGCCTGTGTACGTGTGCATGGTGATCATATCCCTTACTGATGTCGGGGTACATGCATAGGAAACAGTTGCGTTTTGTAGTACATGTGTTTTGGGACGGTTTTTACAACTTATTACCAATACCTTGGACTTACAGATCTCTGTCGTGTGTGTTCCCTATGTGCCTATGCTAATAGCGCCAGTTTTGTTTAGTGCCATGTTGTGTGGTACCACATTCTGCAATTATCCTTAATTTATGAGCATGAGTGTAGTATACGACTTTTATTTCTATAAGCAAGTTAAACATCTTTATAAAACACTTGATACTTGTTCATGCTCCTCGTGAAGATGCTATTGAAATATATTCTATCGTACATCGCCATTTTTCGTCACCTATGTCTACGAAAATGTTGCGTTACGCATGGTTTGCTTCCATATTGAAAGGGATTTTTTTTTTTTTTTGAAAATGTCAACGGCATATTCTTTTTCCTTAAAAATTCTAAAGATTCCTTGTCCCTGCGGGAAAATTGTATTGATTCGATGTAGTAGATGCTGTTTTAATTTATTTCTTCGGTGTCTGTATGAAAAAATATCATCCAACAATCTGTAACGTCGAAACCACATCCGACGGTTAATCGTAAATTACTATCACATTCTGGTATATTGTAACTCATTGTATTACTGAAGAAAGTTATTTACACCTTTATTTACGATGTTTGACTTGGGCTTTCCAAGCCTATTCCTCGTACTTGAAATCTGTGTCAGCAGGTCGAAGCGTCCAGGTGCAGAGAAGTTCTGAGTATTCTCGGTACCTTACCTGATAGCAGGTACAATGCATTTCGGAGATCACAACAGGCATATATTTTCAGGAAAACTTTATCCATTTGGTCGTTTACTTGTCGATAGTTATATCTATTGCGATATTAAAAACTAGCAAACAACCAAATAAGGTTCGAAAACTAATAAAAATTCATGCAAATGCACGTTTCTTTTCATCATATTACAATCCAGATGTAATATGTATCAAATAGTGTGACTAGTGCTGGAAAAAATATAAATTAAAAAACATGAGTGAGACTCGATCCAGCAATCCATCGATTACGAAGATTGAATGCTGACAACATGACCGCCTCCATCTCGTGCTCGGGGCTCAATGTACCGTACATGCTTCTCTTGCGATTTTCTCGAAATCTCCTAAATAGGACGCCTTACAACTTCCACATCATGTTGTCTTAATGGACAACTGAAAGTGTACAAAGTTTGAAGTAAATCCGTGGTCCAAACGTGGTGGTCTCCCCTTGTGTGACTACAATTTGCCAATATTTATCCTAAGAGGTGGTATGCACTTTTTTGCTCATATCATATGTTCGACGGCAGTAGGAGAGGCGCTGGCTCTTTTCGGCTTTTTCTCGTTTTTCTTTTTTCTGCAATCTTCTGACTGCTTTGATGTTGCCTTCCACGAATTCCTCTCCTTTTTTTTCCTTTATTGATTTTCATTCCCCCCCCCCCTACCTGGGAGGGGCGGACTGACAGCAGCTTAATACGCTGCTCTACAGCCGAGAGAAAAATTAAACAAACAATGGTGAGAGAACAAAGAATATAAAAAGGCAATAAAACGATGACATTTCTAATAACAGTAAAATGACGGAAAATTGCGGAACTTAAAGTACAAAGCACGGCGTTGACGATGCGGATAAAGACACACAGGAAGGAGACATGCACAATGAAAAAACACGGCGACAGTCTGGTTTCTGTTTGCAGGAGATAAAAACACAACTAGCGACAGTATGGTGGCTGTTCGCAACACTGTCAGGGGACGCACAACACTGAACACTCACTTAAACAGCGCTGTGGAGGCTACACGGCGGTAGATGGAGTGGGGGGGGGGGGGTACCTGGACCAATGAAGGGGAAAAAGGGGGGGCCGATGGAGGGAGGAGACAGAGAAAGAAAGGGGGGTTAGGCGGACATGAGAAGGAGTGGGAAAGGCAGTATAGGGGAGAGCAAAAGGACTCAGCGGAGTGAAGGAAGGCAGAGAGAGGGTAGGCGGAAAACAAACAGGATGGATGGGGGGCAGAGGGGAAAGGACAGTGGAAGGGAGGGATAGGTGAGGATCAGAGTTGATAGAAGGTATAGCCGGCCGTTCTGGCCGAGCGGTTCTAGGCGCTTCAGTCCGGAACCGCGCTGTTGCCACGGTCGCAGGTTCGAATCCTGCCTCGGGCATGAATGTTTGTGATGTCGTTAGGTTTAAGTAGTTCTAAGTTTTAGCGGACTGATGATCTCAGATGTTAAGTCCCATAGTGCTCAGAGCCATTTGAACCATTTTTGATAGAAGGGGTTAATGGAGGGAGAGGGCATCATCCGGGAGGAGTCGAATTCCTCTCCCGTGCCAACCTCTTTATATCTGAGTAGTCCCTGCTCACAACGCCCTCAATTATTTGTTAGACATGTTCCAATCTCTGTCTTCCTTTACACTTTCTACCCTCTACAGCTCCCTCAGGTATTAGGGGCGTTCAATCCATTTCTTTTCTCGGCCAGTTCCGTTGAAAAAAAAAAAAAGCAGTCCCTATAGTTTCATTAGGTTTCGATAGGTGGCTGTGCTATACGTAGCCTTCAAAATGCCGTCCGTAACGGAGGTGTGTTCCAAGCAGAAAGCTGCCATTGAATTTCTTCAGGAGGAAAAACATAGCTTCGCAAATATTCGTCGGCATTTGCAGAATGTCCACAGAGACATGGCAGTTAACACAAGCACGCTGAGTCGTTGGGCGAGCGCTCTGTCATCATCGCAACAGAGTGAAGCAAACCTGTCCGATCTCCCGCCTGGCGGCGAGCTCCACACGGCTGTGACTCCTGCAATAATGGAACGTGTGGACACTCTCTTTCGAGGTGATCGACGGATCACAGCCGAAAACCTTGCTGCACCACTGCGTGTCTGTTGGTAGCTCCGTCACACTCGTCTTTCAGCTGGGGCACTCAAAAGTGTGTGCCAGCTGGGTTCCTCGCCGGCTAACAGACCACCGGCTACAAACAGCAACGGTGGACCACGTGTGCGGAATTGCTTGCGCGTTATCGGGCCGATCGTGACAAGTTTTTGTCGAACGTAGTCACGGGCGGTGCAACATGGATTCATCACCTCGAACAAAACAATAATCCATGGAATGGCGCCACATCGCCTCACCTCCGAAGAAAAAGTTCAAAGCCGCACCATCAGGCGGTAAAGTCATGGTTACGGTCTTCTGGGACCCTTAGCGGGTTATTTTGTTTGATTTTCTCGCCTGTGGTGCAACGATTGACTCTAAAGTTTATTGTGCTACCCTCAGGAAACTAAAGAAACAAGTTCAGGGTATCCGTCGCAACAAAAATGCAAACAAACTTCTCCATCACAACGCATGACCTCACACAAGTGTGCGCACCCGAGAGGAGATCACAATACTTCATTGGACTGTTCTTTCTCATCCACCCTACCACCCTGATCTCGCGCCTTCCGACTTCCATTTGTTTGGCACAATGATGGATGCTCTCCGCGGGAAGCAGTAAGTGGATTACGTGGAGGTTATTGATGCAGCAGGATGTTGGCTCCGACATCGACCAGTAGAGTGGTATCATGCGCTCATGCAGGCCCCACCTGTAAGATGGCGTAAGACCGTCGCATTTAACGGAGGTTATGTTGAGAAATAGGGTTTTGATTCCAAAAGATTGGGGAGTAATATGGTGTATTGGAATCCCGAATAAAAGCAACTTACTTTCAGAAAAAAAAGTTTTGCGTCATTTGCTGAACGCCCTTCGTACCATCGAAGTTATTCCTTGATGTCTCAAAACATGCCCTATCATCCCTCCTCTTCTTCTTGTTAGTACTTTCCAGATGTTTTCTTCCTCGACAATTCTGAGGAGAACCTTCTCATTTCCTATCAGTTCACATAATTTTTAACATCCTCCTTTTGCACATCTCAAACGCATCGATTCTTCTCTTTTCCGTGCTTCCCACAGTCCATGATTCACTTCCAGGAAGTGTTGTGCTCCAAACGAACATTCTCAGAAATTTCATCCTCAAATTAAGACCAGTGTTTGATATTAGTGGACAGTAATGTGATCTTTGCCTGTTCTAGTCAATTTTTAATATTTTCTTTGCGTCACCCGTAATGTATTACGTGCTTACTTTCAGGAAACCAGAATTCCTTCACATCGCTAATTCGCGGTCCCCAACTCTGATGTTAAGTTTATCATCAGTCTCATTTCCGTTAGTCCTCATTACTTGCACGTTTCTTCAGTTTACTCCATATCGATAGTATGTGCTTATGAGACTGTTCGTTCCAATCAACAGGTCCTAGAATTCGTCCTCACTTTCGCTGAGGATACCGTTATCACCACTAATCTGATCATTGATATCATTAACCCTGAATTTAATTCCCACTACTGACCTTTTCTTTTACTTCTGTCATTGTTTCTCCGATGTATAAATTGAACAGTAAGGATGAAACTCTTTGTAATCTGAGCACTTCGTTGTTGGCCGTCCATTCTTATTCTTCCTACTTGGTTCTTGTACATTTTTTATATTACCCGTTTTTCGCTATAGCTTACAAAAATTATCAAAGAATTTTGAACATCTTGCACCATTTTATATTGTCGAACTTTCTTCTAAGTAGTCTGATTCTATGAACGTGTCTTGATTTTGATTAATTCTTGTTCCATTATCAAACACGTCGGAACAGTCTGTCAGTTGCCTTTACCTTTCCCAAAGCTAAACTCATCTTCGCTAACAGATTCTCAATTTTCTTTTCCATTCTTTTGAACATTATTCTTGTTAGCAGTTTGGATGCGTGAACTGTTAGGCTGATAGTGTGATACTTATCGCCTTTGTCTGCCCTCACCACCTTCGGTATTGTGTGCATATTTTCCCTTAGCCTGGTGGTATGTCTCCAGTTTCGTAGATTCTACACACCAATTTGAATACTGATAAAGCTCTGCCACACACTGTAATGCTAAACCCCTGTGTCTTACGTGTCGACTCCCATTTCTCCTCCTATCACTTCATCAGACAGTTTCTCCCCTCTTTCCAACTTTGCTTGAACTGGCACAGCTGAAAGCGGACATTTCCGCGCATTATAGTCTTAATATGAAACTGATCTTCAGCAGCCACACAATTTGTTGACTTACTTAAATTATTTAGTGAGACAACATATTTGAGGTATGAACCTCATCCTCAGGTTCCCATGGCAATTAAAAAAATTTAACAAACGTACACGTAGCTATTACAGTTGTTCTGTACAATCGTCGCACATGCTGCGGTCTGCAGGATCCTGTCTCCAGTATTCTACGTGCCGCCTTCTGATCCAGCTACAGATTTTAGAATCATCTATCTTCTTAGGGATGGTTAAGACAGGTTCCAGTGCAACAAACTGCAAAGAAGTTACCCTACAAACTTCGCGAGACTTGGACTCTCTTGAGAAGGACACATGTCTCGATGGCTCCACCAGTAAGGGGACTTATTGCGATATGTAAAGCTCCAGCTGTGTGTAGCGGTCCGACACACGGTTTTAATCTGCCAGGAAATTGCTTAACAGTACACACTCCGTTACAGAATGAAAAATTCATTCTGGAAAGAGCAGACACGTTGGGCCCTGTGCGTAATGTTACCAACATATAACGTCGTATTTTTCTACGATCGCAGTATACCATGTCGATCCTTTTATTTTTTTCCAGAGAAAACGCCAATGTATCAAGTAACCTGGATACTGCTGCAGTAAAGTAACATCGGTCCGCCTCCGTAGCTGAGTGGTCAGTGCAACCGACTGCCATGCAGAGGACCTGGGTTCGATACCGGCACTGTGAGGATATTTCCTTAGTGGGACGACTGGCCCGCGGTGCATTAAGACTCGTGATGCCATCTGAGGAGCTACTTGACCGACGAGCAGTGACTCCATCACGAAAGTTGACAACGGTCGGGAGAGCTGTGTGCTGACACCATAACCCTCCATATCGTATCTAACAATGCCATTGGCAGCGGATGACACGGCGGTAGGTCGGTACCGATGCGCCCGCCAGGGTCTGTCGACGGAGTAGCTACAAAAGTAACAGAGTTCTTCCACTGCACGCTATTTGTACCCTGTCACTGGAAGAAGTTTCAAGACTGGATTAGCAATAAACAGAGAAAAGTTAAACTATCGGTTACAGGTGTTGAACGTAATGTCTCCCCATCATAGTACAACGCACAGAACGTCCATACAACCATGTGAAATTGTCTGGGATGTTGTTCAAATCTCGCGTAACGTTGGCCTGCACGTCGTCAAAGTGTTGCCCTTTCCTGTGAATTTATGGTTGGTTGGTTAATTTGGGGGGGGGGGGGGGGACCAAACAGTGAGATCAGCAGTCCCATCGGATTATTGAAGGAGGGGGAAGGAAGTCGGCCGTGCCTTCTCAAAGGCATTTGCCTGAAGCGATTAAGGGAAATCACGGGAAACCTAAATCAGGATGTCTGAACGCTGGTTAGATCCGTCGTCCTTCGGAATGCGTGCCCAGTGTGCTAACCACTGCCCCACCTCGCTCGGTGTGAAGAAGATTGTGCCAGTAAGAACGTGCTATCGATAACTGAAATACTTTATAAATTATTGCAAATTGAATATTTGCTATATTGTCGTAGCTACCAAAAATTTATACTTCAGAAATGCATTATGCATGTAGAACAAATGAGGTGTCAATGGGTAGATCTCGTTGAGCTCTATCATATCAGGCAGTCAGGCTGACATGTGAAAATATTACACAGTTTTTCAATTACTGCCTGGAATGTGTCTTTTGCTCCACAATTTTTTGTTTTGCTAAATAGTAATTAAAATCGTAAAAAAAAGCGTCAATACCCTCGACGAGATGTAAGTAGGAAACATCAATATGGTAAACTCTAATTATTCATATTTATTTACTTTTTAAACCTGGAAAAACACGATCGTCAGCACAAAATCATTATTTATGAATAAACCATTACAGACAGAAAAATCAAAAGTCACATACAAATAGCTAGTAAAATTCTATTTTATTTTATATATAATATGTGTGTAAAATGTTAACATTATGTTTTTAGTATTTTAACGTAATACGAAGTGTTTCTTTTGACTCACGTCAGGACGAGGGTTTCCAAATGGTGTAGCCATTTTGGAAGAGAAGGTCGTGGTTAGAAGCTTCCCGGCCAGTTTGGCCAAGCGGTTCTAGGCGCTTCAGTCTGGAACCGCGCGACCGCTACGGTCGCAGGTTCGAATCCTGCCTCGGGCATGGATGTGTGTGATGTCCTTAGGTTACTTAGGTTTAAGTAGTTCTAAGGTCTAGGGGACTGATGACCTCCGATGTTAAGTCCCATAGTGCTCAGAGCCATTTGAACCATTTTGTCCATTTTGTTAGAAGCTTGGTGAAGCGCGGCCTGCGGTGGTTTAATCTACAAGGGCGGCAAGAGAGTCGCATTTCGCTGATGACGGAGTATGCATTTTTGTGGAGTGTAGTTGGCGAGATTAGAATATTTTTCTGAGTTAATTTGGAAGTTTTCGCGTCCGGCAACTCGGGTGAACAAAGACCCTGTCGTAGTTGCATTCAGATTGTGAGTTGGACATGAAATATTTTTGTGCGCAAGCGAAATTATAATAATTTTTGTGTGGGGCAAACTCATCTGGACTTCAAGTTTTTCTGCAGTTGCACCAAGCTATCAGGTTGAACTTAGTATATTTTTCGCGATTAGACAGTGTGGGACTTGTATTCTGAAGTGGTGCTGGCTGAACGTTAACATTCTGGAGAAAGTTTTTCGGAGTTTATCGCAATTTGATGATAGCCTCCATTGCATATAAACCCTCAGTAGAACACTGATTTAATTTGTGAACTTTAGTTTCATATGTGGTGACGAAAAGTAATAAACCAAGGTTTCTGTAAAATCTAAACTGCTGTAAGTAGGTACATGATTTGAGAGTAGCAATTGCTGCCCCCATTTATTTGGACTGTAATTGAAGTACTGGGAACATGCGACAGGTGTGTGTGTGTGTGTGTGTGTGTGTGTGTGTGTGTGTGTGTGTGTGTGTGTTGGCCCCCTCAGATGTTGCGTAACCAGCATATCGAAACCCAACCACACACTAGGATTGCCCATTGTTCCGTCTTTCTTTGTTGATTGTTCTTTTTGAATATTATTTCATGCATTAGCACGTGGAGATTCAGAACTATACTGTAAACAGTGGACATCCAGACTTTATTTCTATTATTTAATTTTTTTGGGTTATTTCCCATGAACTGCACCAAATATCAACCAAACCATAGCAGACAAATTTTAAACCCGAGTACCGTCGAATGGAAAAACTAGTAGAAGCCGACCTCGGGGAAGATCGGTTTGGATTCCGTAGAAACGTTGGAACACGTGCGGCAATACTGACCGTACGAGTTATCTTAGAAGAAAGATTAAGGAAAGGCAAACCTACGTTTCTAGCATTTGTAGACTTAGAGAAAGCTTTTGACAATGTTGACTGGAATACTCTCTTTTAAATTCTAAAGGTGGCAGGGGTAAAATACAAGGAGCGAAAGGCTATTTACAATTTGTACAGAAAACAGATGGCAGTTATAAGAGTCGAGGGACATGAAAAGGAAGCAGTGGTTGGGAAGGGAGTGAGACAGGGTTGTAGCCTCTCCCCTACGTTATTCAATCTGTATATTGAGCAAGCAGTGAAGGAAACAAAAGAAAAAATTGGAGTAGGTATTAAAATCCATGGAGAAGAAATAAAAACGTTGAGGTTCGCCGATGACAATGTAATTCTGTCAGAGAGAGCAAATGACTTGGAAGAGCAGTTGAACGGAATGGACAGTGTCTTGAAAGGAGGGTATAAGATGAACATCAGCAAAAGCAAAACGCGGATAATGGAATGTAGTCGAATTAAGTCAGGTGATGCTGAGGGAATTAGATTAGGAAATGAGACACTTGAAGTAGTAAAGGAGTTTTGCTATTTGGGGAGCAAAATAACTGATGATCGTCGAAGTAGAGAGGATGTAAAATGTAGACTGGCAATGGCAAGGAAAGCGTTTCTGAAGAAGAGAAATTTGTTAACATCGAGTATTGATGTAAGTGTCAGGAAGTCGTTTCTGAAAGTACACTCCTGGAAATTGAAATAAGAACACCGTGAATTCATTGTCCCAGGAAGGGGAAACTTTATTGACACATTCCTGGGGTCAGATACATCACATGATCACACTGACAGAACCACAGGCACATAGACACAGGCGACAGAGCATGCACAATGTCGGCACTAGTACAGCGTATATCCACCTTTCGCAGCAATGCAGGCTGCTATTCTCCCATGGAGACGATCGTAGAGATGCTGGATGTAGTCCTGTGGAACGGCTTGCCATGCCACTTCCACCTGGCGCCTCTGTTGGACCAGCGTTCGTGCTGGACGTGCAGACCGCGTGAGACGACGCTTCATCCAGTCCCAAACATGCTCAATGGGGGACAGATCCGGAGATCTTGCTGGCCAGGGTAGTTGACTTACACCTTCTAGAGCACGTTGGGTGGCACGGGATACATGCGGACGTGCATTGTCCTGTTGGAACAGCAAGTTCCCTTGCCGGTCTAGGAATGGTAGAACGATGGGTTCGTTGACGGTTTGGATGTACCGTGCACTATTCAGTGTCCCCTCGACGATCACCAGTGGTGTACGGCCAGTGTAGGAGATCGCTCCCCACACCATGATGCCGGGTGTTGGCCCTGTGTGCCTCGGTCGTATGCAGTCCTGATTGTGGCGCTCACATGCACGGCGCCAAACACGCATACGACCATCATTGGCACCAAGGCAGAAGCGACTCTCATCGCTGAAGACGACACGTCTCCATTCGTCCCTCCATTCACGCCTGTCGCGACACCACTGGAGGCGGGCTGCACGATGTTGGGGCGTGAGCGGAAGACGGCCTAACGGTGTGCGGGACCGTAGCCCAGCTTCATGGAGACGGTTGCGAATGGTCCTCGCCGATACCCCAGGAGCAACAGTGTCCCTAATTTGCTGGGAAGTGGCGGTGCGGTCCCCTACGGCACTGCGTAGGATCCTACGGTCTTGGCGTGCATCCGTGCGTCGCTGCGGTCCGGTCCCAGGTCGACGGGCACGTGCACCTTCCGCCGACCACTGGCGACAACATCGATGTACTGTGGAGACCTCACGCCCCACGTGTTGAGCAATTCGGCGGTACGTCCACCCGGCCTCCCGCATGCCCACTATACGCCCTCACTCAAAGCCCGTCAACTGCACATACGGTTCACGTCCACGCTGTCGCGGCATGCTACCAGTGTTAAAGACTGCGATGGAGCTCCGTATGCCACGGCAAACTGGCTGACACTGACGGCGGCGGTGCACAAATGCTGCGCAGCTAGCGCCATTCGACGGCCAACACCGCGGTTCCTGGTGTGTCCGCTGTGCCGTGCGTGTGATCATTGCTTGTACAGCCCTCTCGCAGTGTCCGGAGCAAGTATGGTGGGTCTGACACACCGGTGTCAATGTGTTCTTTTTTCCATTTCCAGGAGTGCATTTGTATGGAGTGTGGCCAGTGAAGTGAAACATGGACGATAAATAGTTTGGACAAGAAGAGAATAGAAGCGTTTGAAATGTGGTGCTACAGAAGAATGCCGAAGATTAGATGGTTAGATCACAGAACTAATGAGGAGATATTGAATAGAATTGGGGAGAAGAGGAGTTTGTGGCACAACTGAGGCATCAGGGGATCACAGATTTAGCATTGGAGGGCAGTGCGGAGGGTAAAAATCGTAGAGGGAGACCAAGAGATGAATACACTAAGCATATTCAGAAGGATGTAGGCTGCAGTAAGTACTGGGAGATGAAGAAGCTTGCACAGGATAGAGTAGCATGGAGAGCTGCATCAAACCAATCTCAGGACTGAAGACCACAACAACAACAACAACAACAACAAACCGTCGCATATGGTTGGCCTCGTCCGAGGCCACGCAAGCGAATGTAGTTGCAACTTCTGCTGTTGACAGTTGCTAGTGCAGGCTGACACCGTATTTACTGTGCTGACATCGCTCATACGCCAGGGGCGTTTTGGACGGACGGTCTACACACTACTCGTAGCGTGCTGTCCTACACTGTTTGCTGTAAGTCACCTTCGGTAAGAACTCTTGACGACAGCAAGTGAAACAAGGAATCTGTTGTTGGTGACCTTCGCTGCGCCGCTTGCCACAAGTCTGGCTTCCCTTTAACGAGCACCCTGGACGTCCATTAGTGCCACGATGGCCACCCATAGCCCCTCGCTACGCAGGACGTGCGTGTTTACGAAGGCGGAAAAGTACGTCGCCCGGAGGCTGCGCCCTTGAGCGCGCCTGGGGCCCGGGGAAGGCTCTGCCAATTAACGGCCGCTGATTGGCCCGACCCCTGCTGGGCAGCCACCACGCCGCTGCTGCTGGCTCTACGGGCTAGCGGTCGTCCACTACGAGCCTACTAGGAAATGACGATGTCGTCCTCTATAGATGTTGTGAACTGAAAATTGAAGTAACAGAATCGACAAGTCCTGCCTGTCACGGCTTCTCCTACCCTCGGATTAAAATGATCTCACCTAGTAATCTTCTGTTCCTTGGACCGTGGTGATATCAGAAAACTTTTCTTACAGCAGGGAATTCTCTCCTCCAGATAATTAAGTTTAATGAAGGGAAAAGCGTGAAACTACTGCTCAGTAACAGACAACTGTAATCAGATCAGTTATAATCTCGATAAGAACAGAACGGCGAGGCAGTATTGTCACAAAAAGTGGAAATTTGCCAGTCCACGCTTTTGGACTATACGGCGATCTGCTGTTTGTAATGAGTAGGGCCCGGATTTTAATGACAAGTCATATTTTTTTCTGAACTATAGGGTGAATTTTACAACAATTTATACACAAATTAAGGCATTTTAGTGTCGAAAAATGTACTTTTAATTGTGCATATAAAGTCATATTTCAACAGATTTTAGTAATAGGTCATATTGCGGCTAACCTTTAATGTAATAGGTCATATTTACGTCAACTTTTGCCAAAAATGCATATACCGTTTTTCTCGTATCGTACGGGACACACGAATAAGAAAATGAATATGTTGCTTACGAGACAGTATTTAACGTGCTATTATGAAAGATAAACAGACAAATTAGTACACAGCTTTATTTCTCAGGACTGTAGCAGAAAATCGGTGTACCACAACAGTCGTTTCGCGAACATAAAACATTGTTGTGCAGAGTCGACAATACGCTCTCAGAGCCAACAAAGGCGGCTTCTGCCGTAATAATCATCGCAGTCGCACAGGTGTTCCCAGTAACCCGTTTGAATACAGCCTTTGCCTTGTTCAACATGCCTAAAGCAAAGTGCTACGACAGCGTGAAGTTGCGAGGATATGTTCGAGAATTTGGAGAGAAGTTCTTTAGTACTGATCGGAAAATATTATTTTGTAAACTGTGTGAAGTTAAAGTAAGTGCAGAAAAGCGCTTTAATGTGCAACAACACTGTAATACCGCTAAACACAGCGGCTGTGTGAAACGAAGTGCTGAAAATAACAGCAGGCAAACGCTATTATTTGAACAGCCAAGTCAATCGTCAACCGTGCATCACTCTGCAAGGATTTGTGTGAGATGATGGTGTCCTGCAACATCCCATTGGAAAAGCTGAAGAATCCACGCTTCAGGCGGTTCTTGGAGAAGTACACAACACATCCAATTCTAGATGAATCTACTCTGAGAAAGAACTATTTATCCGTTTGCTACAATGATGTGCTCAACAAAATTCGAATTACTATTTGCTGAGCAAAAGATCTGGCTGTCGATAGATGAAACTACGGATATTAATGGGCGATATATTGCAAATGTTGTTGGTGGTGTTCTAAAAGTTGATGGCCCCGGAGATATGTTCCTTCTAACGTGTGAAGCTCTCGATAGGGTAAACAATTCGACGATTTCTGTTTTGTTTAACAACTCTCTGAAGCTACTGTGGCCGGATGGTGTGAAAAGAGACAACGTTTTGCTGCTTGTAACAGATGGTGCTTCATATTTGGCTAAAGCAGCCAAAGGGCTTCAGATTCTCTACCCCATTATGGTGTACGCCACTTGCCTTGCACATGCGTTGCACAGAGTTGCCGAAGAGGTGCGATCAAATTACTCTGACGTGGACAAATTAATTTCCTGTGGCAAGAAAGTCTATGTGAAGGCTCCGCTATGGGTGCAGAAATTCAAGGAACAAGCACCTTCAATGCACCTCCCACCTAAGTTCTTACACGATGGGTTTCTTGGCTTAATGCTACTGAGTATTACTGCACCAACTACACCCAAATAAAGGCAATCTTCTGTTAGCTTGATAGCGCTGAATCGAGTGCTATCAAAATTGTGAAAGAAGTTTTTACAGATACATTGTCTCGAAACTTGGCATACATCAACGCCAATTTTTCAGTGATGTCAGAAGCCATCAAACGACTGGAAGCTGTTGGCACTCAGCCATGTGAGGCCCTGAGTATTGTGCAACATGCGCAGAGAGAGTTGGGTCGACCTCGTGTGGTTGACAAAGTGAAAACCAAATTGCAAAGTGTTCTCCAACGGAATCCTGGATATTCTCCATTGTGCAAAATTAGTGAGAGTCTTTCAGGGAATGCCGCAACATTTGATGATACTGAAACAAAGCTGAACTCCAGTGACCTGGCTGCATTCAGATACGCTCCAATGACGTCTTGTGAAGTGAAGAGTAGCTTTTCCAGGTACAAAACTATCCTCAGTGACAACCGTAGATCTTTGACAATGGAAAACCTGAAAATACACCTTGTGATCCAGTGCAACTTTGCAGATACAGAAGATTGACATACGGTATTAAATAATGTGAAACGCTTTAAATAATATGTAGAAATAAAATATTGTTTTACTGTTTCGATGGATGATCTTTTCACTGTTATTTGTGTTTAAAAAATAAAACATTCAGACATTCAAAAAACTCAGAAAGAAAGAACTATACTTACAATATTTTGAGAAGTGAATTTTGTTTTACTTTATGGTGAATAAAAAAATTAAATAAACAAACAAGAACGCTTTAAATAAACTTCTATTAAGTCATATTTTATTTTTTAAGGTCATATTTATGTAAGTTTTAGGTCATGATGCTTGCATATTTCACTGTTTTTTAGGTAATTGAAATCCGGACCCTAGTAATGAGTCAAGCGAGTTGTACATAAAAAGAAACAAAGTCGCTCGAGGAAATGAGGAACAACGACAACTTGTCCAGTCCTTAGAGACATTATTAATCAGAAAACGAGAAATAAGCGTTCGGAATTCAGAAGCATGACAAATAGTAATTAACCATGAGTAACTACGCAATATAAGGGCACAGACAGCGGCTGTGTGAAACGCTTCTCGCTCTTAACATAGGTGGCACCGTAAAGCTGGTTGCTCGTGTTGCTAATCACGCATTTGCACGTTAACCAGGCACGAAATTGCCAAGAGCACACTACTGCAGGTGCCTTGTCTGCAACTGACTGACTATGCATGGATGCTTCCAGGATGGTTGAAGCCAACACATGTATCGCGAAAATGGCGCAATTATCGCGCTACCGCCAGTCACGAAGTGAAGCCCAGTAGGAGCAGCAACGAACTGGGACTGAGACATCATCTCTCAATAGCTTCGTTTCCTCGCATGCAGCACAGCAGTGTGCTTCCTCTAATAGAAAAAACTTTCACGTATTCATCTCGGCTGAGTCATGTGAAGTTGGCACCCGACTTTCGAGAAGTATACATTTCCTTAGACTTTACTGAGAGTGCTGCGATAGTTCTAGAGTTCTGTTTTTTTTTTTTTTTTTAATACTTCTGCTGAATTTAGGTTTGTGATTTAATGGCGCACAAGAGAAGAGCTAATAAATTTTATACTGCTTTGAATGTAAGTGAAACGCTGTGCAACGAAAATAAACATATTTTGAGTCTCAGCTTAGATTTCATGCAGAATCTTCATCTACGAAGAGTACCTGTTCAAGACCTATTTTGTCTCTGGCAGCTGACTGTTAATGTTTTAGGCATTCAGACTCTGAAAAACAGATAATACGGCATTTCATTACCTTTGTCACAAACATGTCGCCCACAAAGGTCCTAACGAAGTGTGCAATTACTTGTATCACTACCTCACTACGTGCGTCCACAAGGACACAAAAATTGTTCGTCTGTTTTGTGATAATTGCCCAGCGCAAAATAAAAAAACACTGTTTAATAAGAATGTGTCAAGCTTTCGCGGATGCTGGAAAATTTCTGAAAATGGAGGTTTGCTTTTCCATCAGGCAACACTCTTTCTTGCCGTCTGATGGAGCACAATCAAGATATCACTCCGAAGAACTGACAGAGCATATACTTTTATGGATTACGCTGATCATATTATCAAGAGCAAGATGAAAATTCTCTGTAAAGTTTATCTCAATAGATGAAATCTTTGTTGTCAAGTGGTGGTGGACGAGACTTTACAGGACAACCCATTCATTAGAGACAGTTACATGACGAAGGGACGTGAAAATAGCATTCAATGTTTCAACATTTCATCATTTTGTCAACAGTGATTAGGTATTTGGGACTTTAACAGCCTGCTGTATGATCTATGGTTTAAATACCTACACATTTAGATTAGGAATTCCTGGAGTTACTCGATCCATCGTCAACTCCAGCAAGTCCAGCCTTTTCAGATAACTGCATTCCTATCAACGCAATGAAGATGATAGATGTAAGGAAGTCGGCTGCTTACATAATACAGGAAGAACACATCTTAGAAATCTGGAATGCTGTTCGTCAGTGGCCAACTGCTGCCGGAGCACCGGACACAGAAGATGTGTAATGTGTGATATCCAATATTGATAAACTGTTTTCATGAACAGATATTGAATTCTGTGGCTGTAACATTTATGTACATGTTCATTAAATAGTTCGTTTGTGTGATGTAAAGGTTTTAAGATTTTTATTTCTTGCTTATTTCAGAAAATCCCTACGTCCAAGAGTAATATTCTGCTCTGGTCAATAAATAGACACAATATTTTAGTATACAATAATCAGAATAATTCTTCATAGTGGTATCTCTCACATGGTCACAGCAAACAATTAAGAAAGTGCCCTGTAAAATATTAAAACAGAGTTTTCCACTTTACCCAAAACTAAACCAGTTGGATATAGGCCCCTTCTGAAATAAACTATTCAATTACGCTTATAGTCAACATTTTCGAATCATTAAAAATCGAAACCGACTGACTTATTATCTCATTTAATAATGATGTAGTTGCGAGAGCTCACGGTAACGTTCACCGCCACTAAGTCGTAACTGACCTCTTCTTCCAAATATTTAAAATTCGTTATCAAAAAAAATTATTTAAAAAATAATTTAAGTATAAATGTCCCAATTAGCAGCAATATACTAAGGCAACGCCGAAATATGATACCCAAGATCGATCGATTCACACAGTTACTAAACAAAAAAATTAAATAGCGTATCTGAGTGAGAGTATACAATTTATCACTTAATGAACTTCATTTTCAAAACGGTAATAAATATTGTTGTGATACAAAAATACTTAATAATATCGATTATTGTAACCAGCGAGTATGTGTTTCTCAATGGAAGAGAAAAATTACAGCTTTCTTACTGGCAAATATAATATTTTTATGATGAATTTCTATCATCTTAACAACGTGATAATCGGTTTCTAGGATGATAGGAAGTGCATCCTGCTTATGCTAATAATGACTCGGTTGAGTAATTATTATAGGATTAGGTTTGGATCTTAACACACACTATAAAAAAATGGTTCAAATGGCTCTGAGCACTATGGGACTTAACTTCTAAGGTCATCAGTCCCCTAGAACTTAGAACTACTTAAACCTAACTACTACCCTAAGGACATCACACACATCCATGCCCGAGGCAGGATTCGAACCTGCGACCGTAGCGGTCGCGCGGTTCCAGACTGAAGCGCCTAGATCCGCTCTGCCACACTAGCGGGCCAAGTTCTATCACTTGCTTCAACACGGCTGCCGGGGTTTCAAAATTCTTTGATGCCTATGAGTTCCTGCTAAAGCACAAGTACTGTAGCTCTGTAGCCCACGCATCGGACAAAAGAAGAGAGTACCGGTCGACTAGCTGCGGGGTTGACAATGAGGTATTCTGATACTATAAAACCGTTCACTTGTAGCGTCTGTGGAGTCGGGAGGAAGAAACGCAGTTTTTTGGTTCCCATTCCTGGGAAGGTTTGACTTTAGAGGTGTTACTTCGTCACCTCCGAGTGACTGAAGTTGAACTGTACAGACAAAAGGGGTTCTTGGATAACTGTCGGCACCATAGTGATGACATTACTAAATACGAACCTGCGAAAGTTATCCATGTGGAAGAGTACTCGAAAATTCTCAAGTTACTACCTTTGTGATTGGTCTCATTTTGCACCATCTCCTCCACTGTGAACATTTGAATATCAAGATGCTATGAATGAATTAGCGTATCGAGTTTGGAACTTGAAAATTACCATCTGCGAGTGATGTGTGTCAATGAAACGAAACTAGATAGGAAGGAGGTGTATTTCTACACTTAGAGATTTCGAGGATTAAAGCCATTTTACTGAAATACCTTAGATGGAGACAAGAAATGGGCGTTGTTACATGGACGAGACGGCCAAGATAATTCAAATCAAAGCTTTCTTGAGTATGTTATCTTCCAGTCCTTATCTGAGAGAACCGATGCGGAAGATACTGAACAGTAGCCCTTAGTAAAGAGATTTGAAGATCGCTAGATTAGAGTGGTATTCACGAATGCCTTTAAGTTTCTCAGAACTCTGCTCACAGGGACTCCAGAAAAAGTACAGCTGGCTAAATGAAGCTCTGATTGCTAACCGCCAGTTGGGAGCTAATGTCAGTGCAGAGGGAGGTCGAGAGAGTGGATGCGCCCGGGGCTCGTGACGTCATATCCGGACAGCTCTCGCTGACCAAACAAACGCCTGGTCGACAGTAAGGACCACTCCATCTTCTGCGCCTCGTGCTCGTTACCTGGCTGTCATAGTTTTGCAGCTGTGCTGTGTAGTGATGGGTACGCTGCACATCCTATCAAACAGTGCTCGGCCTGACCGCATGAAATACTCGTCGTACGCTAGTGTTTGAGCTTCCGTCGCCGAAAAAAGTTTGCGCTTGATTGGAATTAGAAGCAGTATGGATGTTTTGTCTCCTGCCGGCAGAGCTTTGCTATTGAGTCACACCTGACACATTTGCGTTCAGACATTTCTGTGACACGTTAATCCATTCTCCCGTCGCTGCTTGCTAAAAAAAACTACGCACAAAAAGACCGCACGTGGAGCGTGCGGTGTAAAAGCACAGTAAATGTCGTCTTTGGCAGTATAATTCTAACATAATTGAAAACATTTTAGCTAAACAGTGAATAAATGTAAAGACGACGTACCAGAAAACATGAAGGCTAAACGTCCTGAAAAGAGTATAAAACGATAAACTCGCCAATGTAACAGTTTAAATTGAACTGACAGTACGCTATTCTGTTGTTTTAACGCCTGCACATCGTGTCTTTTGTTGACTGCAATTCCTTGCTCATGGTGTCCTCCTCTTCCATCTCTTACACACCCACACACACAGAGTTTTTTTTATGTTTTTTGGCGTATGCCCTTCACATTTATTTACTATTTGATCTAAATATTTTCAATTTATTGTGGCTGCACTGTCAAAGATGACATTTACAGGGTTCTTGCAACCTTCTCCAGGCGGAGTATCTTTATAGATTGGTCACCGGTACTGCATCATCTTTGATGCTAAGCAGTATAGTTTGATAATGGCCTGCAAGCCGGAAACCGGTTAACTAAGTAAACTGATACTATGTAACCTCCACATTATTGTGTTTCTCTTGATAAAATTTTTGCGACAGTTCTCCATCTTCTTATCCAGTCTACGTAGAATTTATTTTCATACGACACTATCCACGAAGACCAAACTTGGGGTCCTGTCCACCGTACTTTTAATGTCTGCACGAATAATTTCAGCGCATTTCCTTTTAAAGACTGAGAGACCACGATATGTGGGTGCTTTTGCTTTCTTAAAACTGAACTGATTGTTTACACGAGAAGCTACTTAAAATATAAAGAGCGAGCAAAAAGCTTCCATTTGAAGGCGTTGCTGCAGCGCATATGCAATGTAGCGCAAGTCCGATGCGGATATACAGGGTGTTACAAAAAGGTACGGCCAAACTTTCAGGAAACATTCCTCACACGCAAAGAAAGAAAATATGTTATGTGGACATGTGTCCAGAAACGCTTAGTTTCCATGTTAGAGCTCATTTTATTACTTATCTTCAAATCACATTAATCATGGAATGGAAACACACAGCAACAGAACGCACCAGCGTGACGTCAAACATTTTGTTACAGGAAATGTTCAAAATGTCCTCCGTTAGCGAGGATACATGCATCCACCCTCCGTCGCATGGAGTCCCTGATGCACTGATGCATTCCTGGAGAATGGCGTATTGTATCGCAGCCGTCCAATACGAGCACGAAGAGTCTCTACATTTGGTACCGGGTTTGCGTAGACAAGAGCTTTCAAATGCCCCCATAAACGAAAGTCAAGAGGGTTGAGGTCAGGAGAGCGTGGAGGCCATGGAATTGGTCCGCCTCTACGAATCCATCGGTCACAGAATCTGTTGTTGAGAAGCGTACGAACACTTCGACTGAAATGTGCAGGAGCTCCATCGAGCATGAACCACATGTTGTGTCGTACTTGTAAAGGCACATGTTCTAGCAGCACAGGTAGAGTATCCCGTATGAAATCATGATAACGTGCTCCATTGAGCGTAGGTGGAAGAACATACTGACGAAACTAAAATGAGCTCTAACATGGAAATTAGGCGTTTCCGGACACATGTCCACATAACATCTTTTCGTTATTTGTGTGTGGGGAATGTTTCCTGAAAGTTTGGCCGTACCTTTTTGTAATACCCTGTATATAAGCACCGACATGTAGCCAAGGGATTAGTGTGGCATTCGTGTCTCTCCGACATGCATACGGTAAATGGGGAAGCGTGAACTATGGCAACATTATTACCAAACGCGTTCAAACATAACTAACGTGCTGTTATTCTTTTCTTGGCCGCCGAAGGCGAAATAGCGGTAGACATCCGTCGGAGAATGAAGGACGTCTATGAGGGCAACATGTCAGCCGAAAACCACCGTTGTAGAATGGTGCGCCGGCCGCTGTGGCCGAGCAGTTCTAGGCGCTTCAGTGGGGAACCGCGCTGCTGCTACGGTAGCAGGTTCGACTCCTGCCCCGGGAATGGATGTGTGTGATGTCCTTAGGTTAGTTAGGTTTAAATAGTTTTCAGTCTAGGGGACTGACGACCTCAGATGTTAAGTCCCATAGTGCTCTAAGCCATTTGAACCATTTGGAATGGTGCGCCAAGGGGAGGTATTTCTTCATCATAACGCACGTCGTCCCCATATCGCAAAAGTCATAACCTAGACGTTACGTCGGCTCAAGGGGGAGACACCCGAGGCCTATTGTCCTGATCTTTCCTCCAGCGATTATCACGGCTTCGGTTCCTTATAAAAGGCTTTGAAGAGTCGACGATTCCTGTCTCACAAGGATGTGCACCAGGCAGTTACGGACTTATTCACACAGTAGGACACCAAACGGATACCCAGAATGAGACTTTCACTGTGCAGCGGAGTGTGCGCTGATATGAAACTTTCTGGCAGATTAAAACTGTGTGCCGGACCGAGGCTCGAACTCGGGACCTTTGCCTTTCGCGGGCAAGTGCTCTACCAACTGAGCTACTCAAGCGCGACTCACGCCCCGTCCTCACAGCTTTACTTCCGCCAGTACCTCGTCTCCTACTTTCCAAACTTCACAGAAGCTCTCCTGCGAATCTCGCAGAACTAGCACTTCTTATCAGCGCACACTCTGCTGCAAAGTGAAAATCTTTTTCTGGAAACATCCCCCAGGCTGTGGCTAAGCTATGTCTCAACGAGTGCTAGTTATGCAGATGCAGCGCGCAGTTGATAGTTCCCATTTCTTTTGAGTGATCGGGAACACGGGTTTTGTAGAAATACATAAAAACGACAATGGTGCAGTGATGAAACATTTTTATTTACAATACTCCGGTTACATCCCAGATACAAACGAATTTGAGACAAATTCGCGGGCACTGCACCAACACCAAAGCCGCTCTATCATCGGATAAATGAAAAAAGTGTGGTCTCGTAGCCACTGGAGATTAGATAGCTTATTTTGCGGGTATGGTTGAAAAGATTGATGTTATTGTGACAGAACATAGAGATATTAATATTAGTGATATTCTAGAGATCATACAGATGGATACGTAAATCTTGAATTAAATTCTTTGTGTAAACAAAGATGAGAGCGCTATGGATGCTGGAACCGCGTGACCGCAAGTTCGAATCCTGCCTCGGGCATGGATGTGTGTGATATCCTTAGGTTAGTTAGGTTTAAGTAGATCTATGTTCTAGGGGACTGATGACCATAGATGTTAAGTCCCATAGTGCTCAGAGCCATTTGAACCCTTTTTTTTTTTTTTTTTTTTTTTTTAGCTATGGATGCCTGGGTACCCGCGTTTGGCATCACTATGCCAACAATACTCCAAAAAGGACATTTCAGAATCGTATTTGGTAAACTTGAAGCATAATCCGATGCAGATCTGGGGACGTTGAGTGATAGTAGATGAAATATGGGTTACCAGTACGCGTCGGAGACAAAAACTGCAGTAAAAACAGAGGACTGCCAAAACTGAAAGCACACCGAAAGAAGCGTTTTTTCGGCGGGAAAAGTGATGTAAGTGTCATCATGAGTGAATGTTGAAAATTCACTGTGCAGCCGTATTGCAGCGTAGGGGCAGTGAGTTGAAGCAGAAACGACCAAAATTGTCGCTTTGTTCAGTACTCATCCACCAGGACAGTTTGCTGTCGTTTACATGTGCGTCGTAAAACAGTTTCGTGTTCAGTACAGCTATTCCAGGAAACCCCCGCGATCAGCTGAGACTTTGCTACCAGCTTCGGAGTAGTAGTACTCACTTGGTTAGTCTGGTCCATCATACTGAAACTTGCAGCCGAACTGCTTGCGACGTGACACACCGTTCTAGTTAACAGTGGCAAGATGTTAAGCATTTAAATAAAATTTGGTGATCAAGTATTTTTTATGGCAAGAACAACTGGGAAAAAGCTTTGAATTTCTGTCCAGGTAGTCATCGAAAACATACAGCCGAAAGGATATTTTCGCGTTTGCAAGCTCGGGATTCAGGTAAAAACGATTACTTTTGCAAATGAAGTAGCGAACCTTCCAGCTCAAGAAATCGAAAAATATGTTTTGAACATCGAGAAGATTTAATCCATGAATTTTTAGTTCATGTTTGCCCTTAGTGCTTACCTTTGATCTTGCCGTTACCACAACAGCATCTCGCTGGGTATAAGGATGCGGTGACCTCAAAATATCACCACTGACGTCAAAATTAATGTAGGCGTCCAGCAACCTGTCTACATATACATGTATATAAAAAAGAAGGACGCTTAGAAAAGGCAGTCATGTGTGCTACTCGCGCGAAAGGAGCGTTAGCACGTGGGCGTTCACAGAAATTCGAAAGCTTATGGCGCTCTTTGTACCCCCAGTGCCGCCTGTGCCCTTTATTCCCGGGAAGTTCGGGAGGAACAGCACCTCTTTAAATATACAGTATTTCTTTCATCTTTTTGTGATATAACATCGTGTGAAGGTGTGTGGACATTTTAATATGCACCTTTTCAGAGTGTTTTGAATGTTCCACGTATGCAAAATTTCACAAGCCGGATCACGGTCTATAGCATTAAGCTTTCGAGATTTCCTGGCCAGTTCAAACGGCAGATGTATTCACGTGCAAAACATATATCCAATAGAACAGCTCGATGCGAACGGGCGTTATCTTCTGTTAAAAAAGACGTCTG
The DNA here is from genome assembly GCF_021461385.2 of Schistocerca piceifrons. NCBI lineage: Eukaryota > Metazoa > Arthropoda > Insecta > Orthoptera > Acrididae > Schistocerca > Schistocerca piceifrons. The sequence goes on along the minus strand of NC_060142.1, from coordinate 161,981,681 downwards.
GACCAGCTGCAGAGCCTCTTGGCGCCAACAGTATTCCTCCAAACACTAACGAAGATATGAAATTCCCAAGGTTCCTCAAGAATGAAGCTTTCCCTTACCAGCGAGTCTTGTAATTGTACCTCCTACTTCTTCCCTTCAACGAACATCAGACGAAAATCATTGTACAATGGAATTCGTATGCATGTAGGCCACCTCAGCACTGCCTTGAATCGGTTACAAGAAGTCTGATACGACTGTTCTGATAAACCGTTTGCAAGGAAACTGCGGTTCCTATGGCAGCTGTAAGCTCGACAGACTATTGTCTTGGAGATATCATTGGACTTGTCGTGCACTTAACGCCAGACGCAGGGCGGCCGGAAACAGTCGGAAAAGCTTGTAAGGATGTTACAGAGTAGGTTGTGCTGAGAACTATTTGTCCGGAAAAAATAGACACGTTGCGCCGTTTCCGAGTTAATTAGGATCGTAGTTAGACAATCAGGCCGCTGCGCGCGTAAATTCAAGCCGCCCGTCAGATAAAATTAGTGTCAGTTGTTCAAATAGCGTAGATGATAGCGCACGCGACTTTGTCTGCCTATGTCTCGGGTTCTATACTTACTACCGTACCATGTCCAATTTTGGTATCGCTCCCTTGTTCGGTTTCAGGAAATCAAATGAAAGAGACGTTTGGCGACACGGTCTCTAGCTGGTCGCTTGAATTTGCGCGCCCAGCGGTCTTCTTGGCTAACTTCAGTGTTAATTGACTCGGAACAGCCGCAACGCATCGAATTTTTCCTTGCGTAATTGAAGGGATGAAATGATATAGTCAAAAGCCCCACCTTTCTCAAAAAGTGCTTTTAATGTTAGTTCAACTTATATTCAACAGGGAAATCTACTGCAAAAATATTTTAGTTCCACTCACTAGATGCAGAACAGTTCACTCTTGGTGGTATCATACATTGTAAATGTCGTAGAAATTCTAGCAGACAGTACACATCTGATAAAACAAGACAGACTATTGATGCTAAAATTCTATGTCCTGAATGTACTTGTGAAAACAAGTGCTGAGGCAAATTTCATGAATGTATAGAGCAGGTATTCCATTCTTTGTGGGATATGGGCGACTTCAGTTATCAAAATAATTACCGTCTGAGTTACATTAAGATGTTCTGATTGATTAATGAAAATCAGAAATTCGTATTTTATATTACGTACCTTTTATAGATAAGATTATTATTTTGATTGATTAACGTATTTTATGTTTTCAGGTGCCCAAAGAAAAGGAAAATCGCTATTTCATGGCGAATGGTTACTTTTCTGTACCTGGTTAGGATTAATAGCTGTAATATTTTGGTATTCAGAAGGCATATTTCAGTGTCTTAACAACTTACAGAAATGGTGATGGCCAATGCACTTCTCCAAGCGACGGAAGAGGCCTGCATTCTGTAAGAGGGAATTATGGCCTTATAATATTTATAGTGCGTTTAAAATAAATTGCATATTTTGACAGTCCAGTATGGAGCGAGTGGAGGGAGACGTAGTTGCCAGCGTGTGCTGGTGCGTCGGCAGGTGACAGTTTCATAACGCCAGGCCTACTCGGCGTGGAACCTGGCACGCTCGCGTAACTCCGTGAACGGAACGCCGCCCAAGCCGATTGATCTGCGATCTTTGTCCAACGTTTTTAAAGAAACTATTTGGTAATAAACTCTAATTCTCACACATCGTATAGTTTGATCGTCAGCTTGTTGATGAACCGGCTATCATTTCGTTAATGGTCATAGTTATTGTGATACTTCGATAGTAGGTAAATTACTGCAAGGAACTCCTAGTCTGCAGTGAAAAATATGTATCGCTATGAATTTGTTTGGTGCGTGATAGGTTACATGTTGCTGCGTATTAAATGTAGATGATATATTGAATTATTCTTTATGCTTGTAAGGATATCGCCGTCTGTTTTCAATTTTGAGAAAATATAATGCATATAAAGTGCTCGGTGAAAAACCTACAATAAAATATTCATAAAATCCTCGTATCTCATAAATGGTACGAGATACCCAAACAAGATTTTGGCAAATGATAGCGCGCAAAGACGAGAGTGTTTTGCCATACGATTAATATGCGAAACTTCTATATCTTCCGCGATATTCGAGCGACTACAGATTTTTTTTTCTATGGAATAATGTAATTACTGAGAGCCATCGATAAATGGTGAAACGAGAATTGCTGTGGGTTTTGTGACAATATAAGTGAATAGGCTACAAGTTTATTTTTATACTAAACTTTTGACCTGACTAGCACTCAGTTGTTAGTTTAATAATACACTATTTCAGGTCTCTGTCGCAAATGCAACTGCATTAGAATGGTAGTGAGAAGAATATTTCTAAACTCTGCCGTGTTTTGACAAAAGCAGCAGATTTTAACATGGCAACAAGAGAAGTTACGTATCCGTCAAAACTCGTTAATCCTTCATGAATCAATGTCCCATGAACTGCCTTCTTGGTATGGCTGACAGATCAAGACCAGTCCTATTGTGCAGCATTTTTAGTGGCTTCTTTTGTCAGCATTCCAACCTCACTGAGCGTAAACTTCTTGTTGTTTTTTGGCACATTATTTTTCACCTAGGCTCACATGCTCTGCTGTATTTAAATGAGCATGGTGCGGATGAAGCGTGATTAAACTATTCCCTTCATCGTTAGCCAGTTCGTCTACCCGGTAGCGTGAAGTTTTGGCTTGTACAGCACTACAAGTTCGATTATTTTCGCCTTATACATGCTAGATTCACTTTATCTCAAGGAACATTTCTTTGTACCCGCAAAATATCCGCTTTCCTTCACGGCATTGTTGGAGCTTTATGCATCACAACAGAGTGGTAATCCATTTGTCCATTACTGTTTTAGAATTCCGAGGAATGTTTTGCAGCAGAAGTTTATCTACCCAGCCCATGAACGTCTTCTCGGAGAAGACTTTTATTGAGGATCTAGTATTCAGATGTACTGCACTGTTATTAATGCAACGCCAACACAAAACACTTGTTCACAATACCTGACGTCTACAAAACACTTCAACGCCCGAAAATACGACGTTACAGTGAGAAGTGACAAACGTTGATGCATCTAATACGTGGAACTACGTGGTACTGTTTATTCATGGTGTGGCAACTGGGGCTCACTACCAGCCTATCCGCTGGTGGCGTTGTAGGGAAAACCGGCTAGCCATTGGTGTAATCTGAGCTACGACGTCACGTCGCCCTCCTGTCAGCTAAACGTAAAAAGTCGAAACTAATTTTAAACGCACTATAGGTATTCGTGATTGTGAATCTGAAAAGGGACATATGTTCGTGAGGAGCGAAGATGATGCAAAGCATGGATCTGATCAGCTAGGAAGCTGTCAGATATAATTCCTAGAAACGGAAGTCTCAAGCAACCATTGTTCACATCATTAGTGATAATTGTAGTAGCCAAGATAAAAACTGGGCAGTTGTGCCACTAGAGAGATCATTAGTGCAATCAGGAATATTTAGGGCCGTTGAACATTGGTATCCGCAAGTTGGGCACATACGATTGCCTTGTGACCGAGAATTCGGTCGAATTGAGAAGCATGTTAAGAACATAAACCCCACAGTTTCTGGTGATTGGGTTGCAATCATTGAAGATTCTTGCGAAAACAAGTCAGTTCCTGTTGTTGAAATGAACCAAGCAGACATGACAGATATGACGGCTTTACAGATAAATATTGCAAAGAAGGACAAACATGATGATCGATTACAGTTCCGATTTTCGGAAGTGATAGCTTTTCGTTTTTATGAATGAATGCCATCACATTTAAAATTCAGCTGTCAATACACTTATTTCGAAGAATCCAGAACTGCAAATATCTCTAGAAAAGGGGGATCACATTAGGAGCATAATCCATTCCAGCTATCAAGAGTATACTTAAAACCCATTCCAACTTATCAGAAAAAACTGAAATATGTTATTTCATTAATACCACACACACACACACACACACACACACACACACACACACACACATGCACGCACGCATAAATACATACATACATACACATATATCACATGTTTCGAAGCGATACTTCAAGAGTCTGAGTGAAACAAGGGAAGAAAATCAGGGAAATGACACAGAGATAATAGATATTGATTACATTGTTTGAAATATTGAAGTCACTACTATTCTAAGTTATGTCATATGTTGATGTTCGCAATTTCGTAAACCTGTTCATTTAGTATGAGACAGGTCAAAGCCCAGTGTTATGTCATCCAGCGATAAACTTTTTGTTAATAATATGATACTTTTTCAGAAAATAACTATGCACACGTGTATTTAAGATTTTGGAGAAATAAACTACTTGTGTTGGATATCCAGAAGAATTGATATCAGATTTATGGATTTATTCCAAATTTTAAAACACTGTCCTGACAAATTACTTTATGTGCCTTTGGATTATATCATTCTCAACCCTTATATTATTTGTCAGCGTAAGCTACCTCGCAACACCCTTACAAATTTGTCAGACTTTTTTTGACTACATTGCATGTGATCTCGCACTGCCTTACGCCGGACATTTTCCATTTTCTAAAGCATCATCATAACCTTAGAATGGTGCACTGTGATACATTCAGCGTTACCGATTCTACGACGTGTGTTTAAGATCGTTCAAGGCTTCGGTGAATTTTAAAAATGGTTCAAATGGCTCTGAGCGCTATGTGACTTAACATCTTAGGTCATCAGTCCCCTAGAACTTAGAACCACTTAAACCTAACTAACCTAAGGACATCACACACATCCGTGACCGAGGCAGGATTCGAACCTGCGAACGTAGCGGTCGCGCGGTTCCAGACTGAAGCGCCTAGAACCGCTCGGCCGCTTCGGCCGGCGGTGAATTTTAACTTGCGAAACAGAATTTCTGATAATCATCTTATGGATTTTGTAGTTAAACTTATTTCGAGCAACATGTTTCAGCACTTTCAGTAAGATTACTTGCTAGCAAATTTACATACGTATTTTGTGCAACTTTTTATCCGAATAGATGGCTGTGCAATGACAACATCTAAAGAAATAAGTGCCTTAACATGACACAAGCAAGGGAAACAGCAACGGCAAAACAGTGATCCGCTTTAGAATATACGGTAGATTTAAAGCTGTCAGCGTGCGCAACGAATAGCGTTATGTGGATACGCAACTAATAGCGCCGTGTGAGAAAGAAAATAAACAAATAATCCCGCTGAACATAGCACATAAAGTGCTGAAACCTGTCATGTCTATATAGAAACAAAAAATATAAAACTGTCGTGTATAAGACGGAATTTCCCTCGCGGGATTTCTCATGAATCACAGTTTAATTTCCGGAAAGTTGCTCGACTATTAATTATATTTTCGTGTTCACTGTCCAAGTATTACGAGGATTAAATAACAACACCGGACCAGTTGCTATTTTCTGTGGTGATGATGAAAATCACAATAGATTAGCCTTTGGTAAATTTTGTTTTATGGGCATATGAGCTAGTTTAAGTTTGGTATCTGCGTCTTTGTAACCTCGGATACTGTTACCAGCATTAGGACTCGAAATGTTAGGCAAAGAAAGAAATATTCCTGGGGCCACGACGGAATGACCATATAACAAAACTCACCATCTTCACAAATACCGGTGTGAAAGCCTGCATTGTATGATCTCAGCAATTTTTAGACAAGCAGAGGTTTTATTAAATTAATTACATATCTAACAAATGGCTCATGCCATACTTAAAAACTGACTGTAGAACATTATGGTACGTAGTTCAGTAGCTGTAGACAGGAATGCCGATAAATGCGGACAGCTGGGTTTGCCAGACATTTTCGGACACCACATTTGTCAGGTAGTGGCCGTGTTCAAAAAGGTGCGTAATTTAAAACAGGTAAATGTTTTTCTCGCACACTGTATAAACAAAGAGGAATATTATTCTTAAATATACACCGATTTGTATTTTGATCAGTGCTGGTACTATGATGCACATTTTCCAGACTACCAGTTATTGTAGACATACGATGCCCTGTTCGAAATGGAAACAGTTTTCCACAGCTGGAATGTGGATTACTGCTGTTACTCCTTAAGTTTAAACTGTGTTGTAATATTTGAAATGAAATTAGTGTCGCAGGCAGTGATTTATTAACCACATTGTGAGGTGTTAAATAAAATTATTATTGCTTAGACTTATGATGTCTAAGAATCTTGTAATACAATACTACGGAATTCAAAAAATTCTGTCTGAGTTACAAGGTATTTGTTTTGTTTTAAATGTGAAGTACGAAGATATGTATGGCTGCTTACACTAGTATTTCAGGCATATCCTGAGGCCAAACAACGCTTCTTGTTTAGAAACTGGAAAACGTGGACTATTATCTGATCAAATTGTCCTTTTCATGTTAAACACCATTTTTGGTAGCAATTTTGTGGTCGTAATGGTTTTCTGTGGTAGGTACGATTGCAGTTCCAGAAAATTGCCCTTGAGGAACAAGTGTAACTTCCTCTTTCATTTATTTTTTAGCATCGTTGATACATTTGACCAGCGCACACGTTCTTATCTGTATTAATAATACAGGAGCGAGCTCGCAAGTCGCTGTTATATGCAGCTTAAACAATACCACCTTATTTGCTGCCGCTACTGCGCTGCATATTGTTACGTAACATTACGTGTCCACTAATCTCCGATGTCAGCTGTAGAAGACTTCCACGTTCCGCAATTTGTTTGTGCCCTGTGTGTGTGTGTCGTGCGTATGCGTTAACATAGTGCTGGCAGATAAACCACACTACCTGTGCCCTCGCTCGTCGAATTTCGGAACTCACAATCAGATGTCCTCAGGGTTGTCGTTCGCCATGGCCATTGGCTACTCCGTTGTCTTAAAAAAATAAAAATAATAAAAAAACGTGGAAATGCTGGGGTTCCACACATTATCCAACTGGTACCCGCTTTCACGCTTCATTACATTTTCCACCTTGCCTGTTTCCACGGATTATTTAAAGAACGGTTTCCGAAGAAATTTTACTTTTTCCAGATTTATTGTTTTATCATACTCCCTTGAATGTCCGATGGAGATCTAAACGTACAGAAATAGCAGACTTGATTGGTTGTGTAGTGTATCAAAATAAAAGATGAAAAATTGCTGAAAAGCAGTGAGTGTACTCAATTACTCCGAAAACTAATTGTTCACAGTCGGGATGCATCACAGTGAACACAGCAGGAGCAGAACATGGAGAGCCACATTCAGATATTCTCAGTCCCGAATAACTTATCCTGCTGATAGTCGAAGAAGACTTCTTTTGTCACGTGCGTGTGTAGTCGTTGGTTCAGAGCCTTTGTTGCCGAGCAGGCAATTTCTATAACGGTGGACCGTGATGGAGTACAATGCGATAAAATATTTTGCGTTAAATTAGGAAAACATTAATCTGACTTTGTGAAAGAAATTTACAGTAAAAGTTTCTACTTTCACAACGTGCAAATTTGCATATTGTGGCGCTCGGATGACGCGCGAACCGACACGTCACCAAACCAATCGCTTCCCATGGTAACTAGAGCTAAAACATAAAAACTTTATATATCATTAGTAAAGGACAGTGGTATCATTTCCAATAAATAAAGCGTGTATAAAGTTAATGAAGATAGTTACTATTTTCGTAATTTGCAGCGAGCAAATAAAATGGCGTGTTTATAGTATGCAACACATCAGAATGCAGACTAAGCTAAGAGACGATTCGTGCTTCAGTTATTTATAAAGATGAAAATCACAGCAACGATGGCTTTGAAATAATTACAGTGGCGATGTACAATTTTATCTTTCCAGTGTAAGAAGAAATTAATTGATTACAGTTGCTAAAGGGGAGAGGAGCCAACAGCGTTACATAGTGAACAGAAAACCATTTTAACCTAAAATTTCTGGAGCATTCTGCCTGTCTTGAATGAAAAATTGTCAACAAAGGAAAGAAACGCTAGTCATTTTACCAGCGTAATCACCTCCTTATCGATTTCCTGGTTGCTGATAGTAACGGATAGTGCGTCTTTAATCTGCTGGGTAGAATATCTTTTTTTTTTTCTGGACACTGTGTAAGTGAGCGCACTCTTCAGGCAAAGTATCTGGATCCGAGGCTGTGTAAACTCTGTGTTCAAGTGTTTTAAACACGCTCATATTTTGCGACAAATGATGACGACCTGCCGATTGTCAATACAAATCGATATGAATGGGCTTGCGTTAAACTGAAAGAAGTCATTATTCTTTGTTCTAACAACAGCATCCAGGTAAGGGAGACAACCATCTTTCTCTATTTACATAGTGAATTGAACTCTGTTATGGATGGGATTTTTTAATGACGTCACACTATCAAAGTATCGCCCACATACCTACAAACTAGGGTTGCTATAAGGACCACTGATTAAAACGGTCTCCCTTCAAAGTCCTATAAGGTGCGTCAAATGAAAACCGATCACTCACCACAACGGACCATGGAGTGATTCCATTCAAAAGAAATCACCACACCTGATAAGATATTTATTCCACTGGGAGACAAGACAATCAGTTCCCAAATCGTAGAAAGCAGTCGGCCACTGATAGGTCCACAACCGCAGCCACTCTTTCATTTCCTCGTTCGACTGAAACCGACGTCCGCACCTGTCTTTCTTGAGGTCGGCAAAGACGTGAAAATCACACGGTGGAAGGTCCGGGATGTATGTATGGCGTTGCAGTGGTCGCCAACCAAATATCTGAACTGTAGCCTTCATCCGACTGGCAGTTTTGGGGCGGACGTGATCGTCCAACAGGATGATTCCATTCGACAGCAATCGTGGCAAGTTTAACTTTATGGTACATTGCAGTTTCTGCAAAGTGCCTTCAGAGCTGTGAACGTTGGCTGCTGTTCCATATTTGATGAACTAGACGAGCAGAGAGTCCTTACAGTCGAAGATGAAGTCATCCTGACCTAACCGGAACAGCTGTCAGACGGAGTCATCCTGTTGCACGATAACGCACGGCCAATCAGACAAAGGCTACACTTAACCGATTTGTTTGGGAAACACTGCAGCATCTTCCGTACAGCCCAGATCCATCACAGTGTGATTTTCACATTGTGGATCCATCAGCGGCCGATTTCATTTGACGGAACAGGAATTGATCGTCTCATCTCCCAGTGGGTCAAATGTTTCAACGCGTATGGTGATTGCTTTTGGATAGAAGCATTCCACGGTCCCATTGTGGCTGCTGCCCTGTTCTCATTTCAGTGCCTCTGATACACAAAGCAGTTTGCCATCAGAGAAGAAAGGAAGCTTCCCATGGCGACCCATCAGTCTGCTCAACAAATCCTTGATTAAGCATAAAATAGTTCGAAGAAAGAGCTTGCTGAAACAAAGCAGTGACCTCCACCTGAAATTTATTACCAACTGGTGCCAAACACTCTGCGGGAGGGGGCCCTTGTAAAATGTGACACTGCGTCAAAGCTAATTAGGGGAAGGCGTGGCTAGACGGGGAGGTGGGGTAAGACGGGGAAGAGCTATAAGATACAGTTAGAGTGGTGCCATCTGTGGATAGCTACGTCCACATCATCAATACACAGGTCCCAGTGTGTTGACATTGCTGAACCGTAGTTTCGCGGCGGTTTCTGTGAGCTTTGCAAGGTACGTACAATTGTTATACTGATTTGCAATGTTTTATATCTTTTGATGTCCTAAAATATGTTTCATGAACATTTGTCCAGAATGTATATATAGCACTGAATAGTACGTCTTATTAACAGTAAACTGCTGTGTCAGTAGTCAATGTTCACTAAATAGTGTTCATATAGGCGTATCGTAACCTGACAGCATGGTAGGGGGCAAGACAGGGTGGGGCAAGATGGGGAGCTTCCCCGTCTTGCCACTACAAATTGTCCAAGCATTACGTTCTTATCGTCTCATGTGTTTACCTCACTGCGGGTTTTGAACACGTAAACACGTACATTATACGTTGAATACAATTGTAAATAGAATGGTATTCGTTATTCCAACGTTTCCTAATTAATTACAAAGTATGCCTTAGGCTATATGGTGAATAAAAATACACAAAACGTGCAATGTCAGTATTCTTGCTATGCTTTAACGACTGACTATTGGAAATATGGTATTTACTACATAATATAGATTACCAGGAATGATCTGACTCAATAGTACGTTCCACGTGTTTTATTTCAGATGGTTCGCAAGTCTCGGCGACATTGGAGTCAATGGAAGGCGCTGTAAATGCTGTTATAGAAGGTCATATGGGTTATTTCAGGGCTGCTCGACAGTTCAACGTGCCACAGACAACGATTGAACGACATGTGGCAAGGAAACGTGCTAATCCTGGTTATACAGTTGTGAAAAGGTTAGGACCAATCACTAGTGTGTTTACCCCAGAACAAGAGGCAGAACTTAAAGACTACTTAACACAGATGGAAGGACAGTATTTTGGCCTAACACTTAAAGAACTCTGTGAACTCGCTTTTCAGCTAGCTGAACGAAACAACATCAAACATCCATTTAATACTGCAGCCAAATCTGCTGGGAGAGATTGGTTAAATGGGTTTCTTCCACAAAATTCTACCTTAACAATACGAAAACCAAAGGCCACATCAATCGCACGAGCAATGGGGTTTAACCGACTCGCTGTAGATCGGTTTTTCGATCTGTTAGAGAGTCAGTTAGACACATTCAAGTTTACGGGAGACAGAATTTTCAATTGCGATGAGACTGGTTTAACAGTCATTCCAAACGGTCACACAAAGGTGGTGCTTTGAAAAGGCGCAGACAGGTGGGAGCAGTTACTTCAGCAGAAAGAGGCCAGACTGTGACTGCAGAAATCTGTGTTTCAGCGTCGGGGTGCTACGTACCACCTATGTTAATTTATCCTCGAAAACGAATGCAACAAGCGTTCGAGACTGGCCTGGTGCCTGGGCAGAAGTCCAAGAAACTGGTTGGATGACGAAAGAACTATTTTTTTCTTGGTTTAAGAAGTTTACTGCATTTACTGGAGCGTCAAAGGAAAGGCCAATACTTTTCATACTGGACGGCCACAAAACGCACACCAAGAATTAGGACCGTGAAAATGGGGTTGTCTTGCTGTGTTTGCCACCACACTGCTCACACCGTCTTCAACCATTGGACGTGGCATTTATGAAACCTCTCAGTAAATTTTACGAAGATGAAGTAAGAACGTGGCTTCGCACCCATCCTGGAAAAGTTGTTACGCTGCATCAGACCGCAAGTTTATTCGGCAAAGCCTTCATTCATTCAGCTACAATGTCCACAGCAGTGAACGGGTTTCGGAAAACAGGCATTTGGCCTGTAAACAGAAATGTGTTTCAAGATAGTGATTATCTTCCCTGTTCAACTACAGACATTCATCAAGCTCGCACATCTGAAGTCACAGAAACTAAGACCAAATACCAGAGATGTCAAGACGTAAAACATCTGAACAACTAACAACTGACGATCAAGCCTCTGTTTCGTCTAACTTTCAGGTTACCAGCCCTGAAATGGTGTTAGCTATTCCAAAGGTGGATAAAGAAAACCAAAAGGAAACCATCTAATAGGCGTGGAAAACCCGTAGTTTTAACCGAATCTCCTTATAGGAGTGAACTACCTGAAGAAATTAAACGAAAAGGAGTTCCCAAACGTGCTGCATGTAAACGAAAACTCTTCTCAAAGACGTATAATAAACCTGGGATACCACCAAAAGGACATAATGACAACGAAAAAGTGACGAACGTTACTGACGTCTTAACCACCCCTTCATGCTCAAGGGATAATGCACTGAGGTCGAATGACAACGAGGAAGAGGGTGAAGAATGTTTATACTGCTATGACTTCTCTGAAGGAGGCTGGATACGGTGTATTAGCTGCGGACGCTGGGCCCACGACACTTGTGCAGGGATAGAAAGTGATGATGACGAGGCTGTCCACACTTGTGTACTATGTGAAAGTAAGAGGCCTAGATAAAACGTAATACCTGATTCTACAATTCGCAGAACCATGTTTCGAAACCTTATCGTCACATGATTTCGTTATTCCAGTCCTTATTTAAGCTTTAGAGATGAATTCATGCTAGTTCCCCATCTTACCCCGCATATGGGGCAAGACGGGGAATTGGTAGTTTATGTTTCAAATCGAGATATTTCTAACTAAATGTAACAAGTTTTCAGGTTTTTTTGCATGCTATTGTAATTCAATGGTTAAGTAAAGAAGTGAAAATCAAACCTACTTGAATTTGTTTATTTTTGTCCCTTTTGTAAGGGTTTAAAGTTAGCTTCCCCATCTTGCCCCGCCTTCCCCTATATGGTCCGAACTGCTTAGACGAAGAGCTCGCAGTCGACTGATAAATATACTTATCTTCATCTGAAAGCATGGCGTGTACTCCTTTCCCACTGCTGAATCGTCAATAAACATGATACCGAATCGCGGATAAACACTGACGATATTTAACAGCGGCTGGCCACCCTTCCGCTGTTTCGCTGAATATTTGGTGCCACGAGTAGAATGAGTCTGTGAGCGTGTGGTACGTGACGGGCGGTTCCAGAGAGCGCTGGACGCGGCCGTTTAGCGACTGGAGGCTGCAGGGCACGGAAGCAGGCGTGATTGCCGCCCCTGGACATGCCGGTCACGATCCGCCGTGGTGACCCACATATCACCGCGGAGCAGCGGGCACTTAGACCAATTGTCCGGTGGAGACCGCCGCTGACATCATGCTCCACATTCCGAGAACACACGCACCGCGCCGTGCGTGGACGCTGCGTTACGCCAGGCGGCCCCGCCTCGCGTCACGCTTCATTCATAAGTGTGACCGGCACGCAGCGGCTCTGTGTTAGCCGCCATTAGCAGCGACTTGCGGTTCCTACAGGGTGGCGCACGAAATGTGTTACCATTTTGTTTTTGAATATAAACTTTATTGTCAATACAATCTGAAAGGAACATACACTACAAAAATGTTCTAACTCAGCACATGCTCAATATGTCCACCATTTCGTTTCCTAACTTCCTTCAAACGAACACTGAAGTTAGTGATAACCCTACGGCACATGTCTTCCGTAATTTCATTGCAAGCTTGAAGAATAAGTCTTCTGAGCTCCATTAAATCACGTGGACGTTTCGGGAAATTTTTTTCCTTTAGGTACCCCCAAAGTAAAAAGTCACATGGATTGAGGTCTGGGCTGTTGGGGGGCCAATTTTGTCCGTCATTGAAGCGACCTGGAAACTTGAGTGAAATGGTCCGCATGTCGAAGTGCTCGTGTAAAAACTCCAACACTGTGTTTGCAGTATGTGGCCTTGCCCCATCTTGCATGAACCACTGCGTGTTGAAGGGCAAGGGAGTAGCAAGAAGCTGTGGATTGAAGCTATTGCGAAGCATGCTCAAATAACGCTCGCTGTTCACAGTTTCTTCAAAGAAAAAGGGTCCAATAAGTCCGTGACTGGAAATTGCTGCCCACGCTGTAATCCTCGGAGCATAATGTTGTCGTTCATGAAGCACTTGTGGGTTTTCAGTGACCCTAAAGCGTACATTTTGTTTGTTAACCACACCGTCTAAATGAAAATGCACCTCGTCTGAAAACCAAACGTTGTTGAGAGTTTCTTCCCTATCCTCCGCCCACTGAGCAAACAGTAGTCTCTGCTGCTTGTGTTCTTCAGTGAGCTTCTGTGCACAGGTCATCTTGTATGGGTACATATGGAGGTCACTTTTAAGAATGCGTTGAACGAAGCGTCTGGATATTCCCAGTTGCACTGCTGCCTTTCTACACGATTTCCCGGGACGTCTCTGTACACCAACTCGTGCCGCTTCAATATTCTCCGGCGAACAAACAGGCTTAGGCCGAGGTCGCTTCGCTTCCAATACTGTTCCTTCCTGTACAAATTTATCGTACAACCTGTGGATGGTCTTCTTGCAAGGGACCCATCGTGTGTTAAACTGTTGTCGAAAACGCCTCTGAGTCACAACAAGGCTTTTCGTTTCATGAAAAAGTAACACTATTGCCGATCGTTGCTGTGTCGTCAGTCTTCCATTGTCAGCCATTGCTGCTTACTAGTCTCCTAGCGGCAGTATCGTGAATTACACGTCATTTCGTAACTCATTTGTTTTTCCAAGCTCTGCTGGTACTGCTGTATATATCTAATGTGCGTCGTAAATTGTGAAAGAAACAATTGGTAACACATTCCGTGCGCCACCCTGTACTTGTTGAGTAGCGATGAGAGGTGGGGAAACAAGAGTTTAAGTCCACAAAGAGCGAGATTTATAACGGCATTTAATATAAAATAATTTATTTTATTTATGATAAGACGACAGAGAAGTGTAGACAGGGGGTCTATACAAGGGAGATGAACTATAGGGCAATATGATAGAAATGGAAGGGGATGTTGACGGAGATGAGATGGGAGATATGATCCTGCGAGAAGAAACTGACAGAGCACTGAGCAACCTAGGTAGGAACAAGACCCCAAGAACAGACGACATTCCGTCAGAACTACTGATAACCGTGGGAGAGCCAACCATGACAAAACTCTTCGATCTGGTGTGCAACATTACAGACGAAATACCCTCAGACTTCAAGAAGAACATAATAATTCAAATTCTGAAGAAAGTAGGTGCTGACAGGTGTGAATATTAACGAACTATCAGCTTTTGTAAGCCATCCTTCTGACTGGAGATTTGAGTGACTTCAGCCGTTAACTTACGTAATAAAGTGGAACATCTACAGCCGTCCTTACGATGTTACTTATTAAATGACTATCAGTTCAGGCCTTAACTGACACTGAGGGCGTTGATTCCACTCGTTACACAATTCACCAGTGGCCAACACCTATGGACTGGTTTTCGCAGACTACCTGTAACAGCCGGCCGGGGTGGGCGAGCGGTTCTAGGCGCTACAGTCTGGAGCCCCGCGACCGCTACGGTCGCAGGTTCGAATCCTGCCTCGGGCATGGATGTGTATGACGTCCTTAGCGTGGTTAGGTTTATTTAGTTCTAAGTTCTAGGGGACTGATGAGCTCAGAAGTTAACTCCCATAGTGCTCAGAGCCATTTTAACCATATGAACTACATGTAACAACCATGTTGTGTCCGCAAGCATCATCTACCAATTCAACTTGGTAGTTGACGATTGGAGACAGAACATGGTTGTTACAGGTAGTCTGCAAAAACCAGTTCACAGGTGCTGGCCACTGATGAATCGTTTATACGATTGGAGTTAAACTCCTCAGCGTCAGTGAAGGCCTGAAGAAGGCTTACTGAAGCACCGAAACTGATATCCATATGATAAATAGCATAATAAGGACGGCTGTATGTGTTCAATTTTATTACACAACTATCAGTTTAATAAGCCATGATTGCAAAATAGTACCTCGAATTCCTTACAGAAGAATGGAAAAACTGCTAGAAGTCGACCTCGGGGAAAGGAAGATCAGTTTCGGTACCGGAGAAATATAGGAACATGCGAGGCAACACTGTCCGTACGACTTGTCTTAAAATATAGGTCAAGGAAAGGAAAAACTATATTTAGAGCGTTTGTAGGCTTGGAGAAAGCTTTTGACAATATTGACTGGAGTACTCTTTTTGAAATTCTGTAGGTGGTAGGGGTAAAATACAGTGAGCGAAAGGCTATTTACCATTTGTAGGGAAACCAGATGGTTGTTATGAGAGTCGAGGGACATAAAAGGTTATAAGCGGTTAAGAAGGGAATGATACAGCAAAGGTCTTGGAAGAGCAATTGAACGGAATGGACAATATCTTTATAGGGGGATATAAGATGAACATAAACAAAAGAAAGACAAGAATAATGGAATGTAGTCGAATTAAATCATGCGATGCTGAGGGAATTAGCTTAGGAAACGAGGCACTTAAAACAGTAGGTGAGTTCTGCTAACTGGGCAGCAACATAACTGCTTATGGCCGCAGTAGAGAGTGTACAAAATGTGGGTGTCAATGGCTACAAAGGCATTTCTGAAAAGGAGAAATTTGTTAACATCGAATATAGACGTAAGTGTTAGGAAATCTTTTCTGAAGTATTTGTCTGGAGTGGAGCCTTGTATGGAAGAGAAAAATGGACGACAAACCGTTTAGACATGAGGAGAATAGAAGCTTTTGAAATGTGGTACTACAGAAGAATGCTGGAGATTGGATGGGCAGATCACGTAACTAATGAGGAGGTACTGAATAGAATTGGGGAAGAAAGAAATTAGTGGCACAATGTGCCTAGAAGAAGACATCGGATGATAGGACATATTCTGAGACATCATGGGATCACCAATTTAGTACTGCAGGGACGTATTGAGGGATGGGGGGCGGGGGGGGGGGGGGGGAGGGGAGATAAAGAGTTGAATACAGTAAGCAGATTGAGAAGGATGTAGGTTGCAGTTTTTCAGAGATGATGAGGCTTGCATAGGATAGAGTAGCATGGAGAGCTGCAAAGACCACAACAAAAACAAACAACTACATTCATTTCTACACCGTTACACACGATCTCAAGTTCGAAATGGGTCCACAGCTCTAAGTCCATGTTGGATGTCCAGTCAGAAGCATATGCAGACAAATTATGGAGGTCTTTCATTGTCCCTCTGAGTGCCCTGAGGAAACATTCAAATACTATGTGATGAACAGTTTGCTGTTCTTCACTGCCGTCATATTCAGGGGACGACTTCCGTTCCCATTGGTGTAGCAGTGCTCCACAGCTGCTCCGATCAGTTATGATCCAATTCAGTATGCACCAGTGTCGTCAGGGTAGATCAAAATCTGCTGGTCGCTCCCAGGGAGTTTTGATTAATAGATGGTAAAATTTCTCAAGGAATTGGTAATTCTGGGTTGCTTTTTATTCTTGTTCACACGTTCAGCAGTGACTGTGATCTTCGTATTGATGATGATGGAATATTACTAAGAACCGGTAGAAGTGCGTGCATTGTGGGACGAATACATCTTATAATGAGGCGCATTGCTTAACTGAGCTGTGTGTCAATTATTTTAGTGTGAGCCATGTTTAGCCAGATGGAACAGCAGTATGAAAGCTCTGATGATCTGAGGACTGTCACATTGAGGCCCCAGGCGGTTCGTGTAAGCTTCTGAAGTATATTGTTCGCAGTTTTGATTGTATAACTGCCACATTCCGGAGATGGATTTTGTATTTCGAATATCTGCCTTGGGTGACACAAGGTATTTTGGAGTACCGCAATATCCAACAGTCTGATCTCTAACTTTGATGTTACGTTTGTAGTCTGCTTGTTTATTTATCATAGGCTCCAGTTAGATCTAAGAAGGCCATTTGTTGTTCACTTCCGCAGGTAATAATAATAGTAATAATAATAATGCAAGTCTTTCGATTTGACCCCACTTCGGCGACTTGCGCGTCGATGGGGATGAAATGATGATGATTAGGACAACACAACACCCAGTCCCTGAGCGGAGAAAATCTCCGACCCAGCCGGGAGTCGAACCCGGGCCCTTAGGATTGACAGTCCGTCGCGCTGACCACTTTTTTTAAAATCTCATTTTGGTCGTTTTAGTTCGTTGCATCTGCTCGGGGCGGACGTCGCAAGACACCCGTTTCAGTTCGTCGTTTATCCATTAACTCAGTTTTTTTATTTCACAGGGCTGCTAACCCTCTGACCGAACACGCTGAGCTACCGTGCCGGCGATCCACTCAGCTACCGGGCGCGGACACTTCCGCAGGTATCACCTCTCTGTTACTCTGCACGTGCTCTCCACGTGGTGCTAAGCGAGCAACAACCATCAAGATGAGACGAAACTATCTTAAACGATATCTCATTCAGAGCGACGGAGGAAATCTACCCGAAGATGTCATTCTCAGGACCCTCAAGTTCATAAGACTTGACCTTCAATACCAATTTCCCAGCTGTACAATAAAAAATGTACTTGTTAGACAAGTTGTTGTATACACTGAAGCAAGGCTAGCGCCCAACATCGAAGATTGCTTGCACACTTCGCAACGTATGTGATGAGAGCCGATGGAGGGCAGTGAAGAACAGTCTCTCTCAGGTTAGTGTATTGACAGTACAACATCTAAACGACAACCAGTGAAGAACATTTATTTTTTCAGACCCAACAATTGCAGCCCAAGATAATATCTTAGAGGAAGTGTACATGAAGCTGACACCAGTCCTTGAAGATCTCAGCAAGTATTATAATGAAAAGCAGCTAAAGACAAATCCTAGAAAGATGCAGGTCTGTGCCTTTCATCTGACAAACCAGGAAGCAAGCAGGAAGTTAAATATTACCTGGAGAGGGCAACAACTTTGCCATTACAACACACCAAAATACCTGAGAGTAAAGTTGGATCGTAGTCTCACATTGAAAGATTATTGCCAAGAAACAAAGCTAAAACTATTTGCCTGGAGCAGCATCACAGTTAAACTTACAGACGCCATTTGTGGCTTACAGCTAGGGTTGTAAAACTACCGTAGGCTGTCCTAAGTAAGCATATACTACAATAGTTTTTCTAGTAGCTTTGGGCAGTTAAGGTAGCACCTGCATTACACGTATGTTGAGTGTTCTGCATACCTACCGGGCATTACCTCATAACGAGTGCTTTCTTTACGTATTCGATCAGTGTCTTACTAGATTCCTCTAGAAACCGGAAGAAGGGTACTATCTACAAACTGAGTGAGGATATATAAAGAGGCAGGTAATGTAGGGATCAATTTTGTTCTACATAATTGCCCTCCTGCCTGTTACTTAAGAATAAGCAGTATTTACAGCTCAACTGAAATCGTCAATGTTTAATTCAAGTTTTATTCGAAAATAGCTGATTTGTAACGTGAAATAGAGGGTTGTTGTGGTAAAAATAAAGCACACAATACAGATTTATTACACAAAATGCAATTTCTTAAAAACAAAAAGTAAAATAAAAAACCGCAAAAAAATATATCAAACACCACTTCAATACTTCGTCGAACTCGTACGGAACGTGTTTTTGTTATTCATAAACAACTTTTGCGTTTATCAATAATAACAGGAAACTCCTGCCTTTCATAGTGATGTAGAACATTTATTGGGTACAAAATAACAATAATTATATACATTTTTTTAAGTTTGTGCATGTAAACTGCACTTGCCTCAAAAGTATTTGCTGTGGTTACATAAAAGCGCAGAAGCTACACGATAAACTAATTTTTATTACTTATAACATGCAATTTGTTTTCGGTTAGGATATAAAATACACAGTGAGTTAACACTGAACGGTGTTCGGTTCTATTTACGCACAAAACAAACAACCAAACAAAAAAGGAATACTCGTCGGCTATCATTTTCTCTCTTTACGTATTCATTTTTGTTTCTTTACCTACCAGTGCTACCACTACTGCCGGTAATCCTACCATTTACATCTTCATTCACACTGATCAGCCAGAATATTATGACCACCGACCTACTGTTAAAATAAACCCATCCAGGCGATAGCAGCGTCACCTGGCGAGAAATGACTACTAGGCAAACACGCGCACGGTGCATGTAATGTCAGGGAGTGTGCTGTCTGTAAGTAGAATGAGGAAGGCGCGCGATCTATCTGAGTCTGACCGAAGGCAGATTGTGATGGCCTGGAGGCTCGATACGAGCGTTTCCGAAGCTGCACGACTTGTCGGGTGCTCTGAGAGTGATGCGTGAGTGTCTTCAACAAAAGCCGAAACCACGTCCAGACGTCGTGGGTTGGGCGGCCACCCTTCATTACAGATGTCTGACGTCATAGGTTGGGCAGACTGGTAAAAGATGACAGGCGGCGATCTGTGACGCAGCTAACATCAGACTTTAACGCTGGGCAGAGCACGACATTGGCAACTACGACTGAAGAGGGCATAAGTTCCTTAAAGGATACTGAGGCAGATTATACCCGCAGAAAGCGTGGACTGAAGGAGCGTTACACTGAACTACTGGCCATTAGACATCCTTTTAGAACACACGTCTTACAAGAACCAAGGGGCCACAGACGGTGCTCTAGGAATCGACCTCTGAGAAGGTCCGGCAACAAAACACTTTCGCGAGCGATGAAATAGGCAGCCAAGAGCTGCATACACATCACAAGATGATAATTCAGATTAGTGGCAGTCTAACGAATGACTAATGATAATCTTGCTGAAGCTACCTGACGTCCGATAAACCAAATGCAACGCTGGAACAATACGCCCAAGCCGGAACCGGCGGTCTGCACTACGTCCCCAGAATACTGTGTTTAGAGCGCCCAGAACGAAAAGGAAATCACTATCACCAGAGTAGAAGAACCACAAATCGGTCCACAATCAAGGAAGCTGTCAAAACTTACCGTACAACAGCGGCAAGGCGAGGAAACGTACACTGCCGTTACATACACTAACCCCCAGGGCAGGTAACTGGGGCGTTAGCGGCAACCAGGCAAGAAAAATTACAGCTGGTTGAACTTAACAAATTGTAATAAGTGGGCCCTGTGGAACTAGTGCAAGACGCCACTACCGCCAAGGAGTATCGTACACTCTTTCATGACGAATATGTTTCCACCGGCAGTGGCATTTTTCAACAAGATAATGCGTCATGTCCCGAGGCCAGGAGTGTGATGGAGTGGTTTGAGGAACACAGCTCCAAGTTCAGATTGATGTGCTGGCCCCCCAACTCGCCAGATCTGAAACCGATCGAACACACCTAGGATGTGACTGAACGTGGCGTCAGAGCTCATCGCTCCCCTCCCCGGAATTCACGAGAACTAGGTGACTTGTGTTTGTGACCTTCCAAGGCCTCACTGTTTTCATGCCACAGCTCTATGTCTCTCTGCAGCAGAATACGCACCACCAATCTGGCGAAATACCACGTGTTTCAAACACCTGGAAATGGCGTTGAGTGAGACAGGAACCAATGTGACTGGCTACTTATGAACTGTTAACAAAATTTGTCAGGTTGTGGGTATACCGCCACCTGACACCCGTAGAAGAACGGAGAAAAAGAATGAGGAGATCGATCCTAGACACCCAGTGTTTTATTATGAACGATTAAGGTCGAAATCAAGGAGAAGCTTCATGCACACATCAGCTATTCCAGCAGCATCGGAAACTCGCCGAACAGAGCTATCGCGAAATTTATTGACCGAAAGGATTGGGGAGAACTTCAAAGAGGAACCTGCTGTGGGCTTTCATCTGCAGTATGTGACACAGAAGGCAGTAAACCAGTTGAGGACAGGAGTGTCACGGCGCAAGGTGAACCTCAGGAAGTGAGGGTTTGTGATAGTCCTGTGAGTGTGATGACCTGCAGGATCCACGAGATCTCCTGGTCTGCAGAAACCTACTCGATTCTTGTACCACAAACCTGTAGTCAGCAAGTCTTGCTGAGGCAGCGGAATTCTGGAGCTTATGGTCCATTTAACAGAAAATCGGCAGTGTTTGACAGAACTTTGTTTTTTTTATTGTGCTGTATTAACGAAGTTCTAGCCACGTATAAGAAAACGTAAAAACAATATCCTGACTGACTGACTGATCATGTCCCAGTCCAAACAGCTACGGATAGACACTTAAAATTTGGATAGAGCGTTGATCATACACTGTAGCCGTCGTTTGCGAAGGTATGTTTCGAAATTCCACCCCTAAGGGGTTGAAATAGGTGATGAAAGGTTTTTTTTTTAAATATAACGTTATTAAGACAGTTTTGAAGCTAGGCATGAGAAAACTGGCATTTGGTTTCTCGGTGAAGAAAAAAGTGTTTCGGCATTTTTGGAAATTTAATTCCTATGGGGTGAAATAGGGAATGAGAGTTTTTACGAAAACTTTTCATTATGCAGTCATTTTTAAGCTAAATCATGAAAATTTGTATTTGAATTCTCTGTTAGAAATAAAAAATATTCATTTGACTGTTTTTGGAAATTCAACTCTAAGGGGCTGAAATAGGCATGAAATGTTTTATGAAAGTATTTTTTGCTAAAGCATTTTAAAGCTGAAACTTCGAAAAATAGTATTTGGCTTCTCAATTAGAAGTAAAAAAATATGTGTTTCACTGTTTTTGGAAATTCAACCCCTAAGGGGCCGGAATAGGGACAGACGACTGACTCACCATCGTCCAGCCCAAACAGTCAAAAACAGAAATTGTAAATTTGGAGAGGGTGTGTATCTTATTCTGTAGGCATCGCTTAAGAAGGAATTGTTCGAAATTCCACTTCAAAGGGGGTGAAGCAGGGGATGGAAGCTTTTTGAAAATATATCGCTATTTAGGCAGTTTTGAAGCTAGAACTACTAAAATTGGTATTTGATGTCTCACTCATAAATAAAAAAAACAGGTGTTTCTTCATTTTTTTGAAATTCATCGTTAAGAGGTTATAATAGTGGGTGAAAGTTTTTTTAAAATAAATCATTATTAAAGAACTAGTGAAGCATTTATAAAGCTACACCTATGAAAATTGGTATTCGAATTCTCGGTTAAAAATAAAAAAAGTACGTCTTTCTGTGTTCTTGGTAATTCAACCCTCTTAGGGAGTGAAATAGGCGATAAGAAGTGATGCTAAATTATTTAATCATGAAAGCATTTTCAAAGATAAATCTGTAAAAATCTGTATTTGGTTTCTCTCTTAGATATAAAAAATATTTGTTTCATTTTTTTGGAAATTCAATTCCTAAGGAGATGAAAATTATAAAATACACGGTGATTCAAAAAGAATCATACGATGTGGCACGTATATATTTCTGAAACTAATAAACATATATAATGAATTTTGTTCTTTGATGAATGAGAAACTCAGGATTTTTTTTTTTTAGTACGTTTTCATAGGTGTTCAGCGTGCACCCCTTGAGATGATGCGCTGCATATGACAACGTGTTATTCAAATTTTTCCCACACTGCAACCAGCATAATTATCTTGAGTTGCAGCTTCCACAGCTGCTGTTATGCGATGTCTCAGTTTATTCATTGTTGTTGGTAAGGGAGGCACATAAACAGGGTCTTTTATAAACTCCACAAGAAATAATCACCTACAGTCAGGTCCGGTGACCTTGAATCATTTCGTCCAGTGCGACCGATCTATCGTTCAGTAATCCTTTGATTCAAAAATTCCCGCACTTCCAGAGGCCATTGTGGCGGTGACCCATCCTGTTGGTAAATGAAGCCCTTCGAATCAATCTCCAAGTGTGGTAAAGGAAGTTCTCAAGCATATCGAGATCTTTGCTTCCTGTAGCAGTGTTCCCGGCAAAGAAAAATGGAAGGGAGTCCTTCTCACGTTGTACAATTTCATGTGGTTGTTCCGCACCCCATATTCTCACATTATGACGGTTCAACTTTCCATTTAAATGGAATGTTGCCTCGTTTCTAAATACTAAGCGTGGAGGAAAACTATCATCCTCCATCCTGCCAAGAACGAAATTACAGAACTCCACACACTTTTTTTTATCACCTTCACGAAGAGCTTGCAGTAGCTGAATTTTGTATGGTTTCACGTGCAAACGTCGACGCAACACATGCCAGACGGACATTGGGGGCTTTAATGATCATCATTTCATCCCCATCGACGCGCTAGTCGCCGAAGTGGCGTCAAATCCAAAGACTTGCATCCGGCGAACGGTCTACCCGACGGGAGGCCCTAGTCGCACGACATTGGGGGCATGTTGAGCTGTCGAGCTGCCCGGCGAACGGATTTCTGCGGACTCCTTGTGAAACTGTGGCGGATGCATTCGACGTCTGTGTCAGGAACTCGGGGACGGCCCGGCGATTTGCCTTTACATAAACACTCTGTTTCTCGGAATTGTTCATGTCATCGTCTAATGCTCTGTGCTGTAGGAGGATCCACACCATGCTTAGTACGAAAGTCATGCGGAATAGTTATTACTGAGCTGCAGTGCGCAAAACGTAGAACACAAAACTCTCTCTGTCGTCCCGACACCATTTTTACTAGAATTGGAGTGGGCGTACGCTGTTGCTACCTAGCGGGAACCATGTGAAACTCTAGTTTTTTTCTCTTTTCAACAGTACATTGTTCACGTACATATCTCAAATAACATAATAGTTTACATTTTTTTTAAAATCGGATGATTCTTTTCGATGCACCCTGTATTTCGTTACATCAAAAAAATTTTAAAGCGAGATATGTGAAAATCGCTGCTTTTTTCTCGTTTAGATATAAAGAAATGTGTGTTCAGGGTTGAAAGTCTCTACGGAAGTATCACCATAAGAATGCAAGAGGCATGATTGACAAAAACCTTGCAGTCCAGTTACTCGAATCGCTTTTTGTTCGGAGGGGAGCCATGCTTCTATGGACTTAACTAACGTGAAAAGTTTGGAAGGTGTTGCAATTTGTGAACAACATAAAAATTCGATCAAAGAAAAACAAAAAAAGAAAAATACTGTGCAGATCAAACAATAACGCGAGCGAAGCAGCCGGCGCTAAGCTAGTAATAAATAAATAATAATAGCGATAAACATTGGCAACACTGTATGGAACATGTAATAAACTTATTTAGCCTGTATATATATCTTTAGCTAAGCTGACATATCGAAAGCTAACTATCTAATTCATAGAGTTCTGTTTCGTCGGCAGTCTTTGAATCTGTGATTCAGTAGACACTCGGTGCTTAACTGTAGCACGATAACTTGCAAATAGCAGCTTGCTGTTACGGCGGCAACTGCTGGCCATCGTCTTCTGGAACTGTGGCACGGACGAACTACAGGAACCGGAACTGGTTCTGTAACTGTGAAACTGCAGGAACTGACACATCTCATTTATCCGCGGCCGGCTGAATAACCCTGGAACTGAGAGCTCGCTGATGAAAGCAGTTCCGGTTTCAGCGTCCCCTTTGGCAGCTGACATCACTACCGGCGGATTTTGAAGGACCCGCAGCAAAAGCATGAAGCAGCTCCAGTACGGGAACTCAATCTAAGCGACTATTATCCGGAACTTTGAGGAGCCTAGCGTGAATAGTGTCCGCTTGGCGACGTCCCCTGGTGAATCCGCCAAGCTTGTAGCTATTGAATGCGGAAATAACACAACGGACACGGCGTCAGCTTGTGTATACTGAATGCGGACGTAGCACAAGGAAGCGGTGTGCGATCCTTACCAGGTAGGATTGACGGAGGACATCGAAAAAGTGCAAAGAAGGGCAGCCCGTTTCGTTTTATGGCGCAATAGGGGTGAGAGTGTCACTGATATGGTACGCGAGTTGGGGTGGCAGTCACGGAAACAAAGGTGGTTTTCTTTGCGGCGAGACCTATTTACGAAATTTCAATCACCAACTTTCTCTTCCGAATGCGAAAATATTTTGTTGACACCCACCTACGTAGGGAGAAATGATCATCATAATAAAATAAGAGAAATCAGAGCTCGAACGGAAAGATTTAGGTGTTCCTTTTTCCCACGCGCCATTCGAGAGTGGAATGGTAGAGAAGTAGTATGAAAATGGTTCGATGAACCCTCTGCCAGGCACTTACGTGTGAATTGCAGACTAACCATGTAGATGTAGATGCAAGGAACACGATGTCAATCTGGGTACCGGTATCTTCCATCTTCTTTAATTTACGGTTGCCCCTGCAGCTTAGGTATTTTCTGTGTATGGAAATTTCCGTCCAAGATATTTCATGAGCTATAAGAAGTAAAGTTTTAATGGTTATTTGAAGTAAGTTATGTAAATTTCCTATCACTGCTCTCTGGCAAGTATACACTGCGATGACCTCTTGTGACAAGTAACAGCTGTTTATCTGACGAGGATTCAAACCCTTTGTCGGGCAGTAAAGATTCCATTGCGCAGACATACCGCAAAAATCTTCATAGATATCACTGGATTATTGTTATTTAACAACCTTAAGTTGTGATAAGGGCGTGTTAAGTTAATCGTATAATTAAGTGAATTTTTATCCATGATGGATGCTGCTGAACTCTGTGACTATTCGTTATAGTGTGTGGAATAAAATCGGTTACCAGTGTTATCTGTAGGTGATTTATGTTAGACAAGGTCGGTTTCGTGCCTGTGCCCATCTTCAGGTGATTATAAAGTCAGTTCCATGTTTCCACCTTCAGTGTTTTAATTCTCTGTTTAAATGTAACGCAAATTATGTGATGTTGACTGACCAGACACAAATGAAAGAACTGCGAGTGGTGAAGTCATAGAAAATATTAGAGCACTTACATATAGTTGGAGTATCTAAATCGTATGATGTTCTCAGGCCTGTTCCGCAACCTTGTGTAGTAAGTTAAAACACTTCTACTTACTGTAGTTGTGGTGACTCATTGGATGGTGTACTCTGCTTCTACGCCATCGGTCAAGGTCTGCGTGGTGATATGCTAGGCGTGAACCACCACCCGCTGAAACTGCGAAGAGCGGGAGGCCAATTGTCTCGACCCGTGGTGACTCGCTCTATGAGGTCGATGGACGAACTCAAGTGGAGGCGGAAGTTGGGCTCCCCCTTTTTCAAGTGTCGTCCGTCTTGTTAACTTCATCAGCTGTAGTCTTTGCGCGGTTTGGCTGGTGTGCTTTCTGAACGTTGTACTACTGTAGAGTCCGCAGCTCGTGGTCGTGCGGTAGCGTTCTCACTTCCCGCGCCCGGGTTCCCGGGTTCGATTCCCGGCGGGGTCAGGGATTTTCTCTGCCTCGTGATGACTGGGTGTTGTGTGCTGTCCTTAGGTTAGTCAGGTTTAACTAGTTCTAAGTTCTAGGGGACTGATGACCATAGATGTTAAGTCCCATAGTGCTCAGAGCCATTTGAACCATTACTACTGTAGCGTGCCCAATTTCCTGTATCGGATCATTCGCTGGATTGATTTATCCTTTATTTTCGTTCTATTAATTCGTATTATAACCAGATAAAAGTAAACTCTGGTTAGGGACTTGGTGCCATTTGATTCCAGTGAAATAATGCGAGGGGGCGTATTGATAATAAACTGGTCTCGTGTTCGGGAGAAGAGAAATTCAGACCCCGTCCAGTCATCGATAATTCGTGTTTTATGGCGTGGACTCTACGTTAAACCCCAGTTTTTCTTTCTTCCTTGCATTGAATACTGGTGCAATAATGCTCCCCTCATAGATGTTGAAAGAGTTCCATAAAGGTTGTTGCTTCATTAATGAATATTTTCTCACTCTTGTACACTCTCGGCTGCGCTGGGTACCCACACGGTATGGGGGCGCCTTGTCCGTGCAGCTCCCCCCGTCGGAGGTTCGAGTCCGACCTCGGGCATGGATGTGTTTGTTGTCCGTAGCGTAGGTTAGTTTCAGTTAACTTAAGTAGTGTACAGGCTTAGGGATCGATGACCTCAGCAGTTTGGTTCCATAAGACCTTACCATAAATTTTCAAAAAATTATACACTGTCTAGTCACGTTATCGCGGTCACTCGTCAAAAGCATGTATGACCATCTTTCGCAGCGTGGACCGCCGAGGAACTTGCAGGAAGAGAGTCCATGAGGTCCTGGAAGGTGCCGACTGGATTTGGAGCGACGGCTACTCCAGTGCCGTGGTCAGCTGCGGTAGGTTTCTCGGTTGAGGCGCGAACAGTCCGATCTAGGTGGTCCGGCAGAGCCTCGAGTCGGTTTAAATCCGTGGAATTTGGTGGGCTGGGGATTATGGTAAACTCATCCTGTTCGAACCAAGCCTGTACACTGTGAGCTCTGTGACACACTGCAATTGCGCTGGTAGGTGCAACAGTGTCGAAGAAGAATAAAATAGGGCTGTACAAGGTCCCCAAGGATAGATGCATATCTGTGTTGATTCATTGTGGCTTCCAGAAGGACGAGATTACCCAGGCCATGTCATCAGACCTGAACCCTTCCGACGATTGTTGCAGGGTCTTTTTTCCATGCGTTTCATGCGTTATACACTAATGGCTATCTGTTCGATGGAGCAAAAAACGTGATTCATCAGAAGGCCACCTGCCGCCACTTAGTGGATATCTAGATATCTAGTTTCGGTATTGGCGTGCAAATTCCAGCCTTCGTCGCAGGTGAGCAGCTGAGAGCATGCTTGCTGCGGAGGCCCATACGCATCTTAATCGTCATTGAGGAGACAATGTTGGTAGCCTCTTGATTCACCTGGGCGATCAGGTGCTAAAATGTTGCACGTCCATTCGCTCGTAAATATCTCGGCAGGCGTTATTCACCACTGTCATCTATGGCCCGTGGTGCACCTCTGTTGCCTCGACGCCTGTTTTGGATAGCGCCATCTTGCCATGCGCGCTATACTTCAATCGTGGCTGCACGTGAACGGTTTACAAACTTTTCCGTTTCGGAAATGCTTCCACCCTTTGCCCGAAAGCCAATGATCATGCCCTTTTGGACTTAGATAAATCGCCCCGTTCCTGCATTACAAGAATGACTACACTGTTTTCCTCATTCCCAACCCACTTTGTATGCCCTCCACTGCTGTTGTTGCCACCTGCCGTCTGTGAGTTGTTATTGTGCGTTGACGAACATAGGCGGTGCTCACATTAATGTGACTGGACCATGCAATTAATTGGTGCTCAAGTGGGATCTCTACAGTGAATATGGAAGACGCGAAATAGTCTAATGCAGGATGGGCAAAATGAGGCTGGCCCACATAATATTTATAAAGCTGACGCGGAAGTGACCGATGTTAAGGAACAGGGCATCGCTCATCACAGAAAATGCTGGAACCGTGGTTTCCATACACCAATCGGTTGGAGCTACATTTCTGCGCAGGTGCATATCATACATGCTCTGTCCCGAGTATACTGCTGTGCCATTACGGTTCAATGAGTGAGAGGAGGCACAATTCTTAGAGAAATGCGTGCGAGATAGTTTGCACATGAGTTTAAGTCTGGAAGTGTTTCGGTTAAACTCTCAGAAGAGTCTGCAACGCAAAACCTAGTGGCAAATTGCCACGAAACAGGCTCTGTATTCAATAAAAACGTAACTATCTAGAAAAGACTTCAAACACCAGAAAACATTGCTCGAGTGAAGGGAAGCTTGGAGCAAAGTCCGACGAAGTGTCAATACTCCTCGTCTGTGCAAGTAGAAGTAAAGAGATCGTCGTGTCGAAACATTATCAAAAATAACCCTCATCTGTGTCCCTAGCCACACGATATTTCCATAATCTGTAGCCTGTAACCTGTTGTGCGTTAGGTGGACCGACCGGATGAATTTTCGTGTGCTGAGATATGCTGGTGGTTTTTGAGTGAATTAGAATCAGGAGTTCCCTATCCTCAGTTTTTCATTTCTTCGGGTAAGGTCTGGCTGAGCTTCTCAGGGTACGCGAACTCACAGAACATGCGCCTCAACACATCAGAGAATGTACATATGGTATCCGTTCTTTCAGACATGTCGGAAAGAAAACACGCCATCGTTGACCTTGCAGCTTTAGAATAACGGCATTAGCTGGTGGTTGACACTGAAATAAATCAATAGGGAAAGTTGAAAATTTGTGCCGGACCGAGACTCGAAGCCGGATTTCTCGCGAACGGGTCGCTTTCTTGTCAGCGCTCGCTAAGAGCAGTGAGGATGATGGGCAACGGCACTACGGCAGTAGTGTGTAGATAAGTTGGAAATCTGGATCAGTCAGGGCTACCGTTATCGTGAAACGGAAAGTCCAGGTACAAGTCCCGGTGCGGCGCAAATTTTCAAGTTTCCCACTCACTTATTTCAGTACCCACTAGCAGCTAAAGTCGTTATTCGTTTGATTAATAAATATCACAAAATCCCTGTAACTGAAGAGCCGTTGCATAATTTCAAAATTGGTATGCAGCGCACAGTGACTAACCTTATGTCCAGAAACTGTTTAATGCATGTGTGGATCAACTCACAGAAGATGAACGACTGTGTGCGTATTTTTAGCAAGACGAAGCAACGATGTACACAGTCTTGACAACCTTTCACCACTGTATGAGAGGACAATCAGCAGAGGCATTGCAGTCTCCTGTCCACTTCGATCGCCAGACCCCCTTTTCTGCGATTTTTACCTGGCGACAAACTGAAGTGTACTCAAATAATCCTCACACCCTGGAAGAGCTATAGCAGGCCACAGGAAATGCTTTTTCTGCTATCCTTCAAGCAGAGCTGCAACGCGCGTCTCACACTCCGATGTATCAAGTACGGCGCTGCATCTAAGTCAACAAGTGGCCGTTTCTAGCATCTTCTACGGTTTTCATTAACAAGGGTCAATCACAGGTTAGTCTTATTGTAGGTATTATTTCAGGTGCCGCGCGGTCTAGGGCGTCTTTCCAAGGTTCGCGCGGCTCCTCCCCCCCCCCCCCCCCTTCCCCGTCGGAGGTTCGAGTCTTGCCTCGGGCATGGGTATGTATGTTGTCCTAAGCGTAAGTTAGATTAATTAGTGTGTAAGGCTAGGAACCAATGACCTCAAGCTTCGTCCCATAGTCCATACCACAAATTTCCAATTTCCAGTATTTCAGGTCATTATTATTTTGTCCACACTGCAGTACAACTGTGTAGTTTTATCAATGGTCTCGTTACAATGTTATGTACATGGTGTCCATAATTAATGTTCCAGTTTCAAAACGTTTGAGAGAGGGAACTACTGCTCAGACTGACGTCAAATTTGAAGAGCCTACCTGTATTGTTGACGCAGGGGGCAACGTCATGGGGGAAAAACGAAAATGTTGCTAATAGATGAACCATAACCGTCTAAACCTAAAGGGGGTCGTCTACAAATGACTAAGAGGGCTATGGTGTCAGTAGCACATTACACCATTCTTGCTTTTCAGTGCGTATGACTGCAGAAGTCCAGCAGTCAACAGTTTTGGCACTGTTAGTTAGGTAAGCCCATCCACCAGGACAAGTTCGTACCATATTGGATGGGGAAATCGGTTTTTAGCTGTTCTGAGGCCAAAACCGCATAAAAAGCTACAATGAAATGTGTTTTTAACTGTCGTGAGGCCGGCACAAGGCATGTTCAGTATGCTGTCCACTGTTTTCTGCCACAAGTTGAAATCGAGAAACGGTACGTTCCACAACAGATCGGAGTGACTCGGGTAGTCACGTTCAGAATGAGTTGGTCAGTACGTGCCTTCAGTTCAGCTTCGTTCGTAACGGAGCACTGAACACAACATCTTTCAGATAACCTCACAGCCAGAAGTCGCACTGATTAATATCAGGTGATGTGGACGGCCAGGCTGTAGGAAAATGACTGCTGTTAATTCTAGCACTTCCGGAATGCCTCCGCAGAAGCCGCTTCACTGGCTGTGCGCCACCTTGCATAAAAATGACCCTACGCGCACATCCACGTTGTTGAAGGATTGGAATGACGTTGGTGCGCAAAACAATCTCATAGCGTTTACCAGTGACGGTACAGGTGACAGGGCCCGCAGCACTCATCTCCTCGAAAAAACACGGCCACAGGATAAACGATACCGTCAGCTGATGCAACATTGTCATCTTCCAGAGTGAAGTGGTACCGTTTGATGTGCGTGCGGTTTTTCTGGTATCCACATTCTGCAATTCTGCATATTGACATGTCCTTGGAGATGGAAATGGGCTTCGCCTGTCAGCATCATGTTCCATGACCATTCATTGACCATTTCCAAATGGCTCAAATGGCTCTGAGCACTATGGGACTTTTCATCTGAGGTCATCAGTCCCCTAGAACTTAGAACTACTTAAACCTAACTAACCTAAGGACATCACACACATCAATGCCCGAGGAAGGATTCGAGCCTTCGACAGTAGCTGAAGGGCCTAGAACCGCTCGGCCACACGGGTCGGCGACTATTTCCATGCGAGCAAGAAATTCTATTTGTCTAGCTGGCAGGGCAGCAGCAAGGAACTCCTGAACATGGGTGATATTGTACAGATAGCAATGCAAGATGTTTCGTAGGATTTTACGCATCGTGCTCGCAGGTGTGTCCAACGTTCGGGCGATTCCCCGTGCACAGCTTGTTTGGATACCACCTGCAATGTTGCGGCCACATCTTCGACAGAAGTCCACTGTTTTCCTCCCTTTGCCACAATGCACTTCAAAAGAACCTGTCTTTTAGAATTTTGTAATCATTTTCTCCAGACCCTTAGCGGACATCGGACCAATGCCTTGTTTCATACCCTTGAGTGTCCAGAAATTCTGCAAGGCTACTGTCGCACTATCACCGTTCTTGTAAAAGAGCTTCACCAGGAGCGTGTGATCTTCATGGAGACACTCATGTTGGACGTCTCGGACACAAATTGAGGAACGGCAGTGTACTGCGCGTGTTTTGGTGTGCATATTCTGATGCTTACAGCGCCATTTATTGCTAAAATTTGCTTTCCAAATTTGACATTCTGAACAGTGGTTCTCTTAATACAGCGTTTTTAAACTAGAACTTAAATTATGGACGCGCTGTGTTAGGTCGTCACGCTAAACGGATTTTTATTTGTAATCACTGGCTGACTCTGCTTACGTCATAGTGTTAAATGTACGAGGGCCACTCCAAAAGAAATGCACACTATTTTTTTAAAATCCATCTTTTATTCTACATATTTGAAAGTTTTATAGTGTGTAGATACTTCCTTTAGAAACAATATTTCTCCACATAATTTCCATCCCTCTCAACTGCCTTACGCCATCTTGGAACCAGCGCCTGTATACCCACACGGTAAAATTCTGGGCCAACCAGTTGGAGCCACTGTTTGGCAGCGTGCACAAGTTAGTCATCATCTTCAAACCTTGTTCCCCGAAGAGAGTCTTTCAGTTTCGCAAAGGGATGATAGTCACATGGAGCCTGGTCAGGACTGTAAGGCGGGTGTTTCAGTGTTGTCCATCCGAGTTTTGTGATCGCTTCCATGGTTTTTTGACTGACATGTAGCTGTGCATTGTCGTGCAACAGCAAAACATCCTGCTTATGCCGATGTGATCGAACACGACTCAGTCGAGCTTGAAGTTTCTTCAGCGTAATCACATATGCATCAGAATTTATGGTGGTTCTACTTGGCATGATGTCCACAATCAAGAGTACTTCGGAATCGAAAAACACCGTAGCCATAACTTTCCCAGCAGAAGGTGTGGTTTTGAGTTTTTTTCTTTGGTGAATTTGCATGATGCCACTCCATTGATTGCCTCTTCGTCTCTGGTGAAAAATGATGGAGTTATGTTTCATCACCTGTCATAATTCTTCCAAGAAACTCATCTCCACCATTCTCGTACTGTTCCAAAAGTTCGCTGCATACCGTTTTCCTTGTTTCTTTGTGAGCCACTGTCAACATCCTGGGAACCCACCTGGCACAAACATTTTTAAACGCCAACAGTTTCAGTATTCTACAAACACTTCCTTCCCCAATCCCAACGTAGCATGACAATTCGTTCACTGTGATGCGTCTGTCAACAGTCACCAATTCGTTAACTCTCTGCACATTGTCTGGAGTGTGTGCAGTACGAGGCCTGCCGCTGCGAGGGCAATCCTCAATATTGCCGTGCCCGCTTTCATCACGTAACCTGCTTGCCCATCGACTAACTGTACTGCGATCGACAGCAGCATCTCCATGCGCCTTTTTCAACCTCTTGTGGATGTTTCCCAGTGTTTCGTTTTCACAGCACAGAAATTCTATGACAGCACGTTGCTTCTGACGAACGTCAAGTGTAGCAGCCATCTCGAAGACATACTGTGACGGCGCCAGGTTCAACTAAGTTTAAAAACAAGCGGGAAGGATGTATCTACACACTGTAAAACTTTCACACATGCAGAATGAAAACTGTATTTTTACAAAAATAGTGTGCATTTCTTTTGGAGTGACCCTCGTATTTGATACGACCGGATACTGTATTTGCAGTTTGTAGAAGCAGTAAGAACGAGTTTTTCGTTTGGTCTTTTGTCTCACAGTACGGGTTAAGTGAATGCCTGCTGCCCACACTTAATTACAGTGTTATACAGTTAGTTCCACAAGAAAGTGAACGCTTAAATGTAACGTCTGCAGCGACATCTCTGGTGGTGATCTCGAATCTGTAATCAATGCGCTTTTGCACACTGTATAATCAGCAAGAGATCGAATGTTTTGTTTTGTCCGTTGCCATTTAAAATAAGTGCAAAATATTTGAAGCATCACAAGGCAGTGTTCCTTGTAAACCATTCAAAGGGGCCAATGCTTTCATATGGAGCAGCTGCTAAAATTCTCAGAAAGTCAAAGACATTCATTGCGAAGTGAGTCAAACGATATTTAGAGGTTGGAAACGTGGATGATTTACCGGTGATAGGGCTAACGTGCGCGACAACAAAGTATTTATCAAAAATGTCTCCTGACGTCCGTTAAGAAGCTATTTGGTTCGAACGAGGCAGTCTGGGTGCTCCAAGGGCATAATGATCCGAAACATCGCAGCTATCCTTGTGCAACGTGGAAATAAGACAATGGGATGTCCACGATGGATTTGCCTGCAATGTCTCCGGATGCAAATCCGATCGATGTTTGGTCGTACATTAATAGGCAGCTTAAAGAAAAGCCAGTATATACTTTGAAGCAGCTGTCATATAAAATCAGGACGATATGGAGATCCTTACCGAGAGAATATGCAGAAAATCTCGTGAAAAGCGTGCCAAAAAAGTGCCAAGTTATAACCGATAATGGTTGCGATTGAATTAACTATTAGGTAATTGTGCAATTAGTAATAACATGTATTTCCATGTAAACATATATTTATAATAGTGTCTGTTATTTCATACAGATAACGGCGCACACTTTCTTGTGGAACTGACTGTAGTAGCAATAGCTGATTGATGTTCATTTGTGAACCGCTCTCTTCTCATTAATAAATGGCAATCACAACTAGTATTAGGTAGTGTTGGAAGTAGGTATCACCCCTACCTCTGTCCGTTCATCTCGTAGTATTTGATAGTTTGTTTCTATCGTACGGTAGTCTGTGTAACGTGTTGTAGTCTATTTGGACACTTTACGTGAGTGTGTATTCAGAAAACTGCTTAACGTTTTAAGTTATCTTGTCTGTACACATCTTTTAGCAATGCCGATTTCCTACTTGAGTCCGACACTGTGCTATGTATCTAAATTCCACGTCGTCGACGAGATGTTAAAACTTAAGTATCCCTTCCTTACTTCCTTCCAATGAAAATTGGTGCATTAATGTCTTCTTCTGCAACCAACACTGCGCGAATTTTAATTTTAGCTGCAGAAAAATATATGTGGTAAAAAGTGTTCACCAGTCACAGGGAAAAATATTGAAAAAATTATAACTCATTTAACTGCGTGATACACATTATGTACTTCCTGTTGCCGTTTGGTAACATAATGCATTCAGACACAACTTACTCTTCAACAAACAACTGTTTCACAAGAGCACATTAAACAAGAAAACCTTTGAACAAATACATTTTATGAATCAAACATTTTGTGAGATGTTTAGTTTTGAATTTAAATGTCTGATTATTGATTTGCAGTGACGTAAAAGACAGGTACTGGTTTGAAATTTTGAAATAAATCTGAAGACATTAAAATTACTGCGTTCGGTGTTTAGTGAAGCAGTTATTGTTCTTGTTTAAGGCACCCCCGCATTACATTTTTCACATTTAACAATCGTATAAATTTCGCAATTTTCATGTTCGGATCTCTGTTTTTTATCTAAATGAACAGGCCAGTGTTCGACCTGATCGAATCTGACACTTTTAGTTGTGTCTTGTGGACCTGTCTTCTGAATCGTTGGTGGTGGTGTATAAATCGTATATAACTTGGTCTATCCGTCTTTGGTGTAGTACTGAAACCAATATGGAGCAAAATTTTAGCCAATTCAGTCCTAAAATTTTCTAACTGGTAGACTCTGGAATGCGGATGCTGTTAACCGTTCGATACAGAACACAGGTGTTGATTATAGCTATGTCACAGGATGGCAAAATAATCTGAAGTATCACTTTTCACTCCGCATTATCATTCTGTACATGCCAGTGAGACAGTCCAGAAGGTCCGCGCCTCCCATATGCTTATTATTTGTGCAATCTTTGGACAAGGTACAAAAATATGTCCCTTCCTACTTCTATCATTGCTTACAGGATCACTTCGTACAAACGTGGATAACAACATGACTGTCTTTTTTTCCTTCCAGAGTACATTTGACATCTCTGTTCCTTCATAGTTTCCAGTGAACTTCAGTATTGTACCTCTTTCTTCTTTATTTAAGGACTTGTCATCTAGGAGTTTCTGATTGTGGTGAACTCTATTTTTTCTAACAGTTCCTAAACATAAAATGCCTTTTCCCTTGAACTAATGTAGCAGCGGTATTGATGTGTAGTAATTATCAAAGTAAACTTTGTGATTTACGTTCTCAGATATATTCCAGCATAATCTAACAACCTCATTGCTATAGGTTCCAAGATCAAGCTCTGCATGACTCTTGTCCCATTCATTTTCATGTCCTGTTGGCATTTCCATTTTGTAGACGTACCCAGATACATCACACAATGAAAACAATTTATAGATATATGTGTGTGGTTTACCTGGCATATACATTTACAGATGGTGCCTAGCTTTAGTAGTATGCATCTGTCCGTCCACAGTTAATGACTCCTCCACTGGAATTGAACCTAATCTTTCATTGCGATGTGTAAAATTGGTCTTACCTTTCACAGCTTGTCTTGTGAAAGAGCATTTCATAAATTGTCTTGAAAGTCCAAGAGGTGCCTCACTTGTTCAAAGTTGTTCATGCTAATACTCTCTTGTAGGATTTATGGGCCTATATCAGTATTCTAGTACGTCCTCAAATTCTTCGATTTTGCAAGACAAGAAAAAATACAAACACCTAAAACTCCCAAATATTTTCTACACTAACATTGCAGGGTTTAGACTAACTCATCTAAGTACTCGAAGGCTTAGATGTTCGTGAAATCGTTTCCAAAATATCTCGAGGAAACAAACGTGAAAAGAACTCATCTGGAGTTTCCTTGGTCAATATTTCATTTGGTAAAGTTTCTCTTCCAAGAAAATGTTGCTCTACACACTTAATCCCTCCAATCTTCCGCAATATACTTCACATTTCCTTTATGTGTACTGTAGCTAATGTCTTACCTTGCACAGATATTCCAGGAGAATACCCACTTGTACTTGAAGTGCCAGCTGTAACTACTGAGATGCCTGCATTCATTGACTGCCGGGCACAACCAGATTCATTTGAAGTCACACGTAGATTTGAAGCATTTACTTCTGAAACAATAAGATTACCGTTTTCACTCTGGGTTTTCTCGAAGTTATTGCTACTTGCACAAATTTAATTTTCATCGCTATTTTCAGTTTCACTTTCACTCGGAGTTGGTACTGAGAAAAAAATTTCCCCTGTCAACTCTTTTAATTGTCCGTCATCATCCATAAAATAAGCTTTTTTGGTACTAATGTTTTCTTATTTGATAACAGAAACAGCATAAAACCTATGAAATCATACAAAATTTATGAACGATGAGTGCCAGCTAACTATGCAAGTGCACAACAGTGATTTTATTAAATGCATGATGTTGCCAAATAATTTTATTTACACAGGAACTTACTTACAGGGAAAATATTAATGTGTATCTTGTTTTCTATTCCTATTAGCTATCTGTAACACTTTCAAGCGCCCCCCTTCAGCCCCCTCCCCCCCCAACATTGTGTGTTGGATCTTGCCCACTCGTCGCTTATAGGGTGCCTAAAGGACGCTGCGTTCCCGGAATGCTATACAACAATTCAAACAAATAACATTAGTAGTTTTATTTCTGTAAAGCAATTGACAGTACTTACTTTGGAGTTACGTCGGTGTCGAAAGTGACATGCAAACAGTAGTAGTCTTGGCTATAGTCAAAGTCCAAGTAAACACTTGATGCAGATCACTACAATCTGATATCGTCGCGCTAATACTGAGCCGATCAGAGCCGCGAGACTGGTAGGAGCTGCGCTTATATTCACTTCTTCCAGAGGTCACTTTTGGCGCGGCGCGGTCCTTGTTAGCGGGCTATTGGCTGACGTTTCCTCACCACCTTTTCTGGTTTTCCGTTCTTCCTATTCGTTCCGGCGCTTGTGGTTACTCCAGAAGATTGTGCATAGGTAACTTGGAGCCGAACAGAATACTTAATGTTTAACAATTTTTATAAAATAAAAGATCACAAGAAAACACATACTAAAGGCATACAAAATAAACTCGTAGCATCACCTAGCGTACCTTACTTGACAATCACTTAATACTGTACATTGTACACATATCAGAAATAGTTTTGCATCACACCGGTTCCCAGAACTCCTGAAGATAGACGTTGACTGTGGATATTGTATCACAGTCCCTTTGACTGTTCAGAGACGTCACTAACCCCGCCCAACGATGTAAACAACCATGCATGAACAGCGCCTATTAGACGGATAGGGTCCGACAGCCGATCAGTTCCAGTCATTTCACCAGGAAGGAGGTGTACGGCTCGTCTGTAGTTCAACAATGCCTAGATAGTCAATACCGCGGTTCGATCGTGTCCACATTGTTACTTTGTGCCAGGAAGGTCTCTCATCAAGGGAAGTGTACAGGTGTCTCGGATTAAGCCAAAGCGATGTTGTTCGGATATGGAGGAGAGACTGGAACTGCCGATGACATGCCTCGCTCAGTAAGCCCAAGGGCTACAACTGCAGTGGATGACTACCTACGGATTATGGCTCGGAGGAACCCTGACAGCTACGCCACCATGTTGAAAAATGCTTTTCGTGCAGTCACAGGACGTCGTGTTATGACTCAAACTGTGACGAATAGGCTGCATGATGCGCAACTTCACTCCCGACGTCCATGGCGAGGTCCACCTTTGCAACCGCGACACCATGCAGCACGGTACACATGGGCCCAGCAACAGGCCGAATGGACCGCTCAAGATTGGCATCACGTTCTCTTCATCGATGAGTGTCGCATACGCCTTCAACCAGACAATCATCGGAGACGTGTTTGGAGGCAACCCCTTTGGGCTGAACGCCTTAGACACACTGTCCAGCGAGTGCAGCAAGGTGGAGGTTCCGTTTTGGGGTGGCATTATGTGGGGCCGACGTACGCCGCTGGTGGTCATGGAAAGCGCCATAATGGCTGCACGATACGTGACTGCCATCTTCCAACCGATAGTACAACTACATCGGCAGCATATTGGCTTGGCATTCGTCTTCATGGACGACAATTCGCGCCCCATCGTGCACATCTTGTGAATGACTTCCTCGACTAGAGTGGCCAGCATGTTCTCCAGATGAATCCTATCGAAAATGCCGTAGGTAGGTTGAAAAGGGCTGTTTATGGACGACGTGACCCACCAACCACTGTGAGGGATGTACGCCGAATCGCGGTTGAGGAGCGGGACAATCTGGACTTGTGGGTAGTATGTCATGATGAATACAGTTATGCATCAATGCAAGGGGACGTGGTACTGGGTATTAGAGGTAATGGTGCGTACAGCAATCTGGACCACCACGTCTGAAGGTCTCGCTGTATGGTGGTACAACATGCAGTTTGTGGTTTTCATGAGCAATAAAAAGGGCGGAAATTATGTTTATGTTGATCACTATTCCAATTTTCTGTACAGGTTCCACAGCTCTCTGGACCGAGGTGATGCAAACCCAGCGGGTTAGAATGGGATAAGGCAATTTTTTGTTGAAATTCTTACGAATGTTATCTTAAAACTAAAACGTAAAGTTGTTTAATGCACAATTTAGACTAAGCGATATGGAATCTTAAAAAAAAGTTACAAATTAAAAAATATTTTAATGTCATTTTGAAAAATTTACAATTATTTTAATCGTTGATACCAAGTAACTGTTACTGTTACTTTATTGAATCCCATCGCTCGTATAACAGGTGTATTTTCGGGCTTGCGAACAAACAACATAGGACGCGTAGTAATAAATCCTGTAACCCATTCCTGCCCAGGTAGACAAGTTCCTTTGTAAAATATGTGTGGTAAACATTTCTTTCTGATAGCTGGTAGGTTAATCAGATGTTTCATGGTTGGAATAGAAAGTCTGGTGTCCATTGACTTCATTCATGTAACCAGCTCGTCTTTTTTTCTGAATGCAAACATTTTAAAATTTTCCATCTTAACTGTCAACTCTGAAGTTGGGATAATTCTTTACTTTACCAAAATTGATTTGCGTACCTTTAACTCATTATACGCTTTTAAAACTCCCATTTTAAGAAGATAAAACGGTTGAAACTGCCATTTCAATTGATTTCACATCCAATTGCTGTGTATCAGTCCTTGTAATGTAAGTTCACACCATCTGGAAAAAGCAAGGAAGAAAAGAAAATACATAGTTTGAAATGTAGTTTCATCAGAAAATGAAGGAGCAGAACGGGGCACTATACCATTCTGCCCCGTCCAGTTACATCCCAAGAGCACATTTGATGTTGTTAAGCTTTATCGAGCATAATAACTTACGGGTTTAAACGTTATGTAACGTGTAGAGAATGGCATGCACTTTAAGACTGTAAGTCACTTAAGAGCATGCAATTATGAATTAACGACTAATCTTGCGTTTAAATTCACCAAAAGCTATAAAAACACGACTGGAAACGTGAAGGACAACCGTTCACTTAGAAGTCGCATTCAAAACCAAGTCAAAATGACTTTCACGTCTTCCCTTTCATTCAGAGACACAGCTACATGTCAGTACAATAGGTTGTAGCAATCTCTAGTGTAGAAAACTGCACAATCTCGTTGTGGCCTGCTATCCCATTCTGCCTCTAGTCTCCCTACTGTCGAGCGAAGTCGTGCAGTGGGCTAACAAAACTGAACCGGCATTCAGGAGTAGAGGGTCAGAGTTCCCTGTCTGGTCATACAGATAAGGGTTTCTTTGGTTTCCATAAATTAACAAAGGCGAACGCTCGCATGTTTCCATTGAAAAGGAGGCGGGTAATTTCCTTCCCACCCTTTGTACTATCCGACGTGGAGCTGCATAACCAACGACCTCGTCGATGAGACGTTACATCGTGCTATTTCCTGTGTGTGCTGATAGCTCTTTATTCAGTCAGCGTTTAGCAAACACAATTGAATGTATTAATGTCACACTTACTAAGTTTCTTCCGAATATATTTTTCTCGTCATTCATCATTTAAGATTTTCGTATCCGTTTTGCTGGATAGAAAAATTGCTTCTTGCATGAACTTAACCCCCCAATGTACTTGATATGCAGACTGACTTGCTTCAGCTATCAACCTTAAATATTTCCGAAACTGTTTAAGATAACTCGATTCCATTTTGACTTACACTGAGGCGACGAAAGTCGTGGGATATCTCCTAATATCGTGTCGAAGACTTCTTTTACCCGGCGTAGTTCAGTAGCTCGAAGTGGAATGGATTTATCAAGTCGTTGGGCATCCCTTGCAGAAATACTGAGCCATACTGCCTCTCCAGCTGTGTACAGTTCCGAAAATGTTGCCGGTACAGGATTTTCTGCACGAACTGACCTTCGATGGGATTCTTGTCGGACGATCTGGTTGGACAAATCATTCGCTCGAATTGTCCAGAATGTTCTTCCAACCAATCGCGAACATTTGTGTCCTGGTCACATGGCGCATTATCATCCAAAAAATTCACCGTTTTTTGGCTCCAAATGGTCTCCAAGTGGCGGAGCGTGAACATTTCCAGTCAATGGTCGGTTTTGTTGGACCAGAGGATCCAGTGTATTCCATGTAAACACACTCCACACCATTATGGAGTCACCGTCAGCTTGCACAGTGCCTTGGTGACAACTTGGGTCAGTGACATCGTGGGATCTGCGCCAGGCTCGAACCTGACTATCAGCTCTTACCAATTGACCATGCCTCAGTTTTCCAGTCGCTTAGAGTCTAACCGATACGACCACGAGCCCAGGAGAGTCGCTGCAGGCGATGTCGTGCGGTTAGCAAAGGTACTTGCGTCGGTCTTTTGCAGCCATAGCCAATTAAACGCCAAATTTCGCCACACTGTCGCAACGGATTCGTGTGTCGTAGGTCCAACATTGATATGTGCGGTTATTTCACGCAGTGTTGCTTGGCTGTTAGCACTGATAACTCTACGCAAACGCCGCTGCTCTCGGTAGTTAAGTGAAGGCCGTTGTTTACTACTTCATTCGCGGTGAGAGGTAATGCCTGAAATTTCGTATTCTCGGCACAGTCTTGAGACTGCGGATCGCGGAATATTGAATTTCCTAACGATTTCTGAAATATAATGTCCCTTGCGTCTAGCTCGAACTACCATTCCTTGTTCAAAGTCTGTTAATTCCCGTCGTGCGGTCGTAACCACGTCGAATATCTTTCCGCATGACTCACCTGAGTACAAATGACATCTCCGCCAACGCACTGCCCATTTGTACCGTGTGTATTAAATACTACCGACATCTATAAAGTGCATGTCGCTATCGAAAGTCACCTCAGTGTACATGAATTATAAGGGAGTTCTAGCTAAAAGGTGCAGCTATGGTTTTTTTTTTACTTTCATGTTTAACAGTAGCAAGTTCTACTGCTTGTATTGTATTATTGAAACAGTCATCTTCAGTGACGTTTCATTCTTCAAAGCACGATAAATTTTTTGGGGGAAATCATAATACGTAGGAAGTAGGCTTTCCCTGTTTTGAGCATTAAACTGATAACTGTCTTACTCCAAATTTAGTGGTGTCATTCAGAACTCAAAATGGTTCAAATGGCTCTGAGCACTATGGGACTTAACATCTGAGGTCATCAGTCCCCTAGAACTTAGAACTACTTAAACCTAAGTAACCTAAGGACATCACACACATCCATGCTCGAGAGGATTCGAACCTGCTACCGTAGCGTTCGCGGTTCCAGACTGAAGCGCCTAGAACCGCTCGGCCACAAAGGCCGGCTCATTCAGAACTCTCACGCCCTGCTGATGGAAAGCTTCAGCTACATTCAGCTAAATCAGAGTAATTCCTCCGAAGTACGCCACATGATGCGTTCTCAGTTATCTTGTAAACGTGCGAGCTCAGTTGGTGACGAATTCGCTGTGGTAGAAGTTTTTCCATTAGGCTCACCTGTAGACGGACGGGATTACGGTGGAGATAGCTGGTATAATGAGGCGCCCATCTAAGAACAATAGCGAACAGTGATGAAAGTCGTAACAGCTGAGGAACGCACACCACTGACCGCACAGCGGAGAATGGGCTCTTTTGTACGCGCAACACTGTGTGTCGGAAATTCCTTGATGCCCCTGTGGGAGCAGCGAGTGTGTGGCTTCACAGACAAGTCCACAAATCGTCTGTTTGCGGTTGCGATAAAGACGAACCGCCGACCAAGAGTCTGTGGCATGGCGCATGCCTTTGGCGTTTCCGTTGATACTGATTAACATATTGCCGCCCCCTTATCCCTTGTGAAGTCAAGTTCCGGGAAGTTTGTTGACAATGGATATCCAGCCTGCTGGCTGAGTAATAGTAGAGAGGAATGCGACGTCCCTGAACACCAGAGGTACTGTGAAAATCGTGCAGCTGCATCTGCATTTTCGAGCTGTTCAAGTACAGTGCTGGACATTAAACTGCAGCATCAGGGCGGCCGCTGTGGCCGAGCGGTTCTAGGCCCTTCAGTCCGGAACCGCGCGCCTGCTCCGGTCGCAGGTTCGAATCCTGCCGCGGACATGGATGTGTGTGATGTCCTTAGGTTAGTTAGGTTTAAGTGTGTGTGAAATCTTATGGGACTTAACTGCTAAGGTCATCAGTCCCTAAGCTTACACACTACTTAACCTAAATTATCCTAAGGACAACACCCACCCACCCACCCACACACACACACACACACACACAC
This sequence comes from Schistocerca piceifrons, assembly GCF_021461385.2. Taxonomy (NCBI): domain Eukaryota; kingdom Metazoa; phylum Arthropoda; class Insecta; order Orthoptera; family Acrididae; genus Schistocerca; species Schistocerca piceifrons. Next base: position 161,938,098 of record NC_060142.1, on the reverse strand, counting down.
ACACACATGCCCGAGGGAGGACTCGAACCTCCGCCGGGACCAGCCGCACAGTCCAAGAGTGCAGCGCCTGAGACCGCACGGAATCCCGCGCGGCTAGGTTTAAGTAGTTTAAGTCTAGGGGACTGATGACCTCAGATGTTAAGTCCCATAGTGCTGTCAAAATCGTGCAGCTGCATCTGCATTTACCCACCACGATGGAGTTTTCTGAATGGTACGGAAATGACTAGATCTGACATACTTGTACAGATAAACAAATGATTGCAACATCAGGAAGGGCAGCAAATAATGAAATTTTATTTATTTTGCGTCTCATTTCGAGGGTTGCGTCTCATTTCAAGGGTTAATAGTTTGTGAAAATTAGTGTAAATAGCTGCCGCCTCTGGCAGAACAACGGTTCTAACTCGGCTGGGCTTCCAGGCGAAATGAGCTTGCATTCCATTCTGCTTCACGTATATGTCAGAGTTCACCGATCGTAGTGGCTTGTGAACGGTGGCGTGCCAGCCCTTCACCAACTCCTGACCACGTGTTTTCAACGGTCGAGTGACCTGGATAACGAGCTGGCCAGGGCAGTACTCGAATATCGTGTGTATCGCGGTAGTTCATGAGAGCACTAGCAAAATGCAGTCTTGCGTTATCTTGTTGAAATACACTCTAAGACAAAAATTAACTTAACCATCACGATGGAATTTCCCGAATGGGACGAAAATCACTAGATGTGACATACATATACAGAGAAGCAAATGATTGCAGTTTCAGAAAAGTTGATGATTTATTGAAGAGAAAGAATTCACAAATTGAGCAAGTCAGTAGCGCGCTGGACCACCTGTGGTCCTTATACAAGCAGTTATTGGGGTTGGCATTGAATCATAGAATTGTTGGATGTCGTTCTAATAGATATCGTGCCAAATTGTGTCAGCTGGTGTGTTAGATCGTCGAAATCTAGGGCTGGTTGGAGGGCCCTGCCCATAATACTCCAAACGTTCTCGATTGAGGAGAGATTCAACGGCCTTGTTGGCCAAGGTAAGGTTTTCAAGCACGAAGAGAAGCCATGCAAACTGTAGTCATGCGTGGGCAGCCATTATCTTCCTAGAATGTAAGCCCAGGATGGCTTGCCATGAAGGGTAACAAAACGGGACGTGGAATATCGTCGACATATCGCTGTGCTGTAAGTGTGCCGCAGATGACAACCAAAGGGATTCTGCTATGAAAAGAAATGGCCGTAAGACGGTCAACAGTCAGGTTGGTATCCCACGACTGTTCAGGGCATCTCCACACTCATCTTCGCTCAGATCGAAGGATGACTCATCACTGAACACAATTTTATTCCATTCAGTGAGATTCCAGGTGAAGGACGTGTCTGGAGACGTCACAGACAGTGGTGGGCTACCAATCTGACAGCGAATTGCCATTATTAAGTACACTAGGCTACAGCAGACATTGACAGTGGAGTAAGATAATATGGTGAGAATGTCAGCCAATGGCAGGAATGACATGTGTGACAGTTACGTTATTTTCGTCAGTCATTCATGCGTTTGCCACCATTAATTAGAATTTTGCTCCTGCAGTTCGCTTACCGTATTACCACTGTGTTTCTACGAGGGTGAGTCAAATGAAAACCTTAAATATTTTTTAAAATATTATTTATTGTGCAAAAGAAAAAAATGGTTCAAATGGCTCTGACCACTATGGGACTTAACATCTGAGGTCATCAGTTGCTTAGAACTTAAAACTACTCAAACCTAACTGACCTAAGGACATCACACACATCCATGCCCGAGGCAGGATTCTAACCTGCGACCGTAGCGGTCGCGCGGTTCCAGACTGAAGCGCCTAGAACCGCTCGGCCACACCGGCCGGCTTTATTGTTCATATGTGGTACAAAGCTGTATCACTTTTCAACATAATCTCCCCCACGCTCAATGCAAGTCCTCCAGCGCTTACAAAGTGCATAAATTCCTTTAGAAAAAGATCCTTTTGGTAGTCCGCGCAACCACTCATGCACCGAGTGGCGTACCTCTTCATCAGAACGGAACTTCTTTCCTCCCACTGCGTCATTCAGTGTCACTAGGCGGTTTTCCTTCTCTGTGGCTTCAACTGCTGCAATGTTCTGTGGAGTCACAACTCGTTGTGCCTGACCTGGACGAGGAGCATCTTCCACTGAAGTCACACCATTTGCGAACTTCGTACTTCATTCGTAGACTTGGTGCTGTGACAAACATGCATCACCGTGCTGAACTTTCATTCATCGATGAATTTCAATAGGTTTTACATCTTCACTACGCAAAAACCGAATAACAGAACGCTGTTCTTCCCTGGTGCAAGTCGCAAGTGGGGCGGCCATCTTTATACTGATACTACGACGGTATGTGTGCATGTGCACTATGCTGCCACCTACAGCCCATTCTGCACGCTGTTTGTAGCACGCTTACCAACTTACAGTAAACGGCGCGAAATTTCGATTTGTTATTGCAGATTTAAGGTTTTCATTTGACTCATCCTCGTAGCATTCTTTACGTATACTGGGTAATGTCAGTTTCAGATTCAAACAATAAAACTTCTGACAGCCTTCAAGGGAAATTGTCATGTGCAACAGATAATAGAAAGTAATGATGATTAAAAGTACCTGAATACTTGGAATAATTGCAATGGTCGTAGTAATGTGCCAAAATCTGTGCCGCTTGTAATGGTGCCGACACAACGCCTGTCGTCAGACCACAAGTGAAGCATTTCACTCTACGGGTGCTTGCCGATTCGCGCTTTGCGGCGCAATGCCCTACGCCCTCCGGGATGGTGATTGTCTGTCACCTAGTGCCATCACTACTGAACAGAAGCTAAACCCATAAACAGAAAAGTTAAATGAACGAAAACTTCCCATACTGATAAGTTTTCAACTATGGTTGTAAGAGTAGGACAAAACAGTGTCATTAGTGTTAACATTAATCATGTACACATTCCGGTTATGCTGAAAATGTAATCTATCATTTCTGTACGTCATTCATCTGCCAGTGAGTGGAATACATTTTAAATGCGTCCCTTTTCAGTGTTGTTATGTTCTAATAAGGCATAAAAGAAACTATAGGCCGATCACCCTCCTCTTCGTAATGCACAAGATATTTAGTGAAATTATTTATTTTCATTGATTTATTTAACTTGATCTGATTAGAACCATTAAGTCCTTTCTTACCAGGGTTTCACACATACAATACCTTCTTTACGTCAGAGTTATCTAAAAACAACAATTTTAATATGACAAATAGTATTAAAACGATACGAGTGTCTATAGTAGCAATGTGAATTAATAATGCTGACTATGAACTACTAAAGTTAATACTGGCAGTACTTGTACTGTTGTTGCCACTAACAGTGATAATAAGAATAAGAATAATGATGTGGCAGATTTAAAAATAATTCATAGGTATACGAAATAGATTTTTTCTGATATAGCGAGTTCTGGGGAAAGTCGCACAGAAAAAATATATTATTCAGACGAAGCAACGAGCTGGCTGTAACAGTTGATACAGCTAAACGGAACAATTACAAGTCACGAACACCCTTACACAGTCAGTATGAGTTACGACTTTGTCTGGCGTTCATAAAGTTTTTCACTCAACAAAATCTGAAATGACAGCTCTTCAGAAGAAGGCACTAATTCAACCTTTGTTAGTTTGCTAAAGAATAAATGCACGTCAATAACACGACTTCCTTTCGACTTCATCAGCGTGATGGGAAATTCAGAATTGAAAGAGCAATCGGAGAAGGAAATAATTTACCATCAGAACTTTTCGCAGCAGTCCTAGACAAAATTTCGAAATGCTGAAATGAAAACAGGAATGCTTTTTAGTGGAACAGACCTGAATCAGCTTCCTTTTGCTGATGACATTGTATTTATGGTCCGCCTACTTAGCTGAGTGGTAACGTGCTTGCCTCCCATGCAGTGGGCCTAGCTTCGGTTCCCGGCCGGGTTGGAGATTTCCTCCGCTCGTGGACTGAGTGTTGTGTTGTCCTCATCATCATTTCATCCTCATCACCGGCACTCGAGTCGCCCAATATGACGTCGACTGAAATAAGACTTGCACTCGGCGGTCGAACTTCCCCGGACGAGGCCGCCCGGCCAACAATGCCACACGCTCATTTCATTGTATTTATGACCTCTGTTGCAAATTAACTTCGATAATATTGCAAGAAAATAAATTTGAAAGTAGTTCTGAAAATCAGTTACACTAAGAGTAAAATAATGACTCACCAACATATAGAAAACAAACTAGTAGAAATTAACAGTGAAATCATGGATGTAACTGACGCTTTTTTTTATTCAGGCAGTTAAGACATCCACTGGATGTAAAACAGAAGGGACTGGCAGTAGTGTACTTTCCGTGTACTTAAGAGGACTAACAAAACTAAATTTCCGATGTGTCTAAAAATATACTTTCACGAATTATATTAGTAATTTATGGCAGAGAGATATGGCTATCTGTGTGAAAGCCATTCAGAAACTGACTGTCTCTCAGCGAGAAATTTAGACCTGTAACTTAAGGGAGACAGAATACCAAACAATTTGGAACAGGGAACAGACTTGAGTGGAAGGCATAGTTATGGCTGTAATGAAAGTGAAGTGACCGTGGAGAGGGCACGTATACAGATGAATGCTTGGTAGATGGATTCCGTGCTGTAAGACTGAGACGACGACTTGGTGGATGGTACGCAGACGACATCGGAAAAAATACGGAAGCAGAGTCGATGGCGCTGCAGCTGAGGGTTGTAATGCTTGGAAAAGCCTTTATACAGCAACATATTGCAATAGACAAGAGAGAGATTACCTAATGTAAGTTTGATGTATGAAATTACAAAAGGGATGACGATGACGACGAAATTCTGTTTTGGGAGCACGAGAGTCAGGTCCTTAGCGTCCACATTCAAATAGTTATGAGACTATGGAGGAGTCTGCGAAGGCGCCGCTAGATTTCAACAGCGACGCGCAAGTGGCTGCAGCCGAAAGTGTTTTCGTCTATAGAGCTACGACAACACTGAGGCGTTGTTATCGAGATGTTTACAAAATCACATTACGTGACTGCTTGAGGCAGACGTGCGAGGCAACTGCGCCGAGACCAGTGCGAAGGTTCACCAGAAGATATGTCAGGGATCTTCTTTCGCCGACCCTGCTACACCGTGCTTAGAACTGATACATTATAAAAAGTCAGCAAGAGTTAAAATATAACACACACACACACACACACACACACACACACACACACACACACACACACACACACTTAAAATCGTGTCTGCAATCAGTTCTGAAGCTTTCAATAAGAAAGTGTAATTTCGTTAACAGAACTAAAATAATACGTGATGCATGTGGTGACCATGAACTAACAAAAAACGCTGAAGGTATAGCCCCAAAGTGTAGTTTGGAGTACGGCCCCTACATAAAGTGCTAAAAAGTCTACCACTCTCGTCCCCTCGCCAGGAGGCGAGGCCCACTTAAATTTACTTCTGCCTCCTCGGTAAAACCACTGAATGCATTCGATTAAAATGTGCCGTGCAGTGATTTGTACAAACGGTTCAAATGGCTCTAAGCTCTATGGGACGTAACATATGAGGTCATCAGTCCCCTAGACTTAGAACTACTTAAACCTAACTAACCTAAGGACATCACACACATCCATGCCCGAGGCAGGATTCGAACCTGCGACCGTAGCAGCAGCGCGGTTCCGGACTGAAGCGCCTAGAACCGCTCGGCCACAGCGGCCGGTGATTTGTACACCGCAGACATCACAGGCAGGGCCGTCCTTCTGCCGGAGTTTAAAGCTGTGAGTTATTCGACCGCGCCGGCTTGAGTGGCCGAGCGGCTCTAGGCGCTACAGTCGCAGGTTCGAATCCTGCCTAGGGCATGGATGTGTGTGATGTCCTTAGGTTAGTTAGGTTTAAGTAGTTCTAAGTTCAAGGGGATTTATGACCTCAGCAGTTGAGTCCCATAGTGGTCAGAGCCATTTGAACTATTTAGTTATTCGACCGCGTTCTATTCGTCATGTCACCCTGTCTGAGTGTTCGGCATGAGGCGACATTACAAAACATACAGGAACAATATAGATGTTTATAGCTGAACACCGTACTTGTAGAGGAGGCCTTTTTTCTCCAGTTGATGTTAGATGGCTTACATATACTAACGGAAAAAAACCAACAATAGGAGAGAGTTGTGTGAGATAAACGATAGTTACTAGGCGTGTTTCCACATCTGAAAGATGACGTCTATTAAAATTTCGCTCCAGACACACAAAAGTAGTGCTGGTAGCTTCACTGTGAGGATGCGAACCAGATTTACTTTAAATATCCGCCGGAAAGGTTGTGAGCCTTAGTTACGTTTGACATTGGACGTAGTAAGTTGATGTTAGACAGGAACGCCTTTAAGACGACGAAGACGCCATCATCAATAGGTCAACGACTTTAAACGAGGTCGTGTAATAGGGTTACGAGAAGCTGGATGTTCCTTCTGCGATACTGCGGAAGGACCTGGCAGGAATGTAGCAACTGTTCTGGCAACGGTGGTCACTAGACTGTACGGTCGTAAGAAGACCCTGCTTCGGACGGCCACGTGGCACTAGGAGAAGGATGAAGGGGGGAGGGGGGGGGGGTTGGTTGTTTGGGGGACGAGACCAGACATCGAGGTCATCGGTCTCGGAACCATCCCGGCATTTTCCTGGAGCGATTTAGGAAAATCACAAAAACCTAAATTAGGATGGCGGGACGCGGGATTGAACCGCCGTCCTCCCGAATGCGAGTCCAGTGTGCTAGCCACTGCGCCACCTCGCTCGGTGGTGAGGGAAGACAACCGTGTTGGGCGTATGGGTCTGGCGCATCTTACTGCATCTGCAGTAGCAACTTGAGTAGCAATTGTCACCATAGTGACACAACGAGTTGTGTAAAATCGGTTACTTCAAGGACAGCTCCGAGACAGAGGCACTGTACCATGTATTTCACTGACCCCAAACCACCGACATTTGCGACTTCAATGGTGACAAGCGAGAGCGGCGGTGTGCAGGTATCTCGTGTTTTATGATGAAAGTCGGTTCTGTCTCGGTGCTAGTGATGACCCGTGTGTTGGTTAGGAGGAAACCAGTTGAAGGCCTCAACCAACCTGTCTGTGTGCTGGACGCACTAGACTTATATCTGGTGTTACCGTATACGTTTTTGTATGACAGCGGAAGCATTCTCGTGGTTATCGCACGCACTCTGACTGCAAATTTGTACGTCGGTCTGGTGATTGGACATGTTTTACAGCAATCCAGGTGGTATTTTCCAACAGGAAACGGTCGCCCACATACTGCTGCTATAACCCAATATTCTCTACAGAGTTCGAGATGTTGCCTTGGTTTGCTCGATCTCACATCTCTCCAATCGAGCACATTTGAGACATCATCGGAATATAACTTCAGCTTCATCCGCAAACAGCATTAACCGTCCCTGTATTGGCCAACCAAGTGCAAAAGGCATGGATCGGAACTCCACCCCACAAACTGACATCTGGCACCTATACGACACAACTTATACACTTTTACGTGCTTGCTTTAAGAATTCTGGCAATTACACCAGTTATTGACATAACAGCATTTCACATTTGGAATTGCTTTTCTTGCGCTTACGTTAACCTGTGATTTTGTAATGTTAATGAATTAAATGTGTTACCTAGATAAGTGTGAAACCTTCCCGTCTCCTCTATATCTCTCTTGTTTTACGCAACCTTCCCTTCTACAATAACCTATGAAACCTTCCCTTAGGATTTCTATCTCTTGCTTAATAATAACAAATGAAATCTTCCCTTTAAAATTAATTCTCTTTCTCAGTCTTCGCATACAAATTTAAATGCTGCTTGTTAAAAGTGATTTTTCTGATTATTTCGACGAAACATAGAATGTGTCGTCGTCGTGGCCCTCAGTCGTTATCTGCAATAACCCAAAACTGTTCCTTACCTTTTTTACTGTTACTAGGTCGCCATCTGACTGCTACATCGAACTGCGACATGACTATACTTACTCTGTTTTACTATACTCTATTAGCTGCTGGTGGGCTGTCATAATAAGTGGCTGTATTTGTTACCAAAGCTGACGTTATTGTTTAATAGCAAAGCGGACGTTATTCTTTAATTAATTTGACTGGAGTTACGTAATTCATAGTTAAACTTTTTCTTGACAGTAATTAAATTTTGCAAAGTTTTACGTTGATGGTTTTTGGGATGAGTTATAATCAGTAATGCAACATTGCTGGCAAAAATTAATTATATTCTGAATGAAATAATTTTACAAACGTTCAGATGGGACTTCCTTTTTACAATAATCTTACAACTAGCATTGCGCAAACATACCTTCAGTAGTCTTAAGTTTCTCAAAAAAATAATTCAATAATATTAGTTTCTCTTATGATAATAGTTAGCTGATGTCTCTGTACATCCGTTTATAATGTCTTGTAAGTCATAGCTGGTGGCTGGCAGGCACACCGCTCCTCTCAACCTCTCGCTTCAGACCTGCTACCGACTCGCTTCACATCTCGCTTAGTACTGACTTCCTACGAACGCTGAAGTGCGGTCTCTCCCGCCAACAATGCTTTCTGTTGCAGACAATCCCTGCCACCATTACAAAATGTATCAATGCGCGGTCTTTCCCGCTCTTTTCTTAAAATGTATCCATACGCGGTCTCTCCCGCCCTTTTTAAAATTATATCAATGTGCGGTCTCTCCTGCCAACAATACTTTGGTGCAGACATTCCCTGCTACCACAATTATTTCCGACACGACAAATATTAATTATTCCTACTTAATCCTATTAATAAAATATAAACATCTTTCATAAATTGTGGTTTGGCAATAGACAATAGAAATATACACGTCTTACAAGTGTATTCCCGAAATTGTGTCACTCTACATTAAATATTTATTGGTACTGGGATTTGTTGTCTGTCAGTGTAGCTGATGCTAATGGTTTTGATGATGGTTTTCATAATGATGACAGTGATGTCCTGATATCAAGGTACGTTGTGACATAGTTGGAAAATAAACATGTAACGTTTTACTTCTTTCATGATACTTGGCACGTAACAGTCACAAGGGTAAATTTAGAGATATTCGGGTCTATACAGCGAAGTCCGTCAATAGTTCTCCTGTGTACTGACCTTAGATATAACAAGAACGGGAGGAAGTGAAACTGGTTCACTACCTCTCCTCAGCCACACATCGTACGGTAGATTATGGCGAACAGTTGATGGCGTACATGAATTTACTACGGGGCCTTGGGCAGTGTGCTTTCTGTACCCTGTCTGCTAGTTTGCAGTTACATGTCTGCAGTCCTCGTTAAAATCCCTGCACAAATACCGTATAGTCTGTCTGTAAACTCAAGAGCGAGCAGTGCTTTTGGTGGGGGGAAGTGGTCTTTCCCTGAAGAACCCTGCCACTGGCCTACAGGGCAGCCCAAAATCAGTTGCCCGCTACCTATCTAGCGGTGTAGTTCGGCGTGCAGTGATATACGTCGTTTCTGTTCGTGGGATCTTTGTTGCCAATCTCAGTCAGTTGACTCTGTGTACTCACTGATATACTTCAGTATCCGGAAGTGATGAATAATCGCCCTGCATTGCATGAAAATGTGCAGAATACGAAGGAGATATTTGCACAGAACGAGCGTTCGATCGTCTCTAACGTTATTACAGCTTGTGTTAAGGAGGCTACACAAAAAGAACTGTTGGCTAATATTACCAGTCCCAATCAAAGCGCTGCAGTTTACGCAAACGTCAGCCTCGCCACAATAGGACACATAAGGAAGGGACGCGAAAACAAGCCGCATGGTTTACTGGAATCGCCGCGAAGGAAAACTAATAATTTGGGGAGGAAACTCATCGTTATAGACAGTTTCACAAAATCGGTCATTCGACAAACGATGGAGGACTTTTACATAAACCAAAAAATAATGCCCACATTACGGAAATTACTCAATGGCGTGAAACAAAAAATACATTTTCGTTGCAGAAAGATGTTTTACACAAGACACTGCGTGAAATGGGATTTACCTGGAAATACTTTTCAGACATGTTTACGAAGGCAATGACAAAAAAAGCAGTGCGAATCGAACTAATACAACACACGTAATTATAAATTTCCGGTTACTTTTTAAACACTCTACGTGTTGCAAGAATCGTTAAGTTTTAATGCAGCCCTTCAAAGAAAACTTCTACCTTTCAGTTGAAACACAAAGTAAGAACAAGCCTTAAATTCTACAGACTGATTGCACTATATCTGGTTCGTCTTACGAATAGAGGAACATACATTCATATGAATAGGCATTCGGTTCAATGTTTGTAGTAGAATCCTGACTTCCGTTCTTATGTTAATATTATTTACTCTATAATGTTTTGTTTCGAAGAAGCTGTCGTCTTTCGTTTTCCTTATAATCTTAACGCATTTGTCTAAAAATAAACGCAGACGGGACGCATCTGTACACGGCGTCGTCACAGATTTAAAGCGCGCGCCGCGGCAGGGACTGTGCTACGTTGTGGAACAGCCTGTAGAAGCGCCCTGTGACGTAGCTGGGTTGGCAGAGTGGGGACTCGTGCGCTCGCTCTTCAGTTTACCGACAGACTATAACCAGGCGCGGTTCCCGGGAGGGGGGTGCCCCTACGTCCCTCCCGCGCTGACGTTACCAATTGTTATGATTATATTGCTTTTTTTATGTATTTTGTTGTTATTGTTATCAATATAACATGTATCTGTGGCACTTTAAATGTGGGAGTTATAACAAATAATTTTTTGTTGGTCTGTGACCTCCCAAAACCTGACGCTAGCACGCCGCTTCAGGAGCTGTTCCATGTTGTTTTGGCTCCTCTAGCGGGTATGCTAACGGTACCATGGCACGGGGATTTTAATCGGTACCACATAGAGATGTACAGCTACCAAAGAATGAATTACGTAACTTTATTGTTTTGAGGTGATAATGAAAACTTTGACAACCCCTGATAAACACAAGGCCATTAAAAAAGAAAGAACAGTTTTCAGTTATTTATTACAGGCAACCTGCGAAAAATACACGTTGCGCATGTCACTGGATAGAGGAAGGTTAAAGTTTTATGTTCGCACAGACAGAAACATCGAAACGGTAGTCCATTTCACACACGAATCAACAGGTCCCTGTTTATTGAATCGACGCCTCTACAGTTAGATTTCTCATCTGTTGAAGAGTCAGTACCATAGTTGGGGCAAAGACTATGTAGTTTATCTACCACTCGAACAGAAAAAAAAGATGACAAGGTTTACGATCGGGTGACGTGAGAGGCCAAAAGCAATGAACAGCAACTTTTGTCCACTTCTTCCAGTTCAGCGTTCAGGGACGGTGTTGAGAAGATAACGACAAGTGAGGCGGGGCGCCACCATGCGTGAAAACGTAATCACTGTAATCTTCGTGTAGTTGAAGAAACAACCAATTTTGCAGCATGTTCAGGTGTGACATTCCCGTCAAGTGGCAAAAAACACATTCAGTTTTGGTGAGTCTCTTTCATATTGGGGCATAAAGCTAGGATTCCGTGACACCCAAATTCTTACATTAAGGCGTCTAATTTCACCCACTAGATGAAACGTCTATTCGTCCGAAAAGATGAGTCGTTTGGAAAAACTGTGCTCTGCCATATCGTGGAGAAATGAAATGCAAAATTCGTACCATCTGTTATGGTCGCCGAGACGCAATTTCTGGCGTTAGGAACTTGCTTATTCTGTATAAGAAATAGTAGTAAATAATAATAATGATGCTGTCACTGTTGGTTGGTAATATTTACTGGAAAAAATGCAACCTAACAGAAAATTGCGTACTTACGGCTATCCTGTGTGGCCGTTTTTTAGTACGACTTGAAAAGAAAGAGATTATTAATTGATCACCGATGCGTCTGTTCTCGATTGTGTTCAGGAGACGTATGGATTGATTACGCGAAGGGGTTTTCTTAATTGCTCTTTTGACTCGGATTGCCTTCACGCAACCAGAATCATCAATGAAAATAGCTACGGGACCTATTTGAATATGAAAATGGAAATGAAAGCAAATTAATGGAATTTCGTAAGACAAAGATGGGAGATTGAAGACATTAGCGGTCTCCCAAATACAATTGAGACACCGTGATAAAGAGCGAACCTGTAACAAAGCTCATATACATTTGAACATCATTTTTGGTTAGAAAGAAAGGAATAAGAAGAAAATTATTGCATCGTAAAATATTAATATATTTTGAACAAATTGGCTTTAAACTTCTAGACAATGACAAATACACAATAAATACATGACTTACATCTGATATTTCTTTTGTACATGGCGCAGTTAATAATCGCTGCTTTGTCAGTCCGTTCTTCTTAAAAATTAAATGTCCTTGCGTGCGCGTAAGTACATTATATCTTCACCCGAGTTACTGAAACATTTGTTCGTCGTTTCACATTATTTTTGCACAAAATAAAAATACAACTTGTAGCAATGCTATGTAGTACGTCTTAACATGTCGGCGGCCAAAAGTACAAAGGATCAAAGGATAATGAAGTCTCTAGAATATTTCTTAGTAAAAGATAGATTGTTCTTTCTTCTGTTTCGCAGCTTCTTGCTATCAAGCGCTGCGGCAATGATTTTAAATATCTGCGCCCAGCGGTTTATAGCGTTATTTAAAGTACCGGATGATCAAAAGTCAGTATAAATTTGAAAACTGAATAAATCACGGAATACTGTAGATAGAGAGGTAAAAATTGATACACATGTTTGGAATGACATAGGGTTTTATTAGAACCAAAAAAATACAAATGTTCAAAAAATGTCCGACAGATGGCGCTTCATCTGATCAGAATAGCAATAATCAGCGTAACAAAGAAAGACAAAGCAAAGATGATGTTCTTTACAGGAAATGCTCAATATGTTCACCATCATTCCTCAACAATAGTTGTAGTCGAGGATTAATGTTGTGAACAGCACTGTAAAGCATGTCCGGAATTATGGTGAGGCAGTGGCGTCGGATGTTGTCTTTCAGCATCCGTAGAGATGTCGGTCGATCACGATACACTTGCGACTTCAGGTAACCCCAAAGCCAATAATCGCACGGACTGAGGTCTGGGGACCTGGGAGGCCAAGCATGACGAAAGTGGCGGCTGAGCACACGATCATCAACAAACGATGCATGAGAGATCTTTCATGCGTCTAGCAATATGGAGTGGAGCGCCATCCTGTATAAACATCGTATGTTCCAGCAGGTGTTTATCAGCCAGGCTGGGGATGATGCGATTCTGTAACATATCGGCGTACCTCTCACCGTCACGGTAGCAGTTTTGCTATCCAACACCATGTGTCGGTTCTAAGTGCTTCAGTCTTGAACGGCGGACCGCTACGGTCGCAGTTTCGAATCCTGCCTCGGGCATGGATGTGTGTGATGTCCTTAGGTTAGTTAGGTTTAAGTAGTTCTAAGTTCTAGGGGACTGATGACCTCAGATGCTAAGCCCCATAGTGCTCAGAGCCATTTGAACCATTTTGAACCATCTGTCGGACATTTTGAGAATTTTTTTTTGTTCTAATAGAACCCCATGTCATTCCAAGCATGCGTGTCAATTTTTACCTCTCTATCTACATTATTCCGTGGTTTATTAAGTTTTCAAATTTATACTGACTTTTTGATCACCGGGTATTTAAACGCTGGACGCGCGTCTTGGCATAGGCGCACATTGAAAAAAAATATTTCGTCTCTTTACTCTCGCGCTGTGATGCTTAGCATTTTTACGAACTACAGCTCGTTGGCTGTCCTTTTCTTTTATGGCAAATATCTCACATGCAGAGTATCTGAAATCCAATAATATTACAAACTGCAGCAGTAACTGCAACTTCTATGGCTTCATATGCTGGAGTCGTTCCAGAGACGACACACCGTTGTTTGAGGTAGCTCAAGTTCCTGGCCTGCCCGTCTTGTGGACTTACGAGGGCTCCGGATGAACGCATCCCAGATGCGCTCGACATTTTCGTCAGACGTGTGTGGCCCAGCAGTATTCTTCCATTTCCATAGACAACCATCTTCCAAGAATTTTGTATTCCAGTAATAATTCTGCCTGTGCAAGACTGCGTCTTGCTGCACTTTGCACTTGAAGAGTGAATTGACTTGGTGGAAATTCCAAGACACAAAACGATTTCTCTTCTGGTACAGTAGCATGTTGCTACAGAAAAACAGAACTTTAAACCTTCCTCTATTCGGTGACATGCGCAATGTATTTCTTCCTTTTATAGTTTGTCTGCAGTAAACAACTGAAGTTTGTTCTTTCTTTTTGAAGTACCCTGTACTTAGGAGGGGGGGGGGGGGGGGGAGACGAGTCACTGTCGGTATTTGCGCCCCACGCGAGCGGCCGCAGAAAGCCAGGGGCGCTGCGGGAGGCCCGGTAGCCCTAGGAAGCGGAAGCGGGTCACGGCCGCGTCCGCTGACGTCATCTGTTGGCTCTGCGGGGGTGGCAGTGGGTGGGCGCGACCGGGGAGTCTGCCTCCTCTCTGCCGGATCCTCTTTCGTGACCGCTTCTCATTTCACTCCCACTGGCAGTGGAGGATATTCATTTTAAACCAAATGAAGTGTACAAAATCGCCCAGTATCCGATTACAATATTAGGGTGCACCTCTCGACTTTGTGCCATCGTTTAAATACGTAAGTGCAAAACATCACAGGCGCTACTGCGGTAGCGGTCAACCCAGCGGTAACCTGTAATGGAACACGTTTTCATCCCCAGTATTTAGCTAGCGAGGGGAGAAGAGGTGGCGGCGTACAGTTCCTGTGTGGAATGTGTACAGGGTCCCGAGGTACGTCCAAACTAATCCGTAGCGCCTAATACAGCGTAGAGAGAACCTACGTGACTGGGGTCACATCAGAGCAAAAGACGTCGAATAGAGCGAAATTTTTCAGACAACCACATGTCGGAAATGCACCGCTGTGGAGCAATGGCTGACGCTGACGCCGAAAAGACGAGCCTATCCTTGGCTCGGTTCAGTTTGAACAAAATTGGTCATTCCTGCAGTTCCTAGGGGAGAGAGAATATGTCTACAGCTACATCTACATCTACATGATTACTCTGCAATTCACATTTAAGTGCTTGGCAGAGGGTTCATCGAACCACAATCATACTATCTCTCTACCACTCCACTCCCGAACAGCGCGCGGGAAAAACGAACACCTAAACCTTTCTGTTCGAGCTCTGATTTCTCTTATTTTATTTTGATGATCATTCCTACCTATGTAGGTTGGGCTCAACTAAATATTTTCGCATTCGGAAGAGAAAGTTGGTGACTGAAATTTCGTAAATAGATCTCGCCGCGACGAAAAACGTCTTTGCTTTAATGACTTCCATCCCAACTCGCGTATCATACCTGCCACACTCTCTCCCCTATTACGTGATAATACAAAACGAGCTGCCCTTTTTTGCACCCTTTCGATGTCCTCCGTCAATCCCACCTGGTAAGGATCCCACACCGCGCAGTAATATTCTAAGATAGGACGAACGAGTGTAGTGTAAGCTGTCTCTTTAGTGGACTTGTTGCATCTTCTAAGTGTCCTGCCAATGAAACGCAACCTTTGGCTCGCCTTCCCCACAATATTATCTATGTGGTCTTTCCAACTGAAGTCGTTCGTAATTTTAACACCCAGGTACTTAGTTGAATTGACAGCCTTGAGAATTGTACTATTTATCGAGCATTCGAATTCCAACGGATTTCTTTTGGAACTTATGTGGATCACCTCACACTTTTCGTTATTTAGCGTCAACTGCCACCTGCCATACCATACAGCAATCTTTTCTAAATCGCTTTGCAACTGATACTGGTCTTCGGATGACCTTACTAGACGGTAAATTACAGCATCATCTGCGAACAACCTAAGAGAACTGCTCAGATTGTCACCCAGGTCATTTATATAGATCAGGAACAGCAGAGGTCCCAGGACGCTTCCCTGGGGAACACCTGATATCACGTCAATTTTACTCGATGATTTGCTATCTATTACTACGAACTGCGACCTTGCCGACAGGATATCACGAATCCAGTCGCACAACTGAGACTATACCCCGTAGGCCCGCAGCTTGATTAGAAGTCGCTTGTGAGGAACGGTGTCAAAAGCTTTCCGGAAATCTAGAAATACGGAATCAATTTGAGATCCCCTGTCGATAGCGGCCATTGCTTCGTGCGAATAAAGAGCTAGCTGCGTTGCACAAGAACGATGTTTTCTGAAACCATACTGATTACGTATCAGTAGATCGTCTTACCATTCTTGTTGATTTGTCCTTGGTGGTGGAGCCTGAAAAACAGAAAGACACTCTCCGATGGGGCATTAGTAAAACTTAATCCCTCAGCAGGTCAGGCCAACGCGTGGTTGGCCTGTGATGAGGTTGTTGGCCCAGTCCTCGGATGAGCCGGTTACGGGAGTGTCCCGCTTTCTCGTAGAACTTCTTGGCTATGGCGCGAATTCTGTCTCGGAGAGGCAGGATCCCGGTGTCCTCGTGGAGTTGGCGCGTCGAGAAGTGCCTCGGAAGATGCATGGCAATCTTCAGGGCGCGGTTCTGTATCTGCTGCAGACTCACAATGTGAGCAGCTGCGGCTTTCCCCCAGACCACGGCCGCATGCTCTAACAGTTGGTGGACAAATGTTAGGTATAGTGTGATGCCGTGTTGCGTTGGCAATGACGACTGCGGGTTTAGCATCGGATACAGGGCGCGAAGGCGTCCTATTGCTCTCTCTTTCACGTCACGGATGTGATGCTTCCAGGTGAGTCTTCGGTCTAGGGTGACCCCTAAGTATTTAGCCGTCCCGCTCCATGGGATAGGTTCTCTCAGGATTTCGACTGGCGTAAGCCCTGGCAGCAGAAGTCTTCGGTGAAGACAACTGCCGTGGAGCAATGGCCATGAAACGATAGCAGATCAGCGACGAGCGCGCGGATGAGTGTGCATTTAGACTTAGTTGCCCATTAATGTTAAAAGAGTGCAGTTACTATTTAAATTAGCTGAAGATAATGGTTTCCGCTGAACAATCAGAGTTAGACAAACTTTAAATTCCTATCCATCGCTGGTTACGTTAGACGCTGATTTGCTGTGGTATTTACTGACTAATGCTTGGCTTTTATCAACTATGCTAAATGTCCCGTAGTGCTAACAATTGGTTGATAACCTGTACTCAACCCATGCCTCTTTATTTTTAGAGTTTTGTATCTCAATCGATAACGGAACGCTTATAGGACTATTTTTTAGTCTGTCTGTCAGTCCATCTGTCTTTCTATCTGTCTGTCCGTCCGTCCACCCAGTGGTTAAGTCTCCTTTTTCTTGCCGGCCGAAGTGGCCGTGCGGTTAAAGGTGCTGCAGTCTGGAACCGCAAGACCGCTACGGTCGCAGGTTCGAATCCTGCCTCGGGCATGGATGTTTGTGATGTCCTTAGGTTAGTTAGGTTTAACTAGTTCTAAGTTCTAGGGGACTAATGACCTCAGCAGTTGAGTCCCATAATGCTCAGAGCCATTTGAACCATTTGAATCTCCTTTTTCTTAGGAGGGACTCGACGTATTAAATAGAAATTTATGTCAAATACTAAAGTCTACATTCCCATCAGTTGTGAAAAATTTAAGCTCTAAGATAATGCAATCAGAAGACGCGGCCATATATGTCACATATTTTGATACCAGCAAACTCATTCATCAGAACTTGCGGATTGACAGTCTATACACATCAAAAAAAGTTTTGCATCACTCGGTTCCTAGGGTCCCGGTACCTGTACAGAAAATTGGAATAGAGACCAACATAAACATCACAGTAAATCAGCTTACTATGCCTACTTTCATTCACTGCTTTCGTATGGCATCACATTCTGGGGTAATTCATCGTTGATTAGAAAAGTATTCATTGCTCAAAAACGTGTAATCAGAATAATTGCTGGAGCCCACCCACGGTCATCTTGCAGACATGTATTTAAGGATCTAGGGATCCTCACAGTAACCTCACAGTATATATATTCACTTATGAAATTTGTTGTTAATAATCCAACCCAATTCAAAAGTAATAGCAGTGTGCATAGCTATAACACCAGGAGAAAGGATGATCTTCACTATGCAGGGTTAAATCTGACTTTGGCGCAGAAAGGGGTAAATTATGCTGCCACAAAAGTCTTTGGTCACCTACCAAACAGCATCAAAAGCCTGACAGATAGCCAACCAACATTTAAAAATAAATTAAAAGAATTTCTAGTTGACGACTCCTTCTACTCATTGGCTGAATTTTTAGATATAAATTAAGGGAGGGAAAAAAAACAAATTAAACATTAGTGTCATGCAATATTTTGTGTAATGTAATATCCTGTACAGACATCTTTTATTAACCTGACACGTTCCACATCATTACGAAGTGTCGTATTCATGATCTATGGAACAAGTATTAATCTAATCTAATCTAATCTTTACTGCTCATGAAAACCACACATTGCATGTTGTATCACCATACAGCGAGACCTTCAGACGTGGTGGTCCAGATTGCTGTACACTCCAGTACCTCTAATACCCAGTAGCACGGCCTCTTGCATTGCTGCATGCCTGTATTCGTCGTGGCATACTATCCACAATTTCATCAAGACACTGTTTGTCGACATTGTCCCACTCCTCAACGGCGATTCGGCGTACATCCCTCAGAGTGGTTGGTGGGTCACGTCATCCATAAACAGCCCTTTGCAATCTATCCCAGGCGTGTTCGATAGAGTTCATGTCTGGAGAACATGCTGGCCACTTTAGTCGCGTGCAGTCGTTATCCTGAAGGAAGTCATTCACCAGATGTGCACCATGGGCGCGTGAATTGTCGTCCATGAAGACGAATGCCGCGCCAATATGCTGCCGATGTGGTTGCACTATCGGTCGAAGGATCATATTCACGTATCGTACAGCCGTTACAGCGCCTTCCAAGACCACCAGCGGCGTACGTCGGCCCAACCTAATGCCACCCCAAAACAGCAGGGAACCTCCACCTTGCTGCACTCGATGGACAGTGTGTCTAAGGCGTTCTGCCTGACCGGGTTGCCTCCAAACACGTCTTCCACGATTGTCTGGATGAAGGCATATGCCACACTCATCGGTGAAGAGAACGTGATGCCAGTCCTGTGCGGTTCATTCGGCTTGTTGTACCGCGCTGCATGGTGTCGTGGTTGCAAAGATGAACCTCACCATGGACATCGGGAATGAAGTTGCACATCATGCAGCCTACTGTGCACAGTTTGAGTCATAATACGACGTCCTGTGGCTGCACGAAAAGCATTATTCAACATAGTGGTATTGCTGTCAGGGTTCCTCCCAGCCGTAATCCGTAGGTAGCAGTCATCCACTGCAGAACTAGCCCTTGGGCGGCCTGAGCGAGGCATGTCATCGACAGTTCCTGTCTCTCTGTATCTCCTCCACGTTCGAACAACATCGCTTTGTTTCACTCCGAAACGCCTGGACACTTCCCTTGTTGAGAGCCCTTCTTGGCACAAAGTAACAATGCGGACGCGATCGAACCGCGGTATTGACCGTCTCAGCATGATTGAACTACAGACAACATGTACCTTGTACCTCCTTGCTGGTGGAATGACTGGAACTGATCGGTTTTCGGACCCCCTCCGTCTAATAGGCGCTGCTCATGCGTGGTTGTTAACATCTTTGTGCGGGTTTACTGACATCTCTGAACAGAGGGACTGTGATACAATATCCACAGTCCACGTCTATCTTGAGGAGTTCTGGGAACCTGGGTGATGCAAGACGTTTTTTGATGTGTGTATATGGCGGTCTAACAGTAACGTGCGTGCCTGGAGGTCCAAAGGTTGCGCGATCGAATCTCAGTCTTCGTTTTAACTTCTCAACGATGTTGGTCGTCAGAAGCAACATGTGGTTCGGATTTCACGTTAAACTGTAGACTCTCTTTCCCCGGTTGGATTATTGGGGTAGCTCAGAAACACGTAAGTCACCGAAGTGACGTCCATTAGAAAGACTTTCAACAGCCCACTGAGCCACACGAAATAATATTAATAATTATTGTTATCTAGATACATAATTAAGTATGCATGGAACCCTCAGAACAAGGGTGAGGCGAGGCGCATTCGGTTTTATTATCTCATTTTACAAACAAAAAAGAAAAAACCGGAGACTTGACGAATCTACATGCTACCAACCTGCTAGCACATATGGCGCCCGTGACTGCAGCTGCCCACCAAAGCAGGGAAGGACGTTGGAACTGCGTCCAGTTGGCACTCACTGTGCATCTAGGAGGGAAGCCTCAACGAGGTAGCAGCATTCAAACGAACAACAGCTGATTCTCATTAGCAACCGTATTGTGGATTTTAATTAATTTACACTACTGGCCATTAAAATTGCTACACCAAGAAGAAATGCAGACGATAAACGGGTATTCATTGGACAAATATATTATACTAGAACTGACATGTGATTACATTTTCACACAATTTGGGTGCATAGATCCTGAGAAATCAGTACCCAGAACAACCACCTCTGGCCGTAATAACGGCCTGGATACGCCTGGGCATTGACTTAAACAGAGCTTGGATGGTGTGTACAGATACAGCTGCCCACGCAGCTTCAATACGATACCACAGTTCATCAAGAGTAGTGACTGGCGTATTGTAACGAACCATTCGCTCGGCCACCATTGACCAGACGTTTTCAGTTGATGAGAGATCTGGAGAATGTGCTGGCCAGGGCAGCAGTCGAACATTTTCTGTATCCAGAAACGCCCGTATAGGACCTGCAACATGCGGTCGTGCATGATCCTGCTAATGTAGGGCTTCGCATGGATCGAATGAAGGGTAGAGCCACGGGTCGTAACACATCTGAAATGTAACGTCCACTGTTCAAAGTGCCGTTAATGTGAATAAGAGCTGACCGAGACGTGTAACCAATGGCACCCCATACCATCACGCCGGGTGATACGCCAGTATGGCGATGACGAATACACGCTTCCAATGTGCGTTAACCGCGATGTCGCCAAACACGGATGCGACCATCATAATGCTGTAAACAGAACCTGCATTCATCCGAAAAAAATGACGTTTTGCCATTCGTGCACTCAGGTTCGTCGTTGATTACACCATCACAAGAGCTCCTGTCTGTGATGCAGCGGCCGGCCGGAGTGGCCGTGCGGTTCTAGGCGCTACAGTCTGGAACCGAGCGACCGCTACGGTCGCAGGTTCGAATCCTGCCTCGGGCATGGATGTGTGTGATGTCCTTAGGTTATTTAGGTTTAATTAGTTTTAAGTTCTAGGCAACTGATGACCTCAGAAGTTAAGTCGCATAGTGCTCAGAGCCATTTTTTGTGATGCAGCGTCAAGGGTAACCGCAGCCATGGTCTCCGAGCTGATAGTCAAATGGCCCTGAGCACTATGGGACTTAACATCTGAGGTCATCAGTCCCCTAGAACTTAGAACTACTTAAACCAAACTAACCTAAGGACATCACACACATCCATGCCCCAGGCAGGACTCGAACCTGCGACCGTAGCGGTCACGCGGTTCCAGATTGAAGCCCCTAGAACCGCACGGCCAAACCGGCCGGCAGCTGATAGTCCATGCTGCTGCAAACGCCGTCGAACTGTTGGTGCAGATGGTTGTTGTCTTGCAAACATCCCTGTCTGTTGACTCAGGGATCGAGACGTGGCTGCACGATCCGTTACAGCCATGCGGGTAAGATGCCTGTCATCTCGACTGCTAGTGATACGTGGCCGTTGGGATCCCACACGGCGTTCCGTATTACCCTCCTGAACCCTCCGATTCCATATTCTGATAACAGTCATTAGATCTCGACCAACGCGAGCAGCAATGTCGTGATACGATAAACTGCAATCGCGATAGGCTACAATCCGACCTTTATCAAAGTCGGAAACGTGATGGTACGCATTTCTCCTCCTTACACGAGGCATCACAACAACGTTTCACCAGACAACGCTGGTCCACTGCTGTTTGTGTATGAGGAATCGGTTGTAAACGGTCCTCATGTCAGCACGTTGTAGGTGTCGCTACCCTTGCCAATCTTGTGTGAATGCTCTGAAAAGCTAATCATTTGCATATCACAGCATCTTCCTCCTGTAGGTTAAATTTCGCGTCTGTAGCACTTCATCTTCGTGGTGTAGCATTTTAATGGCGAGTAGTGTATGACATCGACTTGAAACTTTGGATACATTCACTTCTGTACCTGAGGATGTTCTTGGTATTTCTCCTTGCGCAGTCCAACTAAGCTAAACATGACAAATTCGGTCGTAAAGTTTCCTCGAACCAAGGTAATTAGCAGATCAAAATTTGACTTATATGAGTATCTCCCTTTAGTTGTTATTAATTAAATGATTTTAATTATTGCGATTATATGTGTGGTGTCTGGTTCTGTCGGGTATGTCCGGAAGAGCAGACACCAATGATCGACTTAAGCAGCCTTTATGTTCACAACTAAAGGGGAATTTGTATGACGCAGCTGCTTTAGACGTTGAAATAATTCAACAGCGGCATTTGAAAATTTGTGACAGGACCAGGACTCGAACCGGGATCTCCGCTTCTTGCGACGAGCCGCCTTGATCGGATCGGCCAATCGGGCACACTTCCCGTCAGACTCAATTTCCCAAGTGCTGCTCCCAGTGGTGTGACCCCGTTCGTTTTCCCCGTTGCTCACAGCCTAACTTTATTCACGCCAGGGGTAGGACGATGGTATACATTTGCATTCAAATAGTCATATTACCCGTCAAGGCGTACATATACAGTTATATGTGTGATATGTGTTCTTCCGAACATATGATTGTATAGATAGAAGAGGGAAGCTTCAGCCTCGACAGGCAAAACGACTCCTTCAATGCGGTTACGTACAGTCGTCCGACCCCTGGCGTGAACACAGTTAGGCTGCGAGCAACGGGGAAAATGAAACTGGTCACAATGCCACTGACAGCAGCACTTGGGAATTTGAGTCGGACGGGAAGTGAGTACGAATGGCCGACGCGGCTGGTCACTAGAAGCGGAGAATCCAGGGTCGAGAACGGGCCGAGTCACAAATCTTCAAATGCATGTGTTGCATTATTTCAACGCCCACAGCAGCAAGATCATACAAATTTCCCTTTAGTTATCAGTGGTATTATTATTCAAGAAGACGCTCTCGATATTTGACGTGCTACAGAATCTTGTAGCCACCATGTAGTAGGCTTACACCTCTGCTTTAGAGAATTTTTCTATATCTTTATTTTGTTCGACTTCCTGACGTTTGCCACAAGTGTTTAAGAGTGTCTGTAGACCATAATACACATAACTGAAAGTGTGTGTGGCTACGTGGTCAGCATTCAGTAAAATTCTCGCCTGGAGATGGTTTAATAACATCACAAAAGAGAGTAAAATGTCTCTCATCTACACTTGGGCCGTGAATCCGCTATCATTTGTTTTGTTTACGACGTGTTCGTACAGGTGAGGGGGGCTACCGGAGCCAGAGGTTTTGTTATTTATTTGGCTCGTGATTAGAATTTCGGTCTGCCGAAAGAACGGTTCGGTAGTTTCGGTACACTACATAAATGACATAGTAAATGGTAGGATTTTCTATAGTATTGGTAACATTGGTGGAGAAAGACACATAAATTAATATGTAAGAGGGAAACTGGGAACCGACAATTTCTCTCTCTCTCTCTCTCTCTTTTGCACATATTTAGAACCGCAAATCATTCAGAGTTAGTTCATTGGAGATTGCATATGTTTCCAGAATATAAATCGCATTTCAGAAGTAATAAAAGTTAGTTGATCACGTTACTTCTGCGCTCTTATGTAACCATACCAATTACTTTTGATGGTATATATATAATCACCCTGGAACACTGACCACATCTTTCAGATAGCCCCACAGCCAGAAGTCACACGGATTACGACCAGGTGATCGGGACGGCCAGATTGTAGGGAAATAGCGGCTAATAATTCTATCATTTCCGAAATGGCGCTTCAGCAACTGCTTAATTGGATTTGCAATGTGCGGAGGTGCGACATTTTCCATAAAAATGATCCCATCCACACGTCCACGCTGTTGGAGAGCTGGAATGTTGGTTGCGCAAAAGACACTCGTAGCGCTTGCCAGGGATTGTGCAGGTAGCAGGACCGGAAGCGTCTGTCTCTTCGAAAAAATATGGCCGTTATGATAAATGATGCCGTAAACCCGCACCACACAGTGACCTTTTCATGATGAAGTGGTACTGGTTGATTTGCATGTGGATTTTCCGTTGCCCATATTCGACAATTCTGTGTATTGACATATCCTGTCAGATGGAAGGGCTCCGTCTGTCCACTTCCATGCGATCAAAGAATTCTGAAGCAAAGTTCTCTCTAGCTGGGAGGTCAACAGGAAGCAACTCGTGCACATGGGTAATTTTGAATCGATAGCACAGAAGGATGTTTAGTAGGACTTTACGCACCGTGCTTACGTGTATGTCCAATGTTCGGGCAATTCTCCGTACACTACACGTTTGCACACCGCCACTCGTCTCCTCCTGCATTGCTGTGGCCACTGCTTCCACTGACGTTGCCGGCCGGTGTGGCCGAGCGGTTCTAAGCGCTTCAGTCTGGAACCGCGCGACCGCTACGGTCGCAGGTTCGAATCCTGCCTCGGGCATGGATGTGTGTGATGTCCGTAGGTTAGTTAGGTTTAAGTAGTTCTAAGTTCTAGGGGACTGTTGACCTCCGATGTTAAGTCCCATAGTGCTCAGAGCCATTTGAACCATCCACTGACGTCGAATCAATTCGTTTCCTCCCTCTACCAGGTTCACACGAAAATAACCCGTCTTTTGGAATTTCCGAATCATTTTCGCCAGACCCACGGCAATCATCAGACCAACGTCTCTTTTTCAAATCCCTCAGTGTCCGGAACTTCTGCAGAGCGACGTGTGCTCAGTCATCGTTTTTGTAATACAGATTTACAAGCAGCACGCGATCTTGCATTGAGACAGTCATGGCAAACGTTGCAGACGCGGAGGAGGAAAAGCGGTGTTCCCGACGTGTTTACACCAACTTCAATGGGTCTTGCGCATGACTTGTTTTCATTTACGCATTCTGACACATACAGCGCCATCTATTGATCAATTTTCACACTATTGTTTTTTTCTTCTGCCATACGTTTTCCCCCTTTCTCCGATAATATTCCGTTGCAATTTGACTTCATTCTGACCAGTGGTGTTACTTCTACAGTGTTTTGAAGGTTTAACTTTAATTATTATCACCCTATATGTGTATATAGTTGTTATTTTGTAGTCAATAGAAGGTTCTTCATCATGGTCAAAGGCGATAGTTTCCTAAACGCGGAATGTGTTCATGAATAACAGAAACAAGTTTTATATAATTTAGACGAAGTATTGAAGCGATATTTGATGTATTTTTGTTTTGCGGTTTTTCCTCTTTTCTTTGAGGAAGTTGAGTTTCCTAGCGCTATATGATACATCTGTGGTGTTTTCTTTATTTTGACAATAATAACGCTCTGTTTCACATTACAAATCAACAATATTCGGACATTTTCATACCCTCACCCAGTTCCTGGATGGCTTATTGCTACTGGTTCATAGGGGAAGTACGCACAGAAGTACGATAATGGCCTGTCCAAATGTACCAGCCATGTATTACAATGTGAAATAAAGCTGCAAGCTTAAGATATATGCTTGGAAATGACCCATGGCTGAAATTGGCCAATTGCTTTGATAATAAAAAGAATATAGCCTACTTGAACAGTGTTTTCATTCTTAAAATCTTATACGACAGGGATCACACACATAAAGAAAGCGATCTGTCTGAGCTAACGCCTGATACGTGTGCAATACACATAACATCCACGTCATGTGGGTACAACTTTAACTGACCAAAGCTACTAGGTCTGCACTTACGATATCTGCGGTAGCTTACAATAGTTTTACAACTCTGCCCATAATCCGACGCTACCGCTCCATGATGGCAGGTATCGTGCCCCAGTAACACAGCAGAGTCGTGTTACTGTTTACAGTCGCGGACGTAATGGCGCACAGAGCGTGGCGGCTGTTTGCCACGGGCGGGGCCATACGCAGTGATCGACACAAAATACGGCGAGTCGCACAGGGGAACCCGATCACCTGCCGCTGCCGTCAGCTTTTACCGTCCGCGTTACGCCGATTTTGATGTGGATCGCGCTGTCTGGCAATACGAAACCTAAAGCGCTGCGCATAGTAACGAATTGTTAGAACGACACCTGTGCCTCTTTCTGCTTCCCTTCAGCAATTCGTGACTACACCTGCCGTAGCGTGGCCTTTAATGAACATCGCCTTTTGGAGTCCATTTCTTCCTGTTGTAGCCCTGAGTTCGGTATCACCAACTGACAAAATAACAGAAGAGTCACGTTAATACTTGTTTTGTACTGTAGTCTTCCTGTGGAAACCAATTTATTCGCTCAAGATCTGTATGTTAACACAATTACTGGGTGACTAGTTTTACCGGTTACGGCAATATATATTGCCGTACTCAGATCCATAAAATCGGGCAGTGGTAGTTACATCATACAATGCTTACATTATTCTATCACATGAGGACTATAAAATATGCATAAAAAGTCGAGGCCTTACAACGACGTGCCATACTTTACGATAGCATAAATGGCATGTCATTGTAATATCTCGACTTTCTTGTGCATGTTGTATAGTACTCATGTGACAGAGTTGTGTAAGGGTATTATGATGTAACTATTACTGCCTGGTTTTATGAATCTTAAGGTGCAATACAAAGTGTCGAAACTTGTAATCCATTAATTGTGTTAACTTAGCGATCTCGATAAATAAATTGGTTTTTAACAGAAGACTACTATACAATATTATAGATCACCTACAGCACCTAATGATCATGTCAGGTAACCATAATAATTCTTCCTTAGGAACTGATGCTACAGTCATTCGTTGTCATTACATTTTTTATTGATTGGCGACTCCATGGAGTTTTAGAGAGGGGGCGGAGGAGAGAGAGGGGGGGGGGGAGAGGTGGGAGGGAGAGGGAGGGAAGGAGGTCTAACATTGTTGTGATAGAAATATTTTGAACCGTGATCATGTACCTGGACGCGTAAAACTGAGACCCAGTGAGATATTTATTGCATATATTATTTAACTGTAGTCAGCGAGGGAGATGCGGATTTGGCAACGCGTGACTCATAGTCGCGTTTTGGGATTTTTTGCACAAGGGCGGCTTCTTGGGACATGAAGTGAGAGCAAGATCGCTAAATTTAAGCTCTGTGAGGAAGACAGAGATTTATTTATTTATCTTATGGCGTTACAAGCAATTTTTTTGGAAATATGTGGTAATGTCTTATGGGACCAAACTACTGAGGTCATCAGTCCCTTACAAGCAAATATGGGTACAGATATAGTAAACAGAAACGGCTCAGAAGTGTAAATGAACTAACAGTTTTCACAAACAGCATAGACGTACAAGAAATTCATGTACGAGTGTTGCCGAGAAAATAATGCACCGCATTTTTTTATTCGACAATTCTTTATTGAACATACTGAGAATTACACACACGAAATAATTGTGTTTTAACTACACACCCTATTTTCCAACGTAATCTCCATCCCGTTCTATGGCCTTCCTCCAGCGCGAAACAAGGGCGTGTATGCCCTGTCGGTAGCAATCCTTGTCCTGGTGGCGGAGGCAGTGCTTCACTGTGAGAATCACATCCTCATCGTCCTCAAAACGTCTTCCACGAATGGCATCCTTTAAAGGCCCAAACAAGTGGAAGTCCGAGGTGATCAGGTCAGGGCAGCAGGGTGGATGGGGTAATACTGTCCAACCCTTTTTTGCGATGTGTTCAGCAGTCCTCAGACTTGTGTGGAGCAGAACCTTATCGTGTTGCAGCAAAACATCTCCTGGGTTGCTGTGGTAGTAGTTCGCCTTCCGTAATGTTGGCACATGCATTGACAATGCGCTGACGCATGTTGTCAGGCGTTGTCGGTGGACCACGATAGCAAATATCCTTCAACTTTCCCCACAGAAAGAAATCCGGGGACGTCAGATCCGGTGAACGTGCGGGCCATGGTACGGTGCTTCGACGACCAATCCACCTGACATGTAATATGCCGTTCAATATCGCTTCAACCGCACGCGAGCTATGTGCCGGACATCCATCATGTTGGAAGTACATCGCCATTCTGTCATGCAGTGAAACATCTTGTAGTAACATCGGTAGAATATTACTTAGCAAATCGGCATACATTGCACCATTTAGATTGCCATCGATAAAATGGGGGCCAATTATCCTTCCTCCCATAATGCCGCACCAGACATTAACCCGCCAAGGTCGCTGATGTTCCACTTGTCGCAGCCATCGTGGATTTTCCGTCCCGCATATTATGCCGGTTTACGTTACCGCTGCTGGTGAATGACGCTTCGTCGCTAAATACACTCCTGGAAATTGAAATAAGAACACCGTGAATTCATTGTCCCAGGAAGGGGAAACTTTATTGACACATTCCTGGGGTCAGATACATCACATGATCACACTGACAGAACCACAGGCACATAGACACAGGCAACAGAGCATGCACAGTGTCGGCACTAGTACAGTGTATATCCACCTTTCGCAGCAATGCAGGCTGCTATTCTCCCATGGAGACGATCGTACAGATGCTGGATGTAGTCCTGTGGAACGGCTTGCCATGCCATTTCCATCTGGCGCCTCAGTTGGACCAGCGTTCGTGCTGGACGTGCAGACCGCGTGAGACGACGCTTCATCCAGTCCCAAACATGCTCAATGGGGGACAGATCCGGAGATCTTGCTGGCCAGGGTAGTTGACTTACACCTTCTAGAGCACGTTGGGTGGCACGGGATACATGCGGACGTGCATTGTCCTGTTGGAACAGCCAGTTCCCTTGCCGGTCTAGGAATGGTAGAACGATGGGTTCGATGACGGTTTGGATGTACCGTGCACTATTCAGTGTCCCCTCGACGATCACCAGTGGTGTACGGCCAGTGTAGGAGATCGCTCCCCACACCATGATGCCGGGTGTTGGCCCTGTGTGCCTCGGTCGTATGCAGTCCTGATTGTGGCGCTCACCTGCACGGCGCCAAACACGCATACGACCATCATTGGCACCAAGGCAGAAGCGACTCTCATCGCTGAAGACGACACGTCTCCATTCGTCCCTCCATTCACGCCTGTCGCGACACCACTGGAGGCGGGCTGCACGATGTTGGGGCGTGAGCGGAAGACGGCCTAACGGTGTGCGGGACCGTAGCCCAGCTTCATGGAGACGGTTGCGAATGGTCCTCACCGATACCCCAGGAGCAACAGTGTCCCTAATTTGCTGGGAAGTGGCGGTGCGGTCCCCTACGGCACTGCGTAGGATCCTACGGTCTTGGCGTGCATCCGTGCGTCGCTGCGGTCCGGTCCCAGGTCGACGGGCACGTGCACCTTCCGCCGACCACTGGCGACAACATCGATGTACTGTGGAGACCTCACGCCCCACGTGTTGAGCAATTCGGCGGTACGTCCACCCGGCCTCCCGCATGCCCACTATACGCCCTCGCTCAAAGTCCGTCAACTGCACATACGGTTCACGTCCACGCTGTCGCGGCATGCTACCAGTGTTAAAGACTGCGATGGAGCTCCGTATGCTACGGCAAACTGGCTGACACTGACGGCGGCGGTGCACAAATGCTGCGCAGCTAGCGCCATTCGACGGCCAACACCGCGGTTCTTGGTGTGTCCGCTGTGCCGTGCCTGTGATCATTGCTTGTACAGCCCTCTCGCAGTGTCCGGAGCAAGTATGGTGGGTCTGACACACCGGTGTCAATCTGTTCTTTTTTCCATTTCCAGGAGTGTAGATCGCGTGCAAAAAATCTGTCATCGTCCCGTAATTTCTCTTGTGCCCAGTGGCAGAACTGTACACGACGTGCAGAGTCGTCGCCATGCAATTCCTGGTGCATAGAAATATGGTACAGGTGCAATCGATGTTGATGTAGCATTCTCAACACCGACCTTTCTCGAGGTTCCCGATTCTCGCGCAATTTGTCTGCTACTCATGTGTGGATTAACCGCGACAGCAGCTAAAACACCTACTTGGGCATCATCATTTGTTGCGGGTCGTGGTTGACGTTTCACATGTGGCTGAACACTTCCTGTTTCCTTAAATAACGTAGGTATCCGGCGAACGGTCCGGACACTTGGATGATATTGTCCAGGAAACCGAGCAGCATACATAGCAAACTCTCGTTGGGCATTTTGATGAAAATAGCCATACATCAACACGATATCGACCTTTTCCGCCATTGGTAAACAGTCCATTTTAACACGGGTAATGTATTACGAAGCAAATATCGTCCGCACTGGCGGAATGTTACGTGATACCACGTACTTATACGTTTGTGACTATTACAGCGCCATCTATCACAAAGCGAAAAAAGTGGTCCAACTAAAACTTTCATATTTCTTTACGTACTACACGAATATGTAATAAAAATGGGGATTCATATTTTAAAAAACGCAGTTGATATCCGTTTGAACTATGACAGCGCCATCTAGCGGGCCAACCATAGCATCTGGTTTCCCCCTTCAAGCTTGACGAGTTTCGTTCTTTGTAGTTTTTTCGTTTGATGCTTATTTCGTGAGATATTTGGCCCGGTCACTATTAATGGACCACCCTGTATATATACAACTCACACGTGCGTACCTTTAGGCTAAGCGCACTTTAGTTACAGGTCAGATCCAAGAACTCGCCCCAGGAAGGACCATGAGGTCTACAACAAAGTTACAATGAGTAGTATCAAATACTCAGTAATAAATAATCATGATTTCAAGTACAAGATTAACATTGCAAACTAATAGCCTGGCGCATACAGAAGCCTCCAGATCGAGACACAAACAGGCGCCAGGAGTCACCGAAAGGCATAAAGAAACTGGATTCCTGGCCAGCTCACATCGGGCACAATTAACAGTCTTTAAGTACAGTGCTTACTAAACAGTCTTCATATATGAGGCCAATAACTTCAGGATTCCAAATAGATACCGGATAATATTGCCCTCCTGCTCGTAGTTGCTAACAAGTTGTTCAGTACCCTCGGCGTATTTAGCACACCACAGTTGACTATGCACATGGTAACCAGGTTGCAAGCGACGAGAACCGCTCCGTGCGCGCTAAACTTGCTGATGGCAACGGTCAACGCTGCAGGAAAACGCGGACCCCCGTAGCCCAACGGTCAACGGTTTCAACTGTCCGCCCCGATAGCTGAGTGGTCAACGTGACGGATTGCCGTCCTACGGGCCCGGGTTCGATTCCCGGCTGGGTCGGGGATTTTCTCCGCTCAGGGACTGGGTGTTGTGCTGTCTTCATCATCACTTCATCCCCATCCGGCGCGCAGGTCGCCCAATGGGGCGTCGAATGTAATAAGACCTGCGCCAAGGCGGCCGGACCTGCTCCGCAAGAGGCCTACCGGCCAATGAGCGTTTGGCTCATTTCAACGGTTTCAACTCGCTGCACTGGCCAGGACGCCACGTACTCAGGCATATCCGTCCAGTTCCGACACACCACTCGCCACTACACAGCCCCAGAGGGAAACACACAGTCAAAGAAGGATGATACTACGATGGAACGCGCGCACAGATGGCGCAAGTAAGGTCGTGCGCGCGGTCATGCAAGCCGCCACGGCTCACGCAGTAAAGGTTTGAAAATATTTGTAAAATTCTTTGCAAGTCACTAAGCTCTCATTTTGAAATACCGGATGAATAAAGTCCGCTAATTCGCGCGTCGTGAATTACACGGCTTCCTCAAAATCAACCAACCAACCAACTAATTCTTGAAACTAATTGCTCTTCTGAGTCCACAGGGGTAGAATACACTTCGCTTATCATGTATTCCAGAAAATGAAGTGTAATGGAGGAAGGTACGGGGATTTTATAGCAGATGTATGTATAGGTCATCCCCGGTTGATACGCTGATTGCCAAAGATAATGCTGCTTGTATTGGCTCTGCAGAGTGCACCTTCCTCTGATACGTACGGCTATATCCTCCAATAACGTCGGCAGGTGCTCTTGTAAGAACAGTGTGCGTCGAGGAGGCAGCGTGTAGGGCCTACCGCAATCAAGTAGTCGCCCACGATGCTGGTCGACATGTTTACTGCAAATTGTCTCTGATGACCTAACCCAACCGTTGTATGTGGGTCGGCATCCGCCCATACAAGCGAGTTACGGCAACTGTATGCGACTGCCGGAGTAAATTGAGTCTCATCCGTAAACGGAACAACTTTAGAAATAGGGTCTTCGTTAGTCTGTTGCAGAAAGGAGCGGACAAACTCGAAATGGCTGATCATTTGGTCGCAAGGCTTGTACTTTACTGGGACGAAGAGGATGAAGCAGCTGTTCACGCAACAGTTTCCGATAATGCGGACATTTTCGTGCTGCGAAACGCTCGCTGAACGTCCCCTGAGCTCTTCAGTCTCTCAATGTTATGTGTGGTAGGGCGCCCTCCGGAGTGACGTAGCAAGTAATGTGGAGCGTGGTGTGGCACAAGAAGGCATGCATCTAGTTTCAAATGTAACACACGCAATATAACAGATAGCGTCTACCGGACAGACGTGAAGTAACAAAGTCGTGTGGTCTGACTAAATATACAGGCCCGGACACTGGAAGCCATCCTGATTGTGACGTAAGCAAAGTAGTTGGCCATGATTAGATCTGTTGCATGTGAGGTGACCAGTATGTTGTTATGCGTACTTCAGAACTTTCACATTGAGTTATATGTTATTTATTCTTTGCCGGCCGATGTGGCCGAGCGGTTCTAGGCGTGTCAGTCAGGAACCGTGCGACCGCTACGATCGCAGGTTCGAATCCTGCCTCGGGCATGGATGTGTGTGATGTCCTTAGGTTAGTTAGGTTTAAGTAGTTCTAAGTTCTAGGGGACTAATGACGTCAGATGTTAAGTCCCATAGTGCTCAGAGCCATTTGAACCATTTATTCTTTGTTATCTTCAGACACAAAAGTGAACATTATAAAGCTGCAGTTCTGTCAACGGTGTTTCTTACCTGCTAACATAAGTGGTTATTGTAATTTCTTAACGACCAGTGTCAGTGAGTATTTTCAAGGAATACCCAGACTGATGAGAAACATAGAAGTAGATATCCTCGGAGTAAGGAAGCAGCTTAAATCACTTAATAAAGGCAAGGCTTCCGGTCCAGATTGTATACCAGTCAGGTTCCTCTCAGAGTATGCTGATAAAATAGCTCCATATTTAGCAATTATATACAACCACTCGCTCACAGAAAGATTCGTACCTAAAGACTGGGAAATTGATCAAGTCACACCAATACACAAAAAGGGAAGTAGGAGTAATCCGCTGAATTACAGGCCTTTATCACTAACATCGATTTGCAGTAGGATTTTGGAACATATACTGTATTCGAACATTATGAAGTTGTAACCTCCTCCTCACTTATCGACCTTAATGACAGTGAATAATTAAACCGCGTGTACCTAATGGAAATTTGGGAAAAGCAACCGTCATCGAAGTTAATCTGTCGGTAAAGAGGGAGGAAAGGGTTACATCTAAATGAAAGGAAAAATGCAAATGAATCTGGTGGAAATTAATTTTGAAAAGGGGTAAAGTTAATAAAGAAAGTAAATGTGCGGCCGTTACGTTAACAATCAACTAGCGGTAATTAGATATTTGAGATCTGGGGGAAATTACGGTCGCCAATCCTATGGACATTTACTATAGTAACTGAAAAAGAAAGGCTATTACACATATAATTAGCACTAGAAGCGTGGCAACTGAAGGTTGACACGTGTAGTGTGATAACTGAAAGTTTGTCAGAAGTAATAAATTTCGCTACACTCTGACTTAATTTAGCAAAAGAATTAATAAAACCGGAAAATTGAAAGTTAATTTAGTGACTGAAATTAATAGTGAGCTTTGTTTCTGAAGCACATCGAAATTCAGTAAAATACCGTTAGTCTTGGGCTACCTCAACAATCATTTCAAAAGCTACTTGCATCTACGCAATTTAGAAATAAGAGATTTAACTTTGAACTTGATTTAAATGATTCTGAACAATTAACAGTAGTAAAATTTAGTCCGTACCAAACTGAGCTGCAGTCACAGGTAAGCTAAAATACGGTAACAAAACTCGCACTCTTAATTTGTGCTTGTGTAATCTAAATATTGTAGCCAGCTATGAATACTATAACTGAACTTTGAAATTAAAGCAGTGAAATGGAATAATATTACTTTAATGCTGGCGTTTGAATTTCAACGACACTCGTGTTCATTCCGGAAAAGGAAGGGACCCTGCTTGGTAATGCAAATGGGACAATGATCAACAAAAGTTCATGCTAAGTTGCTGTAATTATAGTTACGAAAATGGAACAGTTTGAAAAGCTGAGGTCTGCCATACAGTTCTAAAACTTTACGTGCTTCCAGTCTTCCTTGTTGGTTGATTGAAGGTTTGAAGCCGTCGATCGAGGAGGTGGCGACAGTCACTCATTGTTGGCCGTCGCTGTTGCAGAAGCTGGATGTTGGTGCGCCTTCTTCTCGACACGGTCACCAGGCGAAACGGGCTCTTGATGTGCGCCAGCTAATGCTTCCCGTCCGCGACACCGTGTCAGAAACTATCATAGCAAGTCGAGCGCAATTACATGCTGCCAAACCCCGAAAGCGCGGCAACTCGCGGGAGCGTCACACAACACACCTGCTCCACTGCCCTCCTCCAGACAGACTCTGCTCTGCCCGCGCTCCACGCGGCCTAGTTCACACTACCAAAGATCCTAAACACTTTGGTTCTCCACACGACCTATCGAAGTGTTCGTTCGACAGCATAGTTTTCCCTAGGCAAGACCCAGCGTAAAATACAAATAATATTTACAAAACAAACCAATTATACATCGACATAGATGCATAAATAAATATACATATACAAATAGTAAAACAATTATAGTATATAAAGGCACAGAAATGTAATATATTCAGGTAACAAAGCAAGGAAAAAATTTATAGTACAATAGATGGAAATAGGAGGATATGCATTTCCGGCGTTACGAAGTACCTCGAAGGAAACGATTTATTGACACATAGTCAGCACGGTTTCAGAAAATATCGTTCTTGTGAAACACAACTAGCTCTTTATCCTAATGAAGTAATAAGTGCTATCGACAGTGGATTTCACATTGATTCCATATTTTTAGATTTCCAGAAGGCTTTCGACACCGTTCCTCACAAGCGTCTTCTAACCAAACTGTGAGCCTACGGAGTATCGCCTCAGTTGTGCGACTGGATTCGTGATTTTCTGTCAGAAAGGTCACAGCTCGTGGTAATAGACGGAAAGTCATCGAGTAAAACAGATTTAATATCCGGCGTTCCCCAAGGAAGTGTTATAGGCCCTCTTTTGTTCCTGACCTATATTAACGACATAGGAGACAATCTGGGTAGTCGTCTTAGATTGTTTGCAGTTGATGCTGTCATTTACCGTCTTGTAAAGTCATCAGATGATGAAAACGACTTGCAAGGTGCGAAAAGTGGCAATTGACCCTGAATAAGGAAAAGTGTGAAGTTACATGAGTAATAAAAGAAAGCCGTGCGGTTCTAGGCGCTACAGTCCGGAACCGTGGGACTGCTACGGTCGCAGGTTCGAATCCTGCCTCGGGCATGGATGTGTGTGATGTCCTTAGGTTAGTTAGGTTTAAGTAGTTCTAAGTCTAGGGGAGTGATGACCTAAGAAGTTAAGTCCCATAGTGCTCAGAGCCATTTGAACCATTTTTGAATAAAAGAAATCAGCTAAATTTTGATTACGCGATAAGTCACACAAATCTGAAGGCTGTAAATTCAACTAAATACTTAGGGAATACAATTGCAAATAACCTAAATTGAAACGATCACATAGGTAATATTGTGGGTAGAGCAAACCAAAGGCTCCGATTCCTTGGCGGAACACTTAGAAGGTGTAACAGGTCTACACCACGCTTTTCCGCCCTATTCTGGAATATTGCTGTGAGATGTGGGATCCGCATCAGGTGGGACTGGCGGATGACATCGAAAAAGTGCAAAGAAGGGCAGCTCGTTTTGTATTATCGCGAAATAAGGGAGATAGTGTCACAGACATGATACGTGAACTGGAGTGGCAACCATTAAAACAAAGGCGCCTTTCGTTGCGACGGGATCTTCTCATGAAATTTCAATCACCAGTTTTCTCCTCCGAGCCGGCCAGAGGGGCTGAGCG
Organism: Schistocerca piceifrons; assembly: GCF_021461385.2. NCBI lineage: Eukaryota > Metazoa > Arthropoda > Insecta > Orthoptera > Acrididae > Schistocerca > Schistocerca piceifrons. The sequence continues at coordinate 161,901,861 of NC_060142.1, read as the reverse complement.
GTTCTAGGCGCTACAGTCTGGAGCCGCGCGACCGCGACGGTCGCAGGTTCGAATCCTGCCTCGGGCATGGATATGTGTGATGTCCTTATGTTAGTTACTTTTAAGTAGTTCTAAGTTCTAGGGGACTGATGACCTCAGAAGTTAAGTTCCATAGTCCTCAGAGCCATTTTTTTTTCTCGTCCGATTGCGAAAACATTCTGTTGGCACCCACCTACATCGGGAGAAATGATCATCACGATAAAATAAGAGAAATCAGGGCTCACACAGAAAAATTTAAGTTCTAGTTTTTCCTGCGTGCTGTTCGAGAGTGGAACGGTAGAGAGACAGCATGAAGGTGGTTCATTGAACCCTCTGCCAGGCGCTTTATTGTGAATAGCATAGTAATCACGGAGATATAGATGTAGATTATGCGTCAAGATTGTGTCGTCGTGTTTTCTATAAATTAATGAAATATATCTAGAGTGTCCCAAGAAACACCGACAGCGCTTAGTATGTTTCGCGCTAAGACAAACGGATCGGTTTTCAAGAAGGAGCCCACATCCGGAAACGCAAGGCTTGGGCGCTGGAGAACGTCGAACTCTGAGAGCGAACGGTTGTGACATTTCGTTCTGATTCATTTTGGTGTCTGACTAGGGAAGGTATGCAACCTGTTAGTCATATGTGTACTGCGGACGCACGACCTGAGTCTAAAAACATTCCTGCACATGCGCTACAGTCTTTCAAACAACCTTTGTGTGCATCCTACTGTGGACCTTGTGTTGGCCGCCAGTGCAGTAACGTTGTTGACAGCAGTGCGACATGCACCAGTACACAGCTTCGGAAATGGCCGACATGATGGGTGCATACGACAAAGCCGACTGCAGTGGGAGAGCTGCTGCAAGGCTGTATGCGAAACGTTTTGTAAACAGACGTGCCACAAGTCATTTCACGCTCGCGGCCATCAAGAAACGCCTCAGGGAAGCCGGAAAGTTGCACGTAGGCATTTTCTGCTCGGTGTGTGTGTCCATTGTAAAGTAAAGTAGTAGCAGTTCGTGCTTGGTGCTTGCGAATACTATTCCTAGTCTACTGTTTGTCCTTCGGTAGGTGCCGATACGTGATGCAGGTTGTTTACGCTGGGCTGTAACACTACAGATTGTGGAGGACGTACTGACAATTTTCGAAGATGACACATGACACAGCCACCAGCACTCGGCAGGTGACACATGCGCTGCACACGCGCTGCACACGGATAAAAGTGCTATGTGGTGTGTTGTCCATGATCACCGGTTCCATCCATATCATGTGCAGGAAGTCCAAGCATTACAGGAGGAGGGTGGGTATAGTCTGCGCAGTGGTATTTACGACAATGTATAATACAGCCACAATTCCCGAGCTCGGTGCTATTCGCGGATGAATGCACGTGAATTAGAGACGGCACATTAAACGTGCACAACATGCATGTTTGGGGGGACGAAAATCCGCTATGCAGGGTTGGTATTAATGTCTGGGCCGGGATAATTGGTGACCATATCATTGGGCCATACCTACTGCCAAACAAACTAACAGGACCGATCTACCTCTCATTTATCAGTGATGATTTGCCCAACCTATTGGATGCAGTGCCACCAAATGCTCGGATGGACATGTGGCTACAACACAACGGAGCTCCAGCACACTTTGTGCCAATGTGTGGAATCAACTAGACGTCGTATATCCTAATGGATGAATTGGTAGAGATGGACCAGTTCCATGGCCAGCATGGTCACCAGATCTGACACCGAAGAGTATTGTGTATGGCACACCCGTTATCCGAGCCCACGGAGCGATTGACACCAGCACGTATTGGCTCATGTGCACGAGTCTCAGCACCGCCGACTCAGAAACTACGCAGTCCGAACTCCGTTTGTAATGTAGACATCGTGATTTGCTACTCATGTTGAATTTATTGACACAGTGGAGAACGCACGCCCATATCAGATTTCGATGCTCTGCAGTGCCCAAGCCGTGCGTTTCCAGATACGGGTTCCTTCCTGGAAACCGGCCGGTGTGCCATCCCGCACAACATACCAGGCGTTGTCGGTGTTTTTTTGGGACATCCTGTATAAATACTTTTGGAAATTTTGTGTATTTGCATTGTAATAAATGACTGAAGCGATTTCATAAATTCACTGTAGCTTCATTAATTCACATATTGTCACAAAACTTGACACTCATATAGAAAACCTAAGAAGTTTCGTGTTGTTGCAGCCGCACTTCAGATTTCTGCCATGGGAGCGCAGCATTTAGCAGTTAGGCAACGTGTCGACAGTCGCCGAGAAAGCGTATATTGTGCTTGAATTGCCTTTGCGTCAGTTTAACAAAGATCCACCAACCGCCAACTCCATTCGGCGATAGTATGTCCAGTTTAAAGCTTCTGAATGCATCTGGAAGGGGAAATCAACGTGTCAGCCTCCCGTGCGAGCGAGTTTCGCACGTAACCCACAGGATTCAACTAACAGAGCAAGCAGAGTGTGGTGTCACCGCCAGACACCACACTTGCTAGGTGGTAGCCTTTAAATCGGCCGCGGTCCGTTAGTATACGTCGGACCCGCGTGTCGCCACTATCAGTGATTGCAGACCGAGCGCCGCCACACGACAGGTCTAGTCTAGAGAGACTCCCTAGCACTCGCCCCAGTTGTACAGCCGACTTTGCTAGTGATGGTTCACTGACTACCTACGCTCTCATTTGCAGAGACGACAGTTTAGCATAGCCTTCAGTTACGTCATTTGCTACGACCTAGCAAGGCGCCATATTCAGTTACTATAATCTGAACAAATAATATTGTGAATCATGTACCGCCAAGAGCGACGTTCATCATTAATGGATTAAAGTTAAGTATCAAACTAATTACGTCCGCTTTCTGAATTCTAATTCCTTGTCATGCTCCAGACCTCACGTCAGTATAGTTCTTCCCTCCTCACGCCAGCCTGCTTGAGCTAAAACGCGTGCATTTCGGCCTCCCTTCGTAACCTGGTGGTGACTCTTCAGCCAACACAACAGAGAGAACTGAACGTAACACAACCGACAGTTTGGAACATTTTAAGGAAACGACTGCTTGCAGTTGCTACACGCCGTGACTCCGAAAAATATTTGTAAATTTGTGGTAAGGTCTTGCGGGACCAAACTGCGTAGGTCATCAGTCTCTAAGCTTACACGCTACTTAATCTAACTTAAACTAACTTACACTATGGACAACACACACACCCATGCCCGAGGGAGGACTCGAACCTCCGACGGACCGGTACAAGACGCCTGAGACCGCGCGGCTACCACGCGCGGCCTGACTCTGAATAATAAAGTCAGTCTTCTGCGAAAAGACTGTTACAGAACACGTGTATTTGGACATGCCGGAAAATTGGCTCATTCCATAACTGTAAATCAAAAGTGTGCACTTCATCTGCCAACAGGATGGTGCTCCACCCCATCATGATCTTCGTGAATTCTTAAACAGGAAATGAAGAAACAGACGGATTGATCATGGCGGGAGTTAATTCATGTCATGGCCTCCATCCTCTCCCGACGTGGCCCTGTGCAGTTTTTTGTGTGGGCCTATGTGAAAGTTTCAGTGTTTACTCCAACTCTACCAACAAACCTACCAGAACTGGGAACTTCCATCAAGAGGGTTTATGAACAGATTAACAGCGACGTGCTGCGCCAAACGTTGGAATAACTTGATTATCGACTCGATATCTGCAGATTCAGTAGGGGGTCACGTGTGGAGCACTTGTAATATGTCAAAAAACTTTTTGCGGTTATCTATACGTGTGCAAAGCCGTCTGACAATATGCCAAATAACTTAGCTACAGCGAGCCTGTGAAATCGCTTCAATCATTTATAATAACTTTGTGTACTGAAAGTCCTTTCTCAGATACTAAAAATGCAGAGGTGCTGTAGTGTGGCTGGCTGTAAAAGGAATTACAAATCATGAAATGAAACATCAAACACATTTTCTTTACCCAGTGATGAAGAACTAAAGTAAAAAGTGGCTTCCCACTGACTTCTCCAATTTAAAGAAGGCTATATCACGCATAAAGCATTTTAGTGAAAAACGTCTAGTAAAAACGGAACAATTTATAATTGATGCACACATGAAGACACTTGTAAGGAGTCACCCAAAGGTGAAACCAGATGCACTGCCATCAATTTTCCCTAAGCTCCCACGATCTTTGGTGATAGCTGTACTCTCATACAGAGGTTTACATGATGCAGTAAGCGAAAATTTTGAAAAAGCGGTGGTAATAGGCTTTGAAGGTCACAGACAGTGCCAAGAGCAGAATGCTGATAACAATTTGGGATACTAAACAAATATTTTCTGAGTGCTACCTTCACAAAGAAGAAACAGCGGTGCCGCATTAAGAATGAATAAAAAGTACTACTGTGTTTTACTGACACTAGTGATAAAATATCCAACATTATTCGATCAGTATCTGTTAAGACCGATCTGAGTATCCTCCTTTCCTTTAGAAAGTATAAAATTCCTCAGCATAAAGTGCCCCATGAACGTCTGTCAGTAAAATCCAAGCATCCTTTGGATAGACTAATTGAATATACTGAGTCAATAGTGTCTAAAGAAGACACTTTGAATAAGAATGATATGATTTAGTACATAGTGAATAAGTTAGAAGAGGGTTTTTCAGTTGACAGATGTTCGCAGCAGCAACTGATAATGGAACAAATCCAGTTACTAACTTAAAACGACAAAAATGGCAGTGGGAATGTATTATTATTGGCAGCTTCATTTTTTATACATTGAACATCAGCGTATACTGCTGTGCATCCAAGTTTCATTTAAATAGTTTAAATGTAGATGGTAGGATAGAGTATCTGAAGATTAAAAAGAAATTTTTGAATGATCATGAACATTTGTTAATGTGGTCCTGGAGGAAATTTACGTTAAGCCTCGTATGATCTTTGAAGGAGATACAATACATGGTACCAATAAAACATGATAATTGTATAGTTAAACAGCGTAGTTTTTCATGCTGCATTCAGTGATGTTGTGATTATTATCCTGTTAGCAATTTAACTTACCAACGATTAAAATGTCGTGGGATAGCTCCTAATATCGTGTCGGACCTCCTTTTGGCCAGCGTACTGCAGCAACTCCACGTGATATGACTCAACAAGTCGTTGGAAGTCCCCTACAGAAATGTTGAGCCGTACTGCGTGTATAACCGTAAATAATTGAGAAAGTGCTGCTGGTGCAGGATATTGTGCACGAAGTGACATCTTCATTATGTTCCGTAAATGATCGATGGGATTCATGTCGGGCCATCTGGGTGGCCAAATCAGTCGCTCGAATTGTCCTGAGTGTTCTTCAAACCAATTGCGAACAATAATCGTGGCCTGGTGACATGTCGCAATGTCATCCATAAGAATTCCATCACTGAATGGCTGAAAATGGTTCCCAAGTCGCCGAACAAAATAATTTCCAATCAGTGATCTGTTCAGTTGGACCAGAGGACGTAGTCCGTTCCACGCAAACACAGTCCACACCATTATGGAGCCACCACCGGCTTGCACAGTGCCTTGTTGATAACTTGGGTCGATAGCTTCGTGGAGTCGGCGCCACACTCGAATCCTACCTTTAGCTCTTACCAACCGAAATCGGGACCCATCTGACAAGGCCACGGTTTTCCCGTCATGTGGGATCCAACCAATATGGTCACGAGGCCAGTAGAAGCGCTGCAGGCGAATCGTGCTGTTAGCAAAGACACTCGCGTCGGTCGTCTGCTGCCATAGCCTACAAACGCCAAATTTCGCCGGACTGTGCTAAAGGGTACAATCGTCACACGTCCCACATTGATTTATGTGGTGATTTCATGCAGTTTTTCTTGTCTGTTAACACTAGAAATTCTATGCAATCGCCGCTACTCTCGGTCGTTAAGTGATGACCGTCGGCAACTGCGTTGTCCGTGGTGAGATGTGATGCCTGAAATGTGCTAGTGACAGTTTAGAAAAGCTTTTGCTTTGGTTGTGCAATTGTCTCTGTAAGCAGGAAAGTGAGAGACGATCGTAGGTACAATATTCATTTTCTTATTCTTTGTGGCGTCCTCTAACAATAAAAGATATAAATATTGATAATAATGATGATAAATAATCGTTATTATTAACAATAATAATAATAATAAAATAATAATAATACACACATCAAAAAAAAGTTTTGCATCAACTCGGTTCCCAGAACTCCTGGAGATAGATATGGACTGTGGATATTGTATCACAGTCCCTTTGACTGTTCAGAGATGTCACTAAACCCGCCAAAATATGTAAACAACCATGCATGAGCAGCGCCTATTAGACGGAGGGGGCCAGCCAGCCGATTTGTTCCAGTCATTCCACCGTAAAGGAGGTACACGGCTCGTGTTGTCTGTAGTTCAATCATGCCTAGACGGTCAATACCGTGGTACAATGGCGTCCGCATTGTTACTTTGTGCCAAGAAGGGCTCTCAACAAGTGAAGTGTCCAGGCGTCTCGGAGTGAAACAGAACGATGTTGTTCGAACGTGGAGGAGATACAGAGAGACAGGAACTGTCGATGACATGCCTCGCTCAGGCCGCCCAAGGGCTAGTTCTGCAGTGGATGACTGCTACCTACGGATTACGGCTGGGAGGAACCTTGACAGCAATACCACTATGTTGAATAATGCTTTTCGTGCAGCCACTGGACGTCGTGTTATGACTCAAACTGTGCACAGTAGGCTGCATGATGTGCAACTTCATTCACGATGTCCACGGTGAGGTCCATCTTTACAACCACGACACCATGCAGCGCGGTACAACATGCCGAATGAACCGCTCAGGACTGGCATCACGTTCTCTTCACCGATGAGTGTGGCATATGCCTTCATCCAGACAATCGTGGAAGACGTGTTTGGAGGCAACCCGGTCAGGCAGAACGCCTTAGACACACTGTCCATCGAGTGCAGCAAGGTGGAGGTTCCCTGCTGTTTTGGGGTGGCATTAGGTGGGGCCGACGTACGCCGCTGGTGGTCTTGGAAGGCGCTGTAACGGCTGTACGATACGTGAATATGATCCTTCGACCGATAGTGCAACCACATCGGCAGCATATTGGCGCGGCATTCGTCTCCATGGACGACAATTCACGCGCCCATGGTGCACATCTGGTGAATGACTTCCTTCAGGATAACGACTGCACTCGACTAGAGTGGCCAGCATGTTCTCCAGACATGAACTCTATCGAACACGCCTGGGATAGATTGAAAAGGGCTGTTTATGGATGACGTCAGCCACCAACCACTCTGAGGGATCTACGCCGAATCGCCTTTGAGGAGTGGGATAATCTGCACCAGCAGTGCCTCGATGAAGTTTTGGATAGTATGCCACGACGAAAACAGGCATGCTTCAATACAAGAGGACGTCCTACTGGGTATTAGGGGCACCGGTGTATAGAGCACCCTCGACCACCAGCTCTGAAGGTCTCACTGTATGGTCGTACAACATGCAATGTGTGGTTTTCATGAGCAATTAAAAGGGCGGAAATGATGTTTATGTTGATCTTTATTCCAATTTTCTGTACAGATTCCGGAACTCTCGAAACCGAGGGGATGCAAAACTTTTTTGATCTGTGTAATATTGTTGGCATGACGTATTGGCAAAAGCTTTTGTCTCTCTGTGTGCAGCAGGCCCTGTTTAGCACATCACAATGCAAGTTATTCTGCGAGGATGATAATGCTTAGGTACAAATTACTCGCTCTTTTGCAGTTCGTTTCCTTGGAAATGTCACGGTGACAGCAATTTCAAATCTTTTCTTTGCGTCCCTAAATCAAGTCGAAGACGTAGAACATTAGTAATAATGAGTGAACAAAGGTCAACTACAATTAGGTACACGAGAACCAAAACTTTTATCTCATTTAATTAGCTCTCTGATAAAACGTGAACGTTACAAGAAAGATTTGTTCATGAGTCATTCACTCTACATGCTGTTTCATATGTAAGTACGCTGATAAATGTGAATAACAGGAGCAGTCAAAAGTTACGTCCTGCTCGTATGAAGTCTCAGGCCAGAGTAGTAAATTACTACAGATAATCAAAAAGAACGTCATATCATAAAACAAGCGCTAAGCGATGGACTATCGTCAGCGATTCAACGTTATATTTAAGTGTAACCTGTCTGTCTTTAAAGAAAAGAAAATTTTCAGATACAAAATAATGATGGACACTACATCTTGATGAGAAAGATGCATGTATTTACGATCACAACAGTCGTGATGAGGGCAACAGTAAAGAATTTGAAGTGAAATATCAGAGGCGGGGAAAGTTATAGGAATGTATTTCATTTATTTGTGGAGGAGAAGGAAGGTATAGAACTAAGCACGACGAGTATGTAATGTGGTTTTTCTATAAAATTTCTCGGCAATTGTTTTTACTTATTTACTGGATGTGATTTAATATATGATCTTTCCGCTAGGTAGATACATATATCCTTTGTTCTGCCAAGACAATGCTTCATGTGGGCTAAGATAGAAGCCGATTCCTCAGACCCGTAGCAATGTTTGTTGGCCTCTGTTGGCTTCCTGGGTTTTAGTGAGATTTCTGTATAATGTGGTCTACATTACGCTGCAGTGATGACTCTGCATTCACTAATACCTTTGGGGGGGATATCCTGTCTCGAAACTTATGGTCCAGTGTTTGTTCATAACATATCAAGTCTCCCTACTCATTCTTTAAAATGACTAAAACTTTTCGGGATACATATAGACTCTGTAAATACCTTAAAAGAATCACGTTCGTTCACAATAGCGCACGACTAAAGATGTTCCCCAATCACGCACCACTCTAACAAAGGAAACATCCGATAGGGACACAAATCAGTAGATGTGATGTCCATGTACCTATAATAATTGGTTACAAATAGAGACAAATTGGAAATTTATTAAAGAGAAAGAATTTCACAGACTGCGCAAGTCAATAACGCGTTGGTCCACTCCTGGTCCTTATGTAATCAGTTATTCGGCTTGGCATTGATTGTTGGAGTTGTTGAGGGTTTTGCAAGCACTAAGACAAACAGTAGAAACTCTCGCCATGTGTGGGGGTGGTATTATCTTACTCAAATTTAAGCCCAGGATGGCTTGCCATGAAGGGCGTCAAAACTAGACGTAGAATATCACCTATGTACTGCTGTGCTGTAAGGGCGCCGCGGTTGACAACCAAAGAGGTCCTGCTATGAAAAGAAATGGCACCCCAAACCATCACTCCTTGATGTCGGGCCGTGTGACTGGTGACAGTCAGGCTGGTATCCCACCGCTGTGTGAGGCATCTCCAGACACGTCTTTGACCTGGAATCTCATTCATTGGAGTATAATTGTCTTCAGTGATGAATCTCGCTTCGAAATGAGCTCCGATGACCAGCCAAGACATGTCTGGAGACGCCCCGCACAGCGGCGCGGTACTAACATGACTGTTGACCGCCATACGGTCCGGCAATCAGGAGTCATGGTCTTGGGTGCCATTTCATGTCCTAGTATGACCCCTTTGGCTATCATCCGTGGCACCCCTACAGCACAGCGGTATGTTGACGATACCCAACGCTCCGTTTTGTTACCCTTCATGGCAAGCCACCCTGGGCGTACATTTCATTGGGACAATGCCCGCCAGCACACGGCATGACTTTCTTGAGCTTATCTTCGTGCTTGCTCAACCCTACATTGGCCAGGAAGGTCGCGGTCTATCCCCAGTTCAGAGCGTTTGGAACATTATGGGCAAGATTCTCTAACCGTCTCGGGATTTTGAATATCCCTCAGGAAAACATCCAAGAACTCTATTAGTCAATGCCAAGCTGAGTAACTGCTTGCATAAAGACCAGAGGTGGACCAACGCGTTATTGACTTGCTCGATATGTGAAGCTCTTTCTCTTGAATAAATCATCAAATTTTTCTGATATATTCTAATCATTTGTTCGTACCTATACATCATATCTATCGATTTACGTCCCATTCGAATAATTGTGTCGTGAAGCGTCTTTTTAAAAGAGTGCATTTTAAACGTTTGTTGATTAACATTAAGCTGATCAGAGCCAGAACACCTTCAGCATCGCAAGAAGACATGGTACCACCTTACCAATACCAAACCACTTCTACTGACGTCTATTCACACGCATCCCACTGTACTACCATGTCTCTGTCACGTCTCCTCAGTGCGTCAGCATTCGTTTGCTGGATACAGGCTTATCAACCCTGGGGTTCCTGAGTTGGGGGCTGGTAAGCGCCCCCAGTCCCCTGTCACCATATTCTCTGGGCATGTTTCAGTGACCACCGTGTGGTACGGCTGTGGAACTGTGTGTGTCACAGGAACGGGGATCAGGGCTCACGGAGTCATTAATCATAAAGTGAATCTGGTAATAAAAAGGAAGGAAGGGACGTTTCAAAGAGTGTCCCCCTTCTATATTCATAAGGGTTTGGAAGGACTTGCTGGCACTTTGAAATCTACTAAACGACTGCGTAATGATTCCTTGTTGGTCGAAACTAGCAGATCAGGTAGAACTTCTCAAGAAATACAAGTTGGGTGAAAACTCTCTCAGACAAGGTGTGGTAATGTGCCATGATATTATGGATGTGGACACAGTGGGGCTGAAACAAGGATGGGCATCCCAGAGGATAGGCGACATACAGCAACGAACACGAAGGAATAGTAGAGAAACTGAAAAGACTGCCACTTTCATTGTCATATTGAATTCTCCAACGCTGCATGAATGTATAATGGCAGGGTTCCTTCGACTTGCAGCTAGGCCGTACATATCAAACCCTATGCGGTGGTATAAATGCCTGCGTTTTCGCCATACAACCGCGAGTCGTGGAGGTGAAGCTATCTGATGGAAGTTCATGCTGGGCTTGTTGTTGCCACGGACAGTATGGAGTGCAGTTAATTTTGTCTCGCTGCATACTATTCTGTTCATTGCACAAGAAAACGGTTATGGATGGCAGGTGACGCTTGGGGCCTGAAGTGCCAGGTTACGGCTGGGGTTTGAAGATGGCAACATTTGGTGTCGAAACTGGTAGCATGTGTTAAAAGAACAAACGACGTGGATTGAAATACAGCCGCTGATTTTGTTATCATTATTCCAATGAAACCAGAGAAGGTAGTGATGTAGGATGCCGGAGTCTCGAACGAAGTCGACGTTCTGACCCAACCCGAGGGTGTTCCAGTGGGTTCATGTCGCAGTTCGGACAGGACAGTGCATTTCAGGGCTCTTATTGTCCACAAATCATTGCCTAACAGATGCTGTTTTATGATAGGGTCCACTGTCATGCTGATACAGCAGTCATAATCTCCGAGCTGCTGCCCTACCGTACACAGTACTCTTTGCTGTAAAATTATTAGTATCCTTCGGCATTCAACATTTTCTTAAGCGCAATAAGGGGACAAGACCCTAACGACGAAGAATATCCTCACACTGTTAACATCACCTTTTCCGTACTTTACTGTTGGTATTACACATGACGGTAGGTAATGATCTCCACGCATTCGCCAAACCCAAAACCTTCCATGGGATTGACACTTGTCATTCCGAACCACTCGTTTCTAGTCAGCGCCTGTCTATGGCCGTCGCTGTTTACACCACTTCAAGCGTTGTTCAGCATTAATTACGGAAGAAATGTGTGGCTGATGAGAAGCTGCTAGACCTTCGTAACCCATTCTTGCTAGCTGCCTTCGCGCAGTCATTATACTAGCTGGAATGCTAGTAGTACTATGGAACTCACGGGTGATTCCTTCCGCTAATTTTGTGCAGTTTTTTGCAACCACCCTGTACAACTCTCAACGGACACAGTCTGTTAGTACATAAGATATGTCTTGTCTTGGTTTAACTGTGGTCGTTCCTTCGCGTTTTCACTTCGCAATCACATCACCAACAGTGATGGACAGCTTCAGAAGGGATGAAATTTCCTTGATGGATTTGTTACTCTTCCTCTTCTGCTGAAAATCCACTGATGGATGTTTGCGAACACATTCGCCCAGTCTTCTCTTCCATTATGGATTAAGTCCCCCGCATTTCTTATTCCTGTCCACTGTCCGACATTGCAGAGTCATGACATCCTCTTCCTACCGTTTCCCCTGTTGCCTTCAGTCTTACCATCGATTATCAGTTAAGGAAAGTGATACTTTCATTTCGTATCACGTGATCTAAGTAAGCTGTTTTCCTACATTTGATTGTGGTTAGCAGTTCTCGGTCTCTTTTTACTTATCTCAAGGTCTCTTCATTTGTTTTCCTTGCTTCCATTATAAAGTCTCTCTGATGAGCACTTCTATTTAGTGAGTGTGTCTCTCTATATGTTTCTCAAACCACCTTGTGTTTGTCTTTATACGTATGAGTTACTGTATGTGCTCTGGTATGTTGAATACCTACACCGTTGGTTTGATACAGGGCGATGTGTGAAACTGCTTTCACACTACTCGCTTCCGTTGTTGTAGCGATCTGCTCCAGCTGCTGGTGACGTTGAAGCTGAAAGTGTTAGTCAAAGTTGCGGAGAAATATTCGCCCGGGCATAGCAATCAGATTTGTTTTCAGTTCTTAGAAATGTCCAACATTGGTGGATTTAAATGATCCGTGAAATTACTCCTTTTCCGAAGAAAGCATCAAACTGTTTAATTAGAACTGAACGCTCCCGTCGGAAATGTTCTCGAGCTGGTATTCGTTAATAGATCATAAATGTAGTATACATCAATTATGGAATAAACACGTACCTTCTTGAAATGAACGATCTTTTATTGACTTTTGTGTCAATGAAGTTCTTCTCGTAACATGAATTATCTGTTCACTGGCTTATATACAGATATATAATACAATTTCCTTCAAAATCTCGCAATGGTGTCGATTTATACTTCACAAGAATGAAAAACTCCTAATAAATTACTTCTTAACAAGAACAAAGACTTCCTACACTAAGAATAATTATCTGAGCACTAACCGCCACAGAGTAATAAAGAATATCTTTGTCTCCCTCTCTAGCACCGTCACGTCAAGTCACGCTGCTTTCTGTCGTATTGCATGATACATACCATGGAATTTTAAGGATTCTTCGATATAACCACATCTCGAATGCTTCCAGCATGTTCATAGCGTTTACCTTCAGCGTCCAACTTTCCACGCCATACATAAGTACTGACTAAACATAGCTCTTTATAAATCTAATTCTGAGTATAAGATTAAAATGTATAACTCGTTGCCAACGATGTGGAAGTCGTAGGATACCCTTAGCAGCGCCAGAAGTGTTGATAGAGTGGAGCTGTCTGTTGCCCAAGAAGTATCTGTAACAGTTCTGAAGCGAATGTCGTGAGTTACTCAGACTACTAGATCATGTTGTCACTAATCTCTCCTGACCGAACCATTCTGCTTTTACTTCTTCTCTACTGAGAACGCAATACTTCCCGAATTTTTTCGTACTGGAGGGTCCGCCTCTCGTGACATGTTGTGGTCAGTTTCGTATTACATACGGGTGTCTGGATACTGTTGATCAGTTAGTGTGAAAGCTGAAACCGACCGCCGAGAAAAATAAATAACTTTTTTAGCAAATGAAGCGGATATTCATTAATTACGAGGGTTGAAACTTTAATAGTGGCAACTACTTTCGTACAACTTCCACAAAATAATTACATGTTTCAAAATGTTTCTGTTCGTAACAGTAGTCACCAGTATTGTGTATAATCCGTGGCCAGCGATGTTGAAGTCCTAGGATACCCTTAGTAGCGTCAGGTGTGTGATAGTTCTAGTGGAGCTGTCTGTGATCCGCCGACTCTCTAAAAGGCCACGAAGTGTTTCCTTCGATTTATGAATCAAGTGGAACTCACAAGGACTTAAGTCCGAGGAGTGTGGTAGGTGGTACAGCACTTCCCAGGCCCATAGATCGAACGAATCAGTCACAATTTGCGCCATATACGCCCGAGCGTTGTCTTGCACAATGAAGGGCAGAAAGTGTCGGCGCTTTTTCGTCTAAGCTGTTCATTTCTGGTACACAGACTGCGACGAACTGAGAGAAAGAAGCGGTAACAGTTTCTGCAGGAACCGCCCACCATTTTTCAGGGAAATGCTCGGATGCGTATAGCGCAAGTTGTGACTGATTTCAGAATGAGATTTTCACTCTACAGAGGAGTGTGCGCTAATATGAAACTTCCTGGCAGATTAAAACTGTGTGCCGGACCGAGACTCGAACTCGGGACCTTTGCCTTTCGCGGGCAAGTGCTCTACCAACTGAGCTACCCAAGCACTACTCACGGCCCGTCCTCACACTCTGTGAAGTTTGGAAAGTAGGAGACGAGGTACTGGCGGAAGTAAAGCTGTGAGGACGGGGCGTGAGTCGTGCTTGGGTAACTTAGTTGGTAGAGCACTTGCCCGCGAAAGGCAAAAGTCCCGAGTTCGAGTCTCGGTCCGGCACACAGTTTTAATCTGCCAGGAAGTTTCTGTGACTGATTTTTTCGATGGGGCTGGGAAGTGTTGTACCACCCACAACGCTCACTGGACTTAAGCCACTGTGACTTGTAGTTGATTCCTAAATTCAAAGCAACTCTTAAGGCATTCGCTTCATAACTATTGCAAAGACTGGTTGGGCGATTGACCGCTCCTTTCTAACTATTCACACAACTGGCGCTGCTACGGATGTCCTACGACTTCCACATTGCTGGCAACGGGTTATCCACAATGGCGGTTACTTTGAAGGAGAGTAAAAGTTCGAGACATGTATCTACTTTGTCTCTTTATAGTCAGTACCGCCATTAGACTGTTGTTTATTTGAAGTGTTACAGTTACACTTACACAATCATGATTTCGGCTTCAGAGTGCCATTATCAAGTGTTTTAAGTGTTATACAGTGGATAAGATGGCATACTATCGTATTTATAATACTACAGTATGCCATCTTAGGCACTGTATAACACTTAAAACACTTGATAATGGCACTTTGAAGCCGAAATCATGATTGTGTAAGTGTAAATGTAACACTGCAAATAAACAACAGTTTAATGGCGGTACTGACTTAAAAAAAAATATTATGACTATGACCCCACATTATCAAAAAAATTATATCTACATTGTATAAGTTGTAAATAAATAGTTGTCACTACTCAAGTTTCAACCCTCTACATCGCTGGGATATTCAAAGATTAGTGGGTACCTTCAGATTCGTGAATGCATCAAATCTCGGTATGGTTCCCAGGTAGTGTGGGAGTAAACTCAGATGTGTTTTCGGATTTTATTGGGAATCCATGTAAGAGTGATGGGAAGGGACCTGTGTATTGCGAAGCAAGGTACAAAGAAAGTTTCTTGTTGTGCGAACACGTGTTAAGAGTAAAAAGTGAAAGAGGAGATTGAGCGGTGTAACTACTTCACTGGATACGATGTTGATGAAAGTACTAATACACTACTGGCCATTAAAATTGCTACACCAAGAAGATGACGTGCTACAGACGCGAAATTTAATCGGCAGGAAGAAGATGCTGTGATATGCAAATGATTAGCTTTTCAGAGCATTCACACAAGGTTGGCGCGGGTGGCGACACCTACAACGTGCTGACATGAGGAAAGTTTCCAACCGATTTCTCATACACAGACAGCAGTTGACCGGCGTTGCCTGGTGAAACGTTGTTGTGATGCCTCGTGTAATGAGGAAAAATGCGTACCATCACGTTTCCGACTTTGATAAAGGTCGGATTGTAGCCTATCGCAATTGAGGTTTATCTTATCGCAACATTGCTGCTCACGTTGGTCGAGATCCAATGACTGTTATCAGAATATGGAATCGGTGGGTTCAGGAGAGTAATATGGAACGCCGTGGTTCAAATGGCTCTGAGCACTATGGGACTCAACATCCTAGGTCATAAGTCCCCTAGAACTTAGAACTACTTAAACCTAACTAACCAAAGGACATCACACACACCCATGCCCGAGGCAGGATTCGAACCTGCGACCGTAGCAGTCCCGCGGTTCCGGACTGCAGCGCCAGAACCGCTAGACCACCGCGGCCGGCATGGAACGCCGTGCTGGATTCCACCGGCCGCGTATCACTAGCAGTCGAGATGACAGGCATCTTATCCGCACGGCTGTAACGGATCGTGCAGCCACGTCTCGATCCCTGAGTCAACAGATGGAGACGTTTGCAAGACAACAACCATCTGCACGAACAGTTCGACGACGTTTGCAGCAGCATGGACTATCAGCTCGGAGACAATGGCTGCGGTTACCCTTGACGCTGCGTCACAGACAGGAGCGCCTGCGATGGTGTACTCAACGACGAACCTGGGTGCACGAATGGCAAAACGTCATTTTTTCGGATGAATGCAGGTTCTCTTTACAGCATCATGATGGTCGCATCCGTGTTTGGCGACATCGCGCTGAACGCACATTGGAAGCATGTATTCGTCATCGCCTTACTGGCCTATCACCCGGCGTGATGGTATGGTGTGCCATTGGTTACACGGCTCGGTCACCTCTTGTTCGCATTGACGGCACTTTGAACAGTGAACGTTACATTTCAGATGTGTTACGACCTCTGGCTCTACCCTTCATTCGATCCCTGCGAAACCCTACATTTCAGCAGGATAGTGCACGACCGCATGTTGCAGGTCTTGTACGGGCCTTTCTCGATACAGAAAATGTTCGACTGCTGCCCTGGCCAGCACATTCTCCAGACCTCTCACCAATTGAAAACGTCTGGTCAATGGTGGCCGAGCAACTGGCTCGTCACAATACGGCAGTCACTACTCTTGATGAACTCTGGTATCGTGTTGAAGCTGTATTGGCAGCTTTACCTGTACACGCCATCCAAGCTCTGTTTGACTTAATGCTTAGGCGTATCAAGGCCGTTATTACGGCCTGAGGTGGTTGTTCTGGGTACTGATTTCTCAGGATCTACGCACCCAAGTTGCGTGAAAAAGTAATCAGATGTCAGTTCTAGTATAATACATTTGTCCAATGAATACCCGTTTATTATCTGGATTTCTTCTTGGTGTAGCAATTGTAATGGCCAGTAGTGTATGGCCAAAGAGACTGAGCGACTGTATTATGTTGTTGTTGTTGTTTACAGGCATGGAGGCGCTGGACACGGCGGTGTCGTACTGGGAGGACGCGCTGGCTGCCTACACGGTGGAGCGCGGCGGCGGGGGCGGGCCGCTGGCGCTGCCCTCGCAGGAGGAGGCGGAGTTCGCGCGGGAGCTCCAGCAGCTGCTGGACGCCGCCTACCGCCTCCAGGCCGACAGCGAGACCATGTTCCTCGACCAGGTGCGCCGCCTGCCAGTCTCTGTCTCTCCGTGCCATTTATTCGAACATTACGAATTACCTCGAAGGAAACGGCCTATTGACACACAGTCAACATGGCTTTAGGAAACGTCGTTCCTGTGAAACATTACTAGCTCTTTATTCACATGAAGTGCAGAGTGCTGTTGACAAGGGATTTCTGATCGATTTCGCATTCCTCGATTTCCGGAAGGCTTTTGACACTGTACCACACAAGCGGCTCGTAGTAAGATTGCGTGCTTATGGAATATCGCCTCAGTTTGCAACGGTACTTTCGCGTTCCCGTCAATGCGGTACCAGAACGTTGTAAGTTCTATCACCATAAAGACGGAAGATCCGCATTTCGGAATGTCAGAACTGTGCAGTAAGTAGCGGCAGGAACACCACCACAAAACCACGCAGCACTAACACTCCAAACCATCGACTCTCGGAGAGAGATTTTAACCGTGTTCAACCCAATGGGAAAGTATCGAACTATTTTTCTCCGAATCATACAGTTTGGGGGGAAAAGCAGTGAGAATAATTACTTTTGTAAACCTTTTATCAGACAAAGCCTGTTATAACAATAAACTGTTTCGCTTAATAAAACGGCCGCCAGCCCAAATCGGGCACAGTGTCTACACAACAAGATGAAGTCGATTTTCGACACTGAATAAGTAACTACTTTCACTTACTATGGTCACTTGGCAGTAAGTACTATTAATCCCACTTTCTGTTACTTATGGAATATATCACTACACTCCAGTAATTATTTAAAGAAAACACATATATTTCAACAAGGATACAAAAAAAATATTAAACTTACAGCTATCATTCATATGACCAAAACTACTATTTAACACAACTAAATTTCATTTCTTTAGGACTATTATTTGTTAACGTTTTACTAACATCAATATTTGTCTGGCTTTCTTTGACATGGAGAAGCAACATGAACAATTACTGTTAAGATTGTTGTAGTTAAACAATTATGTTACTTTACTTTCAGAAATACTATTGAAAATTTATCCTCATGGCCACGCAAAGCGGTGGCCCTTAAACTGATACGTGCAAACTTTAGTATTTAATAATGATTTTCAGAATTTACTACCAAAACAGTACTCTTACCAGTAATTTACTATTATTCAAGCTTCAATAAACATCAGGATACTCGGAATAAAGTCGTTTACGTAAGGACCCTACTGAGGTAAATGACATAGGAAAATCACGGTTAAACACAAAGGTACATTTAACACTTACATTCCACTGATTGAAGATGGATGGTTCATACTGTGATACACTTCTAAATAAAGTACTTTGCCTGTTACTGATGTCGAAGGTGGCGTGAGGCGGTGCTGTGTAGTAACATTGCGCAGGTACGGCTCTTGATGTACGTAGCTCTGGGTTCCTCTTGGTGGCGACGATAAAATTGCAAATTTCTGAGCTATTAATTTATTGCCGTACTGCGCCAATCATGTAGGACACGTCCGAGGCCGAAAACCCAGTCTTGCAGGTAAATTCGTGGCCTCTAGTGCTTGACCAACGTAATGCGTGTTCACTACTTGCAGGGCAGCTACCGACTGTACGAGCCACCTGCGCGCCAAATCTCACTTGCGCGCCCCACCACCTTTTCCATTCCACCACAGAACGGAGTTCTGTTCCACCTATGATCCCTACACCTTTTAATTTACACTTCTGCTTACAAAAAACCAAAGTATGAACCATCTACAATTGCATAACAGCATATACATACAAAATTGACATAATTAATTACAGTTCTACTTGACATATTACCTAATTATTTACAAAATATATTTTAACACATTTATTCCACCTACGTCAAAGAGGTTATTTTAAATAGATAAACTACACTTAACAAAAGCTTACTCTCGTTTAGTATTTTCTTAATTTTTCAAAATTATTATGGAACAAAAAAAGATTTTAAAATATACAGATTAATGGCAGTATTATATTTACAATAGCTTTACAAGTTATGTGACTAGATTTCTGATTTCCTGTGAGAGAGGTCACAGTTCGTAGTAATTGACGGAAAGTCATCGAGTAAAACAGAAGCCATTTCTGGCGTTCCCCAAGGTAGTGTTATAGGCCCTTTGCTGTTCCTTATCTATATGAACGATTTGGGAGACAATCCGAGCAGCCGTCTTCGGTTGTTTGCAGATGACGCTGTCGTTTATCGACTAATAAAGTCATCAGAAGACCAAAACAAACTGCAAAACGATTTAGAAAAGAAATCTGAATGGTGCGAAAAGTGGCAGTTGACTCTAAATAACGAAAAGTGTGAGGTCATCCTCATGAGTACCAAAAGGAACTCGTTAAACTTCGGTTACACGATAAATCAGTCTAATCTGAAAGCCGTAAATTCAACTAAATACCTAGGTATTACAATTACGAACAACTTAAATTGGAACGAACACATAGAAAATGTTGTGGGGAAGGCTAACCAAAGGCTGCGTTTTATTGGCACGACACTTAGAAAATGTAACAGACCTACTAAGGAGACTGCCTACACCACGCTTGTCCGTCCTCTTTTAGAATACTGCTGCGCGGTATGGGATCCTTACCAGGTAGGACTGACGGAGTACATCGAAAAAAGTTCAAAGAAAGGCAGCACGTTTTGTATTATCGCGAAATATGAGAGAGAGTGTCACACAAATGATACGGGATTTGGGCTGGACATCATTAAAAGAAAGGCGTTTTTCGCTGCGACGGAATCTTCTCCCGAAATTCCAATCACCAACTTTCTTCTCCGAATGCGAAAATATTTTGTTGACACTGACTTACATAGGGAGGAATTATCACCAAGATAAAATAAGGGAAATCAGAGCTCGTACGGGCCGGCCGAAGTGGCTGAGCGGTTCTTGGCGCTTCAGTCTGGAACCGCGCCATCGCTACGGTCGCAGGTTCGAATCCTGCCTCGGGCATTGATGTGTGTGATGTCCTTAGGTTAATTAGGTTTAAGTAGTTCCAAGTTCTAGGGGATTGATGACCTCTGATGTTAAGTCCCATAGTGCTCGGAGCCAGCCAGAGCTCGTACGGAAAGATGTAGGTGTTCATTCTTTCCTCGCGCTATACGAAATTGGAATAATAGAGAATTGTGAAGGTGGTTCGATGAACCCTCTGCCAGGCACTTAAATGTGATTTGCAGAGTATTCATGTAGATGTAGATGTAGATGCACAGCGTCCACTCGGTCTAAGCCGCTCTGGTCTCCCCCGTGTAATGCCCGAAAGTCTGCGGCATGTTCAGTATCTTCAGACAACTACTCGTATTATACAGGGTTATTTGTAAGTCCTCCATGTTTCAGGAGACGATTGTTTGAAAACCAGAAGATATATAGAAAATACAGTCTGGAAAAAATGAATATACCCTTTTAGAGGTTTCCTTCCACTCAAGATTTATTGCTGCAGCAATGCATATGGAGCACATGAAATGTTTTCATTTACAGATCAGTAGCACAAGTGGTGCTGAAGTACGAGGTATCGACCCATGCTGAAACACCCATATTAATACGTGGTGCCGGCCTGAGTGGCCGAGTGGTTCTAGGCGCTTCAGTCTGGAACCGCGCGATCGCTACGGTCGCAGGTTCGAATCCTGCCTCGGCCATGGACGTGTGTGAGGTCCTTAGGTTGGTTAGGTTTAAGTAGTTCTAAGTTCTAGGGAACTGACGACCTCAGATGTTAAGCCCCATAGTGCTGAGAGCCATTTGAACCATTTTTGGATACGTGGTGTAGCCTCCACAGGCGGCAATGCACCGCTGAGTGGCATCCAGTCGATCGAACAAATAGCGAATATTACCCTGGGATACGTTATTCCACGCCGCCCGACCTGTTCACGTAGTTCTGTAAGAGTTATTGGTTGATGAGTCACGCTTGTCACTTCTCGTCCAATCATATCCCACACGTGCTCGATTGGAGACAAGTCCAGAGATCATATTGGCCAGGGAACTTGCTGCATGTCTGACCACGGACACACAACAGAAACCACACACACGCAAAAGAACCATTACCCCATCACACACAGAGACATAAATAATGAACAGAAGTCGTCGTAATTCACGCTACAGTTTTTCATAGCCTTTCTCGCCACATGCGATACGTCTCTCGCGACACACCTGAACAGCAAGATGGCGTAATATTCTGGATCAGAAACAAAGTGCAGAAGTTTTGTTTTTCTGTGTAAAAAGTAGCCACATACCATCCAACGAACGTGAGTACACGAATAGTTAAGCAACAGCTCAATACACACCAAAATAACTGGTTTCCACAACATTACCACAAACCCAAGTATACACTGCTGACGTACAAAGTTCACCTTTTAGTATCTGTTTACTGACAGCCGTCACATGGTTGCAGATGACATGATGTTCGCTAAGTAAAAAGGTGGCAACAGAAAAGAAAGAGCACAGAAAATATGTCACAAAGAGCGCCAGTAATTGCTTAAAACATGCTGTAACATACAATAAATAAGGTAGTAGGAAAGTATCAATATAAAACTACACTCCTGGAAATTGAAATAAGAACACCGTGAATTCATTGTCCCAGGAAGGGGAAACTTTATTGACACATTCCTGGGGTCAGATAAATCACATGATCACACTGACAGAACCACAGGCACATAGACACAGGCAATAGAGCATGCACAATGTCGGCACTAGTACAGTGTATATCCACCTTTCGCAGCAATGCAGGCTGCTATTCTCCCATGGAGACGATCGTAGAGATGCTGGATGTAGTCCTGTGGAACGGCTTGCCATGCCATTTCCACCTGGCGCCTCAGTTGGACCAGCGTTCGTGCTGGACGTGCAGACCGCGTGAGACGACGCTTCATCCAGTCCCAAACATGCTCAATGGGGGACAGATCCGGAGATCTTGCTGGCCAGGGTAGTTGACTTACACCTTCTACAGCACGTTGGGTGGCACGGGATACATGCGGACGTGCATTGTCCTGTTGGAACAGCAAGTTCCCTTGCCGGTCTAGGAATGGTAGAACGATGGGTTCGATGACGGTTTGGATGTACCGTGCACTATTCAGTGTCCCCTCGACGATCACCAGTGGTGTACGGCCAGTGTAGGAGATCGCTCCCCACACCATGATGCCGGGTGTTGGCCCTGTGTGCCTCGGTCGTATGCAGTCCTGATTGTGGCGCTCACCTGCACGGCGCCAAACACGCATACGACCATCATTGGCACCAAGGCAGAAGCGACTCTCATCGCTGAAGACGACACGTCTCCATTCGTCCCTCCATTCACGCCTGTCGCGACACCACTGGAGGCGGGCTGCACGATGTTGGGGCGTGAGCGGAAGACGGCCTAACGGTGTGCGGGACCGTAGCCCAGCCTCATGGAGACGGTTGCGAATGGTCCTCGCCGATACCCCAGGAGCAACAGTGTCCCTAATTTGCTGGGAAGTGGCGGTGCGGTCCCCTACGGCACTGCGTAGGATCCTACGGTCTTGGCGTGCATCCGTGCGTCGCTGCGGTCCGGTCCCAGGTCGACGGGCACGTGCACCTTCCGCCGACCACTGGCGACAACATCGATGTACTGTGGAGACCTCACGCCCCACGTGTTGAGCAATTCGGCGGTACGTCCACCCGGCCTCCCGCATGCCCACTATACGCCCTCGCTCAAAGTCCGTCAACTGCACATACGGTTCACGTCCACGCTGTCGCGGCATGCTACCAGTGTTAAAGACTGCGATGGAGCTCCGTATGCCACGGCAAACTGGCTGACACTGATGGCGGCGGTGCACAAATGCTGCGCAGCTAGCGCCATTCGACGGCCAACACCGCGGTTCCTGGTGTGTCCGCTGTGCCGTGCGTGTGATCTTTGCTTGTACAGCCCTCTCGCAGTGTCCGGAGCAAGTATGGTGGGTCTGACACACCGGTGTCAATGTGTTCTTTTTTCCATTTCCAGGAGTGTATATTTCAAAAGACGATTTGTAAAAATGTAATAATGTTTTACTGTGTTTGTACAACCTTACCATTTTCTGCATGTTTTAGATTAAAAAAAACCACTGATGATGGTGATATTTGTCGCCGAAACTAGTTTGGGATAATAAAGAAACAAACGAATAACAAGGTGTTTTGCATCAAGGCGGACTCAATTCTGATATTACTGTTTTTCTTTGCAAACACGGACCAAATGGAAGAGTTCCAAGATAATATTATTGCATGTCTTGTAGAGCACATTGAGTTTCATGGACACTGTGTGGGAAATATTATCATGTTGGAACAACACATCACCATTTGTTGAATGAATGGGCAAAAGAACGGGTCTGACAACATTCTGCACAAACCGAGTGCCGATTAGCATTCGCTCCAGAAACACGACATGTGAACGATAGTTGTGGCTTATCGCAGCCCAGACCACTCTTGGGGTGGGACCAATTTCTCATGGAAAAAAGCACTCTGCGAGACAGCGCTCAATAGGTCTACGTCGTACCCACAAAGACCGTCACTTGCGTGCAAGCATAACCTGCTTTCATCAGTGAAAACCACTGAGCGCCATTCCATCTTCCAGATGATCCTCTGACGACACCTGTCAAGCGATACACGTCGATGCTCTGGCATTAGTGGGAGACGGGATAGAGGTGTGCGTATCCGTAGTCCCACTGCTAATCTCTGTGTTGGCGTAGCTGTATAATCTGACATTGCTTCCATTACAATACGGCGATCCTGGCGGGTGTCTGTGCTGCTCTTACGTCCAAAACCGCGTCTACGAGTTTGCGAATGTTCACGTGGCCACTGGTTTCAGCATCGTTGCACAACTGATGCAGCACGGCTAACTTGTGTGGCAGATCTCCGAAAGCACCGTCCCACCACTCGAAGGCCACAATTTGACCCCTTTCAAACTCGCTCTGCTGGCTGAAGGAACCACTACTGCGTCTCCTTGGCAAGTTGCCTGCTTGCTTCACATGTTTGCACCACACTGATCTTTCTGGCTGTGAGCTTTCCCTGTTAAAGAGCGGACACAGATGGTGCTCTGGTAGCTACGTCAATACGCTATCTATTGGTGGACGATGCTAGAACCATTGTCAATACATTTACTATCCCCCAGGTGGCATATGCTGTCATCGGATCAAAATTGACGTCTTCTTCGCAGGAGTACTAATTTTCATCTCCAGCATTGTAGACAGATTCAGTGGAGTGATAATTTTTAACTCTCGTTGCTGATACTTAGTACGGACACTGTTCGTCATACTGCAAACGCCAATATAAGCGGAAGGATACGTGCGTGCATTTCATTGACGTAGTTGCTGCTGCCCAGGAAGGCGCAAGGAAGTCAGCCCGCTTTGGAAACCTGTTCTTTAGATTGCCTATCTGCAAGCGTGAACTAATTCGCTGCAACAATATGGAGTCGATGATTTGTCTGACACGCCTGCCTGCTAGTGGTGCATTCTGCAGTTATGCCACAGCACATATTTCGAATCAAAAATTGGAGAGAATTTCTATCCAGTGACGTGTGTCATTTTTCTGTGTATCTGGTAGTCATCCTGTAGATGTCTTGTGGTTTTCAGAAATCCTGGAGGTACTTACGAATAACCCAGTATGTGCGAACATAGTTTTTCGAGGTGACATGCTCGGATAAATGTTTAATAGTTTTTTTACTCGTCTCAGATTTACATATACTTAAAGAGATTCAGTCTCAAAGCAAGCGTTGAGATCAAAGTGTGCGACAATAACTTTAACCACCAGATCGGCTAGACTCTAAGTGGTGCGTGGTTACAGGTCGCTGATATTGCAAGGCAACAGAGAAATAAGCTGGGTAGGGGTGGGGGGGAGGGGGGGTTGGGTTGGTTTGGGGGAAGAGACCAAACAGCGAGGTCATCGGTCTCATCGGATTAGGGAAGGATGGGGAAGGAAGTCAGCTGTGCCCTTTCAAAGGAACCATCCCGGCATTTGCTTCGAGTGATTTAGGCAAATCACGGAAAACCTAAATCAGGGTGGCCGGACGTGGGATTGAACCGTCGTCCTCCCGAATGCAAGACCAGTGTGCTTACCACTGAGCCACCTCGCTCGGTAATAAGCTGAGTCTTCCATCGTCTAACGAAATGGGCATTGCTGCCTGCGTTTTTAAATCATAGAAACAAACATAATCTCTGGTAGCATATGTAAGTTCCGCGACTTCGAAATGTCTCCATGACATACTTCGGCCAACCAAATAAAGTTTTGTGAATAAAACCGTTTGTATCACTCTGTGTATGTCTTTATTTATAACGTAATTTCGGCTACCGGCCATAATCAAATCAGAAGTTAGACCATGTAAAACAACTTTGTGTCAGTATCCTTTTATTTTTTAATTTTTTTTTTTTACTTTTTAGTCACACACACACACACACACACACACACACACACACACACACACACACACACACACAAATCTTGCACATAACTGGTTCCAAATCGTAATTTTTTGCTTAAATAATTGACCTACATTAAGTTGTATATGGATGTAGATGACAAACTGTGAAAGAAATCAGTCACTGTAAAAACATAACACTTCAGGAAAATCACACCATGTTGTAAAAAGGTATGAATTCATAATTTTGTGTGTTTCTTCGAAAATCTGTAATTACGATTTTAAAACTAATATTTACATGTATACAAACAGTAAAGAATATTCCGTATGTTTAACAGTCTTAAAATAAAAGCCCACTGATGATGCTGCAAGTGCAGTGAAACATGTTTGGGGTAAAAAACAAAATTGTGTTTTGCTAAAGGCGGACCCTGTCCAAAAACATACGTATTGTTAAAGCAAACATGGAAAAAAGAACTTCAGCCCCAAGATGACTATTTCGACGCCCTGCCAGCCATTGCCGGCCGCGGCGGTCTAGCGGTTCTAGGCGCTCAGTCCGGAACCGCGCGACTGCTACGGTCGCAGGTTCGAATCCTGCCTCGGGCATGGATGTGTGTGATGTCCTTAGGTTAGTTAGGTTTAAGTAGTTCTAAGTTCTAGGGGACTGATGACCACAGATGTTAAGTCCCATAGTGCTCAGAGCCATTTTTTTTGCCAGCCATTTACGAGCAAGCTCTACAACAAATTCCGGAAGACCACAGCCAAGTTACATCAAACTGTTTTTAATATAAAATTCAACAGAATTTGTCTTTCACATAACCTAATACCTAACCATATACATGTTAATGTAAACAGTATGTTACCTGCAGCCCGACATGCCAAACACAGAGCCGACGTTGAGTGGCTGAAGCGAGAATTAGATTCTTACATACAAAAAAGCAGGAACTCAACGTTGAACTATTCAAAATTCACCTGGAACTGGGAAATCACATCAAAATCTCTGAAGTATTTAATTATATCATGAATACAGTCAAACAAAGTACAGAAACACAAATAAAATCAAAATGGAATAAACGACGACAAAAACTAAACACTCTTTTAAAACAAAACAAAATGAAGTCATTATACATAAAAGTAGGCCGGCCAGTATGGCCGTGCGGTTCTAGGTACTTCAGTCTGGAACAGCGCGACCGCTAAGGTCGCAGGTTCGAATCCAGCCTCGGGCATGGATGTGTGTGATGTCCTTAGGTTAGTTAGGTTTACGCAGTTCTAAGTTCTAGGGGACTGATGACCTTAGATGTTAAGTCCCATAGTGCTCAGAGCCATTTTGAACATAAAAGTAGAAAGGAAACAAACCACACATTCTGCAAACATCTGGTCAGCTTAACTGATGCGCAACTAACTAACTAAGAAATAAATTTTCTACAAAAAGGCCCAAAATACAATGTCAACACACACATTACACACAAAACAGTGGAGAATCTTATCACAGAAAGTGAATACATCATAAAACAACAAGAAAGAAATAATAACCCAAGGTCAGACAAGAGAATTAGTTGCTGAAGAAATAAGATGCATAATAAAGGAAAACAAAAACAACATATTGACAGGAAGAAAAACTGAAGAAGAAAAAACCTGCAGAAAAATAAAGAACAATCTCAAAAACAATGAGGCACTCATTACGAGATCAGACAAGGGCAGCACCACGATAATAATAAAACAGGATGAATACAAAAGTAAAACCTTAAAATTTCTGTGAGACAATAACATAACAAAGCCAACCAGCGACCCAACACAAATATACCTGAAAAACATACTAACGCTTCAAAAACATAATTCACACATATTTACAAATCAGAAAGCTAAATGGCTGAAACAAAACAATCCCCAAGTACCCACAATGAACAATCTACTAAAACTCCACAAGGACGGCATTGCGATACGCCCCGTTGTCAATTTCAGAAGTACACCCACATATCACTTAGCCAGAGAAATGCACACATACTCACAGAAACATTACATGTACACAAATAACAGAAGCATGCACAAAACCAAATACCTGATACAAAAAACAAACACATCAACATATCAACAACAGCCATACTCACATCATTTGACATCACATCCATGTAAATCAATACCGCCATCACAAAAACCATCAACATCATCAAACAACAATTAGAATAACAGGCAGAAATTCCCAAACCCCACATAAAAGAAATAGCTAGCAGTCTAAAACTAATCATAAAGCAAAACTATTTCTCATTTGACAGTCAGTTCTACTCACAAAAAGATGGGCTTCCAATGGGGTCACCAGTCAGTGGACTCCTAGCCAACATTTTTCTCAATCTCATTGAAAATAAAATATTGGAAACAATAGTAAGACCCAAACAATACTAGATTATATATTGGTATCTTTATGTACATGACATCATATGCCTTCTAGGAGAAACACCCAGTGGCATCCAACAACTCCACAGTGATATAAACAAAGTCCACCCAAAAATAAAATTCACCATAGAAACAGAAAATGACAAAATGTTAAGTTTCCTTGACCTCACAATATACAGCCACAATAACCAACACCAGTTCTCCATATTCAGGAAAGTGACCACCACCAGCACAGCCACTCACAAACATTCTAATCATCCGATTGCGCACAAACTATCTGGCTTCCAATATATGCTACACAGACTGAATAAAACTCCACCACTGAAAATAACTATAACAATGAATTACAGACGATCCAACAAACAACTGTAGAGAACGGATACGACACAAACACTGTAGATAAGCTGAACCATAAAAATGAAACAAAATTAAAAAGGACACCCAACACACAAAAACAAAAACATTCTCACCAACTTACAAACACACAGAACACACATATGAGCAAACATGAACAAGAAAAATCCACAACAACAAACAAGTGGTTCACTCTCACCTACGACAACAAAGCAGCCCACAGAATAAACAACATACTCAAAAAACAATGGATAAAAATAGCCTACAGGACAGACAACTAAACTAAGAGAAAACTAAGGACAACCAACACAAGCACAGACAAACACAACACATCTGGTATTTACCAACTAACATGTCAGGCCTACAAATCAGTTTATATAAGACAAGATGAGCAGAAACTTTAATACCAAATACACAGAACACAGAAGAGTAGTAAAAAGAAACAGCTGTCATTCCACATTTGGTGACCACCTTATGGACAAGAAACATAAATCATATATGCATATTGACCTGAAAATTCTCATATGCAGCAACAGCCTCCCACAACAACTAATAATTGAAGAAAACTATCAAATAAAAAATCCATAGTTGAAGGAAAACAAGTAATAAATGAATACACAGCTGTCTGCAATGGAACTCTGTTCTCTGTACACAAAGAATTATTAGATAACACCAACCTATAGAGCCCCCCCCCCACCCCATTCCCCCTACACACACACACACACACACACACACACACACACACACACACACACACACACAAATGATAAAAATAAAAAATAAATAAAATAATAATAATATTCCGTATGTTTAAAAGTCACGAAATGGAAGCCCACTGATGATGCTGCAACTGCAGTGAAACATGTTTAATATCAAAAACAAAATTGTGTTTCGCTAAAGGCGGACCACATCGAAAAATATATGTGTTGTTAAAGCAAATATGGACAAAAGAGCTTCAACCCCAAGATGACACTAAGCTTGTTTTACAAGTTCTCACCTCTGATTTAACGATGGCAATAGCCTTAGCGGCGTTATAAATAAAAACATATATTAAGCAATGAATAGGGTTTTATTCACAAAACATAGGCAACGATCGCAGACTCGTTGAGGCAGCTTATTTCCGTTATTAACTACGAGGGGCGTTCAGTAAGGATTGCAACATATTTTCTTCTGAAAGCAGGTTGGTTTTATCAGGATTCTAGTACACTATATTATTCCCCATTGTTTTGCCTACAAACCCTATTTTCAACGCTACCTCACTGATACGGCCTATATGCCTCTACTGGTCGACGTCGGAACCATCTTCTTGCTGCATGAATAACCTCTCCATCATCCACATCTACATCCCGGGAGCGAATCCTTCATTGGGCCAAACAGATGGAAGTGGAAAGATACGAAATCTGGGCTGTAGGGTGGATGAGGAAGAGCGGTACGAGTGAAGTTTTGTGAGCATTTTTCACCGCCTGTGACGATGTTCGACGAAAAACTGTTACGATCAGCCACGTTAACGCGCAAGCAGTTCCGCACAGATTATCCTTTGTTGCTTCTTATAGTCCCTCGTTAGAACGCGAGGAACCCAGTGGGCACACACCTCTGAGATCCCAACTGGTGGACGAGTGTGTCAGCACTACCAACAGAGGCATCCAGTTGTGCATCGAGGTGTTTGATTGTGATAGGGTGATCAGCTCGAATGATAGTGTGTGTGTATTTCAACACTGCAGGCACTACAGCTGTGCGCAACGGGCCGGCACACAGGGGATCGGACGTGTTTGAGTGACCTTGTTGCTATGATGACAGACGCCTCGCCCAATGGCTCACTGTGCTTTTGTTCACTGCCAGGTCTCCGTAAACATTTTGCAAGCACCTATGAACATCTGCGATGCTGTGGTTTTCTGCAAAAAAAAAAAAAACTGAATGACAGCTATCTGCTTGGAACACACCTCCGTACGCCATTTTGGAGGCGCCGCCAACTATTGGAAACCCGCTCGGTTGGCCGTGCGGTCTAACGCACGGCTTTCCGGGCGGGAAGGAGCGCCTGGTCCCCGGCACGAAGCCGCCCGGCGGATTTGTGTCGAGGTCCGGTGAACCGGCCAATCTGTGGATGGTTTTTAGGCGGTTTTCCATCTGCCTTGGCGAATGCGGGCTGGTTCTCCTTATTCCGCCTCAGTTACACTACGTCGGCGACTGCTGCGCAAACAAGTTCTCCACGTACGCGTACACCACCATTACTCTACCACGCAAATATAGGGGTTACACTCGTCTGGTGCGAGACGTTCCCTGGGGAGGGGGGACCCACCGGGGGCCGAACCGCACAATAACCCTGAGTTCGGTGTGGGGCGGCGGAGGGGTGGACTGCGGTAGTCGTCGTAGGGTTGTGGACCACTGCGGCGGGGACAGAGCCTCTCCGTCGTTTCTAGGTCCCCGGTTAACATACAATACAATACCTATTGGAACTTCAGGAAATGAAATGAAATGTAGCGAAAGTATAGGGGCTGAAGCGAGAATGTTCCATGACGTCCAACAGCAAATTCTACATTTTTTCATCCGAAAATCTCCGAGACAAAAAAGTGTTGCATTACTTATTGAACGCCCCTCGCAAGCAAAGTACTACACGGCCTGCGGGTAACTCTTTACGATGATGAAGAGGAAGTTGTCGAAAGCTTGTTATGATGTACAAATCTGACGCCGGAACAAATCCATGAAGCATTTATCCTGCTGTTATAAACTTGTTGCTCCGTTACTAGTTTCTTTGCCGGTGGGTGGTCATATGAAGAAGATAAAAAATGACGATTACTTTGTTGGGAATGGTTTTTTTACTAGGCATTTCTGGGAGTTAGTCTGGCTGTTAAAACTCCGAATACTCAGAATTGTTAATTTTCTATTGGTATTTGTTTATGTATAACCAGCCGTTTGTGTACAAATCCAGAATGAAAAGACAACTGACGTTTCGTCGCCAGAATCTGTTTTGTCAAGAGTGAAGCCTAGTTCACAGTACAAGTAGACGACTGTAGAATTTTGATAGTGTGAAACAGAACTGTTTATCTGGACAGCACCACCACGAAATGGGCACCCAGGGAAAATGTACTGTTAGGTCGGCACCGCAATACTGGACACTGCCATCTAAAACCAGCTATCCATCTTTTTTTCGTGGAGTCGGCTACGTACCGATTTTCTATACGTCTTTCAGCTGCCATTTATATATTCCAATGGTAGGCTTGTTACAGATGTACTTTTTATTTTATTTTTATGTTTATCTCATGTGCATGTAATGGATTTATCGATTTCAAAACAATATCGTCTCATCTTCACGTACGCCTTAGCTTTGAGTTATAAATCGAATGCCGTAGGTACTGTGACTGTTGTTCCATCAAGGAGAGCGCCTATAACAGTCTGCCATACAATTTGGTAGCTCGTGTCGAACACCTTCTACTCTCTGCGTCGAAACGAAATTTTAGAAGGGAAAACCGATAGAGGTACTCAAAGCACCCTCTGCCACCCACCGTCAGGTGGCTTGCGGAATATGGATGTAGATGTAGATATCGACGACTCTCTTGGTGGAACGACAGTTTGAGTACTAACAACATTCGATTCATGAAGCGTGCCTAACAGATGCCTGAAGACGGAACAGTATTGTCTTGAAATCGATTGTCATACATGAGATAAACATCAAGGTGGAAGGAAAGGAAAATTGGAGGAGCAAGTAGAGACTGAGTGGAGTACGACGACAGCGGGGAAGGATAGATAGTCACTAGTGGAATACGCAAGGTAAGAGGATACTGAAGGTCTCAGAAGAAGAGAAGGTGAAGAGAAGGGAAATGACGAAGAGGTTATGGGAGGAAAATAACTAAATGCAGCCCATGAAGAGGCTACCTACGGAGGCCATAAAGAAGAAGATGAAGAAGAAGAGATGAACATCAAAATAAAATTACAAGCTACAGCTGTAAGAAACTGGTCTTTCGTTGGAATGAAGTGTAGTGTGTGTGCAGTCATTGAATGCATCGAATAACGTCTGGGCTGAATCATTTCACTAAGCATCAAGAATCGTACAGTGAAGGTGGTCACGAACGGATTTCATAGTTGCTGATGAGTCTTCCGGATTATACGCCCGTGGTCGAAGAAACTTTTCGGTTCCTGATGTTTCGACCAGAGCTGCGCTGGACGTCTTCGGAGGTGCTTCTGGCAACGAGTCGGACGTCGGAGAGCGACAGAAATACTATGTAGAGTGGACGTGGTCTAGTTTACGCGCAATCAACGCAGATAATCTTTGTCAACTCAACTATCGGTTGTCGCCCGCTAAGGATAAAAACTTATATATCGATTTTGCAGAGCCATTATCCATATACCACTGAGTTTTGTGGCTTCTTCTTTTCTGTTAACATTATCACTATGCTTATCCATATAGTCTTGGATAATAGTTTGTCATAGTAGATAAAATTTGAATCTGGAAGACTTCACTTCATGATTTCCGGACTGAAGAGCGTAGTCTGCTGCAGCTGACTTTTCTGTTTTCCGTCTTCTGTTTTTAGACGAACTAAACAAATATGTCAAGTATTCGCATCTGTAAAGAACAAACGCTCTCCTCTGTCAGAAAGTGGAGTGTACGAGATTCCGTGTACTTATGGAAAGGTCTAATTGGAACTACAAAGAGAAGTGTGAATGCAAGACTGAAACAACGTAAAAGTCTTCGCCGACTAGGGAAAACAGCTGTAGCAGTGCATGCTTTCCGGTCAAGAAATAATGAAGTGAGGTTTTCCGAAACCAAAACTTTATCTACTATGAGAAACTGTTAGCCACGGCTGCATAGAGAAGCAATCGCTATATATAAGCGCAGTGATAATTTTAACACAAAAGAAGAATCCATGAAACTCAGTGATATATGGACAGTGGCTCTGCAGAATCGATAGATAAGTCTTTATCCTTGACAGGCGACAAGCCATAATTAAGTTTTTCTCTGACGAACATCACGTGTAAACTCGACTACGC
Organism: Schistocerca piceifrons; assembly: GCF_021461385.2. Classification (NCBI taxonomy): domain Eukaryota; kingdom Metazoa; phylum Arthropoda; class Insecta; order Orthoptera; family Acrididae; genus Schistocerca; species Schistocerca piceifrons. The sequence goes on along the minus strand of NC_060142.1, from coordinate 161,868,581 downwards.
CCACTAGACCCCGCGCGGTGTAGGGCGTCTTGTCACGGTCCGTGCGGCTTCCCCCGTCGGAGGTTCGAGTCCTCCCTCGGGCATGTGTGTGTGTGTGTGTGTGTGTGTGTGTGTGTGTGTGTGTCGTCCTTAGCGTAAGTTAGTTCAAATAAGTTCAAGTTAGATTAAGTAGTGTGTAAGCTTAGGGACCGACGACGTCAGCAGTTTGGTCCCATAACACCTTACCACAGATTTCCATTTTTACATAGCATTTACGTCGCTCTCCGACGTCCGACTTGTCAGTCAGGACTCAGCGTCGCCAGGAGCACCTCCGAAGATGTCCAGCACAGCTCTGGTAGAAACGTCAGGAACCGAAAACTTTCTTCGGCCACGGCCACACAGCCCAGAAGAGTCATCTGTAATCATCGGACGAATCACTGTTGAACTGCCGGCGATATTCAGTGCGTCGTCCTACGTTGAATCCGCTGGGCGGCCTTGCTGGTCATGTGACTGCTCGACTGGTGTGGCAGTCGTCTGCAGAGCCTCTTTTGGAAGTCATCTTATTTGAGGAGCAATTCGGCTTTCGGGCAGGCCACCTCACCACACAATTGTGTCGTTGTTTGATAAAGAAGTTAAAGTGACTTTGAGCAGCAAAGAATCCTGCTGCACGATTTTCCTGGAGATATCCCCGTTGCCTTAGACATTGTGCTGCACATTGGGCTATTGTACAAGCTCTTCGCGCTGGGAAGCATGGGAAGTGCAACTATTAACAACGTACCCAATGGATCGAGTTTTTGTAGTACGAGCGGGAGGAGAATACGAAGGATGTATAGGCTGGCGTGGCACAGGGTTCAAAGAAACAATAATGCTAGAGCTGTTGTTGTGCTCTGCCTATACAACGGAACCCCCGCAGATACTACACGTTACCAGAGGAATCTATGGAGATGACACAGTCGTCTTCACTAGAAGCTGGTGGCCACAGACAGAACACTATAGGCTTTCATAAGCTCATCAAGATATTGAAATCTGGCTATCATAGTGGCGCATCGAGTCACCCTGGGCACACAACTTACTTGGCAACAGTACAGTATTGAAATTCTTAAGAAGACAGCGCAACGCTTCGGACCATTGCATCTTTTCCTGAGTGAAAGAGCCTATCAGGTCGGATTGAGGGAGGACATAGAAGCAATTCAGAGGCGGGCTGCTACATTTGTTACTGGTAGGTTTGATCATCAGGCGAGTGTTACGGAAATGCTTCAGGAACTCGGGTGGGAGTTTCTAGAGGAAAGAAGGCGTTCTTTTCTTGAATCGCTACTGAGGAAATTTAGAGAACCAGCATTTGAGGCTGACTGCAGTACAATTTTACTGCCGCCAACTTACATTTCGCGGAAAGACCACAAAGATAAGATAAGTGAGATTAGGGCTCGTACAGAGGCATATGGGCAGTCATTTTTTCCTCGTTCTGTTTGGGAGTGGAACAGGGAGAGAAGATACTAGTTGTGGTACTAGGTACCCTCCGCCACGCACCGTATGGGGAGTATGTACACTCCTGGAAATGGAAAAAAGAACACATTGACACCGGTGTGTCAGACCCACCATACTTGCTCCGGACACTGCGAGAGGGCTGTACAAGCAATGATCACACGCACGGCACAGCGGACACACCAGGAACCGCGGTGTTGGCCGTCGAATGGCGCTAGCTGCGCAGCATTTGTGCACCGCCGCCGTCAGTGTCAGCCAGTTTGCCGTGGCATACGGAGCTCCATCGCAGTCTTTAACACTGGTAGCATGCCGCGACAGCGTGGACGTGAACCGTATGTGCAGTTGACGGACTTTGAGCGAGGGCGTATAGTGGGCATGCGGGAGGCCGGGTGGACGTACCGCCGAATTGCTCAACACGTGGGGCGTGAGGTCTCCACAGTACATCGATGTTGTCGCCAGTGGTCGGCGGAAGGTGCACGTGCCCGTCGACCTGGGACCGGACCGCAGCGACGCACGGATGCACGCCAAGACCGTAGGATCCTACGCAGTGCCGTAGGGGACCGCACCGCCACTTCCCAGCAAATTAGGAACACTGTTGCTCCTGGGGTATCGGCGAGGACCATTCGCAACCGTCTCCACGAAGCTGGGCTACGGTCCCGCACACCGTTAGGCCGTCTTCCGCTCACGCCCCAACATCGTGCAGCCCGCCTCCAGTGGTGTCGCGACAGGCGTGAATGGAGGGACGAATGGAGACGTGTCGTCTTCAGCGATGAGAGTCGCTTCTGCCTTGGTGCCAATGATGGTCGTATGCGTGTTTGGCGCCGTGCAGGTGAGCGCCACAATCAGGACTGCATACGACCGAGGCACACAGGGCCAACACCCGGCACCATGATGTGGGGAGCGATCTCCTACACTGGCCGTACACCACTGGTGATCGTCGAGGGGACACTGAATAGTGCACTGTACATCCAAACCGTCATCGAACCCATCGTTCTACCATTCCTAGACCGGCAAGGGAACTTGCTGTTCCAACAGGACAATACACGTCCGCATGTATCCCGTGCCACCCAACGTGCTCTAGAAGGTGTAAGTCAACTACCCTGGCCAGCAAGATCTCCGGATCTGTCCCCCATTGAGCATGTTTGGGACTGGATGAAGCGTCGTCTCACGCGGTCTGCACGTCCAGCACGAACGCTGGTCCAACTGAGGCGCCAGGTGGAAATGGCATGGCAAGCCGTTCCACAGGACTACATCCAGCATCTCTACGATCGTCTCCATGGGAGAATAGCAGCCTGCATTGCTGCGAAAGGTGGATATACACTGTACTAGTGCCGACATTGTGCATGCTCTGTTGCCTGTGTCTATGTGCCTGTGGTTCTGTCAGTGTGATCATGTGATGTATCTGACCCCAGGAATGTGTCAATAAAGTTTCCCCTTCCTGGGACAATGAATTCACGGTGTTCTTATTTCAATTTCCAGGAGTGTATGTAGATGTAGACGTAGAATTAATTATCTATCCGTTGCAGACGTAGTATATTCTGCGCCTAAATTAGGTCGATTATCGATTACGGAGATGCAGTTCAGTCAATGAACATTTCCAGAGACTAGACAGCCTGTAAAACGAATAATAGAGAAGAATATTTCTCGTCTCGATAAATTTTTCAGCCCGCTGCTTCAATGACTACCGAGACGAGTTGGAAGTTCTGAAAAGATTCAAGGAGAACGTGGCAAGTGTATACGGACAGTTAAGAAGGTCAACATGTCTACTGATACGCCGACTTGGAAGGTATCCAGATGATAGAGATCGTTGTAAGCACCTAGTGGCCTTGCTAGGTAGCAGATAACGCCACAAGGAAGCGACCAGTTCTCAATGAACATCCAGACACTAATTGACGCTTATTTAAACCAGAAGGAAAAAAGAAAATGAATAAGTAAATTAATGACAGAAGGTATGCTCTTTAGTCCGAAGACTGGTCTGATGCAGCCTTTATGCTATTCCATCCTGTGCAAGCCTCTTCATTTCTGCATAACTACTGCAACCTACATCGCTTTGAACCTGCTTGCTGGGTTCAAGCTTTGGCCTCCCTCTACAATTTTTAATACCGACGCTTCCCTCATTACTAAATTAATAGTCAAATGCCGGGATGGTTCCTTTGAAAGGGCAAGGCCGACTTCCTTGCCCATCCTTCCCTAATCCTGTGGAACCGATGACCTCGCTGATGGTCCCCTCCCCCAAACCAACCAACAGGCCCTTGATGCCTCCCTTTTTATGTCAAGTTGTACCATAAGTTTTTTCTTCCACCCATTCTCTGCCGTACCTCCTCATCACTTAATCGATCTACCCATTTAATCTTCAGCCTTCTTCTGTAGCATCACATTTCTGAACCTTCCTGTTTCCTCCTTGTCTGAACTACTGATCGTCCACGTTTCGCTTACGGGCAAGGCTACACTCCACACAGAAGCCTTAAAAGAAGAATTCTTAACATTTAATTTGATATTTGACGTTAAAAATTTCCGTTTTTTCCTGAAATGCTACTCTTGGTAATGCCAGTCTGTAGTTCCTCCGTACTTCCGTCATCATCAGCTATTTAGCTACCCATATAACAAACTTCGTCTACTTCTGCCGAACGAGGTGGCGCAGTAATTAGCACACTAGTCTCGCATTATGGATGATAAAGGCTGAAACCCTCGTCCGGAAATCCATATTCAGGTTTTGTGTGTTTTCCTTAAATCGCTTAAAGCAAACAGCGGGACGGTTCCTTTGAAAGAACACGGTCGATTTCTTTCCATATCCCTCCCTAATCCGAGTCTGTTCTCCGCCCCTACCCACATATTTTCAGTCCTTCATCTACTTCTTTAAGTGTGTTACTTCCTGACTAAATTTCCTCAGCATCGCCGAATTTAATTCGATTAAGTTCCATTTTACTTTTGTTGATGTTCGTCTTATGATCTCCTTACAAGTCACTATCCATTTCGTTACAACTGCTCTTCTACGTCCTTTGCCGTCTCCTTCAGACTTACACTGTCATCAGCAAATCTCGAAGTTTTCATTTCTTTTCATTGAACTTTGATTCCCTTTTACAAATTTCTGCTTGATTTCCTTTACTGCTTGCTCCGTGTGCAGATTGAATAACGTGGGTGACAGGCTACAACCCTGTCTCACTGCCTTCCCAACTACTGTTTCCCTTTCATGTCCTTCGACTCTCACAAGTTTTTTTCTCAATTTATATTTTAAGATAAGTCGTAGGGTTAGCATTGCCTCGCGTCTTTCTAAATTTCTGCGGAACCCAAACTGATCTTCCCCGAGACTCTTCTATCAGATTCCCCATTCTTCTGTAAATAATTCGTATCAGTATCTTGCAACCATGACTTATTAACTGATAATTCGGTAATACACCTGCCATCACCTACCTTCTTTTGGAATTATAGCATTCTTCTTGAAGCCTGTGGGTATTTCGCCTACTTCAGAAATCTTTCACACCAGGTGGAATAGTTTTGTCGTGCCAAATTCATTTCGCAGTATCATATCCTACCTTCATTTACTTCTTCCTCTGTTTCTATAACATTGTCTTGGAATCCATTTCCCTTGTATAACCCTTCTATTTGATATTCCTTACACCTTTTGGCTTTCCCTTGTTTGCTTATTACTGGCGTGCCATTCGAGCTTTCATTATTCGTATAACTCTTTTCTCCAAAGGTCTCCTTAGTTTTCCTATGTGCAACATCTGTCTTGCCGCTAGTCTGCATACTTCTACAGTCCTTCAGTTGTCTTTCAGTTGTTATTGTTCAGTCATTTTGATCTTTTTGTCAATCTTATTTTTTAGAAGTCTAAATTCCCTTGTGCCTGGTTTTTCTGCTATTATGTGTTTTCTTTTTTCGTCATTGTTATCCAAGGAATTCTAATGGGCCTTGTCTTCATTTCTATTTATCATCTGCCATCTGCTCTACTTCATCTCTCAATCCTATTCCTTCGTCTTCTGTTGTGTTCCTCTTCTCTGTTTCAGTCAGTTGTTGCCCAATACTCCCTCTGAAACTCTAAACTACTCCGATGCTTTCTATTTTCCTAGGTCGTATCTCCTTACTTCCTACAGTTTAGCGGTGTGGCCGAGCGGTTCTAGGCGCTTCAGTCTGGAACCGCGCGACCGCTACGGACGCAGGTTCGAATCCTGCCTAGGGCACGGATGTGTGTGATGTCCTTAGGTTAGTTAGGTTTCAGTAGTTCTAAATTCTAGGGGACTGATGACCTCAGATGTTAAGTCCCATAGTGATCAGAGCCACTTGAACCTATAGTTTAGCAGTTCCTTCTGCTTTAATTTGGCATTCATAGATAATAAGTTATGTTCTGAATCTCCATTTGCTCCTGGTTTCGTAATCACTGCCTTACCGTTATATAACCTGTCTGAAACCTTCTGGTGTCTCCATATTTCTTTCATGTACTCAACCTTCTTTCGTGATTCTTAAACTCTGTCCAAAATTTTACCAGGCAGCTTCCTTTTCAATTTTTCTGCCATTCCATGTACTCCTACTATTTTTCCATCTCTTCCTTTTCCTACTCCTACTATTTTTCCATCTCTTCCTTTTCCTACTATCTAATTCCAGTCGCCCATCACAATTAAATGTTCATCTCTCTAAAGTATCTCAATAATTTCTTTTATTTCATCATATATTGTTTCGTTCTCTTCCTCTTCTGCGGAACTAGTAGGCAACTTTTATTATTGTGCTGAGTGTTAGTATCATATCTACCATGGCTTTGATAATGCGTTCACTATACTTTTCATAATATCTTACCCGTATTTCCATTTTCCTATTTAGTATTGACCTCCTCGTGCGTTATCCCTGTATATATGACCCTATGTTCACCTGACCAGAAGGTCTGTTCTTCCTGCACACCACTTCTACAGGGTGTTTCAAAAATGACCGGTATATTTGAAACGGCAATAAAAACTAAACGAGCAGCGATAGAAATACACCGTTTGTTGCAATATGCTTGGGACAACAGTACATTTTCAGGCAGACAAACTTTCGAAATTCCAGTAGTTACAATTTTCAACAACAGATGGCGCTGCGGTCTCGGAAACTCTATAGTACGATATTTTCCACATATGCACCATGCGTAGCAATAATATGGCGTAGTCTCTGAATGAAATTACCCGAAACCTTTGACAACGTGTCTGGCGGAATGGCTTCACATGCAGATGAGATGTACTGCTTCAGCTGTTCAATTGTTTCTGGATTCTGGCGGTACACCTGGTCTTTCAAGTGTCCCCACAGAAAGAAGTCACAGGGGTTCATGTCTGGCGAATAGGGAGGCCAATCCACGCCGCCTCCTGTATGTTTCGGATAGCCCAAAGCAATCACACGATCATCGAAATATTCATTCAGGAAATTAAAGACGTCGGCCGTGCGATGTGGCCGGGCACCATCTTGCATAAACCACGAGGTGTTCGCAGTGTCGTCTAAGGCAGTTTGTACCGCCACAAATTCACGAAGAATGTCCAGATAGCGTGATGCAGTAATCGTTTCGGATCTGAAAAATGGGCCAATGATTCCTTTGGAAGAAATGGCGGCCCAGACCAGTACTTTTTGAGGATGCAGGGACGATGGGACTGCAACATGGGGCTTTTCGGTTCCCCATATGCGCCAGTTCTGTTTATTGACGAAGCCGTCCAGGTAAAAATAAGCTTCGTCAGTAAACCAAATGCTGCCCACATGCATATCGCCGTCATCAATCCTGTGCACTATATCGTTAGCGAATGTCTCTCGTGCAGCAATGGTAGCGGCGCTGAGGGGTTGCCGCGTTTGAATTTTGTATGGATAGAGGAGTAAACTCTGGCGCATGAGACGATACGTGGACGTTGGCGTCATTTGGACCGCAGCTGCAACACGGCGAACGGAAACCCGAGGCCACTGTTGGATCACCTGCTGCACTAGCTGTACGTTGCCCTCTGTGGTTGCCGTACGCGGTCGCCCTACCTTTCCAGCACGTTCATCCGTCATGTTCCCAGTCCGTTGAAATTTTTCAAACAGATCCTTTATTGTATCGCTTTTCGGTCCATTGGTTACATTAAACCTCCGTTGAAAACTTCGTCTTGTTGCAACAACACTGTGTTCTAGGCGGTGGAATTCCAACACCAGAAAAATCCTCTGTTCTAAGGAATAAACCATGTTGTCTACAGCACACTTGCACGTTGTGATCAGCACACGCTTACAGCAGAAAGACGACGTACAGAATGGCGCACCCACAGACTGCGTTGTCTTCTATATCTTTCACATCACTTGCAGCGCCATCTGTTGTTGAAAATTGTAACTACTGTAATTTCGAAAGTTTGTCTGCCTGAAAATGTACTGTTTTCCCAAGCATATTGCAACAAACGGTGTATTTCTATCGCTGCTCGTTTAGTTTTTATTGCCGTTTCAAATATACCGGTCATTTTTGAAACATCCTGTAAATACCACTATGTCCAGCTTTAACACATTCATTTTCCTTTTTAAATTCTCTAACCAACCTACCTAAGTAAATGATCTAACATTCCATCCTTGTACCCGAAGAATAACAATTTTGTTGTTTCTGATGACAGCGTCCATCTTATCAAACGAAGTAGTGCAGCATATCCTCTGTTTAAGTACTGTGGCAGCTACAATAATAGCTTGCTGGGGAAGGTATACAACTACTGGACGAGATCATTCATGTTTGTATCGGAAATTTCCCCTCCAAAAAGAAAAGTTGTGCTAGTGATGATGCAGTTACACAGCCGAATTATGCACCTACAACAAAATATGTAAAAAATTAAATAAAGTGATGAAGTGCAAAAATCGGAGGCGCGAAAAAGAATAAACGAGAAAATAATTGTCCGGACAGTCTGAGTCAGAAGAAAGGAAAGCGTGCTGGGATATGTGCTGAAGCGTCGCAACGAAGTTAACCATTCACTGAAAAAGGTATAGGGAGCAAACGTAATTGCAGACAAAGGCAAGGGTATTTAAAACACGTTACATGTTCCGCTGAGTAGAATGTGGAATGATTAACTAGATATGGGAGGAGAATGATTAATGGGTTGTGGAAATAATTGACTTGTTTTATTCAATTTCTTTTTCTGTTATTTAGGCTGTGATGTTATTTATGACTTTGAAGCTTATTCATACAGAAAAAGCTGTCAAAATAGGAGGTGTGTATGACATGACAAATACTTACTTAAAAATCGGAACACAGAAACAGAAGAGAATGGAATGTTATGAAATACTGACGTTCCAATGCGTTATAGAAAAGTAAATGAATAACTGCGTACTAGAAACATTCGTATTAAGGAAATTAGGTTTTTAAAATGTTGACGTAACGTATTGGATCAGACAATTTAGAAATGACTACAGTAGAAAAGACGTAATTATTGTCATCCATTATGCAGAAGAAGCATTGATCAACGTACTGACACGTAAATAAGGAGTGAACTTGCGGCCTTCTGCAGTGCACAGAGATTCAGTTTTCGTACCACTCTTCAACGTATGCGAAAATCTATATACGATATTGAGCTTCTTATTTATGTTCCGATCCGTTGCCCAGTGATTTCCATATACGGCGAATGGTTCTCTTTGATAGTAACTTCGTTTGTATAGGATGTTTGACTATCATAGTAGATAATCCTAATAAACGTAGGTTCGGTAACCAGTGATTTCACCGATACCACGTGTTATTACTGAGCTCTTGAACATCTTAAAACAGAGTCCCCAAGAATTCAAACTGAAGATACGCACTTGAGGACAAATACATTCCAGCAAGTGTTCCATATGGGCTCCTTTTATGTGAAGGCTGACGTCAGCCGTGTCTCGTCGCTGATCGTACACGTTAAAGAATCCCAGACGTGCTCCGAATGCACTGACAACCATCTACATTGCTTTCCCGGAATGCATCGACGCTGCCAACAGTGCTGGAGAACTCCAAAGGTTTTAAACATCCCCACACAAAAAATCAAATAGGTTCAAGTCATTGGACCTGGGAGGTAATATCGGCGAGACACTACCGACACACTGGTTGTCGAAACGCTATTTACCAGTACCTACGTATCCGAAATGTAGATAAAATCAAACGAGGATAGTTTATCCCTGTGTAATTTACGCTTCACTTGCGGTGCTTCGAAATAAACGTAACCTTTTAGACATGAACAGTGTTGTAACATTGGTATGGCTGCACTTATGCAAACCGTAAGGGAAACCATTTGTTTCGAGATCTATGTTTATTAGGATTATTTGCTCATTTCATTGTCCTCTGCCCTCCATTTTCGTTTTTATCTACAGTAGTAAAAAAAGCCTTGTATTCAGCCCAGGATTTGCACTAACGCATCTATTACGAAAGTAATACGTATGAGACACTGAGAACAATAAAGGTACAAAGCATAGACACGAAGTTTTGAGAAAAGTACACGTCTGTGAACATCAAATTTATAGACGTATCACCAGTCTCGTAGTACTGACTTGATTTTTACCCACGTGCCGGAATGGTTTGTTTCCTATAGAAAATAATGTATTCACTTTATATTATTAAATTTTAATACTTAGGATTATTATTATTAATGTTAATCCACAAAATTTTCATATATAGACTAATGTCTTTTTCGCTATTGTGTAGTTTGTAATTAATGGAAAACTAGAATCAGAACATAAAGTTCAGATACTAAATGTACCACACACCCATTTATGACCTGTTCAAACACTTCATGGTGCTCGTTAACATCTTTTCATTAAGCGTGTTCCCTGGCTTGAGGTTCAGATGAAACTCTCAGGTCTCCTCAGGCACGATACGTAGTAGTTTTTTTTTTAATCCTGTGTGTTTCAAGTATGATTTAGCAGTTTTGTTAAGTCCTTGGTTTCCAAGGTTGATATTTGCCTTTCACTCTCATAATTGGACACTAGATTTTGCAAGGCATCTACAAACTGTAGTGAAATAAAAAAATGGTAGTCTGCCTGTATGTGACTTGAAGGAAATGGAGTCCCACGACTTCAGTGAAGACTCTGTTATTTTAAACAACAGTTCATGGCAACCTGTTGAAAACTTCATCGATGTAAAATTTATGAAATGTGCACTGTTAGCACAAATATACATTTTTAGTTTGGTAGTGAGGTCAGTGACACTCTTAAACGGTTCTGAAATGCTCAGCGCACATTTTGCAGACTGGAATGCTGAAATCACGAAATGTGAGGTTACTGTGGGGCGTTCCTTCAAGTACTTCCAGTTTTTATGAAGAAAGGGGAGCCCTTGTAGTCAATGAGTGTTCCTACAGCTATGAAGATGTGTGTGTTAGACCCATATGGAAATGAATATCAGAGAAATGCTAAAGACAGCTTATCGCAAATGTTCATATACACAGTGTAGGGCTAGAGCACTGATAAAGCTGGTTCACCGCGAGATTAGATTAGTACTTGTTCCATAGATCATAAATACGGCACTTCGTAATGATGTGGAACGTGTCAGGTTAATAAAAGGTGTCTATACAAGATATTACATTACACAAAATATTACATGACACTTAATATTTTTTGTGGGAGGTGGGCAAATTAGCCAGTTAATGTATCCAAAAATTCGTCTAATGAGTAGAAGGAGTTGCCATTCAGAAATTCTTTTAATTTTCTTTTAAATGCTATATGGCTAGATGTCAGACTTTTGATGCTATTTGGTAAGTGAGCAAAAACTTTTGTGGCAGCATAATTTACCCCCTTCTGAGCCAAAGTTAGATTTAACCTTGAGTAGTGAAGATCATCCGTTCTCCTAGTGTTGTAGCCATGTACACTGCTATTACTTTTGAATTCGTTCGGGTTGTTAATAACAAATTTCATAAGTGAATATATATATATATATATATATATATATTGTGAGGCGACAGTGAAGATCCCTAGCTCTTTAACTGTCTGCAGGATGATCTTGGATGAGCTCCAGCAATTATTCTGATTACACGCTTCTGTGCAATGAACACTCTTTTACTCAATGATGAGTTACCCCAGAATATGATGCTATATGAAAGCAGAGAATGAAAATAGGCGTGGTAAGCTAATTTACTGGGATGTATATCGCCAAAATTTGCAATGGCCCTAATAGCATAAGTAGCTGAACTCAAACGTTTCAGCAGATCTTCAGTGTGTTTTTCCAGTTCATCCCCTCACCAATGCATACACCTAGAAATTTTGAATATTCTACCTTAGCTACTGATTTCTGATCGAAGTCTATATTTATTAGTGATGTCATTCCATTTACTGTGTGGAACTGTATATACCGTATTTTGTCAAAGTTTAATGAGAGGCCATTTGCAGAGAACCACTTAATGATTTTCTGAAAAACATCGTTTACAATTTCATCGGTTAATTCTTGCCTGTTTGGTGTGATAGCTATACTTGTATCACCGGCGGAAAGTACCAGCTTTACATCTTCGTGAATATAGAATGGCAAGTCATTAATGTATATTAAGGACAGCAGAGAACCCAAGACCGAACCTTGCGGCACCCCATTCTTGATTGTTCCCCAGTTCGAGAAATCACCAGTTGTTTGCATATTATGTGAACTGCTTATTTCAACTTTCTACACCCTTCCAGTTAGGTATTATTTAAACCATTTGAGCGCTGTCCCATTCATACCACAGTACTTGACCTTATCTAGAAGTATTCCATGATTTACACAATCAAAAGCCTTTGAGAGATTGCATGGGGGCTTAGTTAAATAAAATTGAATATACTTTTTAAATTTTGGTAGCTGTATGTCCGATTACGCAGTGTCTCGTAATCGGTTGGCCCTGACTAGTATTATTACGCTATCTGACTGCAACAAACAATGTAAGAAAATTTTCGTAAATACAGTTAATTAATTAAGTCCCCCAGCAACTATAAAACCTACAAAACCAATAAGCACAAGAGTAACTGTTCTGTATGTGGGAGTGTGACTCAACGTCCACATCTGGCACGGTTCTTCTCCAACAAGACAAGAATTTTTAAATACCAACTATACTGACGTGACAAAAGAAATTTAGAAAAACTATGATTACGCAAGAAAACCAGAATTCACTCTAATACAAGAACACAAGCCAGGTGCTTTGTTGACTGAACCTGTAGTGACGCATTATTTCAAACACACAAATAATAAAACAACATTGTGGTTTTTACCTTCATATATATTCACGAAATGCACTCTGATCATTACAACAACATCTGTTATCTCTCCCATCCAAATAACTGCATAAAACATGGAACAACACTCTCCACTATTACATCTTACTCCGACTTCACGACAAGCAGTGCCCACTAGCACATCTCGGCACGAACTCTTAACACACACTCTCCTCTCCGATCTCCTAACAAGCACTGACTCCCATGAACTCCCGACAACTACTGTGGAGGCGGCTTAATAGTACTCTTTGGCGCAATCTCTGGCGCAGTGGCACAGTGTAGCCACCTTTCATATGCCCCTCCTCCACAGGCCAGAATTTGATGGTATTTTTGCCAGCATTGGTGGTGAAAATACCACCAAATTCGACCAGAAAAATACAGACAAAAATAAAAGATAATATTAATACCTAAATATCACATAATTAGTTAAAAATTTTGGCTTTGCACTGACTTTTCACTAACCTAATATATGAAATACAGTAAGCAATACAACTTCTTTTCATGCATGTGGCTTTACATAATAGTTTACACAATATACAAAAAATCAGTTTATACAAATGTTCACATATAATGCTTTCAATGATTAGTTATACAAAAAAAAAAATACTAACAGGTGACATCTTTTCAGTAGAAGCAGTCCATCAGTTGCACCCAGTAAAGTTTAGCAGGTACACCCAGCAACAAGTCACATTAGTTCAGTAGAAGCAGTTCATCACAGCTGCACCCAGTAAAGTTTAGCAGGTACACCCAGCAACAAGTCACATTAGTTCAGTAGAAGCAGTTCATCAGTGGCACCCAGCAATGTTGAGTTGGTGCAGACAGCAACAAGTGACATCATTTCAGCAGAAGCAGTTCCATCTGTGGCACCCAGTAAAGTTGAGTTGGTGCAGACAGCAACAAGTGACTTCATTTCAGTAGAAATAGTCCATCAGTTGCACCCAGCAATGTTGAGCAGGTGCAGACAGCAAGAAGTAACATCATTTCAGTAGAAGTAGTCAATCAGTTGCACCCAGTAATGTTGAGAGCAGGTGCAGACACCAACAAGTGACATCATTTCAGTAGAAACAGTCCATCAGTTGCACCCAGCAATGTTGAGAGCAGGTGCAGACACCAAAAAGTCACATTTCTCAGCAGAAGCAGTTCCACAAAATTCACTAACACTGATCACACTGTTCATCAGAGTTTATGAGCACAAACTAAACATGTCCTAGTGGCACCAATCATGTAGAAAAGATACAAGTAGCAGTCCATAATTTTTTTTTACAATCACTGATCACACAGTTCATCAGCAGAAATTAAACATGACTAAATGTCACACATCATGTTGAAAAAGTGCAGGTAACAGTTCAGAATATTTATCTTCACTAATCAGACAGTCCAGGCATGAACAATAGTTTGAATACACATACAGTGCTTTTACAGTAACATACAAATCATAACAAACACACAAATGATATCAGATAATTGTCCTATTAACTATTACAATACACAAATACCAGTAAACCTATAATATTCATGGGTGTCAGTGCAAGCCACTACAAACAAATAAAATAATATTTACGAGATAGGTGGGTAGGATTAAGAAAGGAAAACACACAAAACACACTCACTCATCTTTCATCCACATTAGTGCTACTGTGTAACTGAATAGTGTTAACTGTGTAAATGCAATTCTGTCAAAATTTAATGTTCATCATGTGTATCAAGTAGTACTGGCAGCAATGTATAACAGTCACTAATAGTTAAGTCAACGTCATAGTCATCATGTCAAGACCAATGTTTGCCAAGCCAGATCAAAATGTACTGTTGTTGAACAACTGTCAGTGAGCCAAGATATGCAATTACTTCCTCTCTCCAAAAAAAAAAAGTATATACTGCTTAGTGATTTAACAAAGTGTGTGTATAGACTATCTTCCTTCTACATTAGTGTTCTAGTCTGCTATCTTCATCCTCCTTGTTCCATAAGACCAACCAAAAAAAAAATATGCTCCTCACTTACTTTACCTCTTATACACCAAAACTCCAATAATCATCAGCATCACATAATCTCAATACGTCACTAATACTTCTTCAATACGTCGATACATATACACCAAAACTCCAATAATCATCAACTTAATCTCAATACTTCACTAATACCTCTTCAATACATCGATCATCAATATCATTTACCTTACCTCTTGTCCACAAAAACTCCAATAATCATCTACTTCACATACTCTCAATACCTCAATAATACGTCGCTACATATAAACCTCAGCACCAATATCATTTCACTTCCATAACAACTCTTTCCTCTAGTCAGTCTCCTTGAACAAGTACAGATAAAATCCTAATGCAAACCTCATCATCTCACTTCCAACACAACTCTTTCCTCTAGTCAGTCTCCTCGAACAAGTACAGATAAAGTCCTAATGCAACTTCAATTCAGCATCCCATACAATCCGAAGACACAGTGTCCACACACAACCTCTGTGTAATCCATCTGAGCCCAATCTTCTACTCATTATGAATTATAAGATACATTTTGGTTCCTTGTCCATCATTAAATAAAAGAAATGCATACCTGACCTCTAACAGACTTAGTTCGAATAACTCTCAGTAATTAAGTACGATTACGGAGTGTGAATAATCATAATATTTCACAGTGTGTACACCACTTCAAGAATTATGGCAAACAGAAGCAAACATGTGGAGTATTTTTTGTGTCAAGTGTCACTTCCTATTTCAATTGCTCACGAAAAATGCAGTGTAATGACTGTCAATGGTCTAAACCTAGTGTTGGTATGTCATGTCGTTAGCTTCCTTCCTATTAGCATAAATTTATACAGCTTCCATAAAACCTCCAGCTCATGTGACTTCTATGACTTTCTTGTACTAATGTCGTTCGTCGAATGATAGCAGTTAATTTTCTTATCTTAAAAATATAAGGCACTGAGCGTAAGCAAAACAAGCAATAGCGAGTAAATATACCAGTAGAGAACAGAATGTCAACAAGTGGATGCAGCACAATTCCTACAACGAGGCTCTACCAAGCGAACAATCTATAATTAATACAGTAGTGTGACCTAAACTCTATGTTTATACACAGTATATCAGCATTTCTATACACCAGATTAAAGAGTAGTTATGACAACAAAACAGAAATGTATAAATATGCAATACATACGCATAGCAGCAAACAGGCCATTAGCATCATATCAGCATAAGCAAATAAATGTTCATATGTCATCTTAATAAGTAAACATGAAGGCGCAAGCAGATAAATCACAAAGTATAACTTACATACCTAAACATATCAGCACAATAAATCAGGTTACAATTATAATTTAAATAAATAAGCACAGCAGGCACATAATTAAAAAAAATATGACATCAGTGAAAAAGCATAGCAGCCAAGCGATGCATAATATATACAAATAACAATCCTGTTCATTAATAAACATTGACAAAATCAGTTAACGTACGCAAGCACGTCGCTTCACAAGTAAATTCATAGAACATGAAATTAGCACAAAGTATGAATCACGTAATCGTGAGCAGCAAATTACGTCTAAAGTACGTACCTAAGTGGAAATATGTTACCTGAAAAATAAACTCAATTAATAGTTACCTGTTTAGTTTATTAGTTTCTTCTTGGAAATTACATTCTTTCTGAAATTTTCTCGATAGCAAGTCCTCTTAACGTCGGAGACACACAGAATTTACCTGAAGTTCTTAAATACTTTATACAACCGTATCCTGCAAAATACTGAATGTTAATAACATAATTCATCAAGTCACTATAGCTTTATACTGAATTTAATCGGAGAAATTGAACTATGTATTTGTTTACGGCAGTCGGTGCATTCGCACTGAGCGCTCGATCAGCTGTAGGCGCTTGACGTAGGAAGCAATTGTTCGCGGTCAACGACTGCCTTGTGCGGCGCGCAGACTTGACTGTTGCTTTGAGTATATGCCGCCGCCAAAACACAGCGCGGTATCCTTGTACTCTCCGCATGTTTACATGTAGCTGTTAGTTTCTCTAAAGTATGTTATTCCACAAAAATTTTAACGTTTGATATATGATGTATTCCTTTAGAGCGTCGAGATTTAAGAGTTTCTACTTCAACAGTGTTATCATGTATAATTTTGCGAATTCTATATGGACCGTTATAAAGCAGAAAAAATTTGCGACACAAGCCTTTTCCTTTGTGAGACAAACGGTGGGACTTAATTAATACCTTTTGACCAACTGAAAAAGTTTTTAAACGACCAGGACGTTTCGCTGATTTCTCTCTTCTAGCAGCCGCAGATGCAATATTTTGTAGAGCCAGGTTGACAACTTCAGAATGCCGCAGTTTCCGTGAAGGCGGAAATGGAACGATTTCAGAAATGCGATTTGTCGGTGCTTTGTTTTTTAATATCAATAGAGGCGGTAAAGAAGTTAAGTCATTAGGAAGTTCATTCAGAATGTTTTGAAAAATATGAAGATACTGATCCCAAGTTCTGTGATTCTGATGACAATAAAGCCGACAAAATTTATTGATTTCCTTCATCCATCTTTCTGAAGCGTTAGATTGAGGGTGAAAAAGTGAAATGAAGATTGGTTTAATTTTACGACGCTGTAGAGTACGAAGCCAAATTTTAGAACGAAACTGTGATCCATTATCTGATATAACCTTATCAACATGACCAACTTCTTTAAGAAAATGTTTGATGAAAGCGTTAGATACTGAACGAGCTGTTGCTTTGCGTAAAGGTGTAAAACACACATATTTTGACGTCAACTCCACTGCTACGAAAATGTACGCAAAACCATTAGTAGAACGAACCACTGGACCAAACAAATCGACTGCAGCCATCTCCTTTAATTTCGCTGGAATGATGGGAAACAACGGTGCTCTGTGAGAAATCGTTGGAGGCTTAGCCTTTTGACATAATTTGCATTTGGCAGGAACAGATCGAATACGTTTTTCCATATTACTGAAGTAGCAATTTTCTCGTAATTTATGAAAGCATTTTCGGGGACCAAAGTGTGCATAACTGAAATGCGTATACCAAATCAATTTATTGACCCACTCATCAGGAATACAAACTAACCAAACGGAGTTGTCGACCGATTTTCGTTTAAAAAGAATGTCATTGCGAACTAGATAATGCTGTCTAATCGCTACGCTTTCCTTTCTCCTCCACTTCTCCTTAATGTCCTTCCAGATTGGATCCTTATTTTGCTCCTTAGCGATGTCCTGGGGCGAAGACGAAATAAAGTTCTCAAACGCAACACCTTGAATATACATCAAACAATAATTGTTTTCCTTGCAGTCCTCTTCAGCACTTTGTTTCAAACCCATAGGTGCACGTGATAAAGCATCGGCAACAATATTAGAAGAACCCTGTATGTAAACAATACTAAAGTCAAATTCCTGTAGGTACAACGCCCATCGTGACAATCTGCCATGAGTTAATTTCGTTGACATAAGAAATTCCAGAGCTCGATGATCGGTGTAAACCTTAGTATGTCTGCCAAACAAAAATGTGCGAAATTTTGTGAAAGCCCATACAACAGCCAAAGCTTCAAGTTCCGTAATCGAATAATTCTTTTCGGATTTAGAGAGAACGCGACTTCCAAATGCAATAGTCTTCTGTACTACAACGCCGTTTTCTTCTATCTCTTGAAATAAATGTGCACCTAGTCCTTTGTATGATGAGTCCGTTGCCAAACAAAATTCTTTAGATAAATCCGGATGTGAAAGAAGTGGAGCAGCAACTAAAGCATCACGAAGCTGTTCAAATTCTGACTGAGCTTCCTCATCCCAACACCAATTAGATTTCTTTCCAGATAGTTCACATAAACGAGGTGTGGCCAAATCGTCTAATCTAACAAAACGTCTAAGAAAATTACAAACACCAAGGAAACTACGAACATCACGTTTTGTAGTAGGAACAGCATAATTACGAATAGCATCTAATTTTTCTGGATCAGGAAGAATACCTTCTGTAGAAATAATGTGACCGAGAAATTTCACCTGAGAACGACCAAATTCAGATTTTTCCAAGTTTACTGTAATGCCAACTTTTGCAAAGATACGTAATAATGAGTCCAAAATTTTGTTGTGTTCACTCCAAGAACGTTTAGCAATAAGAATATCGTCAACATAAGAAGTAATGTTGTCACGAATTTAACAGGTAAAATTTCATTTAAGCTACGAATGAATGCTGCTGAAGATACAGTAAGTCCAAACGGTAATTTTCGAAATTGGTAACAGTTACCAAAGGCTAAAAAGGCAGTATATTTTCTACAATCAGGGTGGAGTTCTATTTGCCAAAAACTTGCGCGCATATCAATCGTGGATAAGACTTTAATTCCATGGAAATGTTGAAGAAGTTCATCGAAATTTTGTGGGCGGTCAGTTTCAGGAATGATGATGTTATTTATCTGTCTGGAATCCAGAACCAAACGAATTGATCCATCCTTTTTAAGAACAACGTGTAATGGGCTAGTATAAGGACTGACTGCAGGCTCAATAATGCCCTGATCTAACATGTACTGAAGTTCATTCTTAACCTTGTCTCTGTAAACCAAAGGAATAGCGTACGTTTTTCCGCGAAATGGTGTGTGTTCTTTTACTTTAAATAAATATTGTAGGCCTTGTATAGTTCCTGTGTGATGACTAAACACTGTAGCATGTGAAGTCAAAATTTGGTGCAGCTCTTCTCTTGCAACGTCATCTGGCACTTCAGCTTTCTTAACCTTTTCATTAATTAATTCTTCGCTATTAATTATATCATCCATCGCATCTCTGTATCTATTGTCATTGTCATGAATAAACACACTGTCGTCATAATGCTCAACGAAAACATCAGAAGTAAGAAACCTTAAACATTTTATATCTGACTCAGATCTTGTTAAACACTCGAAAAAATTTCAAACATTTCGGCATTCCGGCAACAGTCAAATTCACACTTCCTTCTTTAAAGTTCAAAATTGCCTTATGTGCGTTAAGAAATTCCATACCTAATATAATTTGGGTATTGAGTAATGGAACAATAATAAAATAGCAGAAAATTCGTATCCTTGACAAAGGAAATTTAAATTGGTCTGTTGTTTGACTTCCACACTTTTTCCAGAAATCGCACCTCGAATTGTAGTTTTAGAAATAGGTAACACAGGACAAGCAATAGTTCTTACACATATACGAAAAACTGATTCACTAATGACATTCAATGGGCTCCCAGAATCTAATACTGCAGTGAACTTATTCTTACCCACACATACTTCAATAACAGGATGTAAAAATGCGTCTACATTATTTTCCTTTTCGTCTAGCAAAATGTCTCTCATGTCTTCCAGGCGTACGTAGTGTAAAGTCGTATTGTCATTACTTTCTGAACCGTCTATATTGCTGCCAGAAGCCGAAGCTGCAAGTCATTGTCGATTGTTTGCGTCACGTCTTTGATTATTCCCGTCATTTCGCGGATCAATTTCTACGATTTGCACTTGTCTCTCAGAAGTTCTGTCACGTGGAGGATGCCAATTAGGTCCCTCCTGTCTGTTAGATGCGAATTCTGGGTTGTGTCTGTTATTAAAATTTCTATTTTCCTGTCTGTCTGCATAACTACTTCTTGTGTAATTTCGACTGTCACTTCTGAAATTATTGTTGTATCTACTACCCTGATTGTTTCTGTAGTAAGAGTTTCTATTACTGTTTGAATAATTTCTGTCTTGATAATACCGATTACTCTTTCCGTATGATTGATCATTCCGATACGAATTACCGTTGTTATAGTTGTCTGTGTAATTTCTGTTAGAACGTCTGTTATTGTCATAGGGCTGGTATCTATTGTCCTGTCTGTTACGTCTGTCATTCTCAACATTACCCATATAACGTCCGTTCCGATCACTATCCCTTTTCTCTGAAAATCTATTGTAATTACTGTTACTGAAAAAATTACAGGAAGTCCCATCATCGTTGTCATACTCGAGTTCTTGCAACAAAGTCTTAAAAGTCTCAATGTCGTCTTTACATCTTCCGGCTAAAGCAATTTGTCTTATGGATTGTGGCAGCTTAGTTAAACAAATGCGAATTAATTCAGTCGGGCTGTAAGGGTTGGAAAGGAACTGATTCTTTCGAATCATGTCTTCAAAGTACTCTGCCGGCGTGCGGAACTCAGACTGTTTGAAATTACGCTGCATAATAAGACTGTGTTTGACTCTGTCTTGCGTGTTTTCGGACCAATATGCAGATAGAAATGCATGATAAAAATCATTTAGATTATTACAACCTCTAATGAGTGCGCGCATCCGCGTCGCCGGTTCGTTTTCTAAATATCCACACATAAATTCCAGTTTGTGACTTAGTGGCCAATTTGGTGGAAGTGCGTACATAAATTGATCTAACCATGCACATGGATGTATGTCATTCTTAGAATTGCGGAAGATCTTAAATTTCCGGACAGTCAAAAAGTGTTTATAGTCAAAGTTTTCGCCTCGTGGCGACAAAGACCTAACGCGTCTGTCCCAGTCCGAATGTCGATTATTGTAAAGTTCGCGCGCCTGGCGCTCTCTTGTTGCATCCCGTAAATGAAACAAATTATTTTCTTCAAACCCCTCTGCTACCTGTGATTCTAAATTTCTTCTGCTATCTTTTCCTACAATTTCGCCTTCGATCTGCTTGACTTGCTTTCGTAATGCCTCAAATTCCCTTTTCACACGTTCATTAAATTTTCCTTGATTTTCAACATGCTTATTTATGTTCTGATACTCTTCGGTTTCTGCAAATGGTAATGGAGCTGTATCATCCGCATCTCTGTCCCCATGTAAACTAAGATTTGTCAGTTTATCTGAAATTTCCTCAACTCTTTCCGATAAGTCACCTAATTGTTCTTTCTGTTTATTTACGTCTTCCGTAAGTGTCGCGACTCGGGTTTCAGTATTGACACATTTGGTAGTTAATTGTTCATATTGTTGTGTTAGATTATTTAATCTGTCATTTGGTACGGATTCCTCGATTCTTTCAAATATTTCTTTCTTATCGTTTGCACGTTGTAAATTTAACTCTGAAAATTTTTGTACTATCACGCGATCTCTTTCTTTCTGTTCTCTATCCTGTTCCCTTTGTCTGATTTCTACTGCAATTAATCTATTATTGTGAGAATTCAGAATCGGTTGTACTTCTTCCCTGATTTCTTTCTTTAATTCATCTTTCATATTTTTGAAACATGTCCCTATTCGTGAATCTATCCGTGTTTCCAAAGTTCCCATCTCTGCTTTAAATTCAGATCCTAACCGAGTTTCCATTGTTCCCATCCGTGTTTCCATTGTTCCCATATCAGTTTTAATTGTTCCTATATCTGTTTTTAATTCAGATCCTAAAGTTTCCATTCGTGTTTCCATTTTTAATATAGCACTCATCAACTGCCCCATAGTAACTGTTTCAAAATTATTTTCGCCCCTAACATTTCCCGCAAAACCAGTTTCCTTCGTCATAGCTGTAAAGCTATCTGTGTTCGATACTATTCCAGAATCTTCTATCGTTAATCTCGGATTCTGTGAATTATCTGATTGAGAAAAATTTTGAAATGGTTCCGGACTATTTTCCCGACTTATTACATTATTTTCCCCTTCATTATCCATCATACTGTTTTCCTCTGTCGGCGAGTTCGCCATGATAACAATTTCGTCATTCTCACTATTCATCATTTTTGCCTTTTTCATTGATCGCGTAATCATTTACAAAACATAAAAAAAAAATTCGTCACTGTACTAAAATTACACACAATGACTCCTTATCTCCAACAAAACCATTCACATGAAATGTTTCCCTCAAACATGATTAACAAACAATTGACATAATTGCACTAGATTGTCAAACGCGTAAACAAGACAACAAATCAAATTCTGAGAAAAAAAATACCATTAGAAGAATGACAATCACCAAATCTACACATGCAAAATAGACTACAATTACTAACTACAAATTACTACAACAATACTACCATCTACTATTTTTACAATCAGTAGAATCCAAGGGACGATCCGAAGCAGCGGTCGCCACGTGCATGGGGGCTTAGTTAAATAAAATTGAATATACTTTTTAAATTTTGGTAGCTGTATGTCCGATTACGCAGTGTCTCGTAATCGGTTGGCCCTGACTAGTATTATTACGCTATCTGACTGCAACAAACAATGTAAGAAAATTTTCGTAAATACAGTTAATTAATTAAGTCCCCCAGCAACTATAAAACCTACAAAACCAATAAGCACAAGAGTAACTGTTCTGTATGTGGGAGTGTGACTCAACGTCCACATCTGGCACGGTTCTTCTCCAACAAGACAAGAATTTTTAAATACCAACTATACTGACGTGACAAAAGAAATTTAGAAAAACTATGATTACGCAAGAAAACCAGAATTCACTCTAATACAAGAACACAAGCCAGGTGCTTTGTTGACTGAACCTGTAGTGACGCATTATTTCAAACACACAAATAATAAAACAACATTGTGGTTTTTACCTTCATATATATTCACGAAATGCACTCTGATCATTACAACAACATCTGTTATCTCTCCCATCCAAATAACTGCATAAAACATGGAACAACACTCTCCACTATTACATCTTACTCCGACTTCACGACAAGCAGTGCCCACTAGCACATCTCGGCACGAACTCTTAACACACACTCTCCTCTCCGATCTCCTAACAAGCACTGACTCCCATGAACTCCCGACAACTACTGTGGAGGCGGCTTAATAGTACTCTTTGGCGCAATCTCTGGCGCAGTGGCACAGTGTAGCCACCTTTCAAGATCACAAAAAATCCCAACGGGTGACTTTCGGTTACTCAGAGCATTTAATATTTCATTAGTGAAAGTATATACATCATTGTCCGTTGATAAAGCTTTCTGGAAACCAAACTGATATTTTGTTAAAACTTTATTTTTTCGAAGGTGTGAAGCTACTTTACAATACATTACTTTTTCAAGAATTTTGGATAAGGCAGTCAGAAGAGAGATTGGGCGGTAGTTTTTGACATCAGACGTATCCCCTTTTTTATCCAGTGGTTTAACAATGGCCTACTACAGTCTATCTGGGAAAATACCCTGCTTCAGAGAGCTATTACATATGTGGCTAAGAATCCCACTTATCTCTTGGTAACGAGCTTTTATTATCCTGCTGGAAATGCCATCAATTCCATGTGAGATTTTATTCTTGAGAGAGTTTATTGTCTTCTTAACGGATGTCAGGAGCATGCATACATGCTACAATCTGAAAATCGACGACCGTGTGCCTGAGGACCATGTGTTTCTCAGCGCCTCGTGTGTATTACCAGGTGTACCGGTACGTAATGAGCGTTTTTTTGTGAAAATGAAACACTAATTTTGAATTGAAAAGTAAAAACCTTTTATTCAAAGTACTGAGCATTGCTTTCTATACATTTTGACCACCTTTCTGGCAATTTGTGGACACCACGCCAATAGAAATGTTCGTCTTTTGAGGCAGACCAATCAGACACCCAATGTTCGACTTCTTCGTAGGAATCGAAGTGTTCCTCAGCCAATGCGTGTCCCATTGATGAAACCAAATGGTAGTCGGAAGGGGCCCAGTCTGGTGAATACGGCGGTTGGGTAGCAGCTCCCAGCTCCTGAACCAGTTTTGCTTTGTGTGCAGGTGCATTGTCGTGTAAAAAAACTACTTTGCCATGTCTTCTGGCCCCTTCTGGTCTTTTTTCGATCAATGCATTGTTAAAATTGATCATTTGTTGTCTATAGTGATTAGTATTCACCGTTTCACCAGGTTTTAGAAGCTCATGATACACCACACCCCTCTGATCCCACCAAACACAGAGCATTGTCTTCTTGCCGAATCGATCTGGTTTTGCAGTCGATGTTGATGGTTGTCCCGGATTAACCCATGATTTTTCCCGTTTAGGATTCTTAAAATAAACCCATTTTACATCGCCAGTAACAATTCGATGCAAAACTGATTTTCTTTCATGTCTTTCATGCAAAATTTGACAAATGGTTTTTCGGTTTTCCATCTGTCTTTCATTCAGTTCATGTGGCACCCATTTTCCACACTTTTGGATCTTTCCCATCTCTTTCAAACGATCAAAAATTGTTTGTTCTGCAACATTTAGCATTACTGCCATTTGCTTCTGACTCAAAGTATCATCTTCATCCAATATTGCTTGCAATTCGTCGTCTTCAAACTTTTTTGGTGGTCTTCCACGTTCTTTATTTCTTACATCAAAATCATTATTTCTGAGCCGTTGAAACCATCTTTTGCTTCTGATAGAGCATGATCACCATATGCCTCGACAAGCATTCGATGCGACTCTGCAGCACTTTTTTTTTTTTCAAATGAAAACAAAAAATTAATGCTTTCCGCAAATCATCACTTTCTGGTACAAAATTCGACATTGTTAACACGATGAAAACATATGATGATGTTTGTTCCATGACTTGATGTATACCAAATATCTTTGACAGATGTCATACCAACCAACCAAAAAAAAATTAAGGCTCGTTCACAACAAATGTTCAATGTTCCCTATCGACACATTGGTATCTTAACGCTCGTTTCATACCGGTACACGTGGTATAACAGTTGTAATCCCCTATACCGGAGAGAGACTGAAAGGAACGTTTCGCAAGCATGACTGGAAAGAGGCCTTCCTTTGAGATACTATAAAGCTGTGTATATGTAACAGATGGAGGAGTTTGTGAGAATTCTTTTCTTGTTTATTTTATTCTCTGACCACCTCCCGATACAGGATCCCATGAAAGGACTTGCTAACATATCTTTTTAAGTAGTATCGGGGGCTGCAGAGAGCAGCCGGCACCTGTGTAGGAGCTCCGAGGCGTCCTTGGCGGCGGGACGCGCGCACCAGTCGTACTCGTTAGACGAGACGACTGCATTAGTAAACAATCCGCGCCACGTTTACTCTGACACTGACCGCCCCGCCTTCCTGTGCTGTTGCAGAGGTCTGTGCTGTTCCGGACGGACAGCTCGGCGCGGCTGTACGGGGAGTCCATGACGACGTACACCTCCAACCCAGAGTCCTTCGTCTCCGCCCAGGATGAGGTACGTACCACCATGTTCCTACATCGCAGCGCTGCCAGCCGCCTCACCAAGTTGCCGGACCTACTACAGTAGAGTCTCGATTATCCGACCTAAACCGGCCGCGGCAAGGTCGGATAAGTGGGAAGGTCGGATAACAAGCAAAATAATACAAAAAAACAACACAAAAATTAAACTAAAGTAGGCCAAATGAGGTAAACATTTAATACAGTAAAATACAAATCAAATTAGACTGAATAGATATTTACTGTGTGAAGAAGTTAGTAATTGTCTTTTGTTTGCCTGCTGTTTGCCGTTTTTTTTTTTTTTTTTTTTTTTTTTTTTTTTTTTTTTTTTTTTTTTTTTTTGCTGCTAAATCACGTAGCCTCTCAAGAAGTAAAACCTCGGTAGACGATGTTTCCTCCAATTGCTCTACATATTTTAAAGCAGTTTCTAAGGCTTTGTGTCCGTTGTGAGAAATCATGCGCGCCCTTTCCTCCACTAAATCCGCTTCTTCGTCTTCTTCTTTTTCGTTTACCATGTTGACTATTTCTTCATCTGTCACTTCAAATTCTTTGTCTTGGACAATCCATTCATTTATGTCATCTACTGTGGCCTCAGCACATCCCGGAACTTTTGGTAACAATGAAAGCAGGGTAGTATTTTCTGGTTCGGTCTGCTGCTGTAGATTTTCATCATCTGGAGAATTTTCTTGATTTTCCTGTAGCAAAATTTTCCAGGATTTTGCAATTGTATTTGCTCCAACACTCTCCCAAGATTGGGCCACATTATAAGCTACGTCTTTCAAATTAATACGGCGCAAATGCTCGAGCATGTCTTCTCCCTTGTCCATAGCATTAATTAAAGAGAAACGCAAGTTTCTGTGGTATTTTCTCTTCAGTGTCTCTAAGGTCCCTTGGTCCATAGGGTGACATAAGGATGTGACATTTGGAGGCAAAAACATGGCCTTTATATCTTGATCTTGAAGTTCATCTTCATTAGGATCACAAGTGGTATTGTCTAGAAGCAATAGTGTTTTGCGGCGCAAGTTGTTAGCTTTCAAAAACCTTTCCGTTTGTGGCACGAACTCGTTAAAAAACCATTCTTTAAAAATGTCTGAGCTCATCCAAGCATTTTTGGGTTGTAATATTTCACCGGTAAAGCATTTGTAGATACATTTATAAATGCTCTCGGTATTTTAGACAGTTTCAATTTCAAATTTGCTGTAGCGTTACTGTATGCAAGAATTGTCACCCTTTCTTTGCTACGTTTGTAGCCTGGCGCTGCCTTTTCGGCCTTTGATGTTTATGTTTTTTCCGGTGACATTTTGTAATTGAGACCAGTCTCGTCGCAGTTAAAAATTTGATCGCCTATTAAGTTTTCCTTGTCCAATACCTTATGAAGTTTATTCCTAAACAATTTAACAGCTTCAAAATTTTCTGAAAGCTTTTCACCACAGACATTAAGTTGCCGAATTCCATATCTTTTCTTCCATCTATCGAGCCAGCCTACAATAGCTGTGAAATCAGTTTCACCTTCGTTTAGTTCTTTACGAAACTTTAAGGCTTTTTCCTGCAAAATATGTCCCGACATGGGTACACCTTTATCTCTATGTTGAGTAAACCACAGGAACAAAGCTTCACTTGCTTTTTCGTAATCACATTTTTTCCGATCTTCCAAAACAACCGAGGTTGCCCACTGAGAATACCACTTCTCAATTTCATTGCGGTTCCTTTTCCAGTCTCAAACTGTTGTTTTCCCAACATTATAATCTTGCGCCACTTTTAATAAAGTTTGACCATTGTCTATTCTTTTTAAAGCTTTAAGTTTTTCTTCCATTGCAACGACCACCTTTTTCCGTTTTGAAGTCATCACCACAAATTTTTACAATAAACAAAGTGCAACACATCCGCTCCACTACAGATCTAAGCACTGAAAAGTGAGGAGTAGCAGAGGGCGACAATGAACTGAGTAACAACAAAAAACACGTTAGTCACTGACCTGTCGTCGGCTTGCGCACCGCCGGCGCGGTGAAAGGGTCGGATAACACAGAAGGTCGGATAACCGAAGATCGGATAATCGAGACTCTACTGTAACACAACACACTAACGACGAGGGCGCCGACCTCGGCGATGAGCTCTGATCATTTCCCTACCGACATTTGCAAGCAGTGGGAAAGGTTCGAAAATCTGGTGGTTGGGTACCGCATGCTCTAAGCCGAAATCACAAAAATCTGCCTGTGACCGTAAATGCATCTTTGCTTGCTCTTCATCAGCTGGCTCGTGAACGACATGACCATTCATTCCTACCCTGTATCGTTATGGGTGACGAGAAATGGTGTCTTTTTTTTCTAACGTAAGGAAAAGAAAGGAATGGTTGGGTCCAAAAAAAGCAGCAACTTCCCTCACAATGACCTGTGCACATCAGCAAAAGATAATGTTATGCATACGGTGGAACAGCGACGATGTGGTGTACTAGTATTTGATTTCCCAAGCTGTAACCACCACTGCTTTATAGTTATTGTCAACAACTGAGGCGTCTTGCACACGCAACCCATGAACAAAGGCCAGGAAGACTGCGTGAAGTGATGCTAGTACACGATTAACACCCACCCGCGTTCTGGTAGACTGATGAAAACACACTATACAGGAACTGGGTTGGGCAGTCATTCCGCAGCAGTCTTACTTACCTGATCGTGCGCTCTCAGATTTTCATCTTTTCCACTCTGTGTCGAACAACCATTAATCAACTTCCTTTCCAAGTGTAAACGCGCTCCCAAAATGACTCGACGACTTCTTTACCACAAAATCACGTGGATATCTACAGTTACGGGATCGAATAGTAGTTACCCCAGCGTTGGCAGACTGTTGTAGGTAGTGAAGGAGAATATATTATTGCCGACAAAATTCTCCGTTACTGTATCTGTTGCGTTTATTAAACTTGCGGAAAAACTTTACGAAGTTACGCACCAATCCAGTATGATGAAATACATTTTTATGTACTGCTACCAACAAGTAAATGAACGGCTTATTTGTGAAACACTTTTAGTTTCTTGCAACTGCAGATTTCTAACATTTCGTTCATTTTGAGCCGGCAACAATGGACACACACGGAGAGGTATTAATCACTTGCTCAGTGCTTGCGATTTCAACATGCTCTACAGTGAAAACGATTTTTAAATGTGAAATATTCGAAACAGAAATTTAAAAAGAAAAAACAACGATAAACTGAAGTTACAACAACAGGATAAATGTACGTACAAGAAAAATATCCCAGGTATTTCCAAAACGTGTGTTGTAAAGCAGCACGATATCCGTTGCAAATTCACTCATCGCAGTGGTGTGTGATTTTTATCAGCACAGTCGTAAATGTTTCGCGAGAGTGGCTCATCACTACCAGTTCGACACTAAACAGTGTGGTTTCACATTCGCATCACAAGTTTTAAAGCTTTGGCGCCGGCGACACCGGCGCTGTGTGGTCTCACGTGGTACGAAACCGTCCGCGCGGCGCGAACGAGCTCCGCTGAACACGAAGTTGTCATCAAACCATTCTTAACGAAAAACAATATAGTCATGAGAGAGGCTGTAAGGTACGAGGAGAGGCTGTTTGCTACATTATGATTTCTAGCCAGTGACAGGAGTTAAGAGGACCTCAAATTCATTCGCCAAAACGATTTCTGAAACCTGCAAAAAGATTTGTAGTTGAGTAAGAAAATACATCATGGCAAAGCAAAATATATAAAACAAAACAAGTTCATGTAAACATTAATTTATTTATGTGTATAGCATAAAAGGTGACCTGTAAGTTTAAGAAACTCATTTGAAGTTCTAATAAATACAACAGATACATAAGAAATGAAGCTTTATACTCCGGAGGAAAATTACCTAATAGTTGACACTTCAAGCATTGTAGCTGGTTTCCTCCAATCAGAGCGCTCGCCGGCCGTATGGCCGAGCGGTTCTAGGCGCTTCAGTCTGGAACCGCGCGACCGCTACGGTCGCAGGTTCGAATCCTGCCTCGGGCATGGATGTGTGTGATGTCCTTGGGTTAGTTAAGTTTAAGTAGTTCTAAGTTCTAGGGGACTGATGACCTCAGATGTTAAGTCCCATAGTGATCAGAGCCATTTGAACCATTTTTTTCAGAGCCCTCAGCATTACTCCCGAACTGTTCGCCGTTGCCAAACTGCCTGAACAACTAGTTCACTTCGAATTCCTTGTCCGGCTTTCTTTCTTGATTGGTTTGGATCCAGTATTCTGTGTCTGGTCGTTATATTTCGTATTTCATCAAACCACACCAAACACACACACACACACACACACACACACACACACACACACACACACACAACGACGCTAACGAAATACATTTCATACATAGCACTAACCAAACACAAGTGGAACCTTCGGCACAAGGGGTGATTCTGCGTCACATGTACAGTTATTATTATCACAGAGATCGGCTTAGATTAGATAAGCTTCACACGACATTGCCTGAAGTCGAATTTTTGAAAGCTGCAACTAGTCATTGCGACTGGTCACGAGAGTCATAAATACACCAACTTTCTGCAGAGTAATGCCGTGGTGTATTGGTAAGCGTTGTAACCTGACTGTAAAACGTCCCAGGTTCGAATACCATCAAATTTTGCGAAAGTTTTTATTTTTTAAATCTTATCAGAAGATTTTATCATTTTTATTTAATTAACTGGTTTAAATGCAATAGTTTTTATTTCTAATATTCTGCCGCGTCATTTCCATCATCGTATTGACTTTTTTGTTTTCTCTTACTTTTCTTCCTGTCATTCTTTTTTTCCTTTGGAACCTGCTTGTGTCGCCTATAATCTGCAAACAAGTGCCAACCGGGACTGCTCATCGGTTGGTAACGCGACGTCCTGTTTAGCCAGCATGAGGATAGTTTCAGGTAACCGGTGGTAAACAGAAATTACAGTTTGCTTTTACTAAACTGAAATTTGGCTGCGGATCATGGCTGTGCAAACAAAAATATTAGGAAAATTTTCTGTCTTGAGTTTGCTCGTAGAGGTTAGCCTTAAACGCTGTGAACAATGTGGCCTTGATTTTAGTTCTGCCATAGACAGCTGAGCACCGTTTTCTCGGATACTTTGCAGATCGTGAGGTTGTGGTTAGCTTAGGATATGAGTGTGAATTTAGGGCTACGGAACGCGTCCTCTGCCTCAGTTCAGTCATTGGTCACTTAAAATCAACTGTCGACACAGCATCTCCCATTTCCGTCATATCTTGCGGCGGCCGCTTCCAACGTCGTCCCGCGTTACCCATTAACAACATTTGTGAAGCGACTCGCCGTGCCTATAACCGAGCGGTAGCCGGCAGCGGATGTTGCAACCCTGTAGCGGCAAGTGACAGACACCAGCATTTTAATCGGACTATAGTGTCCGCCCCTATAGCTTGAGTTGTCAGCGTGACGGAGTGCCGTCCTACGGGCCCGGGTTCGATTCCCGACTGGTTCGGGGATTTTCTCCGCTCAGGGACTGGATGTTGTGTTGTCTTCCTCATCATTTCATCCCCATCCAGCGCGCAGGTCGCCCAATGTGGCGTCGAATGTAATAAGACCTGCACCAAGGCGGCCGGACCTGCCCTGCAAGCGGCCTCCTGGCCAATGACGCCAAACGCTCATTTCCATCGGACTATAGTTAACTGTTAGAACTGTACAAATAAAAAATAAAATAAAAAGCCAGCACTTTTCTCTTCATATCAGAGGGCTTGGATATAGGCTGGACTTTTTTAACAGTTACAACAATGAAGCAAGTATATTTTATGTATTAACGCTGGTTAAAACTCGATATTTCTGTTTATAAGTTTCATTTCCGATAAGTATCGGAAATAAAATCTAAAAACAGGAACACTGAAGGTCGTTAAAAAAATTAAAAAAGTACTTATTTCTTGCGTCTATATTGTTGTACTCCTTGCACGACGTGTTCCACAAACATTTGCAGTCTTGAAGTCTTTAAAATTCTCCAGAAACTCTATCCTTAAAGTTTCGTCCGACTTCTAGCTGTCACGTACTTTAGAACACATTTAATCCTGCGCACAATGACAAAAGACGAACTTTTGTCTGGCGGTTGGCACGACAGCGCTACACACGGCACGATTTGTTGTTGGAGATGGGTGGGGGTGTCAGCTGTCGTGTGGTCATGCTCGCCCAACAACCAGACAAGGAAGGTTCGTCGATCTGTCAGTCAAAACGCCTGCACACGTCTAATTTAGTTTTGACGACCCCCTGCATCGTATGATGTCGGGAAGGACTGGACGCGTGCCGCGAAATGGAGAAGTCATTGTTTACGGGCACGGGACGCCGGCACGGTTTGCTGGAGTGTAGAGGTCGCTGCGATAAGCGGCGTACCGCAGTGTCGGTGGACAGAGTGCGATTTGGCCGTCAGTAGAGGAACGGCCGGCTAACAGCTGCTGGAGGGACGCTCCGGAGCCGCAGCCGCCATGGCCGCGCTGCTCGCACCGGTAAGTCTACCCTCTGCTCTACTCTTCTGTCAAGGTTATTCGCAGCGTGCCGGTTGTGAATACATCCACATGTACCCATTTTGTTCAGCAACGACCTCTTTCTCTCTCCCTCGCCAAGTTTGGAGGAAAGCGGGCGAGCTTTTGGAGGACCTAATATCCCGTCTAGCCTTAGGTTCGCTTGTTTTGCCTAAGTTCCGTCAAGAGAAGAAATACGCAACTCCAGCATTTTAATGTCGCCAGTGGGAAACCTCTCGCAGATCCCCAGCTGGGATGGAAGTATTACATCGTTTGATGTTTCTTCTTGCATTTCCGTTTTTATCCTGTCTTTAGTTCTTTTATAGTGCTGTTGTAAGTGTGCTTCCTTGACTGTGATGTTAACTATTGGCATGATGTGCACACGTTTTCCTTGCTTCTTTTTACGTAATACTAGCTGCAGTGCCCGGTGTTGCCCGGAATGTTTCATATCTGCCACATAACGTAATTGGACCTGGGCCTTGTTGATACTCATAGTCAAAGCAAGTCGCTTGGGGAAACTGCAATCGCTTTAAATCGAAGGGCGTATTTGAATCATTGTGTGTTAACAGAATGTGACGAATGGATGTCTTCACCTCTATGAAAAAATTAATTGCGCCATCTGTTATTACATTTTGCGATAAGAATCTCATTGTATTTTCTTGGAGAATTCGTCCTCTGTTGTTTCAGCTCTGTTTTCACTGTTTCAAGTAGGGTTCTTTGTGAGCACGATTTGAACTGTTCGAACAGTACCGGAAATCTCGGGTTCTGTTAGATATTTTGATCGGCCCGCGGTCTAGTTACTTCTGATGCTATTATACACAAGACGGATAGTGCCGCTGCAGTTTCTCACGGTAGAAAAGCTTAACGGGATAATTAATTTTGTCAGACATTTAATTTTACATTAATTTTGTCCATTATTTCATCTGAATGCAGAAATTCGAAGTAAACTGGTACTTTCCGAGATTTTTTGGTAACAACCTTTCCCCTTTATCACATACATGGACGTTTACAGTCATATTACGAAATCTTATGTGCACAGTGATCTTCCTCTGGTCTTGAAGGTAAAGTTTGCAAGATGTCGTCAATATTGGGATAAAACTGTAGATTAGTATGGATTACAGATATGCTATGCGTTGGATATGGGTGCTTGAACCTTGAAACACGTATGTAACATAGCAGCGATGGCGAGGCATTGTAGCATCTGTGACCAGAGAGTATGCGCTTGACCGCGCGAGTGTTGCGAGCGATTCTCTGTCAGTAGTCAGTCGTTGCGAGTCGGTCAAGTTAGTCGTTGCGAGTCTGTAGCTCTGTCTAGTTGAGAGCTGTACTCAGTCTGTAGTCGTCATGCAGAGCGGTCGGTCAGTAGTAGCAGCCCAGTGCGGTTGTGTGATGTAGGCGGTCGGCAACACTGGTCAAGATGAGGAATAAGGTATACGGTTAATTAATATAATCATTAGATAATGAAAAATTTTATTTATTGTAATTATTCTCCAACAAGTCTCCCAATAATAATTTTTTTTATTTCAAAAGCATTTTCTCAAAAATTTAATTTTTTATTGAACTCAAGATTTCGTTGCACTTCCCATTTCATTCCACTTCTTTTGAAGAAAAATTCCATTAAAATCACAAAAAAAAGAGAATATTATTATTTGCAATGCAGTTCCTCCAAGCGGTGCGCAACAACAAGAGCAGATATGTGACATCCATTTATTCTGAGGTAAGACTTTAATTCTGATTGTTTTACACAGGGCCAAAGACCGATATTTCGGTTTAATTGAATTTTCTTGTCACTGAATGGACTTTAATTTTTTGAAGGATTTATATTTGAGTCAGATTGCGAATTTCACATTTTTGTTGCCATTGTCAGTAGATTTCATTGTGGGCAGGTTACGCATAGAGCCATGTCCATCAGCATTTCTAATTAGTATCATCCTTTTTCTTTTAAAATTTTTGTGGGGAGGTTACACTCGGGTCCCATTTCTATTAAGTATTGTCCTTGTCTTTTCTTATAAAATTACGGTGGGGAGGTTACAACCTAGTCGTTGATAGTTGCATTGATGATTCCGTTAGTAGTTGGGACTTCAGTGTTTCTGTTTAGCCCATATTTATCAGCCTCCTAAATCAATCTATCGAGGACAGTTTTCCTGTAATTCGCGGCATTCTTCAGCCTGCTGACATGATTTGTTTACTTGGTGTCCGGTTGAGATTTTTTTTCACAGTAAATGACATTTTTCGGAGCCCCCACTAATAACGTGTATACCCAAATCCACTACTCCTGTTGATATACTTATCTTGTTGTGCAGGGTTGCAGGTCTAAGCTTCATATCTATGTCCGAGGTGATCTTGTAGCTTTATAAATAACACACACTTCATCTAATCTTTATTATTACTCTGTTCGTCAGCATGAGATCGTTGCACCAAACGCCTGAAGTATCTTGCTGCCTTAGGGAGTCAGTATTGCCACTTTAATCCTATCCAAAACAATGTTGTGCTATCCTGGAAACACATCAGGGCCTCTGAAAACACACAACCACCGTCAACCCAGGAGCCACTGACAGTAAAGACAACCCTTCACATGAGGCTGGTGCTTTTATTGTAGGGCTAGTGACGTCATTCCCACGGCACCACACAAGCCTTGCGTCAGAGTGATGGTGGGTCTTTTGACTGAAATGTCGTGTAAATTTAAGTTACAGCAGTGGCTGATAACACAGATAGTTCAGTGCATTAAAATTACATTTGGAATCCCTTACAGACTGCCGCTCTTGCTCACATGCAAATTGTTAGTTTTGAGTGGTGGAAAATCCTAAAAACATCGCCGTAATAATAAAGTCTAAGTGAAACTAGTTATCAGATGTTACGTATTTTGACGTCCTGCACCACTGAAATAGAAAAATGCTTCAAAAGAATTTTTACACTTTTTTGGGAAGCAAGATGAACAATGTTTTTATACCAAATTTAGGTGGATTGTTTTATGGAAGTTATCTTCCACAAAACATTGTTACTGCGGAAACATTTTAGTAAGCAGGGGATAATTCATAGAAGAGAAACCAAATTTGAAAGGGACGAAATATTTTAAATAATTTTATGTAATGGACGAAAGTCCGTTACCTAAACAGCCTCCTCTTCCCGGTCGTGACGATCTAAATGATTTCTACCGGCCGCCTTGCGGCGTCTTGCGCATGCCGTATGGAGGGCCGTGCGGTCAACACATCCTCACTGGGCCGCTTTGCAGACTTCCCCGATCGCGGAGTCGCTACTACTAAACCCCTCAGTTGGCATCACCACGTGACTGAGTGCACCTTGTACCAGTCCCTCCCTCCTCCCCCCCCCCCCCCCCCCGGAAAGATCCTTAGCAGTACCAGGTATCGAACCGGGGTCCTCCACATGGTAGCCATCTATGCTGACCACGCATAGTGATCTATCCATACCTGTGTAGCATATTCCAGGGTTGGCCTCAGGAACATTTCCGTACATCTGCAACGTTACTGGTGCCGCTGCCCCACGTGTTCTATATTGTATTACATTGATCTTGACTGTTTTCGTTGTTTGCTGCAGCGATCTTCTGCGTGGTGGCGTCACTACATATTAGAAGATTTAAGGTGATTTGAAGATATTAACCTGTTAGCTGTGTTGTTCTCTTCCCCTTAGATTGACTGCTGCCGTTTAGCTGGGTGTCTTTTTCAATAAACTGTTTCAATGTACAACTACTTGCGACTTGGGTGGGTTTCAGCGTATGCGCCATTTTTCTATTCTTGTAACGTGGTTATGTATCAGTCAGCCCTTGCAGACATCGCTTAGATTGAGGGGTTGACTCAGAACACGCTATCGTCTTCATACAGCACTATGTCTTAATCAGGGCCTCTTGTGTTTGGTATGTCAGCTGTACACAGGCTGTACACGGGCTGTACAACAGGAGTGGTATAACAGCACCCCCTCCCTGCTGTATGAATGTGCTAAATGATATATTGCCGACTTGTATTTCCTAACACTGTCGCGTCTTAGAAGTTGCTGTTGCAGGGTGACACTGTACTCGGGATATATCCTAGGGTGGTAGATGTATAGTGATAGCAAGGAATCGAATACGTCCCCTCTCACAAGAGTCCTGACCGAAGAGTAAAGACAAATCGTGTGAAGATTTTGCCTTGTGAATGTAATCGTACTTTGTATTTCTGCCATCATGGGTGTATTCTTAGAGATCTGATTTGCAGTCTCTTCTTTAGAAGTATTTTTGAGGTTGTTATAGTGAATGATGGGTCCAATAACTTTCTCGTCTGTTACCAAATAACATTTGTCTCAATCATTTCCCTCGTTACTTACGCATCAGATTCTTATTATTTAGGCTGTTTGTTTCTTACCCATATGCATATCTATCTCCCCCCCCCCCCCTTGCGGTTGCTTTGGCGTTTATCGCATCGATAGTGTAAAATACCCAAAACAAATGTCTTCCCTAAATATTTTGTCTTGTACTGATTGTAATTATGTGTATGGCATTGGTTGGCAACTGCAGTTCTTCTGATATGTATATGTCTGCTATTACTGATTAATGTACTACTTGAATTACAGAATTCGTGTCCTTTATTATTTATGGAGATATTTCTAAATTTGTTTTGGCATATATCTATGGTTGTCGCTCTAGTTCTTTGTACTTCTCTAGTCTTAGATGTGATAAGGTAGTGTCAAATCTCTTAAAACTCTGTTCCTTTGCACAATTGTTTAAGATCATAATAAAACAAATGCAGTGTCCTCAAACTTTTTGGTGCTGTTAATCATTCTAGTCCATTTCCATGGATAGTGAGCATGGTTTCCTACATTAGCTGCTTTAATGCTGTTAATTTTTGAGTATTCTTTTTGCGTAGTTACAGTCAGTATATTTTTTCTACCGTCTGTTAAAATTCTACTAGTTTCTCGACGCCGATAAAATTTGTGAAATTACTTTCCCATAGCGGCAAAGTTTGACACCCCGGTTCTTCTGATGTATGCAATACCATTGTATTTACTATTTATAAAATTCTCTCGTACTTCCAGCCACGTTAAGTGGTTTAAAATCCACAAGCTCTTTCGCCTGAGTACTGATCTGCCATTGATAAGTGGTGAGTCACCACCTGAGAGAATGGCTGAGATGCACTCTCCCGAAAGCCCGCGGATTTTAAACCACTTGACATGGCTGGAAGCTCGAGAAAATTTTATCAGTGCACATTGCTGTGAAACCATGCATTAATTTACAGTTCTGCCTTTGCTCTTGTGAAACCAAAGTGGTCTTGTTATCGCTGGCTTGAGATAAAAAGACCACTATTCTTTACAAATATCTGAATTTAAAAAATTAGTTACAAAGTAATTGGTGACTGCTTGCTTTATCCTTGAAGCTATGAGTAACGTATAATTTCCCTCATATTTCTTAGAGGATAGAAGTACCATATTCGCCCAAAATCAGCTGCCATGGCGTTAAAGCTGCACTCCTAAATTTCGAGGAAGAGGTAAAACAAATGTTTTTGCCTGTAAATAAGCTGCATACTGAGAGAAGAAAAATGACCAAAAATTTATATGTAGTTAAAAGTAAGACATTTGATAAAACACATCGGCAACATTTTGTCATCTATCATCACTATCAGTAACGGTGTTCACTGCATCAATCACTTCTATTATTTTCTTCATTCTGTTCCCATAGTACGTCATCCTCAATGCCACCCAGCGCATTCGATATGCAGCGTTTCTTGAACCCCTTGATGACGTACTGACTCTGATATTGAGGACCTTGAAACAAGAATACACTCGCAAAAGAGGATGAATGGTGGCATCTTAATCTTAGGAGACGGTATAAGAACGTGGTATTTTCCAGGAGTCAATCTGAATACATTTTTTTCCCGAGCTTATCCTTCAACGGTTTCTTTATGGTCACATTTAGTATCTTTAGTTTTGAAGCTGTTCCTCCGGATCTCACAAGATTTGTCTGTTGTGCAGTAAGTTTCTTTTACTTCAGCAGTTAGCAATTGCCTTAAGTCTGGCCTCATTTGAAAGGAGGTTCCTATATGCTCTCTGAACTGCAGGTAGGATGTATTGTTATTCCATCCTAACCTAGATCTAACTAAAGAAAAATACATTTCCAGATCATCCTGGCTAAACTTGTACATCAGCAAGTAGTTCATCTTTGCCATGATTACATCATTACACAAGCCTTTAATAGTTTCACACAGTGCTAATATCCCAAGTATAGCTGTCTTCCTGTTACCTTTACGTAATAGCTTCCCATTTGTATCTTTCAGGGATGTCAAATAACCGTCTCAAGGAAAGGCTCCCAAACACACTTATTACTCTCCCGTATTGGTGCTTTGTATCCCTTAGCCAAAGGATTTTTTTTGAATTGAACATATCAAATATTTGATCAAAAATAAGACAAAAGTCTGCTGATCCTTCAGATCCCTGAAATTCCTCTAATTTTAAATCGCAGCATAAGTATTGCAGTGCAGAACTAACTGAAGCACTTAATACGTGGACTGCTAACTTCACTTTCATTTTTTGTTGTCCAAGGGTCAGGTGCAATAATTTCAGTTCATTAGCTAGAGTAAGCCCCTCCCTTTCTTGTGTATAATGCAGCTTTTCTATATATTGCCAGGAGACTTTCCTTCCACTCCCAACAACTAAATTCTTACATGTACCAAACATATTTCTAACTAACGTGATAATATGGCAAGGATCTAAAATTATATATACATTGTTACCTGTAACAGGATGAGAAAAATAGGGTTTCATATCAACAGCAATATTTGCCCCCTAACTCCTTTGCCATTGCAATATTAGTGGAAAGTCCATCACAAGTAACAGCTAACACACTGACATTTACATCATACAACATTGTAAAGGCCATTTCAATAATTGTTTTCTTCTCCCAGGCAGAAACACCATGAGTATCCTATAGGGGTTTTCCAATGATCGTTGACACCTACTGCCATAAGAACTAATGCTTCTTCACATTCAACACCCTCTAGTCCTGATGTTGACACACACCTATAATTAACATAGCCTACAAATTCACTTCCATCTCACTCAAAACACTTTATTGACATTTCGTCAAACATTAACGCACAAAACACTTCACGAGACGATTTTGCAACTCTTGCCTTTATAATGTCAAAACTTTCTGACGTAAAACCTGGCAAACCTTCAACACTATTGTACCATCCCCGTAAGGTACTTGCATGTGGTAGGGATAAATTAAATTTGCTGCAAACATACCTGTAAGCAGCAGGTGAATAAAAATTTAAAGTTATAACAAAAGCATTTAACCTATCCGAATATTGCTGTCATCTGTTTTTGCTTCTATCTAGGATCTCCAGTAACATGTCACTGTGAGTAGCGTTAATAAGCGAGATTACTTTATCGTTTACTAAGTTTTTAACTTTTAGTTCTTTTAAAATATTTTGCAAATCTTCTACGTCTGTCTTTTGCGCTTTTTGATCACTGTATTTAACATATTCGTATACTGCACAATTTTT
This sequence comes from Schistocerca piceifrons, assembly GCF_021461385.2. NCBI lineage: Eukaryota > Metazoa > Arthropoda > Insecta > Orthoptera > Acrididae > Schistocerca > Schistocerca piceifrons. The sequence goes on along the minus strand of NC_060142.1, from coordinate 161,828,940 downwards.
GCTTGCTTCCTTCCTTTCTACAATTTCTTCGAACTTTTCCTTCAGCTTACTTGGACTTGATGGAAATGAATAATTGTGGTCCCCAGTGTAACCAGAAACGTGCACATCAACACACGCGTTTTCTGCTGTCTCATTTCTTGGCTTTGGAGGTTTTCTTGCCTTGGTAACCTGGAAAAGGAACGTTCAAAATTATACACTCAGACACTATGTCCACACTATTTAACCTAGGCCTATACTGCACGATTTCCAGGACACTATACTTTTTTCAAATGAGTTGGAAATTCAAACACTGTCGGTATAGCATCGTCCTTCAGTTGACGTCTGTTTACATAATTTTCCATGTAACAATTCTCTTCAAAATGGAGCGAGCACAGCAAATGATTTGCTGTCGGTTGGAAGTTCTCTCTCCAAGTAGCAACTATCCATTTCCGATTTAGGCATCATTTGTAAGGGGAAACCTAAACAAAAACAAACGCTCGCGATGTATTATTTCTCCATGAAAATGCTATATACAAGTAATCAAAAGTAACAAACAACCAGAAATGACTGACCTGTGAAATGTAACATTGTTTCCGTCTTCCTCTTTGCTTCCATTCTTGCTGTTGCAGTTAAAAGCAGCACACGAACGAACCATGTTTATGCACTGTTTGCCTGCAAATGGCGGCTTCTATCACGTTCAATGTGGTGACGCGACACTAGCGCCAATTTCGCGGTCTAGTTTTTATTTAGTAAGTCTATGACTGCAACTGAATTATAAGCTAACGAAACAATAGGCCTACTGGTAGATCTAAACAATGTTGTCGTCCATGAAACCTGGCTTTGTTGCGTAACAAAATGGAACAAAATCTGCAGTATAACGGTAATTTCTGGCGTACCAACTGCAAGTGTTACAGGATAGTTAATGTTTAAAATATATGTAAATGATATAGTAGAAAGCGCTGGAAGCTCCTTGTTTGCCGATGGAGTGTCAATAAGAAAGCAGCAACGACAGAAGACAGTATAGATTTCCAGACTGATCAGCAGAGGATTGATGAATAATGTAGTTGGGTCTGATCATAAATGTAACATATTGCGCCCCCCCCCCCCCCCCTCCCATACACACACTAAAATGTAACTCGCCCACGAAGGAAGTGATTACAAGGAGCTTGTTCGTCCTATTCTGAGGAGTATTCTTTAATCTGTGATCCTTACCAGAGAGAGAGAGAGAGAGAGAGAGAGAGAGAGAGAGAGAGAGAGAGAGAGAATATCCAACGAACAGGGGCACGTTTCGTCACGTGATCCTTTAGTCGGAGCGAGAGCATTACAGAGATGCTCAATACACTCCGGTGGCAGAGGTTACATTGCGGAGAACTTCACAATTGAAATTTCTAGAGCAATTTCCTGGAAGAGTAGAGCCTCATATCACAACCTCCCACATCTCGCGAAATGACCACGGCGAGAAAATTAAAGAAATTGGAGCTAATAAATAGGGTTCCCAACGATCATCGCGCCATTCGCTAGTGGAAACGGATACCGGGAGTACCCCCCCTGAGTATTATGTAGATTTAAATCTCGCATCATCTTACATCTGCTAGCGTTGACATCCTTAGTAAAATGCAGCCTAAATACTTTCTCAAATAAATGGGCCTTTAAAAAATGTGCACAGCCATATCTCGTCGAATGTTAAGGACGCGTTGTGAACTAAAACCCTACGCAACAAACTGAGAGATTCGCACACATCGCGAGCTGTTTGCAAAATCCTAGGGCAAGCGGATCCGTTATACTGAGAGGTACACATGTTACGTCCAGAATATGGGTCTAGTGACGTTTGTTGAGATATGGCCTTGGAATAGGGATAACATAAGCTCTGCTAAACTGAGTGTGAATGTTCGCAAACATGGCCTGAAAATTGTACTGGCAGCCAGTGACTCTCAACAAAGGTATCTCCTTTCCATAACATAAACAAAACGTATTAGTTTAACAAAGCTAAATTCATACAGCTTCAATGTTGTTCAAGAATTTCCCTCACACTGTGAAAGGTCTTCGGTAAATGGGCGACAATATAGATTTTAATGGAACGCTGAATGTATCCCCTTGATGTTATGCCATTCAGAAATATGTAGAAACAAAGCGGACGGTACCCTAAGGGGCTCACAACTCAGAGTATGCACCAGGCGAGCGTGCGGCCCCAAGCAAGTGCAGTACGGTACTTCCTCCTTTCCTGTGCTGAAGTTTGACTACCTGTGTCTCTTCGCAAACTTACTTTCTTAAACAGTTTTCCTACTGACAACCTAGCTCGGTCGTAGGATAGACGACGTCGCTTATGAACTATTTTTTACCATTATTTTACAAGAAACATTTTGGTTATGTTTCGTGCCAAGATCTGTTTGACCTTCACCTTTCCAAAACTTTTACAGAATATTTAGGCCCTGGGGAGGGAGTCAGGGTGTCGGCCATGGTACCCAGTCCTTGTGGAGGGTCGTCAGTTACCCGTACAGTGTTAGCCCCTGATCACGCAAGGATCGCACCATTGATTCCACAGCTGTCCCCTCCCCGAGCGGTTTCATGGGCTTTTCGACCGTGGCTTTTCGACCCGCGATGTCAACGTGGTGTTGCCGACCACAGCTATTTGAGGCGTGTGGGGTGGGGGGGTGGGGGGGGGGGGTAGTCGCAACGCTACTGTTGGCTCTGCTGACCATTTTGTAGTAACATCCTTTCGCATTTTATCCAGGATTAGGACCCGTTATGCACATAGTACAGTCATGTTTAACACTTTTGTTTTCACCTTTTAATTTTATTTTTAACTTCACTGCAGCAAATGATTAAACTCCTTATATTACTAATTTTCTCGCTCAGTTTTGTGTAAGTAAGGCAGATATTTTAAACTACTTCTTAAAACCACAGGGATTCTTTGTATATTCTTATGTCTTCTAACCTTTTGTCAATATCTGCGTAACTTTGTTTCTGTTTGAAGAGGCAGGCCAGTGTAATCTCTTTCTTAAATTTCAAAGATAGCGTTTACTGCTTTCAACTTCAGTTTATCAGAAATTGTGTGTTTGGATGTTTATGATTTACTGACGTCAGTTGTTCAGTTTCGTATGCCGACCTTGCATGGTAATCGTGCTCCTGTGCTGTGGTTAAAAACATTCCACATTTCAGTTGATATACTAGGATTTTCTATCAGTTGATTGACCATATAATCCGCGAATTTCATGATCTCCACTGGGTATTTCCTCCATTATTACCATCCACGCTACATCAACACTGTTTGGTGGAAGATGTGCCGTTTCAGCCCACATGCGGCAAAACAGTCGGAGTTATTCTCCATCCCCGTATTCCTTCGTTAATACAAGTCAAAGTATTTTCTTCTTCACACAATGTTTGAAGTGAAAATTGCAACGGGAAAGCGATGTTTCGAAGAACGCTGTTCACATTGTTTTAATTATAGCCATGTCAGTCTAGCACTGTAGTTTTCGGTAATCACCCAGACGTCTGATTTTTCAGTCCAGAAAAAGTCATATTATGCAGTCGTGTGGGAGAAAAGCAAATAAAATCGAAAAAAACCTCTTCTGTGCTTCCGATGTCAACCGGTATGATATAGAATTGTTTGAACCATTTCGAGCAACTATCAGTAGCCCCTTCCATCAGAATAATTCCATTTTCACACACGTCTTTCTCCGCTTCTTCACAGCAGAAAACGAAGATTTTTTGCCAGGAACAGACCCATCATCAGTTTACAAAAAACTATTACCTTCAGTTCATTTCAAAATGTTTTTGATCATTTGGATCTCCGAACTAGGGTAAGCGTTCTGGGTCGTCCTAGTAGCTTCTCTTCTTGCTTTAGACACTGTCTTGGAGTACTCATTTGGCATATTTGCGACGAAATGTATTTAAAAGTCTAGAAATCGCTCTTCAAAAGTTTGGAAAACAGGTGCTGTCATTTTCCTGCAGTTATGCATTCATTTCTTAATCTGCTTAGTCAGGTGAGCAATAATGTTGTTCAGCCACGATTCTACTATTTATAATTTTTAAACGGCCGAAGCACTTATTCCGTTCGGAATTTACGAAAAACCACTTCGTATAGTTACCAAATTTTTTTCCACCCGGTAACTATGACCATCCTTGAAGACAGGGCTTACCTTTCGTTGTAATTAGTCGCGTTACTAACATGCTATAGAACTCGAGCAGCTTAGGTCTACGAAACGATATGTAAACGGACGCTGTTGGAGAGGACACTGCCTGACTGACGCTGAAAAAGCATCCGCTGTTGAACGACCGGCGTAAATCAATGGGAGAGGCTCTGCTCTCGGTCGCTTGTGCGGGCCGCTTCTGTTCTTCACAACACCGGGTTGTCATGCCGCCATACCGACAAATTTTAAAATAAGCGTCTGTAACTAGAGGAGCCACCCTCCAGCAATTTTTACGACATTGATGTATCGCGTCTTTGTCACCCTTCGTTCGCCAATGAAATGTAGACAATGTTCACTGAATAATATATTGGGTTGATGCGTAAGTTCGTAGCGTTTTTCCACAAGTTTAATAAACGCAACAGATACACATCAGAGCCTTTAGTCGTCAATAATATACTTCTATTCATTATTTGCAAGTCTGCCAACGCTGGAGTAACCTTTAGATTTTGCGACTGCAGAAATCTCGTGATTCTGAGGCAATGAACTCGTCGAGCCATCTTTGGAGCACAATTCCACCTGGAAAGGAAGATCCTTGAATGTTGTTCGTCAGAGAGCGGAAAAGGTGAAAATCTGAGAGCGCAAGGTCAGGTGAAGAAGGTGGGTGCGGATTGGATTACCAACCCTACTCCTGTACAGTGTTTGTCAGAACGCGGGCGGGCACTATCGTGAAGTAGCACCACTTCAGAGTCTTCCTGTTCGTTGTTCATGGACTGCGTCTGCAAGTCGTCTCAGTTGTTGACAATAAATGTCAGCAGCGGTGGTTGCACCTCGAGGATGCAATTCGTAACATACCATACCGTCGCTGTTCCGCCGGATTAATGTGTTTTAGGTTCATCAAACCTTGTCTTCCTGAACCTGGAGGATCACTAATGTCGAAACGATCCTCTTCAAATCGAGAGAACCATTTTCTTGACCCGCTCTGTCCAGTGACATTATCCATATACTTGGCGCAAATATTTCTGGCTGCATCCGCTGCTCTGTTGATATCAAACAGAATAGTACACTGATAGCCAAAACATTACGACCAACGCCTACCATGACATTCGATGCTGTCGTTTTTGTAACAAAATTATGCAAACTGACCAGACATGACGGGGGATTACCGCGAAGATGTGGTCTGCAAATGTGGAAATCCATGGAGATAAGCAACTTCGGCAAAAGGCAAATTGTTATTATTTCTTTACTTTCTCAGACGTTAAGTCTGGTTAAAAATGGAAAGTGACGCAGACCTTGATCAAGCGTCACTTCCTTTTAACTGTATGGTATGTGTTACATTGCATTTAGGAACTTTCGGGTAATTGAACATGTATCAATAATTACAGATTCCTGTAGTTGTACATATAAGTTTGGATGTAGCTGTATTGCATTGAGGTACTGGTGGATATTGTGTGGTATGACTCCTGTAGTTGATAGTACGAGTATAATTGGTATAATGTCAACTTTATCCTTGGATTTTTTTCTCCTGTTTTCTTTTGTATATTCGTTGTATTGGGTATGGATATTTCGATTAGTTGTGTTAATTTCTTCTTTTTATTAGTGAGTATGATGTCAGGTTTGTTATGTGGTGTTGTTTTATGTTATAATGGTTCTGTTCCAGTATAATTTGTATTCATCATTCTCCAGTACATTTTGTGGTGCATACTTGTATGTGGGAACGTGTTGTTTTATTAGTTTATGTTGTAAGGCAAGCTGTTGATGTATTATTTTTGCTACATTGTCATGTCTTCTGGGGTATTCTGTATTTGCTAGTATTGTACATCCACTTGTGATGTGATCTACTGTTTCTATTTGTTGTTTGCAAAGTCTACATTTATCTGTTGTGGTATTGGGATCTTTAATAATATGCTTGCTGTAATATCTGGTGTTTATTGTTTGATCCTGTATTGCAATCATGAATCCTTCCGTCTCACTGTATATATTGCCTTTTCTTAGCCATGTGTTGGATGCATCTTGATCGATGTGTGGCTGTGTTAGATGATATGGGTGCTTGCCATGTAGTGTTTTCTTTTTCCAATTTACTTTCTTCGTATATGTTGTTATGTGATCTAAAGGGTTGTAGAGGTGGTTATGAAATTGCAGTGGTGTAGCCGATATATTTATATGGGTGATTGCTTTGTGTATTTTGCTAGTTTCTGCTAGTTCTAGAAAGAATTTTCTTAAATTGTCTACCTGTCCATAATGTGGGTTTTTTATATCGATAAATCCCCTTCCTCCTTCCTTTCTGCTTAATGTGAATCTTTCTGTTGCTGAATGTGTGTGATGTATTCTATATTTGTGGCTTTGTGATCGTGTAAGTGTATTGAGTGGTTCTAGGTCTGTGTTACTCCATTTCACTACTCCAAATGAGTAGGTCAATATTGGAATAGCGTAAATATTTATAGCTTTTGTCTTGTTTCTTGCTGTCAATTCTGTTTTCAGTATTTTTGTTAGTCTTTGTCTATATTTTTCTTTTAGTTGTTCTTTAATATTTGTATTATCTAGTCCTATTTTTTGTCTGTATCCTAGATATTTATAGGCATCTGTTTTTTCCATCGCTTCTATGCAGTCGCTGTGGTTATCCAATATGTAATCTTCTTGTTTAGTGTGTTTTCCCTTGATAATGCTATTTTTCTTACATTTGTCTGTTCCAAAAGCCATGTTTATATCATTGCTGAATATTTCTGTTATCTTTAGTAATTGGTTGAGTTGTTGATTTGTTGCTGCCAGTAGTTTTAGATCATCCATGTATAGTAAATGTGTGATTTTGTGTGGGTATGTTCCAGTAATATTGTATCCATAATTTGTATTATTTACCATGTTGGATAGTGGGTTCAGAGCAAGGCAGAACCAGAAAGGACTTAATGAGTCTCCTTGATATATTCCACGCTTAATCTGTATTGGCTGTGATATGATATTATTTGAATTTGTTTGGATATTAAGTGTGGTTTTCCAATTTTTCATTACTATGTTTAGGAACTGTATCAATTTAGGATCTACTTTGTATATTTCCAATATTTGTAGTAACCATGAGTGGGGTACACCATCAAAAGCTTTTTGGTAATCGATGTATGCGTAGTGCAGCGACCTTTTAGTTTTAGCTTGATATGTCACCTCTACATGTATTATCAGTTGCTCTTTACATCCTCGTGCTCCTTTGCAACAGCCTTTTTGTTCTTCATTTATAATTTTCTGTGTTGTATGTGTCATTAATTTCTGTGTAATGACTGAAGTTAATATTTTGTATATTGTTGGTAGGCATGTTATGGGCGATATTTAACTGCGTTTGCTGTGTCTGCTTGATCTTTAGGTTTCAGGTAAGTTATTCCATGTGTAAGTGTATCAGGGAATGTGTATGGGTCTGCAATGTAACTATTAAATAATTTGGTTAGATGTGAATGTGTTGAGGTGAACTTCTTTAGCCAGAAATTTTCTATTTTATCTTTTCCAGGGGCATTCCAATTGTGAGTAGAATTAATTGCCCGGGTGACTTCATGTTGCAAAATTATCACGTCAGGCATTTGTGGTATCATCTTGTATGTGTCCGTTTGTGCTTGTATCCACCGTGCATCCCTGTTATGCTGTACCGGGTTTTGACCATATGTTGCTCCAGAAGTGTTCCATGTCTGTTACGTTTGGTGGATTGTCTATTTTAATGTGTGTTATCTATTGTCTGGTAAAATTTCTTTTGGTTTGTGTTGAATGTTTGGTTTTGTTTCCTTCTATTTTCACTTGTTTGTATCTTCTAAGTCGTTTGGCCAACGCTTGTAATTTCTGCTTCTTTTCATCTAATTGCTCTATCGCTTCTTGTTGTGAGATTTTACCTAACCTTTTTCGTTTTTTTCTGACATTTCATTTCTTATAAATTGTGTTAGCTGTCCGATGTCTTTTCTCAGTTTCTCTATTCTGATCTGTAGCCTGTGTTGCCATGCTGGTTTTGTGGGTTTCTTCTGTGTGTTGGTTGGTTCTGATCTCTGCCTAGTGTGTATATTTAGTGTAGTGAGTGCTCCTATATAAACCAGTAGTTGTAACTCTTCCATAGTTATTTTCATTTATTTTGTTGTGTATGATTGTGTTGATAGTTTTTATTGTTGTTTCGACTTGTGGGTTATTTGGCGGTCTATGCAAGAATGGTCTAATGTCTGTATTTGTGTCTTTGTATTCTATATATGTGAGCTGAAATTTTTCTTCTGTATCTATCACGTGTGTCACTTCGTGTTCTATTTGTGCTTGTTCTGGTGGCTGTCTTAAGATTTCGTTTTCCTCTGATTGTTTAATTGATGCGTGTTGTTCTTTGTTTGTTTGCTCTGGGATGTTTGAGTCCATTACTGTATTTTCTTCTTCTTCTTCTTCTGATTGCACATTATTTTGTTCCAGTATTTGTTGTACTTGTTGTTTGATGTTTTCTAATTCTGACTAGGGTATCCTGTTATTTTTGATTATTACACGGATCTGATCAGCTAGTCGTTGTTCTGTTAAAAATTTTAATTCTGGGTATCTGGTAATAAATGTTGTGTATACTTGTGATCTGTATCCAGTTGTGTTGGTTCTTATGTTTGTTGCTTGGTAATAACAGAACATGAGGTGTCGGTTAACTTCATCTGACCGTCTCATCCTCTGTCTTTGTTTTCCTTCTATAGTGGTTGCAGGAAGCATATCCTGCAAAACACCTCTATTTGGATTTAAATCATTTTCCGTGTGGCTAGCAGTGTCGTTACCATTTTCGACGGGCATAGGGTTCAAGCGTCGACCCCGACCATGACAGCTCTTGTCCGAGGCTTCATTAGTTCTGTCCTGAACCAACCAATCACACTAAAAGGGGGGTTAACCCTATTAGTGGTTTGTTCTTTTCGTCGCCTTTAACGACTGGCAGAACATACCGAAGGCCTATTCTTTTATTATTATTATTATTATTATTATTATTATTATTATTATTATTATTATTATGCAGAGCCTGTGAAAGAGTACCCCGAAAACAGCGCAGCTGATCCAATATTCACGTGCTACAGTTGTGAGCATCAACAGAAAGAGGTAAGAGGACAGTAGAACTAAAACTAGGCCCTAAATAGTTGGACGTCCACGACACTTCGCAGAAAGTGGGATTTGGGGGTTTGTCTGCTCTGTAAAGTAGGACAGATTATCGATCACATCTCTGCCGAAACAGCACAATACTGGTGCCCGCAGTTTCCGCGCTCACCGCTGAAAACCTGGAGCTCCACAGCAGACCACCCCTACCTGTTCACATGATGACGTAACGACCCGTCAGTTAAGATTGCAGTGGGCACGGGACCATTAGGATTCGACCGCCGATTAATGGAAACCTGTTGCCTCCTTCGGATGAATCACATTCTTGTTGCATTAGGTCGCTTGTTTCCATAAATGGCATCATCGAGGTGAAGGGCGGCTCGAAACGTGCAGCGCGCGACGGAAGCAAGCTGTTGGGAGCAGTCTCATGCTATGGGAGACAGTCTCCAGCGCTTGCATGGGACCTGCGGTAGTAATCGAAGACGTGCCGACAGCTGCGAACCACCTTCATCCCACCATGTCTTCCCCGACAGCGACGTCATCTCTCAGCAGTATAACTGTCTGTGTCTCGGAGCCAGAACCGTGCTACAGTGGTTTGAGGAGCATTATAGTGAACTCAAGTTGTCTCGGCTACCGAATTCTCCTTATATAAATCCTGTGGAACCCATCTGGATCGCTATCACCGCTGATGCAAATCAGCTGCCTGTTTACGCGAGTCTAATGCCACATACCTCCACAAACATACCAACACACTGTCGGATCCCTGCTACGCAGAATCAGTGATATATTTCGTTCCAAAGACGGTCAAACAATCTGTTAAGGTCGTGGTCATAATGTTTTGCCTCCTCGGCATATGTCGGAAATGTTCAAATTTCTCCACTTGGCACCATTTTTTAGCGTCCACAGTTCCACTCATCTCCAAACGACAAAATGACAATACCTAAACTAAAATAGCAACAGTGAACTACAAATAAATGACAATCGGTAAGTAAACCCATAGCAACCGGAATACCAACATGCAAGACAGAAACGCTACTAACTTGCGCACAAATCTGTGACCTGGTGGCTGGGTGCTTAGGGTTGGCGCATCTCCCACTGAACTCTCGATCTGGGGACGTTCGACACTGCTCCCTTTGCCAGCTGCCTCAGTCATCCCCCTCCCACTCTGTTGCGGCTTTTAGGTATGGTTAGCCCTCCCTCTTTTTTTTTTTTTTTTTTGCAGCATCCTATTTTCCCTTTTTATAGAACAACTCCGATTGATTAGTGGGTGCTATTCTCTCTTCGGAACTTTGGCTGGAACGGACTGGGGGACGGAGAGAGGGCTGTGGAAGGTACAGTCCCGGCCGCTGTCGGATGCAGAACCCTGGCCACCTACTGACCCAATTATTCCATCGCCTTATTTTTAGTCGATCCAACTGATAACCATTACTTTTTAGCCTCCGCAGTTTCACTATTACGTATCTCCCTACTAGAAGGCATCCTTCAATTTGTAACTGTCTTTGCCCGTAGTCGGATAGGCGAGTGGAGTTCCTCTCGCCAACGTTGAGCCATGGAAGAACCCTGGTATAAAACTGTCGTACTCATGAAAGTGTAGGAAGGGAAGTGTCGATGCCTTGAGGTATCGATACTCTGATAAAAACATAGTTGACATGCATCGGTTTCAGCCTCTTCAACTCTGTTCTTACAATCCAACCAGCCCTCTGGCATATACGTACTTCTTAGCCCTGGCATCTATATAATTTTGTGCCTCATGTTTACTACTTTCCCATTCTGTCACAATTAGATCAAATTTTTGACGGCCTTCACTAAATCCAGATGAACTCACTCTTGATCGGGGGGCGGGGCGGGGTGGGGGGGGGGGGGTCGGGGGAAGGGGCTGACAGTTCCACTGTTCAGCCCCTTAACCTCCAACCAAAGACATCATGGAATAGCTTCCGTGGTACTAAAAGAAGGTGGAGACGGTGAAAACTATAGGAAAAGAGAGTGGAATACATTCAAATAATGATTGATGAAAAGCTCTAAGATTTCCAACCTGGTGACGTTTCGACGTGTGACACTCGTCTTCTGCCGCAATGTGGTTGTTTTATTGGTGCTGTCCTACTTACATCTGGCGCGTGCCCCTCTGCGCCTGACTCCAGGAGGCAATTCGTCGAGAGCCCGCCCACCGCCGTCCGCCTCCCAAGACAGGACCAGAATTCTGACAGATGCGCACGGCGCGCCCGCCACCCCTACCACCGCAGTTACACCTCTGCCGGCCTCTGTACCCTGCCTCCAGGTAGAGGGGGCACACTACAGATAAAAGTAGGACGGCATCCGCAAAATCTTAAAACTTCGTCGAAGATATGTCACTCGTCGGAACGTCGCGGTTTTATAATACTGCCACCTATCTGGAGACCAGAGCAGTTTTCATCAACTGCATATGCCGGGAAAGTCTACATTCACGTACACATTTAACAAATCTTTGAATATACAGGGTGGTCCATTCATAGTGACCGGGCCAAATATCTCAAGAGATAAGCGTCAAACGAAAAAACTACAAAGAACGAAACTAGTCTAGCTTGAAGGGGAACCAGATGGCGCTATGGTTGGCTCGCTAGATGGCGCTGCCATAGGTCAAACGGGTATCAACTGCGTTTTTTTAAATAGGAACCCCATTTTTATTACATATTCGTGTAGTACGTAAAGAAATATGAATGTTTTAGTTGGACCACTTTTTTCGCTTTGTGATAGTGACGCTGTAATAGTCACAAACATATGCCTCACACTTTTAGACCAACAGTTGGTAACAGGTAGCTTTCTTAAATTAAAATACAAAACGTAGGTACGTTTGAACATTTTATTTCGGTTGTTCCATTGTGATACATGTACCTTTGTGAGCTTATCATTTCTGAGAACGCATGCTGTTACAGCGTGATTACCTGTAAATACCACATTAATGCAATAAATGCTCAAAATGATGTCCGTCAGCCTCAATGCATGTGGCAATACGCGTAACGACATTCCTCTCAACAGCGAGTAGTTCGCCTTCCCTAATGCTCGCACATGCATTGACAATGCCCTGACGCATGTTGTCAGGCGTTGTCGGTGGATCACGATAGCAAATATCCTTCAACTTTCCCCACAGAAAGAAGTCTGACGACGTCAGATCCGGTGAACGTGCGGGCCATGGTATGGTGCTTAGACGACCAATCCACCTGTCATGAAATATGCTATTCAATACCGCTTCAGCCACACGCGACCTATGTGCCGGACATCCATCATGTTGGAAGTACATCCCCATTCTGTCATGCAGTGAAACATCTTGCAGTAACATGGGTAGAACATTACGTAGGAAATCAACATACATTGCACCATTTAGATTGCCATCGATAAAATGGGGGCCAATTATGCTTCCTCCCATAATGCTGCACCATACATTCACACGAAGGTCGCTGATTTTCCACTTGCCGCAGCCATCGTGGATTTTGCGTTGCCCAATAGTGCATATTATGCCGGTTTACGTTACCGCTGTTGATTGATTGACGCTTCGTCGCTAAATAGAACGCGTGCAAAAAATCCGTCACCGTCCTGTAATTTCTCTCGTGCCCAGTGGCAGAACTGTACACGACGTTCCAAGTCGTCGCCATGCAATTCCTGGTGCATAGAAATATGGTACGGGTGCAATCGATGTTGATGTAGCACTCTCAACACCGATGTTTTTGAGATTCCCGATTCTCGCTCAGTTTGTTTGCTACTGATGTGTGGATTAGCCGCGACAGCAGCTGAAACACCTACTTGGGCATCGTCATTTGTTGCAGGTCGTGGTTGGGGTTTCACATGTGGCTGAACACTTCCTGTTTCCTTAATTAACGTAACCATCTGGTGAGCGGTCCGGATACTTGGATGATGTCGTCCAGGATACCGAGCAGCACACATAGCACACGCTCGTTGGGCGTTTTGATTACAATAGCCATACATCAACACGATATCGACCTTTTCCGCAATTGGTAAGCGGTCCATTTTAACACGGGTAATGTATCACGAAGCAAATACCGTCCGCACTGGCGGAATGTCACGTGATAGCACTTACACGTTTGACTATTAGAGCGCCATCTATCACAAAGCGAAAACAGTGAGCCGACTAAAACATTCATATTTCTTTACGTACTACACGAATATGTAATAAAAAATGGGGGTTCCTATTTTAAAAAAATGCAGTTGATATCCGTTTGACCTATGGCAGCGCCATCTAGCGGGCCAACCATAGCGCCATTTGGTTTCCCCTTTCGAGCTAGACGAGTTTAGTTCGTTGTAGTTTTTTCGTTTGATGCTTATTTCAAGAGATATTTGGTCCGGTCACGATCAGTGGACCACACTGAGTTCTGGAGTTGGGCACGAGAGGAATACGTGGCGGTCCTCATCAAACGAGTCATAAGCCTGATGACAAAAAATTAATCATATCTCTTAGCCGTGCGATATGACATGAAAAGCTTCATTAGCCAGAAAAACTAATTTCAAATGCTTTGATAAATTTGGGAGTTATTTGTTACATCTGAATTGTAAAGAGTTAAAGAGGCTTAAACCGACAGCATGTCAACTATAATGTTTTTATCAGAGTATCGATACCTCAAGGTATTGACACTTCCCTTCCTATGCTTTCATGAGTGCGACAGTCTTCTATGATACTACTCATTAGTATGTAACTTTCCGTTGTGTAACGTGTTGTCAGGTGCGAAACTTTTCACTGATGTGAAGAGGATATGTTAGCCATGTTTATATGGGAAATAATAGAGATAGATAATTAGTGATGGATGGTGCGCTCAGCCATCGGGAGCTCCGTGGAGCCGACGCCCAGGTGCGGTGCTCCCCCTGCACCGCCCGTGTAGGGGGAGTGTGCCATAATCGTTAATCAACAAAGAAATCGTTTCAGAGCAGATTTATTAATCAAAATAGAATGCAATAATTCATTAAGTCCACTGCTTCCTTCCTGATGCTGCCGTATAGCACGTTATCCACAATCTGAAACCTCTTCCTCCCTCACCTCCGCTTCCATGTACTCCTCTGAGACTGTTTTTATAGGCTCCTTCTTTCGTAGTACATGTCAAATCGTTTCCTTTCCTTTCTATTACTGTCTGTAACTATCTTTGCTCTCCCATTAGTCTCTGTACCTCTCGGCTTTCCTCTCTACCCATCCAACTTCTTTCCATCCTCCTCCATGTCCACATCTCAAAAGCTTGTAGCCTTTATTCCGTGTTTCTTAGTCGGCTCCACGTTGCAGCACCATATAAGAGGTTACTCCGTACAAAACGTTTTATTCGTCTTTTTCGTCAAATATTTGGTTATATTGCCTTAGAAAATTCTGCTTTCCTTACCAACTGCCTCATTCGTCATTGCTATCCACATTTTGACTTCTGTGCTTCTGTTCCAATCCGTTTCTATCTTGCTTCTTAAGGTATTTCAAGCTTTACACGCTTTCTAATATTTCTGTTAAATATTATCTTTACCTTTCATTTCCTCTTAGTGCCGTTACTTTTGTGTTGATTTTCATTCCATAAACCTTTCCTTTAGCTTCAGTGCTGTCCACTGCAGGCTGTAATTGTTTTTTCTTCTGTTGCTAAAGGGACCATGTCGTCAACAAACCTCAAAAAATGGCTCTGAGCACTATGGGACTTAACTGCTGTGGTCATCAGTCCCCTAGAACTTAGAACTACTTAAACCTAACTAACCTAAGGACATCACACACATCCATGCCCGAGGCAGGATTCGAACCTGCGACCGTAGCAGTCGCGCGGTTCCGGACTGAGCGCCTAGAACCGCTAGACCACCGCGTCCAGCAAACCTCAAATACCACATTCTTGTCCCTCCAGTGTTTACCCCCCCCCTACTCATCTACTGGGCAGTGGTCAATCATATTCTATAAATACAAGTAAACAAGTTAGAGATCGCTAAATGTTACCAATCTTAATTGATTTACTAAGTCATTACCAGTTTGATGCAAATATAAGTAGTTAAGAAATATGCCTTACTAGTAACGACCGTCTCAGACACATTACAAAGAGGCCAGACACTGTGACCCACAGATTTAGACGATCTTGGACACACTAGTAGAAGACCATTAGATTCATTCCTGTGAAAGGGTTTAGAGCATTAACGAGAAGAATACGGCAAGTGCGGTAACCCGATTTCCCAGAAAAGAACACTTGTCTCGGCTTATCGGTAGATACTCTACATTTTGTAACAAAACGCCGATTCTAGGCGCTTCAGTCTGGAACCGCGCGACCGCTACGGTCACAGATTCGAATCCTGCCTCGGGCATGGATGTGTGTGATGTCCTTAGGTTAGTTAGGTTTAAGTAGTTCTAAGTTCTAGGGGACTGATGACCTCAGATGTCAAGTCCCATAGTGCTCAGAGCCATTTGAACTTAAGTTATCGAGGGGCTTTAAATGCCCTTTATCGAGTATATAGTTATCCTGAAGCAGTGGCATAGTGGCTAGCGCTGCAGCTTAACAGTTTTGTGCCACGTTTTCGAAACCCATATATTTTTGTTTCTCGTTTATCTGCCCAAGTGCTTAATTAATAATGTGTTCGCTGAAATACCGTTGTCCCTGTTCGTCTACTAATTGTATGTCTCGTGAATCAGTTTAAAAAAAGAGAATTATTTGAAACTGCTTTTGGTGAAATTCCTGTAATTTATCTTGATTCATAATAAATTGCAGCCAGTTTTCGGAAACGTGATCCGTCATGCGTGGTTTGCCGCCAAATTATTGCCAACGCATGAAATCATCAGCAATGGTAACGACGTTTTTCCCGAGTGAGATTCATGCATAGAAATGTCACTGCGGCAAACCTGCCTCAGTTCGTGCTGTTCGGACTTTGTTCCGAATATTTCTACGACCGGTATCATCCAAGGGACTGCACCAAATCTTCCTGACGAATAAACATAAGCATAAAATATAACACTTAAAATAAGAATTGGTATAAGAATGAAATACAAGAACGAGAATTTAAAAAGTTGTAACCCTCGAAAACACCATGCAGACACTTGTTGTGAAACCCAGTTATAATTTTACAGTAATTAGAACGCCATGTATCACTGACAAGTAGCTACGTTTGCATTAGAAAAATCTGTGTGGAAGGTCAAGCCTCAGTGTCAACTGCGGAAAAGGAGAAATCATCTGTACATACCAATTTATGCATTTCCGAGAATTCAGAGAAATAGTATTTACGACGCGTTGGCCAGTTAACAAGAGAATTCCTCCTCAAGTATAACTGCGGCGGATCGAAATCTCAAATTCTCAGTTCTCAGAGATAATTAGATGAGAGGCGACTACAGTAACCAATGTGCCATCATTTCGGCTGAGAGTATCGCACCCTAAAAGGCATCTAAATAACTTAGAAAACTTTGACAGTCATTTTATCGAAAACGGTCGAGTATCTGCGGAGAAGCCGATACACGTGTTCGCTTCTTTTGACTCCTATTCCACGCGGAAATTGTCTTGGAAATCAGTTTAGAGCACTTGCAATGTTGTCTTCGTAAGCTTCGGTTAAAAAAATTCGAAGTCCTGGGTCATGGTGCCGAATCAGTTTCGGACCATGAGGAATCTCTAGAATACGCGAAAATGAATTTTTATTTACACATTCAGCCTGAAACTTAATTCTTTCTAAGAACTCGGATTTGGGATTTCGATGCGCCGCAGATGTACCGGAGGAGGAATTCTTCTGTTAACTGGCCAAGGCCTCAAAATGCTAATTGTTAGATTTTTCGGAACTGCATAAATTGGTGTGTTAAGATGATTTCACCTTGTCCGCGGTTGACGCTGCGTCTTGACCTTCCACATAGATGTTTTTTTAATGGAAGTGTAGTGAGTTACCGTTTCAAAGGCGGTAGTTTAGCAAGTTCCCCGACTAATGACAAAAAATGGTTCAAATGGCTCTGAGCCCTATGCGACTTAACTTCTGAGGTCATCAGTCCCCTAGAACTTAGAACTACTTAAACCTAACTAACCTAAGGACATCACACACATCCATGCCCGAGGCAGGATTCGAACCTGTGACCGTAGCGGTCGCGCGGTTCCAGACTGAAGCGCCTAGAACCGCACGGCCACTCCGGCCGGCGACTAATGACAAAAGTGATCGAAATCTGTGGGTGGTAGGGTCGGACTTCTCCATGCTAGAACTGTGTCATGGTGAAAGTACACCATGGAGCACATTTGGTGTGTCGAACGTAGGCGACTCATGCCTGGTAATGGTGTTGGGGGTGTCCACACATCGCCCTTACGATGACTTCATCTCTTCCGTGGGCCACGATGGCAGCACGAGTAACAGCCCATACTTTCTCAAGAGATGAAACAACAGGTATTGATGTTGGATGCTGGGGTCTGGAGCGAAGTCAGCTTTCTGACTCATCCCAAAGGTGGTTCATTGACTTCAGGTCGAGACTCGGGGCAGGACAGGCCATTTCAGGAATGTTATTTTCCACAAACCATTCTCTGAATCTGATTCATGGCAGGGTGCATTGTCATGCTGATACAAAAGTCTCCAAACTGTTTCTCTCCTGTACACAGTACACAATGCAGGTGTCTGTATCCTCTGGCATTTGGATTTTGTTAATAGCAGTTAATGGGCTACATACTAATCACGAAAAACACTCCATAGCTAACAGGCTCTCTTCCTCCTTACTTCACTGTTGACACTATATATGGTACCAGGCTTTCGTCAAACCCAGGCCCTTGCATCGGATTGGAACAAGGTAGAGTGTGATTCGCTATTCCAAATGACTGTCATCCATCCGTCGCTCTTTCTAACACCTCAAGTCACTCTTAGCATTGACTACAGAAATGTGTGGTTTATCAGAGACTGCTTGACCATTATAGCTCATTCTTTTTAACTCCATGAGCGCACAATACTAGCTGGACTGCTGGTAACAGTATGGAAGTCAAGAGTGATTTCTTCCGCTGATTCGATGTGATTTTTTACAATCACTTCACGAAATGCTCGACGGTCCCTGTCCGTTTGAGGTCTTCCTGGTGTTTGTTTTGCTGTGGTTCTTCCTTCACTTTCTACTTCAGTCACATGGCCAACAGTCGACTTGGGCAGCTTTAGGATGACTGAAATGTCCTCGATGAATTTGCAATGAAATGAATACCCCCTAGCTGCATACAGGCATTGATATGTCAACGGGGCCAACTGAAAACGTGTGCCCTGACCGGGACTCGAACCCGGGATCTCCTGCTTACATGACAGACGCTCTATCCATCTGAACCACCGAGGACACGGAGGATAGCGCGACTGCAGGGACTTGTCTCTGGCACGCCTCCCTTGAGACCCACATTCGCAACTTACTGTCGCGCACTATATTCATAGTGCCCCCGCCCATTATACTCATTACTCGCGGCTTTACTGCCGATTCCCGAAAGAATTCGGGCACTGTTTGTGCATCCGCACAGAAGAAGATAGTCAAATGGCCGGTGAGCCTTAACTATATATTTGAAGATGGTATCTGTTCTTTCGGAGATGTCCGAAAGAAGATATCATCTTCATATATATACTCGATGAATTTTACCCAGGTGATAACCAGTGACTAGTCAAAGTTAGAGAGTCTCTGAGCTCTCCTGACCGACTCAATCTGCTGTTACTGCTTCTCTACTGACAACCCGATAGTCCCACCTCCTTTTATGCTGATGAGTCCGTCTCGTGACATCTAGTGGCAAATTCCGCCTAACATATGGGTGTCTGGATACTTTCGACCAGATAGTGTAATATCGCGTTTTACGTGCTACATTCCTACCTGGTTCTAAGACATTTACGGGAGGGGTGAACTTTCCAGCGAAAATGATCCTTTGTAGACACCTAAAGTGTGCGGATCTAAAAAGTCTTCGCATTCTGTGCAGAAATTTCGATACTCTTCTGTTGGCGAGCGACAGTTTCTTATCTCTCTCTCTCTCTCTCTCTCTCTCTCTCTCTCTCTCTCTCTCTCTCTCACTCTCCCTCCTCGTTGCGCCTCGCACAGAATTACGACGTTGTAGGTGACTGAGTGCGCTTCGATTTTTGACGAATATTCTGTCATTCAGAATAATTTTCAACCAGTGCTGCAGATGCAAATGTTGCGTCGTAACTGATCCATCAGCTGCCACAGTCTCGTGGTAATATCGCCTCGCTCCCCTCTGCACGCTTGCTGAGGGAAGTCGGAATGCCGCAGAATGATACACATTTTAAGCCTATAAAATCTGGAATTTTCCGCTTAAAATAGTACAAGAATCAAGAAATGAAGTTTAGAAATGTTTAAAGTTTGAAAATTGTATTTGCGCTCAGAATAGGACGTGTGTCGTAATAAGGCCTTCATATTTCCGAAAACAAAAGGCATGGACTCGGTGTCACACGTTAGTAGGACAATAACTATACTGTAATGAGTTGGACGTGTTCACAAAACAACGGCCATCTCTCGAAGCAAACTCACAATTCGAAACAAAAAACTTTCTCAGGTGGTAAAAACTATTAGAAGTCGCTTAACAGATAAAATTGTAACTGAGCTTCAGCAGTAATATGGCATGGCAATATTAAATAACGTAAATCATTTGCAGGAAATTAGGCAAGCGGTTTGTGCGGTAGACTGAGGTGAGTCACGCTGTACCACCTCATATAGTGTCGGACTACTTCTTGCTCGGCGTAGTCAAAGTCGACGTGACACGGACTCTCAAGTCGTTGGAAGTCCCCTGCAGAAATATTGAGTCCTGGTGACTCTATAGTCGTCAATGATATTGCGCCATGCTTACTGATAGTCATACATAATTGAGAAAGTGTTGCCGTGTAGGGTTTTGTGCACGGACTAAGCTCTCGAACATATCCTCTAAACGTTAGAGGGATTCACGTCGGGCTATTTGGGTGGCCGAATCATTCGCTCGAATTGTCCATAATGTTCTGCAAACTAATCGCTAACAATTGTTGCCCAGTGACACGACATCGTTGTTCAGGAACGTAGAGTCCACGAACATCTGCAGGTAGTATCCGCCGCGCGGTTTCAGGCGCCATGTCATGGATTGCGCGGCCCCTCCCGCGCCGGAGGTTAGAGTCCTCCTTTGGGCGTGTGTGTGTGTGTGTGTGTGTGTGTGTGTGTGTGTGTGTGTGTGTGTGTGTGTGTGTTGTTCTTAGCATAAGTTTGTTAGTTTAAGTTGTGTGTAAGTCTAGGTACCGATGACCTCAGCAGTTTGGTCTCTTAGGAATTCACACACACATTTGAGATAAGTTTCCAAGTAGCCGAACATAACCATTTCCAGTCAATAATCGGTTCAATTGGACCAGGCGACTCATACAGTTCCATGTAAACACAGCCTACACCATTATGGTGCCACCCAGCTTGTACAGCTAGGGTCCATGGCTTCGTGGGTCTGCACCAAACTCGAACCCTACCACCAGCTCCTGCCAACTGAAATCGGGACTCTTCTGACCAGGCTACGGTTTTCCACTCGCCAAGGCTCCAACTGATATGGTCACGAGCCCGAGAGAGGCGCTGAGACGATGTCTTGCTGTTGGCAAAGGCACTCTTGTCGGTAGTCTGCTGCCATAGCTTATCAACACCACATTTCGCCGCACTGTCCTAACGGAGACATTCATCGTACGTCCCGCTCAGATTTCTGTTATTTCACGCAATGCTGATTGTCTCTTAGCACTGGCAACTGTACGCAAACGCCGTTGTTTTCGGTCGGCCCACGCGTTGTCCGTGGTGAGAGGTAGTGCCTGAAATTTGGTATTCTCGGTACACTCTCGATACTGTGGATCTCGGAATACTGAATTGCCTAACGATTTCCGAAATGGAATGTCCTATGCGTCTATCTCCAACTACTATTCCACGTCCAAAGTCTGTTAATTCCCGTCATGCAGCTGTAATCACGTCGGAAGCCTTTTCATGTGAATCGCCCGGGTACAAATGACAACTCCACCAGTGCACTGCGCTTTCATCCCTTGTGTACACGATACTACCGCATGTATGCATATCGCTATTCCACGACTTTGGTCACATCACTTCAATGTACTGGAATGCGTTGGACGAGTTCACAAAAGAATGGGCACCTGGGTAAGGAAACTAAAGCAGAATCTAAAGCATACAACTTTTTCGTATGGAAAAAAGTATTATAGGTCGCTTACCAGATAAAATTATAACCGAACTTCAGCAATACTATGATATGGCAATAAGAAATAATGTAAATTATTTGCTGGAAATGAGGCCAGCTGTATGGCAACATAGTTACACCGATCGTTGACTAATGATAAGCCATTCGATTTCGCTTTTCCAGGCGACCCCCTCTCGTGGTGCACATATAGAAAACCACAAGCTACTAGAGTTCCTTATTAACATAAAAATTGTCCCAGTGGCTGTTATAGAAGTAATTAAAGTAATATACACAGATTCGGGGCAACCAAACGTTCTCAGAAAATTACTTCGTAATCGTACCCAGGCTCAAAAACAGCCGTTCATGCATTAATATGTCTAAATAGGTATTTATTAGGATAAAAACTTTGAACTGGTGATCAGTGATTTTGTTTCATTTAATGATGGTTATCTTGGTAGATTATTGGTCTTGAAAACGCGTGCCATTGTTCTTGATGTTAATACTATGAAGTCTTCAGCTTCTGGACAAAGTGCCAATACGCAATAATCAAAACACAGTTGAATTTTAATACCAAGAGTGCAAGGAAAAGAAGAATTACTCGGCAAGACAACTTCTGACTACAAAACAAAAACATTTGAGAGTTCTCATAATAAATTGCTTTAATCTCAAGTGTTAACTTTCGAAATTTTCAGGTGAGAAATGCATCTCACGAACCACTAAATCACTAATATTCAGTTTTTCAGATATGGTACTCAGTAGTAAAATGGACTACTCAACTAGAATCATGACTTATTTTCTAATCACAGGAAGTTCTATAAAAATATCCTCAAATATAAGGGTAAAAATATAAATATTGTACCAACAAGCATTCGTACTAGTTCAGTGAGCTAACAATGCATGTCGAATTCAAAATTTCAAAGTTCTAGCTGCTACAGTTGCAGAGATAGTCAGCACATTTAATATTGACTACATAGGGCGTTCAAATTCTCCTTAACCGTCTATAAAATTTATGGACGTCGTAACTACAACGGGAGTTAGCCTGTCAGCTCGTAAGGTGAACTCCATTTAAAATCACATGCTTTCTTGAAAACGGAAATTTCATATAATCTAGAAAAAACTAGGAACATATTTTTCTTAAATTATGCTAATATAAGATGTGATTTGTGGCATCTTAAGGTGCTTATCACGAACCTAAAGATAAACTACACTAATTTCACCAGATGCACCGGTTTTACATTAGACTTTCTTCTTTTATTAGGTAACATCGTAATTATCGGAGAGAATTGTTTCAAAATAACCAAATATTTATTACGAAATAGATTACGTATTGCTTAAAATTTAGCGTGTCAGAAGTTAAACTCGTCTGGAATATTCTGCCGTCCTTTCGACAGTGACTCAGTGAAGGTCAATCCAGATTGTCTTGTAATACATGCATTCCCCAATTACTAACGTCGTATTAACATCCACCTGCTATATTTGTCGAAGTGACAAGGTAATGGTTTTTAGTTTGTCAGCTTGGGAAACAAAAGCCTAGTTCAAAGAGGCGAATTATCCATGTAATGGGAGAGATCGAGAAAAAGGGGAGGGGGGGTTGTTGTATACTCTTCTAAAATTAGGTCCCTTAGTTGAACGAGACTACAGATAGGGGAAGCGTAGTGTTGGCTTGGAATGTTGTCTATCTTGCTTCCTGTCGGCGTAGGGCCAAGTAAATAAATCGCATTCGATTAAGCAGCACCAGCCTAGTCATATCTTTACGATGTTTCAAACAACTTTAAGGAGACATTAAGCCCTATTCGTTCTTAATGTACTTGAAAAATGGACATAAGGAGGAAAGTGATAAACGCCGGAAAGTCCGTTCACAAATTAGAACACATTTCAGAACAATAAGACCAAGACATATTACTTCCAGAATTAAGTGACTGTTTGCAAAGTAACTGGCCCATCACACCAAAGACACACATAGGTAATCATGACACTTCCATTGAACATATACTAAACCTTGGTTATTTATACCGAAGTAAATTAAAAGAAGAGAGATGTAGATATGAAACTACAACGCTTACGTAGTGTGTGGGAGCAGCAGCATATCGCTGAATAAGCAGTCTAGGGAAGACACTAGGGAAAAAATTGATAATGGTTGTGCCAAGTCTGATATGTGGATGTGAAATGAGGGATTCGAACGATATCCAAACAGCGGAAAATGAGATTCTATGGAACTGGGGAAGGATGCTCTAGGTTGGCTAGGATAAGTTAAGAGACGAAAAGAATTAAATGTGTTTAAAATTATAACACAAAGTTGGAAGAAATGCGATGATACCAGCAGAAAGGACTGAAGGCTACCTAGGCCTTTATGAGAGAATAGACCTAAAGGATGAAGAAATGTTGGAAGACGCGGCTGAGAGCTCTCCAGATGGAGCCTGAACAGGCATTTTGCTTGTACTTTGGATGTGAAGGTAGTAAGAGTGCGATTTAGATTCAGTCTTTCCAGTCTCCAGTCCAGAAATGACTGCTTGCCCCACCTAAGCCTGTACTAAATGCGTAATACAATCACCAGTTTGCGTAAAAGGGTCGCAAATCATTTGGAACCGGTAAAATTCCGCAAGAAAGGCTTTTTACTCTGCACAACTATATAACACAGTATCATGCGATTCGTGTCTCTCAAATTTTCTGTGATTTCTCAGGTCTTGCAAATTACCCTCACAAACTTTTCAAAGTCATTTCGCAAGCAGTAGAATCATGTTCGCACAGAACACTTTCACTGACATGAGGTGCAGTAATTCATGTCTGTTGGTTCCAATGTACGGTCTTAAACATAAAACTTGGCCGCCAAAAGGACTGTCAGTCGTTCACTTAAGACAGCTGATAAAATGGCCGCCCTCAGAATTGTAAATTCGGCCATTCGCACGATTTGACAGCACAGTAGAAAGCGGAAGTCACGAAGTCGCGAGTTAGTCCATATACATTGCTTTTTTAAACAGCATTTGAGCTGTCTGCTAAAGTTATGTCTAATGGAACCTCAAAGAAAATTCACTTCACTTTGTAACCTACCAGTAACAGCAAAAACTTCCAGAAACTGTTCAGCAAAACAGCTCATTAGTGCAAGTTCAGAGCAGTATACGCTAGACTTGCCTCGCCCTACCGCGGTCGCCGGTTACCGTCAACAGGGCGCGCACACCGCCCACCGCCTCACATATTTTGTCCCGCCCGACCAGGTCATTTCTTTGAAGTTCTAGTATTTATCCTGAAGTTACGTATTGGATTTTGCGTACTTGAAACTCATGAACGTCGTTTAAGTGCTGTAAAACAGAGCTGCGAGTGGGAAGTCTCACATTTGTGACATCGTTCGCTTTGGGTTAATATAGAGGTAAAGGCAGTGGTGGCAGTTCGAATCCTTTGTATTCTGTGTGAGGTGTGAGTGCTTTCGGCAAAACGTCAGAAAATATTGTTTGAAGAAAAGTTATTCTGACTTGAATGGCTTTCAAAGTTCAGGAAGTCTCGGTAACTGACATAAGTGATTAACAGCGACCATTTAACCGTCGTCACACTTGCATTCAACAGGCGAGCTTCACAAGTGGGGTTTAAGACTATTACATGCTCTAATCCAAAACAACAAAAACTAAAATGGTTAATATTACGGCATATTTGTATGGACGCCATCAATTTGCTCATGGAGCATCCCTGCGGAATATTGTGACTGATGACAAGTTAAGATGCAGTTATGTTAACTTCTTAAGAAGAAATTAGCGGTTGAGCCCCAACAACATATGTACTCGAGCAAAGGGCGGTGTCAACACAGTTTTTCATCTGGTGTTTCAAAAAAGATGATGTGCTCTACCAACTACTGAGACACCTTTCGGTCGCATTGTCGGACAGTACTTGAGGCGCCGGATGGCGTGTGGCCGGTTGCTTGTAGCCGGTGGCCGCGATGGGCGTGAAAACTCACTAGTGTATACTGTTCTGATCTTCTCAGCCGCAAGCTGTTTTGCGGAACTGTTCACGAAAATTCTTGCTATTACTAGGGGCTAGACAGTGAAGTGAATTATCTTTGAGGTTCCATGATACTAATAACCATGGCAAAGGGTCGAAATGCGATTGACACGGTAACAACTCGAGGTGGACAACACTACCTCCAGACACTTGCGTATTCTACCGTGTTGCCAAACTGTGCGTATTACTGGACTTAGAAATCTGATGGGCGGCCGCCTATGTTAACAACACGAACTTAATCACGAGGGCGGTCGGCTGAGGGCCAGGTTTCATGTTAAGAATGTACATTTCGGCATCATTTAGTTTTGTGTAAACAGAGGTTAATAGAAAATAGACAGTTTTCCTCTTCCAGCACTACTCGGCCAAGACCAAATTCGGAACCAAGTGACGTTTAGAGAACTGCCTGCCAGTAATTAATTTTCCTGAACTGACTAATCTGTTGACTTTTGTTTAATCCCACTCCCTACTAGGAACAGGTTGGTGAAGTGCCGTGGCTTTATATACATAAAGCCACACCAACTCATCTACCTGTTCCTAGCAGGGAGTGGGATTAAACGACATTTATTTTAATAGTCCATAGGAGAGAACTGTAGGGAAACTCCTTTTTGGAAAGGAATAAGAGTACTGCTCAGTGTTTTTAGGTCGAATAAAACGACATTCACATACAAATAATATGAGGCTTTCGACCGCACGCCCCCTCCCCCCACTCCCCCTCCCCCCAATTCAGGAGAGCTGGCTAGGCTGCTGTACAGTAGAGATGGGTCGTTCGCGAACTAACGGGTCCAAAGGAACGTTTCGCCAAGATAAACGGAACGAGCGAGGAACGAATTCTAAGGAAAGGTCTTTCATAGTTCACTTCGGTCGCAGCTTTCTACTTCTAGTTCCTGGGAGCAGGAAACAGTCTGTCTCGTTCCCGCAACGGCACGTCGGCCGGTCTCGTTCCAGCCTCGGTCCCGTTCCCGTCTGTCTCGGTCTCGCACGACCGGACTCTTCCTTCTTCGCGTGGCCACTCGTCGCAGTACCACTGCCGACTGCTCATAGTTAGTTCAGTATAGAGTTGTTCGTTTCGTCTGCTGCGCACGCCCATTCTGGTTGTTTCAAACCTTTTTTGAACTCTGAACTTCTGATTTTTTTTTCGTATTCTATCCAGCGTCAATGACCGGTAAGTATAAAGTATTTCATAATTACGTAAATTACATAAAAATAACGTGGTATTAATACATACAGTTTTTTACGTAACGAAGCGGGATATCAAGTTACTTCACTATTTCGATAAATAGCAGAAGAAATACTTGTAAAAAGGCAAGATTTTTTATTACAAATGCAAAGGAAGTTGGCACGGCACACAAGAGTGGCCATTGTCCGTCTTTTTTTTAATCCAAGGTAAAAGGACATGTCCATTGTTATGGAAGGCAGACCGACTTACAACCGAATGAAGCCCGCGCTCCATAATAGTGTCGGTGTCACATTTTCTAAAGACAATATAACTTCTACAATATTATTTCAATGGTACAAGATGGCGCACGAAAAATCTGCCCCGAGTACTAGACTGCTCACTGTCTCCTACCAATCATGTTATTTCGTTGTTGTTGTTGTTGTTTGCATTAGCTTTTTTGCTATTTATTCACTGCCTAATTATTACGTGTTCATCTATTCTGCTCTTAGCGGTCAACAAATCGTGCGTAACTGGGGAGCAGTCTGTACTCGGGGCCGGTTTTTCGTGCGTCACCCAACATTGTTTCACTGCGATCAGCCACATAACGCTACAGTTGGCTAAACGAGAAGTTTTGCAGGATAACGAAAATTGTGTGAGAATTCCGTTATAAAAACTCTGTACTCCAGGGGAAGGCAAGTGCCCTCCCTTGGCGCCTTCCATCTTCTGTCACCTATGCTACTAACTTTTCATAAGAACCATATAACAAGCACAAATGAATGGCGAGCGAGTAAAAATTAACGGTTCCCAAAAAAGGGAGTTCACCAGTGAACTAGTTCCTAAGGACGAACAAATTTGCCAATCTCTACTATACAGTTTGGTTTCTTTCATCCAAATAGGTTTGCAAGCAGACTGGGACCGGGGCAGAGGAGAATATCCCAGCTGGAAATATTTGAGAGGTGGTTTCCAGTTTTGCCATTTGTCTGATGACCAAAGTAAAAATTTCGAAAACACTGCCCTGACTGTGGGTGGAAAAGATTTATTTGTCCATTGTCCCAGACAAGGATTACAGGTTGTGTAATGCTCAAGGTCTGTTCGAGGAAAGTTTTCCACCGTTCTCCTAACTCACTGCAGACAAGAATAAGTGACATTTCAAACTCATTTATGACAACTATAGTTCAGTCGGCGGAAGTTAGTCCTTGACATCTGCAATGGGCAGGGCGCGACAGCTTCGTGGGCTTACCTCAACCAATAAGGTAATGCGGCTTTGTAAACGCCTCTATCGCAAGGCCTCCGTGTTGTAAAGCTGTGTGGACGGCTTCAGATTTCGCCTCCAGCCGTTAGCCCTTAGCAGTTGGAAGCTGGCAACACAGCTGCGAGCTGTCAGGGAACTTCTTAGGCCGGCTCAACAATTGGATAATTTTCGTACTGAAGTCATTGTCGGTTCGTAACCACACAGCAGTAATTACTTTGCTAACAGCTCGTTTGCGGACCCCCGTTTACTAAATTTTTTTGCTTCTATTGCTGTATGCCTTCATCCACATTTACTGGAACTTTTTTGCTTTACAGTATTATCATATAATTTCACCCGTATCATTTTTCGGTACTAATTACGATAACCTGTGTACAAATTTTGCACTTGCCTCTGGAGTCTTTTTCAGCTTCGCGCTTGAAGCTGCTGCTGGTCACTAAAGCCTTAAACCAGACCTAGTAATGCTTTCATTGGACTGTGACATATTGCATTTATAGATTTTTACAACAATGGAATTTACCAATTAGAGAAATCTCAAACCCATATCTACGTCCTATTTGTCTATTTGTTCCTAATTAAAAGCTCTTAAAGAATCACCGTAGTCACAGCCTTGCCATTTTCAACCACATCTGGAGTGATGGCAAGTCTGCCTCTCAATGGCAAGAAAGCATGACTGTCTCAGTTCTGAAAGGAGATAAACTCCCCTCGATATGACCTACTATCGCCCAATTGGCCTCACTAACGTTCTCTGCAAGTTCAGTTGGACGTACCAAGAGCCAACAGCTGTGTTGGTACCTTGAGTCATGGGGTCTTATGGCTCTGTAACAGGGCAGTTTCAGTTAAGGCTGTTCTGCTGCTGAAAATTTGCACTGCCTGGAATCTGCTATTCAGTCAGCTTTTGTCCGGCATAAACATCTTGCTGCTGTCTTGTTTGACTTGCAAAGGGCTTGTGAAACCACATGGAATCACAACAGCTTTGTTATCCTCCATGAGTGGAATCTTTGGGGCCAACTTTCAATTTTTGTCGAAGTTGTTATCTTGCCCTACTTTCCAGGCTCAAGTTGGCGCTTCCCACAGTACTCCCAATACACAAGATAGTGGTGTTCCACAAGGCTCTATAATGGTTCTGCCTCTTTTTCTAGTGGCTATCAGTGGTTTAGCTGCAGCTGTGCAGTCTGCTGTGTTACACTAGCTGTATGCTGATGAGTTCATCTACTATTGCTCCTCAACTGTAGGTCTTACTGAAAGCTGCCTACAGGGTGCCTTAAAAAAAGCAGTGATGGGCTCTCCCCCAAGGCTTCCAGTTTTCAACCATCACAATGTGTCATGGATAGTTGCTGTTGTACTGTCCATCTACAACAAAAACTATTCCTCAGTGTCCAAATTCTCAGTATGGTGGAGTCATATCGTTTCTTGGGGTTGATCTTCGATGCTCAGTTGATCTGGCTTCCCCAGCTTCAGCAACTTAAGCAGATGTGCTGGTCACACCTTAATACCCTGTCTCAGTAACACTGGCTACAGTGCAGACACTCTGCACTTTGGCAGTTCTACAAAGCTCTGATCCTACCATGTATTGATTATGGGAGCATGCTGTATGGCTTGGCATCCCCTTCAGCATTGTGGATGCTGGAAATGATACACCATTGTGGAATCAGACTTGGGATAGGCACCTTTTGGACCAGATCTGGGGAAAAGCCTGCTAATAGACTGGTGTCCCTGACAACTGCTGCTCAACTATGCAATAAACATTCACTTTTCCCACGAGGATCCAAACTACTTTGTCCTTTCTGCTGACAGGGAGATCTTGCTCCCACAGCAAGGAATAAGGTGACAAGTCATGATCGCAGCTTGTGTACAGTCTCTGTTCTGAACTCCAGCATCCCCACTGTCACCTCTTGCCAGGGTGTGCCCATGTTGTGGGTACTCCATTCTCAGATCTACCTCAACATCTCCTTTCTATCTAGCGACTCAAGAGAGACAATGGTTTTTCATAATCTGTTCCTGGATACCCTTGACACATTTCTGGGTTCAGGCATGGTATACCATAATGACTTCACAGTGAATGGGTTAACCGGTTTTGCCTGCACACATACAAGGTGCTGTGAACTACACTCCCTGCTGAATGGATGCAGTCTATTCACTGCAGAATTGGTGGCCATTGCTTGATCCCTCAGCCACCTTCATTCCTGCACTGGTGAGTCATTCTTAATATGCAGTGACGCCTTGGTAGTGTTCAGGCTGTCTAGCACTGCTGCTCTAGACGCAAGACGGTTGTGACTATCCAGTCTCTCCTGTATGAACCCGACCACACGGGAAGATTTGTAATCTTTGTATGAACCCCTAGTGACATTAGGAATCCAGGGAACAAAGATGCTGACCGATTGGCCAAGTTGGCTACCAGGATGCCGACTTTAGCGATGGGGGGGGAGGGGGTACCAGAACTGAATTTTTGACCGGCTCTGTTGACAGTTGTTGGTGGCTTGGAATACTGATCGGTGTGTCCTGGTTACTCCAAGTAAAATGCAAACTGTAAAGTAGACCACGACCATGTGACAGTTTTCCTTTTGTGCTTCACAGGCAATCAACTGTCTTCTATTGGCTTCACAAGACCCCCACATGGCTGACACACAGCCACATCCTCATCCACAAGGATACTCTCCACTGTGGATGTGGTGCCCTCTTATGGTGGCTCACATCCTACTGGACTGCCCTAATTTGCTCACCTTACAGTGAAGCCTTAAACTTATTGGCACATTGTCTGTGATGCTAACGGACGATGCCAATGTGGCTCATTTGGTTTTACGTTTTACCCATGGAAGTGGTTTTTACTCCTGTTCATTATGTAAGGCACTGTAATCAGCTGCTTGAGGGCTTGAAGTAATGGCCTGTCACTGACTCTACGGGCCCATGTCTGCCCGAGATTGGTGTTCTGGCCTTGCTCCTGCCATTCCCAACCTTTTTAATTCTTCTTATTCCCCTACATCTGTTGATGGTTGACATACTCGTTTTCTCTTTCCTGAGATTTTATCTTGTCCCTGTAGCTTGTTGCTTTGTGGTAATAGTGTGAAACGAGTGGTCAGATGCAGATTGTATCTCTCCGCTTGGATAGTTTGTCCCAGTGGCCTACAACTGCTTTCTGGGTGTGGCAATTCTCCCATCTTCACCCGTTTACCCCTGTTTTACACTTCTGTCTCTTGGTTTGCTTGATACTTAGATACAATAAAATCCATTGGGGTTTGTGTTCTGTTTCCTTCCACTCTGGGGCTATTCCCAGCTTGACACAAGAGGGATTAAATGACTGGTGACCTCAGTTTGGTTCCTTTAACTCCATCAATCCGTTATTTCTGTTTCACTTGGGATGGATTTAAGTCCCCACTTAAGATCCCCCTGCAGGTCTCAGGGTAAGAATAGGACTGAGGTATTCTTCTTCGTCGTAAGAGGCGACTAAAAAGAGTTTCACACGTTTCGACCTTTATGTGATGGTCCCCTGTAGGGTTTGACATCATTCTTCCAAATTTTCATGAAGAGCGAGCCAATTGGGGAAGTCCACTTTCTCGTCGTCGCATTTCAGTCCTGCTCATTCTCCATCTCTTAGGCGAGGACTCTTTCCTGGATGCATTTTCCACCATGCACTGTGCAGTGTCGCTTTCTGCGTCGACGATGACCCTGGACTTCTTTGCACCTGATACCCAGCACGGTAGCTAGTCCGTCGTGGTAGAGCTGCCATGTACCCTGTTGGTTGTAGCCCCCTGACCACACGGGGATAGCTCTGCTGATGCCTGTGCCGTTAACTCCTCATGTATGCCTCGAGACTCTTGGCAATGGCCACCCTGCCAGGTGGCCTTTGCTGCAGCTGGGCGGCGCAAATGGGGATGGCCCCTGGTCAGAGTGGGTGGCATCAGGGCGGATGACACGCTATGAAGCGTAGTCCATCACCTCTTGCTGGTGGTGAAACACCAGCAGTCTCTAAGCATTCACAAGCTCAATTCAACGCACAGAAGTATGACCCAAAATCATTCCCCTCCATGGCCACACAGTGGGAGGAACGTCAGGCTAAGGATGGCAGCGGATCTTATTCACCTCAGTACTTTGTATGTTCGAGAGCTGATGGGGAATCTTTCATAACGATGAAGCCTCAGTTTTTGTTGTGCATTTAGAGGACAAGTTTTATGAGATGGAGTGATTGTCCAAAATGAGATCTCTATCAGTCTTGATCAAAACAGCATCCTCTGCCCAGTCACGGACGTTACTCTCTTGTGACAAGCTGGGGGATGCTTCTGTAACCATCACGCCCCATAAGAACTTAAATATGGTCCAGGGCATCACATTTCACAGAGGCCTTATTTTGTAGTCTGACGATGAGCTGCACGCCAATTTAGAGTGGCGAGGGGTACATTTTGTCTGAAGTGTCCACCGGGATTAGAGGGATAATCGGGTTGCCACTGGTGCCTTCATCTTGGCCTTCGAGGGTGATACAGAGCCTGAGAAGGTCAAGGTGATTGTCTTCCACTGTGATATAAAGCCCTATACCCCTCCCCCAACGCGTTGCTTTAAAAGCTGGAAGTTCAGCCCTATGTCTTCCCGCTGTACTTCCAGCGTCACATGTAGAGATTCCGGATGCAGATCACATCCCAATACTCCATGTGCCACGCCTCCCAGCTGCGGAGAGCACCATTCACCTTGCTCGCCAGACTGCAGGATTCTCCAGAAAGAAAGGAAAATCATGGAGTAAAAGACCCTGGACCGACTGACCTACACTGAGGCTAAGAGAAAATTTGAACACCTGCATCCTCTACATATGACATCGTCTTACACCGCTATTACAACAGTTCTGGCACCAGCAGCTCTGCCAACCCCAGCCACCTCTTAGGCGGAAGACTGCACCTGCCCCTTTGATGGGGGCTTTAAAAGCTGGAAGTTTCCCTCCCTGTTGCTCCCGCACCATCTACTTCAGGAGCAACAATCCCCCGCCCCAACCGTCAGGGACGTCTGTCCCCACTTATAAGCTGGAGAAGCGTAAGTCTTCTTCGGCTTCTCTCGCTAGTAAGGGATCCCTTGGGTCACTCACTTCCCAGGTGGGAAAGATGACACCCACCAGTGACTGAAGAGCTCAAAATCAGCTGGTCATAGGGCTTCATGCTCATCCTCAGTCCAAGAGACAGAGCCAGTGAAGTTCTCCCAAACAGGAAAACCCAAGGAGCAGCAAGAGAAATTTAAAAAGACCCCTAAGACCAAGGAAATTGCTGTGTCACCCACACCACCGCTAACTACGAACTCTGCATATGAGAATGGAGTGGAGATTCTGACGTCCGCTGAGGACCTAGATCTCGCCAGACCCTCAGACACAATGAATATAGACTGCTCAGGCAATAAGTCGGTTGCAGCACGTGACCCTGAGGCGTGAACTGCCTTAATGAATATTCCATGCCTTCCCAGTTGCACGGTGACGTCATCCTCCAGTGGAATTGCGGCGGTTGCAACTGTTAAGCTTTACACCTGCTATCTGCATTGCTCTCCAGGAGACCTGGTTTCTGGCAATGCAGACTCCTGCCCTCCGCAGCTATAAGGGATATTACAGGAACCACAGAGACAATAATAGTGTCAGGTGGAGTGTGCGTTTATGTACTAAACTGAGTCTATAGCGACACTGGGCCTCTTCAAACCCTTCTTGAAGCTGTGGCTGTCAGAATACGGATGACGTAGGAAATAACTATCTGCAACGTATATCTTCCTCCAAATGGTCCAGTACCCCTGAACGTATTAGCTGCACTGAGTGATAAACTCCCTAAACCTTTCCTACTTCTGTGAGATTTTAACGTCATAACCCCTTGTGGGGTAGCACTGTGCTTACTGGCCAAGGCAGAGATGTCGAAACTTTACTGTCTGAGTTCGACCTCTGCCTCTTAAATACTGCTGCCACCACGCATTTCATTGTGGCTCATGGTAGTTACTCGGCCATTGATTTATCAGTTCGCAGCCCAGGACTTCTCCCATCTATGCACAGGAGAGCACATGACAACCTGTGTGGTAGTGACAATTTCCCCACCTTCCTGTTGCTGCCCCACCGTCATGCCCACGGACGCCTGCCCAGATGGGCTTTAAACAAGGCGGACTGGGAAACTTTGATCTCTGCTGCCACTGTTCAATCTCCCCTACATGATAACATCAATGTGATGGTTGAGCAGGTGACCACAACAATTGTCTCTGCGGCAGAAAACCGGATCCCTCGCTCTTTAGGGGGCTCCTGGTGCAAGGCAGTCCCTTTGGTCGTCGCGGAAAGTCGCTGAAGCAATTAAGGAGCGTCGGCGAGCTCTACAGCGGCATAAGTGGCACCCTTCCCTGGAGCACCTCATAGCTTTTAAACGACTCCATGCCAGGGTTGCCAACTTATCAAACGACGGAAGATACGTCGCGCCCGTTGAGTGCCATACGTCACCTTCCCAAGTCTGGGAAGTCAAACGTCTTTTCGGGTACCAGACCCCAACAGGTGTTCCCTGTGTTACCATAAATGGCGTGTTATCTACCGATGCAAACGCGATTGCCGTGCACTTTGCTGAGCACTTTGCTCGAGCTTCTGCGTCGGAGAATTACCCCCCAGCCTTTCGCACTCTAACGGCGGCTGGAAGGGAAAGTCCTCTTTCACTACACGACACAGTGAATCCTATAACGCCCCATTTACAGTGTGGGAGCTGCTCAGTGCCCTTGCACATGGCCCCGACACTGCTTCTGGGCCAGATAGGATCCACAGTGAGACGATTAAATTTCTCTTATCTGACTACAAGTGACATCTCCTCGTTATCTTCAACC
Source organism: Schistocerca piceifrons (assembly GCF_021461385.2). Classification (NCBI taxonomy): domain Eukaryota; kingdom Metazoa; phylum Arthropoda; class Insecta; order Orthoptera; family Acrididae; genus Schistocerca; species Schistocerca piceifrons. The sequence continues at coordinate 161,794,485 of NC_060142.1, read as the reverse complement.
GGATCTGGCGCATGGCGTCTTTCCATCGCAATGGCAGGAGCGCACCGTTAATCTGGTGGTCAAACTGTGTAAAAACCCGCTTGATGTGGATAGCTATCGGCCCATCATCCTTACCAACGTTGTTTGTGAACTGCTGGAACGTATAGTGTGTCAGAATTTGGGTTGGGTCCTGGAGTCACGTGGCCTACTGGCTCCATGTCAGGGCGGCTTCCGCCAGGGTCGCTGATAATCTTCTCTAGAGTCTTCCATCCGAACAGCCTTTTCCAGGCGCCGACACCTGACTGCCGATTTTTTGATTTATGTAAAGCATATGACACGACCTGGCCACGACATATCCTTTCCACATTGTATGAGTGGAGTCTCCAGGGCCTGCTCCCTATTTTTATCCAAAACTTCCTGTCGCTCTGTACTTTCGTGTCCAAGTTGGTGCCTCTCATAGTTCCATCCATATCCAGGAGAACAGAGTCCCGCAGGGCTCTGTATTGAGTGTCTCTCTCTATTTTTAGTGGCCATTAACGGTCTAGCATTAGCTGTTGGGCCCTCCGTCTCAACTTCTCTGTATGCAGACGATGCATTTCATACTGCTGCTCCAGTACTGGTGATGCTGAGTGTCGCCTACAGGGAGCCATCCACAAGACGGTCATGAGCTCTAGCCCATGGCTTCCAGTTTTCCGGCGTGAAGACGTGTGTAATGCAATTCTGTCGGCGTCGTTCCGTTCATCTGGAATCAGCACTTTACCTTAATGACGATCCACTCACTGAAGTGGAAACATACCGATTCTTAGGTCTGGTTTTCGACGCTCGTTTGACTTGGCTTCCTCATTTTCGTCAGCTTAAATGGAAGTGTTGGCAGCACCTCAGTGCCTCCCACTGCCTGAGCAACACCATCTGGGGTGCAGGTTCAATCCTGCCTTGATTATGGGAGTGTGATTTACGTGTCGACGATGCCATCAGCATTGCGTTTGCTCAACCCATTGCACCATTGTGGAGTTAGACTAGCGACAGGAACTTTTAGGACAAGTCTGGTGACAAGCGTACTGGTGGAGGCTGGAGTCCCTCCGTTGAAGATCAGACGTGCACAACTGCTCGTCAGTTACGATGCACACATTCATAGCTCTCCTGAACATCCTAATTACCGTCTTCGTTTCCCAACAACACAGGTTCACCTGCCACATAGGCGGCCCAGGTCAGGGCTAACGATTGAGGTTTGTATGCGATTGCTTCTGTCTGAACTGGAGTCCTTCCCTTCACCACCTCTCCTCGAGGTCCATTCACGTACACCTCCATGGTGTAGCTGTAGGCCGAATCTTCGCTTGGATCTTTCATGTGGCCCTAAGGACTCTGTTAACCCTGCGGCTCTCCATTGCCACTTCCTCTCAATTCTTGAAGTGTTCCGGGACTCTGAAGTGGCTTACACCAATAGCTCAATGGCTGATGGTAATGTTGGCTTTGCATTTAGTTTTACGTTTTATTTGTTAGGGTGGGTTTTACGTTTGATCTAAGTTTCAGCACATGTCCTTTGTCCCTCTGTGTCCTCCACCCTAGTGCTTTTAGAGTGGAGGTTTTAATGTGTTGCAGAGTGGCTGGCTTTTCCTTTAGTGCTGTGGCCGGGCAGCCACTGTAATCTTCTTTCTTGTTTTACTCTCTTCTGTTTCTAGCACCTATGTTGTTTTCTTGTCCTCTTTTGTTCCTTTTAGTGTTCATTGCCTTTCCTTCGTTCCTGTGGTTTTTACTTTCTTTCCGTTTTGTGTTATATGTCTTGTCTGTTTTATTCGCACACTTGTGGCACTGTTTTATTAGAAACGAGGGACCGATAACTTCATAGTTTGGTCCCTCCTCGCCAATTTTAAACCAACCAACCAACCCATTACCACTTAAGATACCAGTGTCATAAGACTTAGACCATCTGTCAATGTCGTTTCAGTAGATACCAGTGGATTAGGTGTTAACATGAGTAATATCTAATACTATCAATACTTGTGTTAAAGTATTCTTTAAAGCTTGATTCTGTAACAGTTTGGAGACACTGCACTTGATCTATACGTGTCTGACTTGTTTAACAACCCACTTGTTGATATGGGATGCTCTCCGCATCTTTTTTACTAATTTTATTTAGAATCATTGTGTTTCACAGTTTATAACTAGAACTAGTGAGAGGTAATGGAGATGGCTTTCTGGTTTAGGAATTCATTTTTCTGTTTCCTTTGGCTCTTAAGTAATGTGTCCCATTTTTGGGACCTATTTTGCTACCCACAGCTAGCAATAGATATAAATTTTATAAACCATCAAAAGGCTTCCTGAAGTCATACTATGAAGCATTATCACAATAATTGGGTAGAAAAAGGTGCCAAAGATATAGAGATCTGTCTCTAAGGTGCTGTTGAGTATATGAGTTAGTAATAAAGAAACTGCTATTATGTATGCCTTACTGCCCATTTTCTGTTTTCAGTATTGGATGGGATGCTGAATCAATGACCTATATTATTTCCTGTTTACTGAAAGTGGATGTGTATTGTAGTTCATATCTTGCAAGAAGTTGTTTACAGTTTAAACAACTGATTTTTCTTTAATTTTTAATTTTTGAAAGGTAAACAGCAGAACTTTCGTTTCTACATCTGTATTCATAGTCTGCAAGCTATATGTCATGCACGGCAGAATGTACTTAGCATTTTACTACACATTAGGATTCCTTCCCATTCCAACAGTATGTTATTATTGTTACTACTACTACTACTACTACTACTACTACTACTACTACTACTACTACTACTACTTTTTTTCTTTTTTTTTTCAGGTAGCTGACTTGAGAGAATTTGAAGAATTTGTTGACATATTTCCTGACATAGGAAGTCTTGCATTGTATCAGTCAGCAACAAAACAATTTGAAGAATCTGGTATTCCTTACAGGTATGTTGGTACATCTGTAGTTCTTATTTTTGTCAAGAAATTAAATCTTGTTTATTAAAAATCGTAAAGTTCAAAGCTTGTACAGGGTGATTCAAAAAGAATACCACAACTTTAGGAATTTAAAACTCTGCAACGACAAAAGGCAGAGCTAAGCATTATCTGTCGGCGAATTAAGGGAGCTATAAAGTTTCATTTAGTTGTACATTTGTTCGCTTGAGGCGCTGTTGACTAGGCGTCAGCGTCAGTTGATGCTAAGATGGCGACCGCTCAACAGAAAGCTTTTTGTGTTATTGAGTACGGCAGAAGTGAATCGACAACAGTTGTTCAGCGTGCATTTCGAACGAAGTATGGTGTTAAACCTCCTGATAGGTGGTGTATTAAACGTTGGTATAAACAGTTTACAGAGAATGGATCGGCCGCCAGGCAGCCCGTGACAGAGCACGTCATCACTGGCCTCCAAGAAGCCCTGATCTTACCCCCTGCGATTTTTTTCTTATGGGGGTATGTTAAGGATATGGTGTTTCGGCCACCTCTCCCAGCCACCATTGATGATTTGAAACGAGAAATAACAGCAGCTATCCAAACTGTTACGCCTGATATGCTACAGAGAGTGTGGAACGAGTTGGAGTATTGGGTTGATATTGCTCGAGTGTCTGGAGGGGGCCATATTGAACATCTCTGAACTTGTTTTTGAGTGAAAAAAACCTTTTTAAATACTCTTTGTAATGATGTACAACAGAAGGTTATGTTATGTTTCTTTCATTAAAAAAAACATTTTTAAAGTTGTGGTGTTCTTTTTGAATCACCCTGTATTGTATATGAATAACTAACTGTGATTTCTGGTAATTCACCCCAGGAATGACACTTAAAAACATTTATGTGTAATGCTACACTTTTGCTTACTTTGCAGGTCTTTACGAACTGAAATGGTACATTGTTCATCTGATGTAGAGTATCTGTGCAAACTTCACTGTATACGATTAGCTTTCCAGTATTTGTTTAGAGACCCAGGAGTTTCTCGATGGTTTGCTGATACGGGTCGGCAAGTTCTTACTGATCTTATTTTATTTGCAGACAGGGTAAGAATTGTTATTAGCTAATTGTAATAAGGCTTTAACTAATATTTCCTTGTTGTAAATAACTGCAAAAAAACTTCTGTATTTTCACAGGATCCAAAAGAATTCTTGGTTGCCTATGAGAGTATGTTAGAATTTTTACATAATGAGAGCAACTGGGTTGAAGTTGAGCAGGAACTGAGTTTGAAAGGAGTTAAAGCCATGACATTTTACGATATAGTGCTTGATTATATTTTGATGGATGCTTTTGAAGACCTGGATTCTCCACCATCCTCAGTTACAGCAGTTGTCCAGAACAGATGGCTCTCAAATGGATTTAAAGAAACGGTAAGATTTAATTTTTTCTCTTTCTCACAGGCACAGTAGTCTCATTTGTTTACTTTCTAGCTGCCACTGAATAACTGTCACATTTATTGAGTTATGCACCTTTTAGTAGTTGAGAAATTAAAATCTGTTTACGACATTGTTTTCCTCTGTTTCCGGGGATGCACAAATAAAATTGTTTTCTCTGGAACCCATTATGATTTTTACTTCATATGATATGGCTACCAGCTACGTACTTAGTGCAAATATTGTAACAGCAAACATTTTCTCATTAAATTTGCAAATTGTTGCACATATATCTCTTGTAATGGCATATTTGGTAACTGGGATGGAGGTGCTTCATCTGGTGTGAGAAGAAAGGGAGACAAAACTCTTCTAATGTTAATATGCAATTATTTGGTAAAAGTATGGAAAACCTTGATCAAAATGGCTAGAGGAGGGAAGCAATATGGTATGACCTTTACATGAATAGTTTTTGTAGTGATCAATATATTTCCTTGATTAAACAGTGTAGTAACAGTGTTGATCAAGAATAGAGTATTTATGAGAGTACTGTTGATTTTTATGTTCCTTTCAGTGAATATTTCATCATACCACAGTTCAGTGGTATAATGAAATATTCACTGATATACACTCGTGGAAATGGAAAAAAGAACACATTGAAACCAGTGTGTCAGACCCACCATACTTGCTCCGGACACTGCGAGAGGGCTGTACAAGCAATGATCACACGCACGGCACAGCGGACACACTAGGAACCGCGGTGTTGGCCGTCGAATGGCGCTAGCTGCGCAGCATTTGTGCACCGCCGCCGTCAGTGTCAGCCAGTTTGCCGTGGCATACGGAGCTCCATCGCAGTCTTTAACACTGGTAGCATGCCGCGACAGCGTGGACGTGAACCGTATGTGCAGTTGACGGACTTTGAGTGAGGGCATATAGTGGGCATGCGGGAGGCCGGGTGGACGTACTGCCGAATTGCTAAACACGTGGGGTGTGAGGTCTCCACAGTACATCGATGTTGTCGGCGGAAGGTGCACGTGCCCGTCGACCTGGGACCGGACCGCAGTGACGCACGGATGCACGCCAAGACCGTAGGATCCTACGCAGTGCCGTAGGGGACCGCACGGCCACTTCCCAGCAAATTAGGGACACTGTTGCTCCTGGGGTATCGGCGAGGACCATTCGCAACCGTCTCCATGAAGCTGGGCTACGGTCCCGCACACTGTTAGGCCGTCTTCCGCTCACGCCCCAACATCGTGCAGCCCGCCTTCAGTGGTGTCGCGACAGGCATGAATGGAGGGACGAATGGAGACGTGTCGTCTTCAGCGATGAGAGTCGCTTCTGCCTTGGTGCCAATGATGGTCGTATGCGTGTTTGGCGCCGTGCAGGTGAGCGCCACAATCAGGACTGCATACGACTGAGGCACACAGGGCCAACACCCGGCACCATGGTGTGGGGAGCGATCTCCTACACTGGTCGTACACCACTGGTGATCGTCGAGGGGACACTGAATAGTGCACGGTACATCCAAACCGTCATCGAACCCATTGTTCTACCATTCCTAGACCGGCAAGGGAACTTGCTGTTCCAACAGGACAATGCACGTCCGCATGTATCCCGTGCCACCCAACGTGCTCTAGAAGGTGTAAGTCAACTACCCTGGCCAGCAAGATCTCCGGATCTGTCCCCCATTGAGCATGTTTGGGACTGGATGAAGCGTCGTCTCACGCGGTCTGCACGTCCAGCACGAACGCTGGTCCAACTGAGGCGCCAGGTGGAAATGGCATGGCAAGCCGTTCCACAGGACTACATCCAGCATCTCTACGATCGTCTCCATGGGAGAATAGCAGCCTGCATTGCTGCGAAAGGTGGATATACACTGTACTAGTGCCAACATTGTGCATGCTCTGTTGCCTGTGTCTATGTGCCTGTGGTTCTGTCAGTGTAATCATGTGATGTATCTGACCCCAGGAGTGTGTCAATAAAGTTTCCCCTTCCTGGGACAATGAATTCACGGTGTTCTTATTTCAATTTCCAGGAGTGTATATATGTGACTTACCAAACAAAAGCGCTGGCAGGTTGATAAACGCAAAATTCAAGCTTTCGCAACCAACGGTTGCTTCATCAGGAAGGAGGGAAGGAGAGGGAAAGACGAAAGGATCTGAGTTTTAAGGGAGAGGGTAAGGAGTCATTCCAATCCCGGGAGCGGAAAGACTTACCTTAGGGGGGAAAAAAGGACAGGTATACACTCGCACATACACACACACATCCATCTGCACATAGTCACAAGCAGACATTTGTAAACACAAAGAGTTAGGGCAGAGATGTCAGTCGAGGCGGAAGTACAGAGGCAAAGATGTTGTTGAAAGACAGATGAGGTATGAGTGGCGGCAACTTGAAATTAGCGGAGGTTGAGGCCTGATGGATAATGAGAAGAGAGGATATACTGAAGGGCAAGTTCCCATCTCCGGAGTTCTGACAGGTTGGTGTTAGTGGGAAGTATCCAGATAACCCAGACGGTGTAACACTGTGCCAAGATGTGCTGGCCGTGCACCAAGGCATGTTTAGCCACAGGGTGATCCTCATTACCAACAAACACTGTCTGCCTGTGACCATTCATGCGAATGGACAGTTTGTTGCTGGTCATTCCCACATAGAATGCGTCACAGTGTAGGCAGGTCAGTTGGTAGATCACGTGGGTGCTTTCACACGTGGCTCTGCCTTTGATCGTGTACACCTTCCGGGTTACAGGACTGGAATAGGTGGTGGTGGGAGGGTGCATGGGACAGGTTTTACACTGGGGGCGGTTACAAGGGTAGGAGCCAGAGGGTAGGGAAGGTGGTTTGGGGATTTCATAGGGATGAAATAAGAGGTTACGAAGGTTAGGTGGATGGCGGAAAGACACTCTTGGTGGAGTGGGGAGGATTTCATGAAGAATGGATCTCATTTCAGGGCAGGATTTGAGGCAGTCGTATCCCTGCTGGAGAGCCACATTCAGAGTCTGATCCAGTCCTGGAAAGTATCCTGTCACAAGTGGGGCACTTTTGTGGTTCTTCTGTGGGAGGTTCTGGGTTTGAGGGGATGAGGAAGTGGCTCTGGTTATTTGCTTCTGTACCAGGTCGGGAGGGTAGTTGCGGGATGCGAAAGCTGTTGTCAGGTTGTTGGTGTAATGGTTCAGGGATTCCGGACTGGAGCAGATTCGTTTGCCACAAAGACCTAGGCTGTAAGGAAGGGACCATTTGATGTGGAATGGGTGGCAGCTGTCATAATGGAGGTACTGTTGCTTGTTGGTGGGTTTGATGTGGATGGACGTGTGAAGCTGGCCATTGGACAGATGAAGGTCAACGTCAAGGAAAGTGGCATGGGATTTGGAGTAGGACCAGGTGAATCTGATGGAACCAAAGGAGTTGAGGTTGGAGAGGAAATTCTGGAGTTCTTCTTCACTGCGTGTCCAGATCATGAAGATGTCATCAATAAATCTGTACCAAACTTTGGGTTGGCAGGCTTGGGTAACCAAGAAGGCTTCCTCTAAGCGACCCATGAATAGGTTGGCGTATGAGGGGGCCATCCTGGTACCCATGGCTGTTCCCTTTAATTGTTGGTATGCCTGGCCTTCAAAAGTGAAGTAGTTGTGGGTCAGGATGAAGCTGGCTAAGATAATGAGGAAAGAGGTTTTAGGTAGGGTGGCAGGTGATCGGCGTGAAAGGAAGTGCTCCATTGCAGCGAGGCCCTGGATGTGCGGAATATTTGTGTATAAGGAAGTGGCATCAATGGTTACAAGGATGGTTTCCGGGGGTAACAGACTGGGTAAGGATTCCAGGCGTTCGAGAAACTGGTTGGTGTCTTTGATGAAGGATGGGAGACTGCATGTAGTGGGTTGAAGGTGTTGATCTACGTAGGCAGAGATACGTTCTGTGGGGGCTTGGTAACCAGCTACAATGGGGCAGCTGGGATAATTGGGTTTGTGAATTTTAGGAAGTAGGTAGAAGGTAGGGGTGCGGGGTCTCGGTGGGGTCAGGAGGTTGATGGAGTCAGGTGAAAGGTTTTGTAGGGGGCCTAAGGTTCTGAGGATTCCTTGAAGCTCTGCCTGGACATCAGGAATGGGACTACCTTGGCAAACTTTGTATGTAGTGTTGTCTGAAAACTGACGCAGTGCCTCAGCCACATACTCCCGACGATCAAGTACCACGGTCGTGGAACCCTTGTCCGCCAGAAGAATGACAATGGATCGGTCAGCCTTCAGATCGCGGATAGCCTGGGCTTCAGCAGTGGTGATGCTGGGAATAGGATTAAGGTTTTTCAAGGAGGATTGAGAGGCAAGGCTGGAAGTGAGAAATTCCTGGAAGGTTTGGAGAGGGTGATTTTGAGGAAGAGGTGGGTCCCGCTGTGACGGAGGACGGAGCTGTTCCAGGCAGGGTTCAATTTGGATAGTGTCTTGGGGAGTTGGATCATTAGGAGTAGGGTTAGGATTATTTTTCTTCGTGGCAAAGTGATTTGCAGCAGAGAGTAAGAGTGTAGGATGGTAGATCTTTGACGAGGGCTGTTTGGTTGAATTGGGGAGTAGGGCTGAAGGTGAGGCCTTTGGACAGGACAGAGGTTTCGGATTGGGAGAGAGGTTTGGAGGAAAGGTTAACTACTGAATTAGGGTGTTGTGGTTCCAGATTGTGTTGATTAGAATTTTGAGATTTTGGGGGGAGTGGAGCTGGAAGTGGGAGATTGAGTAGATAGGAGAGACTGGGTCTGAGTGCAGTGAGAGGAGGTTGAGGTTTGTTGGAAAGGTTCTGGAGGGTGAGTGAGTTGCCTTTCCGGAGGTGGGAAACCAGGAGATAGGATAGCTTTTTGTGGTGGAGGGTGGCATGCTGTTCTAATTTGCGGTTGGCCTGTAGGAGGGTGCTCTGAACAGCTGGTGTGGATGTGGGAGAGGAAAGATTGAGGACTTTTATTGAGGATAGGAGTTGATGGGTGTGTTCATTGGCTGAGTTGATGTGTAGGTGCAGGATTAGGTGTGTGAGGGCTATGGATTGTTCAGTTTGGAACTGGTATAGGGGCTGGTGGAAAGAAGGGTTACAGCCAGAGATGGGAACTTTAAGTGTGAGGCCTTTGGGGGTAATGCCAAATGTCAGACAAGCCTGAGTAAATAAAATATGGGAACGCAATCTGGCTAGGGCGAAGGCATGTTTGCGGAGGGAATGTAAACAAACTTAATGGGGTCATTGTGGGGATGTTGAGGGTGACATGGTATTAGAAGGTGGAAATTGTAATATGAGGCTGAAATGAAAATGAAAATCAAAATAAAAATAAAAATATATGGGCAGAGATAAGGGTGAACTAGAAAGCAACTGGAGATCTGGCAGCACCCCCACGTGATTTACCAACTGACCTGCCTACACTGTGAAGCTTTCTATGTGGGAATGACCAGCAACAAACTGTCCATTTGCATGAATGGACACAGGCAGACAGTGTTTGTTGGTAATGAGGATCACCCTGTGGCTAAACATGCCTTGCTGCACGGCCAGCACATCTTGGCACAGTGTTACACCATCCGGGTGATCTGGATACTTCCCACTAACACCAACCTATCAGAACTCCGGAGATGGGAACTTGCCATTCAATATACCTCTCTTCCTGTTACCCACCATGCCTCAACCTCCACTAATTTCAAGTTGGCGCTGCTCGTACCTCACCTGTCATTCAACATCATCTTTGCCTTTGTACTTCCACTTTGACTGACATCTCTGCCCAAACTCTTTGCCTTTAGTTTAGGGGCATGAAAGGGAAGCAGTTGTTGGGGAGGGAGTGAAACAGAATTGTAGCCTACCCCAATGTTATTCAATTTGTATAATGAACAAGAAGTAAAGGAAACAAAAGACAAATTTGGAGTAGGAATTAAAATCCATGGAGAAGAAATAAAAACTTTGCAGTTTGCTGATGACATAATTCTGCCAGAGACAACAAAGAACCTGGAAGAGCAGCTGAACAGAATGGCAAGTGTCTTGAAAGGAGGATGTAATATGAACATCAACAAAAGCAAAATGAGGATAATGGAATGTATTTGAATTAAATCAGGTGATGTTGAGGGAATTAGATGAGGAAATATAACTGATGGTCGAAGTAGAGAGGATATAAAATGTAGACTGGCAATGGCAAGGAAAGTGTTTCTGAAGAAGAGAAATTTGTTAACATCAAGTATAAATTTAAGTGTCAGGAAGTCTTTTCTGAAAGTATGTGTATGGAGTGTAGCCATGTATGGGAGTGAAAAATGGACAATGAATAATTTAGACAAGAAGACAATAGAAGCTTTAGAAATGTGGTGCTACAGAAGAATGCTGCAGATTGGATGGGTAGATCACAAAACTAATGAGGAGGTATTGAATAGAATTGGAGAGAAGATGAATTTGTGGCACAACTTGACTGGAAGAAGGGATCGGTTGGTAGAACATGTTCTGAGGCATCAAGGGATCACCAATTTAGTATTGGAGGGCAGCATGGAGGGTAAAAATTGGAGGAGGAGACCAAGAGATGAATACACTGAGCAGATTGAAAAGGATGTACATTGCAGTAGTTACTTGGAGATGAAGATACTTTCACAGGAAAGAGCAGCATGGAGGACTGCATCAAACTAGTCTCTAGATTGAGGACCAAAACAACAAGAAACATGCCATCTGTACACTCTGTGGAACTAGATGAAAATAGTTTATAGCACAAAAATAAGGCAGTCGCATATAAAATGTGTGCTACATAATGTAAACTGGATATTAAGTAGTCTCTCTTCGTCCAAGGTAACATGCTGTGTTCTGCCCAACAAGAATGACAATTTTTTTAATACCCTCCCCCCCCCCCCTCCATAAAATCTGAATTTTGTTGATGAACATTGATGTGATACTAAGTAAAGTGAGGTAAGGAAATACTGTATAAACTTGATGGCCTTTATACATGACCTAAAGGGTGTCATGTGAGAAAAGTGAGATGGGATCTACAGGAGTGATGTTTTTGGAACCTATGCTGTTGGGCGTACATAATCTCGTTCATGCTCAGAATATGTTACAGGATTCTAAAGCAGATGGATGCCAGTGAGAGTGGATGTTACTTTTGTATATAATTTCTTTTAACTTACTTGTAGTGAGGTGTGATGTGTGCTTTCTTTCAATCACTAGGCACAATTTTTTGCTAAAGTGCTCTACAGTATACTTTAATTAAAATGGGAACCAGCTCAGCTGCAAATTCTTGTAGAATCTGACAGACTCCATTAGGACCAGGAGGCTTGCATAATTTTAGCTGTTACCCAATGTTGCTAACATTAATAACATCATCATCTATCTTTCCAATTATGGAAGAAATAGAGTAGTACTTCTGTAGCTTCCTTAGTTAAGGAACATTAGAGAATTTACTTCAGCATTCATACTTTTGCTTGCCTAAACTCTTATTTTGATTCCTGTGGCATCTGGTTATGGACTTTGGTACCACTTACAAACTTAACAAATTCCAAAAATTTCTTTTGGCTATATGAAAGTTCTTTGAATAAGAGACTGCTACAGTAGTCATTGAAGACTTCATGAACTGCCCTCTTGACTGACATACATATGTCATCCAGCATTTGTTTAGCCATGGCCCCTATGCTTGGTTTTACACTTTTGTGCAATAGTCTCTGTTTCTTTAGAAGTGTGTTCACACTGATTCTATATCACGGATTCAGATTCTTTATTCACCATTGACCACCTGAGGTGGAACAGGCAATTTACATGGACATCATATAACATTTTCCTTGAATAGCACCTTACAGCTAAATGAGCATTGCAAATAGTGCCCATAGATAACAAACACCATAACATAAGGTAAATACATTCAGTGACATCACATAATGAAATCCTTAAAAATTAATGTCAATTGATTTTATGTTCATAAATTGTTATATTATAAAAAGAATTGATTAGTAACCAGTTTAGGAGCTTGCTCCTGAATCTACTTATGTGAGCTGACCGAGAAGAAAATGGAAGTTTATTAAATATTTTTAGACTATTGATTAGATGGGAATTCCCTGTTCTTGTCAGCCTGTGCCTAGGTATGTCTAATTTTGTTTTGCCTCTGGCATTATGGTGGTGTATTTTTTCCCTAATTTCAAAATCTGCTATATTGTTTTTTGCATACAATGCTGAGGCATGTATATAAAGATTAATAACTATTAATATTTTCTAACTGTTCCACTTAGGTACATATCTAGCCAGTGCATGGTCATAATTGTTTTTAAACTTGGGCTGTAGTTCTTCTGCATGCTCCTGCTCAGAAGTAAATATTTTGAGTTCCTCTTTGAGATATTGCATGTTTGCCCCCCCCCCCCTTTACCAAACTTATTAACCTTTCTACTTGATTTAGCTGCCCTTTGTACTTCAGTAATTGTTGTAGCTGCACCTGCCTCATGATCACTGATACCAGTTTCAATACGGAATTCCTCAAAGAGGTCAGGTCTATTTGTTGGCATTAGGTCTAATTAGAATATTTGTCATGATTGGGCTTCTCAACTATCTGTTGTAAGTAATTTCCAGAGAAGGTATTTAATGATGTTTTGCAGAATGTCTTTTTGCATCCATCAGTACTGAAACTATAATTAATCCAATTTATAGTTAGATCATTAAATTCTCCTCCACTTAAGACAGTAGCATTGGAAACACTTGTACTAGCAAAATGAGGTTTTGTGTAAAGTTTCGGAGCACATCTGGGCTGAGTCTGGTGCTCAGTAGGATCCTTTATACTGAGTCTTAGCCAAACAATCTTGCATGCAGCTTCAGTTCGTAACTTACTGGATTTGAGATTCTAGTCCAATATGAAAAATGCATCACCTCCATTTCTGGTTAGCCTGTCCTCCTGATACAGGGATTTTTGAGGAAAATTTAAGTGTGTACCAGTTAACAGTTATAACTAGCTTTGTGCCCAGCATAATGTAAGCTCTACTGCTTTTTAGGACAGCATAAAACTTTGAACCTTCATTGTAATTGCTTAGTGAGTTGATCACTAGGATTTTAAACTTTCCATTTGTAGGGCTCATTTCTTTGAGTCTTAGACTAATACTTTGCGATCTATCATTATCTGGATTGGATGGAGAGTTGCCCAATTACACTGAGACCAAAGTCCAGAAAGTTGCAGTCTACCTTGTCACAGAACCAAGTCTTCTACACAGTTTAGAGCCAGAGAGCTCCAACCAGTTCTGGGAACAATTCTGCGGGTGAGCTTTGCTGAAATTCCACAAATAAGGTGGCTCCTCTTAATTTTCCATGTCAATTGTTGGAATCGTAGATATGTCCTCAGACCCCAAACTATATGCACTTATTGTTCCAATGTGCTCCACAGTGTGTTGTTGGTTGCACCTTGTTCCATCACTAGCTGCTGGAATAGCCATTCCATTTTCTTAAGAGGTATCGTTATTTCCATTTTAGTGGAAGATAGCATGTGAAACATCTCTTCATGTGTTGCTTGGTGCTGCAGGCTTACCACATTGCCTAGATGCTATACACTGTGAACAGAAGGCCCAACCACCATAAATACTCAGCCTACTGGCCTGTTCTCCAAAATGTCCAAGGCTGTCAGTGTCTTAAGACACTTGAGGGCCACAGAATTGTGACACCAGAAGTGTTGAAATCCGATACTTTTGAGACATGCTTTACAGGAAATTCAGTGAAGTTATTTCTCAAGATGTGCATTCTAACATTAAATTCCTCCTGGTAAGTATACTGATAGAAACATACTTTAGTATATTTGTAACTCTTCTTAATGCCAGATGGTGAATTATGCAGGTAGATACATACCTGATGCTACGATATGACTGGCAGGAGTGGTGGTAGTCATCTATGCTGGGGAGAGTAGAGTGCCAGGAAGAAAGGGGGAGGAAAGGTGGTATGGTGATACGTAGTGTGGTGTAGAAAAGTGGTTCAGGAGTATGGAAAAATGGGAGTAAATGTTGAAAATAATGAAAATTCACCTAGTAAAGGGGACTTTGAATCTAAAAGTGAGAGGATTAATGGAATGTAAAACATGGGTGTTAAAGAAACAAGACTGGAAACAAGACAAAAATGCAGATATCCATTCGTTCCCCATCAGTTTATACACTTTTACAAACTGTGGAAATTATTCATGTCACAACTAATAATGTCAAATGAATGGGAAAGATACAACATTGAAAACTATAAATATTCTTCATTTTTAATAGTATTATCACATAGATACTTTATATAGCATTCTATGGCTACCTACCCAGAAACAGATAATAGGAGAAAATGTGAATTCTACACTTCATTCCCAACTTAAATCTGAAATAATTCCTGATAATGTCTTACGTGATCATTATTCCTAATTTAAATATTATTTTAAAGATTTGCTCATTTTAGTGTAAACAGAAATATTTCCTGTTTTCCTGAAGAATTGCTGCAAAGAATAGGCTACATGTGTTATGCATTTTTTCATTTATTCTTGTAAATATTTCTTCACTAATAAATGGAATTTGCAAAATTACAGGCTCTTGCTACTGCAGTGTGGTCAATATTGAAAGCAAAACGCCGGATACTGAAGTTCCCCTATGGGTTCATGGCTCATTTCTATGCAATTTCAGAACAGGTTTCACCACTCATGGCCTGGGGATACCTTGGTCCTGATGAAAATCTAAGAGAAATGTGCCATGCTTTCAAGGTTTGTAATGATACTAGTTTCTTAATGATGTGGTTTCTGCTCTATATTGTTACATTTAGCACAGCACAGCACGTACTTAATTTCAATATTTTATATAAGTTTCCATGCAGTGATCTGTGATAAATTAAATGACCTGTTTAACTTTAAGCAGAGGAAATTATTTTAAGATTAAATAGAAAGGTGGAAATGCTGGTTACTGATTTAAGATAAAATTAGTGTACACAGTACAGAGTTGTGTTATGAAACTTGCAAGACATCACCATCCACTATTTTAAAGGTTTCCTGCATTATTCAAAGCACAGTTCACTTTAGTCTCCTTTGAGTACTCTGAAAAGTCTGCATCTGGGAATGACTGGAATGCTGTGCAAATTCAGTCTCTAGTATCACTTCTTGGTGTGTAATGCTCTTGAGAACACAGGGTCTTTTACATGCTCACAAAAGAAAAAGATCACAGTGGGCACATAATTGGGCTTCTGCTATCAATTCATAAACCAAAAATAATTTTGTTAAGGAAAAACAAGAAAAATATGCCATACCTGCAACCACATCAGACACCATGTTGCTTGTAAATTATTCTGGAGAATCTGTGTATTTGGGAGGAGTTTAGAGTACAGATCACCATTTAATTGTTTATACAAAAATCATTTGACAATTTGATAAAGAATGATGTCAACAGTATTTATGCTAAAGATTTGCTGGTTGTCTTTTTGATGTAACAAGTGAAAGTTTTTTTGTGATCTGTATTGAGTACTGTGAATATTTACAATGTATAAGATTCAAACTAGTCCTCATGTACTCATAGAATGAAGAATTGAAAAGTTCAGATTTTGGTTCAGATATGAATTGCAGAAGTCCATTGTAGTTTGTAAATTATTTGCTCAATTCATGATAGATATAAAGGAATATTCATGTGAAGCATCATGCAAAATTCTAATGATTTTACTTGCGCTCACCCCAAAATCCCCTTCTATATTTTGTTTGGAAGACAAGGATTGAGATTCATTACTGCAGAAATCTCTGCACTTCTATAATCTGTGAAAGGTCTACTGACTTTTAGCTATGATTGTGAGATGTTTGCATCCAATTGGTGAAAAATATGCTGTGACAAGTATGGGCAACCTCAGTACCTCTCTGCATAAATCCAATCTCTGTAATTGTGGCAAAATTCTGAAAGTACTGTGACATTCCAGGCTTACCTGATTGCTGACAGTCTCTGTACCTCAACCATTAAAGCTGCTCAGCAAGTGGGGCAGAAGTATGATGAAGATATTAAAAACATGGCTCACTAATTTCCTAGGGTTGAACAACTATGCCCTCATTATGCATCAAATAGTGTAATCAGTATGCAATTCAATAAATACAGATGTGTGGAAACTAAGGGTACTAAATATATTTTCTGAAACTTGAGATGTAATAGCAAATACAAATTATCAGCTGCAAAAGCCTGCTTAAAAAGTTCCAAGAACCAGTAGTGAGAAATCTGGGAATATACCACTGTCCCATGTACACTGATCAGCCAGAACATTATGACCACCTACCTATTAGCTGGTGTGCCCACCTTTGGCATGGATAACACTGGCGATATGTCATGGCATGGAAGCAATGAGGCCTTGGTAGGTCACTGGGGGGAGTTGGCATCACATCTGTGGCCATCATGGTGCATTGCACAAGCTCCACTGGGTCAATGAAGCCGCTGCCAACTTGTTTCTGTCCTGCAGTACAGGTGTCGAGGAACTGTTCCCTGGAAAATGATGGATTCGCACCCTTCCATTGGCATGATGAAGAAGGTATTGGGATTAATCAGACCATGCAACCCTCCACCACTGTGCCAACAGCCAGTGCCAATGGTCACATGCCTTTTCAGTTGTAGTTGTCGCTGTCATGCTGTTAACATTGGCACATGAATGTGTTGTCAGCTGCAGAAGCCCATTGTTACGAGTGTTTGGTGGACTGTGTGTTCAGACACACTTGTACTCTGCCCAGCACTAGTCTGATGATGTTAATTCCACCACAGTTCACTGCCTATCCTGTTTTACCAGTCTACCAAGCCTACAACATCTGACATGTGTAATGATGGGCGGCCACCCAACCTCAAGACATCTGGATGTGGTCTCACCTTGGTTTTGCCATGTGATGAAGATGCCACAGCACTCCTCAAACACCAGCCAAATCATGCAGTTTTTTAAATGCTTGTGCAAAGCCTCCAGGCCACCACAATCTGTCCTTGGTCAAACTCAGATCGTACCCATTCCCCATTCTACTCAGGACAACATGATCACTGGAACTTCAGGCACAGTGCATGCATCCGACTAGCAGTCATTCATCATAGATGATGCTGCTAGCGCCTGTATGGGGTTATGTTGATAATAGGTTAGTGGTCATAATATTCTGACTGATTGGTGTATCACTCCCACAGTGACTGCAAGACAAGACTAATTAGTGTGCACAGACAGTTTACGTAATCGTTCTTCCCATAGTCTGTACACAAATATGGTACTCTTCTTTGTTCTGAAGAAATTATCGTTTTTGCTTTTTATTTTTTAATAAACGAGAAGCTACTCAAAGTAAAATTTTGTCCTGAATATTCACATGAGCAGCATATATCTCAGAAAAAGACATCAAAAAAAAGTAATAGATGATGAATTTTGTGTCTTATAGTACCTTTCAGCAAATGTGGATTCAGAAAATTCTAAAACTTAAAACTAGTTTGATGACATTAAATCATTTTCTGAAGTTGTGAAAGTATGCTGAATATTTTCTTTCCTGTTCATTATTTAAACGTTTTAAATGGTATATGTTGCTTTGGTAGTAACAAAGAGCAACACCCTCCTGTAATTTTAGGCAAGTTACATGATAAAATAATGTTAATTTTTGATTGCTGATTTGCCTTTTAGTTGTAGATTCATTGTGCATGTAAATTATTAGCTGCTCGAAAATTTATAGTGCAAAAATGAAGTTGTCTTCTCAGAATGCTAAGTCTGATGCACAATTTTGGTCATACACATATTACATTGCTTGTGCTTCCATTTGGAGAGAATGATCAATTTAATTGTGAATGTCAAAGGAAAGAGATTTTTGTCAAATACGCTACGACACAGTGCTATAGTAAAGTATGCTCATGTATCCCACTTCTATATCGTTCAAAAATACTTTGATCTGATGATTTACAGTACACTTTCACTAGAAAATTTGTACCTTTTCCCTGCAACTCATTTCATGCCTGCCTGCCTGTGTGTTTGTTCGTTTGTGTTTGTCCAAGGACTCCAGTTGATCATTTTCAGCTGAGAGTATAGGGAGCATTATACAATTTTATATAAGACAAAGACAGATGAACATATGTTCTAACTGCATTTACCATGTTACATTACATAAATGCGTCAATACAAGGCCTATTCAAAAACTTTTGGAACATCTGTAATTTTGTGCCAATAGTGTGTTGGAGTGAAATGCAGTTGGCATCCCTGCACTTACCTGTGTGTCATGTGTAACTGCCGGATTTTTCATTGTTGTATGTCTGTTGTCAGTGCTGCATTGAGTAGAGTGTTAAGTCACATAGTTTGTGAATTCGAGAAGGCAGAGCAACACGTCTTCATTAAATTTTGCATGAAACACAAGGAAACCTTTAGACGCACAAGGAAACCTTTAGACGCACAAGGAAACCTTTAGACGCACAAGGAAACCTTTAGACGCACAAGGAAACCTTTAGACGCACAAGGAAACCTTTAGACGCACAAGGAAACCTTTAGACGCACAAGAAAACCTTTAGACGCACAAAAAATGATGCTGGATCCCAATGGTGACGAGTGATTAAGCCATACTTGGTGCTACGGGCAGCTCAAATTGTTTAAAAACGGCAGGATGGAACTTAAAGATGACCCTTGTTTAGGACACTCTACGACGTCTACTGATGATGCTCATGTCAGGAATATCAACGAAATTGTGCATGCCAATCAGACTGTCAGAGAGATTGCAGAAAAATGTAACATTTCAGTTGGATCATGTCATGAAATCCTGACACAGCATCTTGGAATGAATCATGCTGTGGCCAAGTTCATCCTACAGCTCATGAGTCAAGACCAGAAAGACTTGTGCCTCACAATCTGTGAAGAATGAGATTTTCACTCTGCTGCTGCAGTGTGTGTGTGTGTGTGTGTGTGTGTGTGTGTGTGTGTGTGTGTGTGTGTGTGTGTGTGTGTGTTGATATGAAACGGCAGATTAAAACTGTATGTCAGACTGAGACTTCAACTCTGGACCTTGTCCTTTCGCGGACAAGTGCTCTACCAATGAGCTACCCAAGCACGACTCATGACCTGTCCTCACAGCTTCAGTTCTGCCAGTACTTCATCTCCTACCTTTCAGACTTCACAGAAGATCTTCTGCAAACCTAGCAGAACTGGCACACACTCCACTGCAGAGTGAAAATCTCATTCTGGAAACATCACCCAGGTTGTGGCTAAGCCAGTCTCTGCAGTATCCTTTCTTCCAGGAGTGCTATTTCTGCTAGGTTCACAGAAGAGCTTCTTTGAAGTTTGGAAGGTAGGAGACGAGGTACTAGTAGAACTGAAGCTGTTAGGATAGGTTGTGAGTCATGCTAGGGTAGCTCTGTTGGTAGAGTACTTGCCTGTGAAAGGCAAAGGTCCAGCACACAGTTTTAATCTGCCACAAAGTTTCAATCTGTGAAGAGCTTATGGACCATGCAAATGAAAACAAGATGTACCTTAAGACAATTGTAACTGGTGATGGGATGTTGATCTACGGTTATGATGTTGAGACCAAGGTTCAGTCTTCAGTGGTTTGGGACAGGTCCTTAAAGACCAAAAAAGGTCATCAGGTCGGGTCAAATGTTAACCATGCTGATAGTTCTTTATAACCTCAAAGGATTATTTCTTCAAGAATTCATGCCATAAGGACAAACTGTTAATTGATGGTACTATCAGAATGTGCTGCGATGCTTACAAAAAAATGTGAGAAGGAAACAGTTTGAGATTTGATGAAACAGTTCATGGTTTTGCATCATGATAATGCACCTGCGCATTCATTCCTCTTGGTGCATCACTATTGCACAGAAAACTAAATCACTATGCTGCCTGATACTCCAGTCTCTGGACCGGGCCTCTGTGGACTCTCCTTTGTTTCCAAAGTTGGAAACCCCCATTGAAAGGACAAGGATTTACAATTATAGATGAGGTGAACAATAATTCACAAATGGCACTTTGCATGCTTCAGCAAGAGGTGTACCAAGACTGCTCCTGGAAGTGGAAACAGCATTGAGAGCAGTGTATCAATTATGGAGGAGAGTATTTCAAAGGAGACCTTGCACAATAAGTAAAAGATAAGTGTAGAAAAAATCTGTGGACAAAGTTCCAGAATTTTTTGAACAGCTCTTGCACAGTGTGTGTAAAATAAATGTACAGTAAAGGAAATAGGATTCAATTTTATAGACACAAGAGGTTGTTACGTATTTTCCATTACAATGTAACATATAATATTTATCGTGATATTTAATACCACCCATATTGTATATACATATCTGTGTGAAATACAGATTTAAACAATTTAAAAGAAATTGATTCCTTTTGTTTCTTAAGTGATTTTGGCAGCTTGTTAAATCTGCTGCCTGATTCATCTGGAGCACTTGTAGGTTTGAGATTTTGTTGTCTTGCATAATAAAGAATGCATTTGTGAAAAGTCAGTGTCCTTCCCGAAATCCCTCTGAAGCTAAAAAAGTTATACAGAAATGCCTTATGTAAGATCTTACATATGTGGATAAATGCATACTGAGCTGCTATGACAGTAAATTTTTCTATAGATAGTAAACAGCTTTGTGTTTTATAATTGAGAACTATACATACAGTGAAAACTGTGCAGCCAGGTATGTGTACTTTTGTCAAGCATAATTAAAAGAAAATGCATACATTTGCTTTTTTTTTTATATATATATATATATATATATATATATATATATATATATATATATATATATATATATATATATATATATATATATATATATATATATATATATATATATATATATATATAATGGAAGGAAACATTCCACGTGGGAAAATTAACTCGCTGCCCTCTTGTTAAATGATGATGAAACTGATGTTCACTGTTGCCCTTGTGTTGACAGATATATATCAGATATAGTGTTTGCTTCGGTAGACAAATGCATTAATTTGCATGAAATTCTCTCTCTTCCTGACACCCACCCCACGCCTCCTCCATCTGGAAATATTATCAAAGACATGCCACTAATTCAGGTTTGTTCCTGTTTGCTATAGTGAGAGTAATTTTATAGGTTACTCAGACATCTGATTCTCTTAGTACAGATCCCACAGTGAACAGTCTGTATCAACATGTTTTAAAACATTCTAGAGCAACAAGTTTCATAAATCTTGGTATCACTGTATGTCCTCCCAAAGAGAGGCTGCTAACTGTCTTGGTTAATCTTTTCCTTGTTCATAACTCACTTTGAGAGCATGGGTACTGGTTGTGAGAGCTTAGGTCCATGTCTAATCTTATGGTGCTGCCTCTGTCAACACAAGGGCAACAGTGAACATCAGTTTCATCATCATTTAACAAGAGGGCAGCGAGTTAATTGCTGCTCAGGGCTGCGCTAGTGAGCACTCTCATGGATGGAACACTTTTGGAATAGCTTATTCTAAGAAAATATAAATGTTACAAAATATTGTAAATTGAACATTATGGTGATCTGTCTGCACAGTGTCCGTTGTTCCAATTTGAAAGCCGGATGCAGCTGTTACCCTTCTGTTTGTGCTTGTTATTAAACATTTTACTAGCTGGAATTACTGATTGCTCAATTTTTACATATACTGTATACTCGGCATTACTTTTTCTGTTCCCAGGACCATGTTGTTGGATTCCTTGTGGACATCTTTAGTTTCCAGAAATCTCGATTTACAACTGTGGAGGAGCTTGCTGAAGATGTATTAAAATATGCAAAAGGAAGAGCAGAAAGTCTAAGTTTAAAGATGTCTTTACAAGAACAAATAGGTGTAGATAAACTGAATATGTCATAGATCCTAATGGATGTCATGTGTCATGTAGATGAAGTTTAACAGTATTTGACAACTTAGTATTACATTTATTATTAACAGAAATTGTTATAGTGAAACTATTAGTCACCAATACTCGCCTGTATGTTCTACACAGTGTGGTGCTGCATTGATAAGTGAAAATGTAGGATGTGCAAACAAATTGTTTCCATGTTAGGATTGTGATGTTGGCTGTATGATGATTTATGAACAATCATTCCAGTTTAAAGTACATAATTCATATTTTCTCATCATTATGTGAAAGTGACATCAAGAATCTGTGAATTAAGTGGAATCTCAGTTTTTTGTTTTTTCTTAAAACTTTTACAGAAAATTGTATGGAATAACTATTTAGTGACATGTTCAAATGTATTGTTTTTCTCAAATTATTTTTATTTTTTAGGGTTTTGCAGACATTTATAGAACTGGTTTTCAGCTGATCAGGTCTCTTCTCCCTTCTTCTTCTTCCTGTTATCTCTCTCTCTCTCTCTCTCTCTCTCTCTCTCTCTCTCTCTCTCTCTCTCTCTCTCTCTCTCTGCCTTTCTGCAGCCTACCTTTTCCCTTTTCTGTAATATTATTTTCTATCTGGAATTAAGTATTACAATTTCTGGTGTAGCATGCCTAGTACTGTAAGTGATTTTAGGGAAGAAACTGTAACATGTCACACATTTTATTTGTAATTCTTTTGGTAGGATGGATGTCTGTGGAGTGGAGGTGTTCACGAGCAATAATTCATTAGCGCTTACACATCAGTATCTTAGTGTGTGTGATTCATACTGTTGTGCTGTGCCGTCATATTATTAATAAACTGCTTTTAGCATTTTGTAAACAAAATTGATGTCGAAGAGGTTGTCTTAAGATATAAGAAATTATATGAAAATTGGTATTAATGAAATGACAAAGCACTAATCAGACATAAAAGACAAAGCAGCCAGTCTTACGTGTAAGTTTTATTGCAGTGAAAAAAGACTGGTTAACTCTTTATTAACATCAGCAATGCTTGTGTTGCATTTTGGTCAACGTTCATTATGCCTTAGAGTAGGTATTTTTTGGGCTTTTGTGAGATATGTGGTACTTTCATTTAATAGAAAAAAGGTAGCATAAATTTCCTTACAAAAACACTGTTTGTAAAGAGGTGAAACAAGACTGCAGTGCATACAAAGAAATGCTTCTTTGTGTGTATCTGTTTCTCATGTAAGGCTGTGGCAAAAAACTTCCAGCAAAAAACATTTCTCTTAAACAGCACATTTCCTTCAAAACATTTACATTGATGACATTTGACTAAACATGTAAATGTAATTAAAATTTTGGTGTATAAGGAAATAGTTCAAAACAAATCAGTTGTATGACAAAACTGCTTATTTTTGAAACTTTTTGTAAGGGCAGTGCAAACTGCTTTCTGTGAAGTGTTCCATTTTTGACTATAGCAATAATTAAAAGAGAGTAAGTTAAAGCTGGGTATTTAATATTTATCTAAAGCCTTCTGAATCGCACATCCATTCCCAAGTAGTGGAACTAAGAGGAAACAGTTCTGCAGGGGAAATTGCATTGCAAGGGAATGAACATTAAAATGAAATGGAATGCATTTGGAATGGGTGTAGTGCAAAACAGTTGCCTGTTCACCATGAGACAGGCTTTCTCTTTTTGTTAAACTTCTCTCCCTCTCTGTATTCATATCTGCAAAAAATAATCTAGTATTGAAACTGAAAAAAATTGAACAAAATAATACATCTGAAGTTTTAAAAGTGAAAAGTGACATTTGTCACTCCTTCAGTATAGTATTGACATGCTGCATCATCTGCTGTGAATTATGTTTTGACATAGCAGTGTGCTAAATAGAAGTTTCCATTCCATGTAATGAAGAGAAGCAGCATATTTTGTGAGGCAACAAAAACAAAATGGTTCAGATTACAAGTTGTGATAGCTGAGCTTCAAATGTATAATTTGTCATTACTCCAATCTCTAGTAAGAGTCAATTGTCTCTATATTATTCGAGATCTGAGTTTTAATGTAAGATTTCCTGAAGAGTACTGAAAATAATCGCAAGATTACATTCCATTACTTAAGCTTTGGTCAGCAAATATACTTTTCAGGGGTAATGTGTGTGTCTGTCCTTGTATCATTTACTGGTACCTAATTACAGCTACAAACTATTGTATTGTGCTTGTAATGTATTAAATATTTCTTGGTTTTTGAAGAAGTCTTATTCAATTTTAAAATGCCATTGACTAATTTCCCAGTAAGTTGTCTGTAAATATAGTAATTGCATCCTACTGAGCAAATTCAAAAACTAAAACCAAAAATACTAATATTTAATATCTCAAACTATTGGTAAACTTTACCATTTTCTTATCTTTCTGGTATACAGTTTAAAATTCTGTGGTCATGACTTCACAGAGTGGAAAAACAACTGGAAAAGAATGGGAAAGAAAATAAAAATTTAGTTTGCCAAATGAACACACTTACAATTTGTCTAAAGTGGTGTAGGGAAACAAATGTCAGCATGGTGAAAATACAGCCATACTGAAAGTTATCAACATAATCTGTCGTATCTTACATTTCATATTCAATTATGGTCAGATAGTCAGTCCCTTGCGGACATAGACTTACAGATCACATTTGTGCTGGTGCACCATCCACCAGTCATCAGTAGGTGAGAAGAGGTGTATTTAATTTTCATATATAATTTTTCTTAAGGCATTGAAGTTTGTAGCTGATAACCCATACAACAGTAATATTGTTACATTGGCTTGTTAAGGGTGCTTAGCAGAGACCATACTGGCAGTCCCTCGCTGAAAGCTGTTCTATGCTACACCAGGACATTCATTCATTCATTCACATGTAAGTCCCATTATTACTGGAACAAGTAAACTTCCACATTAACTGTCAAAGCATTCACTGCAGTCTGCTTTTCTAAAGAGTACTAACAAGAAATTATGGCTAGTGCTAATCTAAATAAAATGATAATTAAAGAATTGGTTCTAGATTAATTTTTATAAAAAAACCTTTTTGTTGAAAAAAGTTCATTGCTTCCCATCTAACAATACTACATTCCTATTTTTGTCTGTTGCAGTCTTCAGTCCTAAGATTCATTGGATGCCCTGAATGTTGTTCCATCTTGTGCAAGCCTCTTCCTCTGTGCGTAACTACTGTAGCCTGCATACTTTTGAATCTGCCTATTGTATTCTTGTTTTGTATTCCAATATAATTTTTGCCTTACCTCCCCATCCTCCTTCCTCTCTCCACTTTCCTCCATTACCAAATATGGTTCCCAATTTCTTGATGTATTAGGATATCGTATCACAGTCCACCATAAATTCCTTTATGGCAGTTAAATTCAGGACTTCTTGCATATGTGTGTCTGCATTTTATATCATCTCTACTTTTGCCGTTGTGAGTTATTTTGCTGCCCAAGTAGCAACGCACCCCTACCACTTTTAGTATCTCATTTCCTGATCTAATTACATCAACCTCATCTGATCTAAGCTGACTACATTTCATCACTTCCGTTGTTTGTCTTATAACCATCAATCACCATGTATCTTGAAACCTCTTTTCAAGATACCATTCTTTCAATTAAACTGCTCTTCAAAGTCCTTTGCCATTTTTGACAGCATAAAATGTCATCAGAAAACCTCAGATTTTTTGTTTCTTTTTCACTATATTTATCCTTAGTTTTCTCCAAAACTTGCTCAATGTACTGATACATACGAGGGCCGTTCAGAAAGTAACCTCCGGTTGATTTAAAAAAATACACCAAGTTAAATAAAAATATTTTAATATATACATCTTACAACTACATCTTTGCACTATTTTTCTACATAGTCTCCATAGCGATTGAGGCACTTATCGTATCTCTTCACAAGCTTTGAAATTCCTTCTGCATAAAAATCACCCGCTTGTGCCTGGAGCCAGCCTGTGACTGCATCTTTGAGCTCTTCGTCGTCATCAAACCGCTGTGACCCCGAGCCATTTCTTCAAATGCATGAAGAGGTGATAATCACTTGGCGCCAGGTCTGGACTGTAAGGTGGATGGTTGATAACGTCCCACTTGAAGGACTCAAGAAGGGCCGTTGTTCTGCGAGCAGAGTGAGGACGGGCGTTATCGTGCAAAAAAACGATACCGGAAGTCAGCATACCACGGCGTTTGTTCTGTATGGCCCGTCGTAACTTTTTTACTGTTTCACAGTACACGTCTTGATTGATGGTCGTACCACGTTCCATGAATTCAACCAACACCACCCCTTTGGCATCCCAAAACACCGTTGCCATCCGTTTTCCGGCAGAAAAATCTTGCGAGGCTTTTCTTGGTTTGGTAGGCGAATTTGAATGTGCCCACATCCTTGATTGTTCTTTTGTCTCAGGGTTCATGTACTTAATCCAAGTTTCGTCACCGGTCACGATTCTGTTTAACAATGGTTCTCCTTCGTCCTCATAACGTGACAGAAAGTCTAATGCAGAGGCCATTCTTTGAGTTTTGTGGTGGTCGGTAAGAATTTTGGGCACCCATCGTGCACAGAACTTACGGTAACCCAATCTTGCTGTCACTATCTCGTACAAGAGAGTCTTAGAAATCTGTGGAAAACCAGTAGACAACTCCGACATTGAGAAACGTCGATTTTCACGAACTTTTGCATCAACTGTCTGAACGAGTTCGTCAGTCACCAATGATGGTCTACCACTCCTCTCTTCATCATGAACGTTTACTCGTCCACTTTTAAATAAACGTACCCATTCACGGACAACTCCTTCACTCATAACTCTTGGTCCATACACGGCACAAAGCTCACGATGAATAGCTGCTGCAGCATATCCTTTGGCTGTAAAAAACCTTATGACAGCACGCACTCCACATTTGACGGGGTTTTCTATTGCAGCACACATTTCAAACTGCCACAAAAACTAAACTAGCGCAGGTACGACGTTCACTCGACCACGGCTTGATGCCGACTGACCTGTTGAGTGCGTGAACCCACAGATGGCGTCGCTACTCCCCCCCACAACCCGCACTGTGACCAATCGGAGGTTACTTTCTGAACCGCCCTCGTATTTTCATAACTTTATTTTACTGAAATTCTCAATTATGTTGTTGAAACCTATTTCATTGGAAACTTTTCTTTCAGTTGATAAGATGGAGAGATTGGCTAGTAATTCTTGATTCATCGAAGAGTGAAGATAATTTGTCATTAGTTTCAGTTTAGAAAAACTTCTCTCATCTGATGCAACGGAGATGAAAATGTTCACAAAGCATTGGATTATAAGTGACATACAGAGGAATGACTCACGGAAGTCCTATTGAAGGATTTCTTGGGCTGTCCATCTAGCAGCAATGTCCTCAATCAGGTAGGCTGCACATAGATGCTCATGATATCTCTCTATTTCTTGAAACACCTGCTTCTAATCAGACTCATCATAAATTTCTAGTGGATTCTGTAGTGCTAAGTCAGAGCATCACCAGATGCTTCATGCATAAATTTTGTTTCAATAATTTGGAAAATTTTGGGGGAGGGGAGGAGATGTTGCTACTACACATGGCTTAGTGTCTAGCCTACATAGTACAGGGTAAAGTTAGGTTAACTGGACCACTTCTGACATTTTCATTTTTGTATCTATATTTTGCAGAATAAGTAAACATTTAGCACACCATTATTTTTGTTGATATTTACTGAATGTTTCCAAAAAAAAATTAAGAGCCCAACCAAAATATTTTAAAAAGCAGAGATCAAAATGTAATATAGTTGCAAGTGGTCCACTTAACCCCCTGGAGGAGGTTAACTGATCCATTCAGTGTGGTTAACTGGACCACTGACATTTATTGGTATTCACTGAATAGACACATTAAATAGTCAGTGCTTCATATTAAGTAATACAGGATGAAGAAATGAAAACAATTAGATAATCAAAACAGTCAACAACACTATAATCAGCTAATACAGTGTGAAGTTACGCAAATCACAATTGAAAGAACACACATTTGCATATCGAGCAGATTTTAATTGAAATGGATTAGGTAATTTCAATACATCATCAGTCTCTGGTACAAAACATCTTTCATCTGTTGTCATAAATTTCATTCTTCCCGTCAAGCATTTGTAAAATGACACTTCAGCTCCATCTTTTAGGACTTTAAGAACCTTAGCAACGTTATGTCTGAAAGTAGTAGAGTCTTTACCATAAACGTTCACAATCACAGTGTTTCCTGAAGAATACACCATACTGTCTTCATAGAGAAGAGATCCCTCAGACTCTGCAGTTCTTCCAACTCAGAGCTTTCTCTTTGGTCTCCTATTCTGATCAGACTTCTTTCGTATCATCCTATTAGATTTCCTCATTTCCTTTTCATTTAATCTAACTTCTCCTTCAAGAATGTTTTTAATGGGCGTGTCTGTCAGAATCATTGATTTTGATTTCTTGGTTTTTCTTGGAAGAGGGGCTTTGGGATGAGGCCAAGTGTCTTCTGGAGAGATTGGTTCAGTTTTCTGTTGCCATTCATCTTAACTTCTTTACAAGGCTGAGGAATATTTAAATCTGTAGTTATGGTCTTGTCAAAAACAGCAACATTGGAAGTAGATGGCATATCATTTCTCTGGTTAGATTCAGTGGGCAAAGGCTGATAAGTTAAATAAGTTGGGAGATAGTCTTCAGGTCCGAAAAGTCTCTGTTTAGTGGTTCAGTACCACATGTCCTAAAACCACTGCATATATTTCGGCTAGTGAATGCAAGGGGAAAAGCTCCGCCAACCAGTCCAGCAACATCATACATTGATAGATCTTCCTGTATCTGCCATAAGATCACAACATGCTGTATTATAGAACTTCCTGAAAGATGCAAAAACTTGCACATCCAGAAGTTGGTGCTTATGGCTTGTGTGAGGAGGCAAAGTAAGCAAAATAATTCCATTTTATTTTGCATATGATACTGCTGCTATGCTTGTGTGGCTTTCATGATTGTCAAGAATCATGAGCTTAGGATGTTCCTTTGTAGGCCTTTCATGTTTTACAAAGGGCTGCAGGTACTCCTTAATGTTGAAAATCCCTCTCATGTGGAGTATCTTAATAGAAATTTGAGAGGTGTTTTGATCACCTTTCACAGTGAAGTCAAAGGTTATGGGATTATTTGTTCTTTGTTCTTTTGTCTGATGATAGCTTTCAATACAGGCAAACACAAGACATTTGTTCACACCTGTTGAGTTACTCTCAAGTTTTAGAACAGCCACTCAGTTTAGCAATCTGTATCCTATTAACGGAGATGATTTTACACTGCAGCAGTGGTAGACTAAGTGGGGGTGGGTGGGTAGGAGGGGGGGGGGAGTCCCCGAGCCTCTGGTCCTTCGAACCAAACCATTCTTAATCAAATCACGAACACTGAAATATGTTCAGTAAATTTACCTATTGTCAGACTATGGAAATTGTGAATGAGTGTGTTCAAAATTTTTATAATTTTTGTGAAATGTTGCAAGGAACTTAACAACTGTAGGATGATAACCAGTTGTCAGCTTGGCACATTTATTCTACATGCAATGTTTCCTGATACCTGTGCTACCCATATAGGCATACAGTACAGTTTAAAGACATGTGCACAAGTGCACTGAAGAGCTTAAAATTGATTTATTAATTTCTAACTGAAGAATTACATTTTCTAAGATTATATATGATCATAAAAGAAGGTTGTATACATGGAAGAAGCCTGGAGATACTGACAGGTTTCAGATAGATTATATAATGGTAAGACAGATTTAGGAACCAGGTTTTAAATTTTAAGACATTTCCAGGGGCAGATGTGGACTCTGACCACAATCTATTGGTTATGAACTGTAGATTAAAACTTCGAAACTGCAAAAAGGTGGGAATTTAAGGAGACGGGACCTGGATAAATTGAAAGAACCAGAGGTTGTAGAGAGCTTCAGGGAGTGCATTAGGGATCAATTGACAAGAATTGGGGTAAGAAATAAAGTAGAAGAAGAATGAGTAGCTTTGAGAGATGAAATAGTGAAGGTAGCAGAGGATCAAGTAGGTAAAAAGACGAGGGCTAGTAGAAATCCTTGGGTAACAGAAGAAAAACTGAATTTAATTGATGAAAGGAGAAAATACAAAAATGCAGCAAGTGAAGCAGGCAAAAAGGAATACAAACGTCTCAGAAATGAGATCGACAGGAAGTGGAAAATGGCTAAGCAGGGATGGATAGACGACAAATGTAAGGATGTAGAGGCTTATGTCACTAGCGGTAAGATAGATACTGCCTACAGGAAAATTAGAGACCTTTGGAGAAAAGAACCACTTGTATGAATATCAAGAGCTCAGATGGAAACCCAGTTCTAAGCAAAGAAGGGAAAGCAGAAAGGTGGAAGGAGTATATAGAGGGTCCATACAAGGGTGATGTACTTGAGGACAATATTATGGAAGTGGAAGAGGATGTAGATGAAGATGAAATGGGTGATACGATACTGCGTGAAGAGTTTGACAGAGCACTGAAAGACCTGAGTCGAAAGAAGGCCCCAAGAGTAGACAACATTCCATTAGAACTACTGACAGCCTTGGGAGAGCCAGGCCTAACAAAACTCTATCTGGTGAGCAAGATGTATGATACAGATGAAATACCCTCAGACTTCAAGAAGAATATAATAATTTCAATCCCAAAGAAAGCAGATGTTGACAGATGTGAAAATTACCGAACTATCAGTTTAATAAGCCACGGCTGCAAAATACTAACACAAATTCTTTACAGATGAATGGAAAAACTGGTAGGAGCTGACCTCGGGGAAGATCAGTTTGGATTCCACAGAAATGTTGGAACATGTGAGGCAATACTGACCCTATGACTTATCTTAGAAAGTAGATTAAGGAAAGGCAAATCTACGTTTCTAGCATTTGTAGACTTAGCGAAAGCTTTTGAAAATGTTGACTGGAATACTCTCTTTCAAATTCTAAAGGTGGCAGGGGTAAAATACAGGGAGTGTAAGGTTATTTACAATTTGTACAGAAAGCAGATGGCAGTTATGAGTCGAGGGACATGAAAGGGAAGCAGTGGTTGGGAAGGGTGTGGGACAGGGTTGTAGCGCATCCCCAATGTTATAAAATCTGTATATTGAGCAAGCAGTAAAGGAAACAAAAGAAAAATTTGGAGTAGGAATTAAAATCCATGGAGAAGAAATACAAACTTTGAGGTTCGCCGATGACATTGTAATTCTGTAAGAGACAGCAAAGGACCTGGAAGAGCAGCTGAATGGAATGAACAGTGTCTTGAAAGGAGGGTGTAAGATGAACATCAACAAAAGCAAAACAAGGTTAATAGAATGTAGTCGAATTAAGTTGGGTGATGCTGAGGGAATTAGATTAGGAAATGAGACGCTTAAAGTGGTAAAGGAGTTTTGCTATTTGGGGAGCAAAGTAACTGATGATGGTCGAAGTAGGGAGGATATAAAATGTAGACTGGCAATGGCAAGGCAAGCGTTTCTGAAGAAGAGAAATTTGTTAACATCGAGTATAGATTTAAGTATCAGGAAGTCATTTCTGAAAGTATTTGTATGGAGTGTAGCCATGTATGTAAGTGAAATGTGGATGATAAATATTTTGGACAAGAAGAGAATAGAAGCTTTTGAAATGCGGTGCTACAGAAGAATGCTGAAGATTAGAGGGGTAGATCACATAACTAATGAGGAGGTATTGAATAGGATTGGGGAGAAGAGAAGTTTGTGGCACAACTTGACTAGAAGAAGGGATCGGTTGGTAGGGCATATTCTGCGGCACCAAGAGATGAATACACTAAGCAGATTCAGAAGGATGTAGGTTGCAGTAGGTACTGGGAGACGAAGCAGCTTGCACAGGATAGAGTAGCATGGGGAGCTGCATCAAACCAGTCTCTGGACTGAAGACTATTACCTAAAGTTTAGTTTAATGTTAAAAAAACACGTTTGTTGCACATTATAAATGAAGAGTACTTGTTGTTGTTGTTGCTGTTGTTGTTCAGGACTTCAGTCCTGAGACTGGTTTGATGCAGCTCCCATGTTACTCTATCCTGTGCACGCTTCATCATCTCCCAGTACTTACTGCAACCTACATCCTTCTGAATCTGCTTAGTGTAGTCTCCCTCTACGATTTTTACCCTCCACGCTGCCCTCCAATGCTAAATTCGTGATCCCTTGATGCCTCAGAACATGTCCTGCCAACAGGTCCCTTCTTGTCAAGTTGTGCCACAAACTTCTCTTCTCCTCATTAGTTATGCGATCTACCCATCTAATTTTCAGCATTCTTCTGTAGCACCACATTTCGAAAGCTTCTATTCTCTTCTTGTCCAAACTATTTATTGTCCATGTTTCACTTCCATACATGGCTACACTCTATACAAATACTTAGTGTAACAGTTTCTCGGCCATTGTCAAGACCTCACAAAATTTAGCATTATAACCATTTAACCTGTAATTTTGCATAGTTTAATTAGTTATTGTGCTTAACATTACCCATTATACACAGTGTAATTTCAACGTTAAGAAGCAAGTTTGATGCAGAACACTCTGTGCTAGCAATTGCATCTTTGCCTACAGTGTTTGGTTACCTAAGAACTAGTGTCCCTTTGATTCAGGTAAGCTGTTTTATGAAAATGACCTGATAGTTTGAAAGAAATAAAACCATCAGTAGAAATAAAATAGTGCACTTGTTATTCATATTTAAGTATGGAATTGTTTTACCACAAAGAATCCATAAACAAATGTTTTTCTTAACCTTTCCATTGTGACCGTATTTGCCCAATCTCCTGAGCCACTCCCTTCATGAGACAGTTTGTACTTACATAACCAAGTTCTATCCAACAAATTACCACTTTCTCCCCTTTTTGTGAGATTCTGGTTCTATGCCTGGTCTTCTATGGGAATATCTTGTAAACTGACGGTCAGCATTAACAAAACTGGAAACTGTCCATTCTGATTGCCCCATATTCTTCATTTTGTTGACTGTTCCCCTGTCCTGAAACAGGCTTCCACTTCTCCCTTCTAAAATGTGTATAACACATTGCTTAAACATTTTGCACCAACTTGTCGAACTGTTCCCAGGTCTGAGGGATGTTACAAAATATTGCTTTGAACCATGGAGGATGTGTTTGATGATTTGCTTTTCAGGATATGGTAAACTCAATGCCAACACACTTTTTCTAACTCTATCCACATGCCTAATGATAGGTTCATGATAAACGTCTTCCCTCCCATATTCCTTGTAAATGTCTTCCTGCAATGACAGGTTTGATAATTTGGCTTATTTCCAAGCTAAACTGACTTATTGTACTCCCTTCTCATGTTATCACTAAAAATGCTTCAACAAATCACATTTTGCTTTAACAGCTACTAACTTTAATATCTCTAGATCTTCATCTACCACATGGGCTTTCTGTTGAAAACCTATGATAAAATACAAAAACTGAATAATTTTTGAGTGTAATCTAATGATAAATTAAAACAATTATGAAAGTACATGAACAATTGATCTGGGATTGTGTGCTCCACCAACTAACCTCTCTCCTGTTACCTCAGCCTCAGCAAATCTGTAGGCTCACTGATTATTTACAATTTCTGCTGTTGGGTACCTGTACTACTGTGCCAGTCAACCACTGTTACCTGCCCTGTGCCACAGAGCCTGTCACCCACGCTTTTTACATATTCCTTTATGTGCTCTTCCTCTGAAGGATCAACACCTTCCAACTCCTCTAACCATTCTATGTAATCTAGCCTGTAATATTCTAATTTGGTTGCCCTGTATTATAGCTTCCCTGAGCAATTTCCAATATCTCTTCCAGAGTGGCATAAACAGGAGAAGTGGTCAAACATACTTCATTTGTCCAGTACCTACCATATTATGGGGCATTGCATATTGTGCCACAATTGCTCAATCAGTTCCTCTACATCCCATGGTTCTACCACTCAGCTTTATAGTTCATAACATAACTCTCCTCTCCTTAAATGAGCTGTCCCCTTCACTGTCCCACACGCATTCTGGCACAATCACGATAACTAAACCCTCCAAATAGTTCATCTTAGAATCCCCAAAGAGAGAGATGTCTGTCCAGACAAGACTTTCCTAGTCTCTCAAATCACCAAACCTATCTATAGTCTGGTTCAGGTCCTATGATGTCATCATTATCTGGACTCGGGGTCAAGACATCCTATCGTTATTCCTTCTCAACTGTAACACTGCCTCTTCCATCTGCTTCACCTGATCCTCCTAAACATATCATGCCACCTTTCCTGGATGTTGACATTCTATCTGATGGCTCCATCCACACCTCTGTCCTCATTAAACCTGCCAACCACCAACAATACCTGCATTTCGACAGCTGTCATTCCTTCAACACCAATCCCTCCCATATAGCTTGGTCACCTGGGGACAGCATGTCTACAGTGTCAAGAACTCCCTTGCCCAGTCTGCAACTGCCCGGGGTGGCCAAGTGGTTCTAGGCACTACAGTCTGGAACTGCGCGACCGCTACGGTTGCAGGTTCGAATCCTAACCCAGTCTGCCAAGGGTCTCACCAATGCTTCCACAGACAGGCACTAACCCCCAGATCTGGTCCACAACCAGACCACCTGTGCCATTTTTCCCACACACTGCCAATCCTCTCACCAACCCCAAGAACCAGCTACAGAGGAGTGCCGCCCCCCCCCCCCCCCCCCCTTTGTCTCTCAGTACTACTCCAGAGTGGAAAACTGAACCAACCCTTTATCAGGGCTCTGATGACCTATGATCATGCCCTGGAATGTGGGATATCCTACCAAGAAAGCTGACCCCTTTCGTCCCCCCAGCCCCTTTCGGCCATTATGACAACACAATGGGAGAAGCTGATAATAGTATAAATTTTATTCTGCCTGCTGCATACATCATGGAAAATGTCTAGCAGCTTAACTTATGGTGCCAACTTTGTGAATATACATTCGTACTCGTCTGTTTCATACTCCTAAGTTTCGTAGCTTTTTTTATTCTGCAGAAAGTTTCAGCTTTTGTTCTGTGTACATCATTCTCTGCATTAGTTATATTTGAAGTTCCAGTTGTGCTTCTTCATTTGTAATTTTCTTCAGTCTCTGGGTAATGACTTGCATTTCTGCTTGAAATTTGTCATAAGCGCTGCAGGTATCGCTTCTGCGAAAACCAAATTTTATATTGAATTGTGAATTGAATTTACTTCTATAATATTATAAGGTATGTTACAGAACCTTTTTTATGCACACACATTTGATGCATTTTCCTAACATTCAAGCCTGTAGAGAAATAAAGTTTCTTACTTAAACTGCAGCAGTAATGACTTGGCCTACATCTGAAAAAGGCAATGTGCTATTTAACTGCTTCAAACACCTCAGGAACTTTTTTAATATGCAAATGATTGTATCTTCCATGCATATCTTTTAATGCTGCACCTAGAGTCTTACCTAAGGTTTGCAAAGTCTGTACTCTTCATGATGTGATACCGGGGATAGCAATGAAGGCTTTAACACAGACAGATATCTTGGTCACGTTTTGACCATCTGAGACATGCACTTTATAAGAATATGCATTGCCATGGAACTCTGCATGGTCCAAATCTTGTCTAGGCCTATGTTGCTTTACAGGGGTAATGGACATCAGTCTAAAGAAGTAGGTATTCTGCTCATCCTAATGTTTCATTTGATTGTGATATCTGTACAGGAGACACATTTTCAAAACCTTTTAATGTCTTGCACATACAGTCATGTCTGCCCTCATGAGATGATAAACAGTGTCTTCATTACCTTGTACATTTTGCCATAGCTGTTTCTCTTCTCAGAAGACTCCTCTGTGTTAGATACATTTTGAATATCATCTACGTCATCTTCCATACTTCACGTATTATATTCTTGCAAATAAACAGCACCCACAGAATAATAATTCTGAAAACAAAAGACTGAGAACAATAAAAGTAGGGTTGCCAAAAGTTTTTTCAAGGAATACAGAATACAGACTATAGGAAAGAGTCGGAAACATGCAGGAATGACAGTTGTCATTTTCCCATACATTGCAATTGACATCTAGCAACATTTCCATTCATAGGTAATTTTCAGGTCATTACTAAACAACTATCAGTGTTCTTGCTGTATAATGCTGTATGTGCATTTTACTCATCTTCAGCTGTGCATTGTTGCTCCTAGCTCATTTTTGACAAAAATGTGACACCATCACTTTTCCTATTACCTCTTCAATTTCTCTACAAAGTTAATATTCTTGTCAAGTTGCTAACAATTCCTCAGAAAACAATACTGGATCTCACCATTGCCTCAAATTAGTGATGGTACTTTCTCTTTTTACGTACATAACAGTGACATTGGCTTAGAGTGACATAGACAAAGGACAGGCTGTTTAGTTTAGATGGGCCATGTGTGACAACCATGATAGATTTCTGTCCAACTGCATTCATAAGAATTTAATACATCTATCTTGTTTAGTTCCAGACTTCTTTGTGTTACTTGAATATCATTTATTTTAGATTGCTTTGTCGTAAACTGTATCAGCTATGTGTTTGAAATATTTAATTTTAGGCTATTTACACAGAACATGAGATATAGCTTTTCTACAAATTTTATGACATTTTCAGGAATTTCTCCTGGATCTTTATTTTCTATCAGTACTGATGTAGCATCAGCTAATAAAACTGAATGCTCATTTATATTTAAGACTTTTATGTGAAAAAGAAAAAGGATTGGGTCTCATATTGAATGTGTGATACCATCTGTGAGATAGTTCTCCAGTTTGAGTAGTACTTTCCTTTTCTTGATGTTATGACAACATTTTTGCCCCTCTGTCAAATATGTCTTAGATAACTGTAAGGCACTACCCATAATACAGTACTTTTTTCATTTCATTAAATAGTAGAGAGTAATTAAGGAAGCTTTAGCTTTTCACTCAAGGTAGCAGCTGTCCTGTTAATTCATTGGGTTACATTTACGTGATGCAAGCAAAAATAGTATTATGCAACATAGTGATAGTTCATTGTTAACACGATGTGTATATTATGGTCGTCAGTTTTCGAGCTATAAGACAAGCTGTGGATAAAGCAGTCTGCTCAACACGTAAATGCATAACTTCAGGAGTTGTTCAATGGAGTGGGATATGTAGATAAAATTGTCTAAATCTGAATGGTTCTGGTAACAGAGTACATGGATAAGTAACCAGGGCACTATCTATTCAATCCTCATCATTTCCAGTATTTCCACTAGATCTTTGTTAGGACATATTTTTCCAAAAGACAGAGCTGTTGATTAGTATACACAAAGTTGCAAAAATTAATGGAGAAACGAAAAGCAGCTGCCTTGACAGTATAAAGAATTGTTCTTGCGGCCTTCAGTCAGACGACGGGTGTGATGCAGCTTCCCATGCTACCCCGTATCCTACATGAGACTCTTACTAACACTTAAATCTATATTCAGTGTTAACAAATTCCTCTTCATCAGAAATGCTTTCCTTGCTATTACCAGTCTAAATTTTATATCTTCTCTACATCTGCTGTCATCAGTTATTTTGCTGCCCAAATAGCAAAACTCGTCTGCTACTTTAAAAGTCTTGTTTCTAATCTAATTCCCTTAGCATCACCTGATATTATTTGACTTCATCCCATAATGCTTGTTTTGATTTTGTTGATGTTAATCTCATATCCTCCTTTCAAGACGCTGTCTGTGCTGTTCAACTGATCTTCAAAGTCCTTCGCTGTCTCTGACATAACAATAATGTCATTGGCAAACCTCAGCCTTTTTCTTTCCATGAACTTTAACTTCTACTCCATATTTTTCTTTGGTTTCCATTACTGCTTGTTCAATGTACATATTGAATAACATGGGGGATAGGCTATAATCCTGTCTCACTCCCTTCTCAACAAGTGCCTCCCTTTCATACCCCTTAACTTTCTTGATGTTATGACAACATTTTTCTCTCTCTGTCAAATATGTCTTAGATAACTGTAAGGCACTAACCATAATACAGTACTTTTTTCATTTCATTAAAACTGCCATCTGGTTACTGTACAATTTGTAAATAGCCTTTTGCTCCTTATATTTTACCCCTGCTATTTCAGAATTTGAGAAAGAGAAGTGTTTGACGATGTTGACTGGAATACTCTAAGTCTACAAATGCTATAAATGTAGGTTTGCAGGGTCAGTAATGCCTCATGTGATCCTACATTTCTCCTGGAATCCAAACTCCTCTTCCCTGAGGTATATGCAAATAATTTGTGTAAGTATTTTGCAACCATGACTTTTTAAACAGATAGTTTGGTAATTTTCAAACCTGTCAGCAACTGCTCTCTATGGAAGTGGAATTACTACATTCTTCTTGAAGTCTGAGGCATTTCATCTGTCTCATACAGCTTGTACACCAGATGGAAGAGTTCTGTCTCCCAAGGCTATCAGCAGTTCTGGTTCTAACAGAATATTATCTACTCTTGTGTCAACTTAGATCTTTCAGAGCTTTGTCAAACTCTTCTCACTGTATCATATTTCCCAACTCATCGTCATCTATGTCCACTTTCCTTCTATAATATTGCTTTTAAATTCATTTCACTGGTACAGACTGTCTATATACTCCTTCCACCTTTCAGCTTCATTTCTTTGCTTAGGACTGGTTTACCATCTGAGCTCCTGATATTCATGCAGCTGCTTCTCTTTTCACCAAAGGCCTCTTTAATTTTCTTGTAGGTGGTATCTCTCTTACCTCTAGTGAAATATGCTTCTAAATACTTGCATGTGTCCTCTAGCCATTCCTGCTTAACAATTTTGCACTTCCTATCAATCTGGTTTTTTAAATGTTTGGGTCACATGCTTCATTTGCTGCATTTTTAAATTTTCTCCTTTCATCAATTAAATTCAATATCTCTTGCAGTATCCAAGAATTTTTACTAGTCCTTGTTTTTTATCTATTTGATCCTCTGCTGCCTTCACTATTTCATCTCTTAAAGCAACCCATTCAGCTTCTATTGTATTCCTTTCCCCTGATCTAGTCATCCATTGCCTAATGCTCCCTCTGAAACTCTCAACAACTTCTGGTTCTTTAAACTTATCCAGGTCCAATCTCCTTAATTTCCTACCTTTTTCCAGTTTCTTCACTTTTAATCAACAGTTTATAACCAATAAAGTCCTCATCTGCCCCTGGTTCCTAAATATCTGTCTTATCATTATATAATCAATCTGAAACCCTTTGGTGTCTCCAAATCTCTTTCATATGTGCAGGCTTCTTTTATGATTCTTAAGCCAAGTGAGAAACAATCAAAATACATTTGAACTTCTTTGTGAATCAATTAAAGAAACAACCAGGTCACATGCCTTATCCAGTTGAGTCACCAACCTGATATAGTTTTCTGCCAAACATTATACCACAGATTCCTTACTAAACAAATTCCCACAGGATCTCATCTACACCAGGATTTTCATGCCAGAATTATCTGTAGAATGTCCCTTGTACAAAGGCAGTGCTCAACTGTAGACTGCAAAAGGGAAGTATGACAACTATGTTGCATGCACCTTTTATGTACTGGGCATGTTTGTGGTCTGACCAGTGTAGTCTTTGCTACAGTATTCTGTAGACTTGAATCTAATCATCTATCCAAATCCAAAAACCCTTTGCCAAGCTAAGAAGAGCACAGAACTATTCTTCTGTTATACATCTCATCTGGCTGCAACATAATACAGTTTGTTTGGCTTTGTGATTGAAAGTAGTGCTGTAGATTTATTTATTTTTTCATTTTGTGTCTTTTGTAATTGATTAGTCTCTCACTTGAGCAAAATATGTCTCTGCTGCCATGTTATTTTCATTTGTCACTAATGAGAGGCCAATAAACAAGTGTAGCAAAAGTCATACTTCCTTCCTGTGGCAGTCGTGCAGAGTGGGCACAAATCTTTAACACGTTCAATGCCACTTGAATACTGATGGATGTTTCACCAGGCCAGGAGGCTCTGCTTTGGCCATTGGTGGCCTGGTTGCAGTCAGTACATTAAGCCTTCTCTTATTGGAAGCAGATCATTTATAATCAAGGATGACTTTTTCCCCATATTTGTGCTACACATGTCATTTAAATAACCAATCATTTAATGTTTTCTCAGTTCAGCAGTCAACAAAATGAGTGGGAAATGATAAAATTTTATCACACTTTTTAGGAGAACAAAAGGGTACTTTAACAAAATGATTTCCTAAAATTCTATGTAATTTTGATTAAATGTAGCCAATACATGAAAGGAATAATCCAGACTTTTGGCAGATAATTATCCTCATCATCTTGCAACTTATCACACATACTACTCCTTAAAGTTTTGAAAATCTGATAAGAATACTCATTTTCCTTCAACACAGATTGCAGATGTTCCAGCAACATGTGCCCAGTGCACTAAAGTTTAAAGGCTATTCATATTTTCTGAAGAAGAGTGGTGACAAATAGACACCCGTAATGTAGATCTGCTGTAATGGTACCATTCAGTAATTTACAAAAAATCTAAACTATTAGTTAAAGTGGACTTCAAAAACAGCAGAGCATTTGATTGATACAAAGTTCCAATGAACACAACCAAGAGGTAAAAACAACAAATTGTAATGTACAATTGAAATAAATTTTTAATTGATTATTACTTACCTTTGGGATGTCTAACTCCAGTATTGGTCTGAGTTGTTGAGTAGTAATAACCGAATAAATTTTTGCTCATGTTTCTTCTGTTTATTACTTCCAATTTATTAAAAGAGATGAGTACAATTGGTAGCACAAACTAAGTTACAGTAACACAGATTAAAGTTTAACTGAGCTGACAGCAACTAACTAAATTGGTGGGTTCCTACGGCTGGACAGTAAATAATATACAATAATTACCATTTTACAGTCCATTGACATATTTATAAATTTTAATTATTATTATTAGAAATTGTGATATTACATAAGTATTGGTTCAGGATCTGCTTTTAAAAAGCTAGTAACATGTTTAACATAAATTTGCTAAAAATGTCTTCAGTACCAAAAGTAAAAAAATATATTTTACAAACCATTAATCTCAAAAGATATTAGTTTAATTTTTAATTATGAAGTTGATTTTCATACTAACATTTTTGCTGAATCTCCATCAAATACTGAAGAAGTAATTACTGATGAACATTTTCTGAATTGTTTGTGTGTAACTTCAATCTGATGTTTTGTTCTAGAACATTCCACATGGTACTTTTACGTATCATGATGATATTATGGCACTTACTAGTATACTTTTTCAGTAGGCTTTTAAACTTGCAGTCTCATAAAATATCAAAATTATAAACAACAGAAATTTAACAGTAATTACATAATGTTTATGTACTCATGACCTGTGGGTCAGGTTCTGTGTATCAGGTTATGTAAGGACTAATCAAAAAGTTTCCATTTGAGGACATAGTTGTGGCTTACATGCAACATACCCTGACTCTAATGCAAGTATATAAGCACTGACATGTTGGCAATGTATTAGTGTGGCATTCGTGCATTTCTGATAGCATGTGGTTAAATGTGGAACGGTGAGCTACAGTGGTGTTATTGCCAAATGTGTCCAAAGAAGACCAACACACTGTTGTTATTTTCTTGGTTGCTGAAGGACAAACAACAGTAGACATCCACTGGAGAATGAAGAACATGTGTGGTGCAACACATCTGTTGAAAACCATCATTATAAAGAGTTGCACCATGTTCTGTGGTGCTCACAATTCGACACAAGTTGCTGGTCGATCTAGGAGGCCAGCCTAATCTGCTTCAATGGTCCGAGCATCACTGGGGAATGCTACTGTGCAACACTGGAGAAATTACAGCATGCAATTACAGAGAAACATCTGTGAAAACTGCAACAAGGGGTGCTGTTGCTTCGTGATAATGAACATCCCCATATCACAAATGTCGTAATACAGAAGTGAGAGAGTGGGACACTCTCTTCAGGCCCTTAAAAAATACCTTGAAGGACTAATGATTCCTGTCAGATGAGAACATGCAGCAGGTTATGGATATCTTCATGCAGCAGGACTCAGTGTTTCACCAAACAGGTATCTTGAACCTGGTGTCTCTTGAACCTGATGCATGAGTGCCTCAGTGCTCTTGGAAATTTTGCTTGATTGACATACAAATTCTGGACTTTACAGTCTTAGTGCAAATATTTTTTGAACACCCCTCACATATTAACCTATAACTGTGGGCACTGACTTATAAAAAATTTTGGGGCAGGGGGGCGTGGGGGGGCATATTGGGGGTCTTGCTCCAGGAAATTTTCTAAATTTTAGATGAAAAATAGTGAGTTTTTTAAGCATTTTAGAGTCATATAATCAACTTTAGAACCCTGAAAACTGAAAACTGGACTCTTGATAACTTGACACTCCGGGAAATTCGACAAGCCTGACACATTTTTTGGCTTTGAAAACATAAATACCCATGATATTTCATAAAAAACTAATTTAATTTACAGTAATGATCATGCTTATAGACTATTACAGAGCAGTGAATATATAGTTCTGAAAAGATTGAAATTATATTTAAATAAATCCTAAACTATCATTAAAGGAATAAAAAATATATATTGCTGTCACACACTAATAGCACTTTGATTAATAAGTGAAATAGCTAATTTAAGCTTACTTTGAATAAGGCTCAGGGTTCATTAAATAAAAACAATGTCTCAAAGTTAATGCTTTAATACAGTTACTAAAGTTAATACAGTAAGCCTAATACTTTCAGTCAAAAGGTATGTAAATAGCAGGTTTTAATTGGGTCTTACACCCTAAAAATATTTAAGTGTTTGAAAATAACTAATACAGTAATATAGTAATACAGTGGTAAACTATCACTAATATTTCGAAACCGAAAATTTAACTTATGCATGTATTTAATTTTCTATTTTATAAAGATTTTTAATATTGCTCTAAATGCCATTATTAGGGGTAGAATGTCTTTACATAAGTGCAAATGTCGACTGTCTGACTGGATTACCGAATATGAAGTCATTGATGAATGGTCAGATATTCAATTCATCCAAAACATTTCACTAGGCATGAAGAACAGCCAAGTTGTTCAATTGCTTCTGTCCCATTGTTGATCGTAAATATGACTTCAGACGTCTAAGGGTGCTAAATGACTGTTCTGCTGTTGCTGTCATGATTGGAACCACTTGGAGAAGCTTAATGCACTTCCCTACTTCCCATAACATTTCTCCAACTTCTGGCTCTTGAGTAGTGTACTTTCTTACGTCATGCATGTTTTTTAAGACCAGTTGTTTTTTATCAGCAATATCAGCTAACATGTTCAAGTATAAGTGCAGTCTCTCAATGTCTAGGTCATTTTTTGAAAAACTCAGTTGATTTTTCAAATTTGTTTCACCTCTATTTACTAAAAGCAAGCACTTTTGTTCAACTGCAATGACCTGTGTGAGTCCAGTTGAAGCAAACTGCTCAGTAATGCAAGATTGCACTGTTTCACAAACTTCAATGTGAATAGCTTTGTAGTATTCCTTTGGGGTTTTAAAACTGTGTAGTGATGTGGCTTTGTTGTTTACATATTTCTTTGGTATACGTAGATTCTGAGGAATCAAAGGATCAACAACTTGTGAAGGCTTTTCTTTTAAACACAATTCCCAAAAGTGTTCATAACATCATGTCTTCCATTCAATCTACAAATCAAGCCCTTATATATGTTTTGCAGATCAGCAACACTTAGATCAGGGCATTGAATTTTTTCATTGACATCCTCTACTGGGTTCATTGCACGGCAATAAAGACTTCAAAAGAAATCAGTCTTGAACGGTAACATTGACTCAATGTAACCTGCACATTTGAACCTGCCTCTGTTTTGTCCTCTGCAGAAAATGTTTCCAAAAACTCTAGAAGTTCTTCAAAGTTTTTTAATATTCTCAAGATACTAGAAGCTCACATAATCTATCGAGTTGGGCAAAGGGGTTTACAACTGCCAAGTCTAAACAGTGCAGTGCACATAATGTGCTTTTGGTTGTATATCCAAAACTAACTTAT
This sequence comes from Schistocerca piceifrons, assembly GCF_021461385.2. Classification (NCBI taxonomy): domain Eukaryota; kingdom Metazoa; phylum Arthropoda; class Insecta; order Orthoptera; family Acrididae; genus Schistocerca; species Schistocerca piceifrons. The sequence continues at coordinate 161,750,458 of NC_060142.1, read as the reverse complement.
TTAGTCCTGTGAACGTACCTCTCATATTTGAGGCACCATTATAGCACTGTCCTCTTAAGTTATCCATTGACAAATCAAGACAAGCAAAAATATCTTATAAAATATCAAACAGAGCTTGTGATTGAATGCTGAGGGTCTCGTATAAGCCAATGAAGTCTTCATTGATGATTAAGGAGTCATCGACATTATGAATATAAAATGGCACTAGTTCATGAATCAAAGAATCACTTGATTTGTCAACCATAATAGGAAAATTGACTGAAGCCAATACCTTTCTCAACACAGACTTCCCTAGGAGATCAATGATCTTGTTTTGAATATAGTGAGACGTCCACTTATACCCCGAATGCCATAACCAGTCTTTAAACTCAGGTATGTCATTCTTTCAGAGTTCCAACAATTGAAAAAAATGTTTGTTTATGTCTTTATGCTGTCTAATTGCTAGTCCTTGTCAGCATAGAAATTGCATGGTAGTAAAAATTGTGTCAAGAGCTAAATGGCCTTTCTTCATATCACTATCTAACTGTTCATTCAGTTGGGAGGCCACACTCTGGTTAGTGATAGAAATTAGTTTCAGAACACCTTCTTTATGCGTAAATGTACGAGGGCGGTTCAGAAAGTAACCTCCGATTGGTCACAGTGCGGGTTGTAGGGGGAGTAGCGACGCCATCTGTGCGTTCGCGCACTCAACAGGTCAGTCGGCATCAAGCCGTGGTCGAGTGAACGTCGTACCTGCGCTAGTTTAGTTTTTGTGGCAGTTTGAAATGTGTGCTGCAATAGAAAACCTCGCCAAATGTGAAGTGCGTGCTGTCATAAGGTTTTTTACAGCCAAAGGATATTCTGCAGCAGCTATTCATCGTGAGCTTTGCGCCGTGTACGGACCAAGAGTTATGAGTGAAGGAGTTGTCCGTGAATGGGTACGTTTATTTAAAAGTGGACGAGAAAATGTTCATGATGAAGAGAGGAGTGGTAGACCATCATTGGTGACTGACGAACTCGTTCAGACAATTGATGCAAAAGTTCGTGAAAATCGACGTTTCTCAATGTCGGAGTTGTCTACTGGTTTTCCACAGATTTCTAAGACTCTCTTGTACGAGATAGTGACAGCAAGATTGGGTTACCGTAAGTTCTGTGCACGATGGGTGCCCAAAATTCTTACCGACCACCACAAAACTCAAAGAATGGCCTCTGCATTAGACTTTCTGTCACGTTATGAGGACGAAGGAGAACCATTGTTAAACAGAATCGTGACCGGTGATGAAACCTGGATTAAGTACGTGAACCCTGAGACAAAAGAACAATCAAAGATGTGGGCACATTCAAATTCTCCTACCAAACCAAGAAAAGCCTCGCAAGATTTTTCTGCCAGAAAACGGATGGCAACGGTGTTTTGGGATGCCAAAGGGGTGTTGTTGGTTGAATTCATGGAACGTGGTACGACCATTAATCAAGATGTGTACTGTGAAACAATAAAAAAGTTACGACGGGCTATACAGAATGAACGCCGTGGTATGCTGACTTCTGGTATCGTTTTTTTGCACGATAACGCCCGTCCTCACTCTGCTTGAGTCCTTCAAGTGGGACGTTATCAATCATCCACCTTACAGCCCAGACCTGGCGCCAAGTGATTATCACCTCTTCATGCATTTGAAGAAATGGCTCGGGTCACAGCGGTTTGATGACGACGAAGAGCTCAAAGATGCGGTCACAGGCTGGTTCCAGGCACAAGCGGGTGATTTTTATGCAGAAGGAATTTCAAAGCTTGTGAAGAGATACGATAAGTGCCTCAATCGCTATGGAGACTATGTAGAAAAATAGTGCAAAGATGTAGTTGTAAGATGTATATATTAAAATATTTTTATTTAACTTGGTGTATTTTTTTAAATCAACCGGAGGTTACTTTCTGAACGGCCCTCGTATTTTCATGAAGACAGAATTTTTCAAAAGCTCTTTTCCTTTTTTTTTAAAGAAAATTATAATAGATTCTTAGCATCTGCCTCTTTGCGGGTTTTGCAAAAAACTTCTTTGGTAGATGCTTCATATTCTAGCCATGTGTATTTGATCAACCAAGACTTCTGAAATGATCTTCCCTTACCGGATTGTCTAGGTTTTGGCTGTGAACAGTTCTCACCTGAAGATAGCAAAGCAATTGATGACACAATAATTGTTGGAGGTTGACTTGCAGTATCATCAACTTCCAAGCGTGTCTTTTTGGTAACAAATTTATCCATTGCAAACTTAATTCACAATACACTAAGAGACTAAAGTAAATGATTAAAATATAGTCATATAAAATAGTCCACTAGACACTATAGTTGGAACACTAAACATGTCTGCAGCATGCACTGAATGAAACTATCCACACTGAATGACTGCCACAGCAGGGTTGGCTTTATATAGCCTAGGCGTTGTAATGTCTCGAATCGTCAAGGCGACGCGAGGTGGAGGGTTCCAGGTGTTTCTGCTCCAGTCCTTTTGATGTCACCACGGCTGCAGCACTGGCCCACCGGCGCCAGACTTTATCTGAAGGTTTGTGCACTGGGACAAATTGTAAGTGTGCCCGCACCACCATAACACTATCATGATTCACACCACTCATTTTCAGTTAACCTGCTTACTTCCGTAATAATTATTTGTTTTACTCACTACTGAATGTATTTTAAATGGGAACCATCGTCAAACAAGGAAATAAAAAATTCCAGTATAATATAATTGATAATTTTCTTAAATTGGGGGGTCTCCCCCCCCCCCCCCCCCCACCCCCCAACGAATTTTTGAGGGAGCTCGGGCCCCCTCAGGCTTTGTGGAGTTGGCGCCTGTGCCTATAAGAACTGAATAGTAAACTAGTCTGACATATTAAATTGTATGTTTGGTCTCCTGGTAAAAGGCATGCTCCAACAAATCCTCTGCTTTCTGATAAATTGTCCAGTAAAGGTAGATAACCATCTTTTTCAACATCCACTACAAACTGGTTATTCATGTGAGTTAAATGCAGATGTAAAAATCAGAATATATTTTTGTCACCATGAAGCTTTTCTAGAAAAGTTTCACCTACAAACCTTGAATATGGTTTAATTTATAATGACTCAAATGGCCTCTCTTTAATGTATTACATAAAGCCCACGCTGATGAACCAAAATATTATGATTATTGCCCAGTGCAAGACTGGGTGCTGCCTGAAGGTGTTGTGGGCATGTGATGCACTAAGGAGAATATTTAAGTGGAGCAGAGATGAGTGGGGAATCATTCTAGCAATGATTTGGGCAACAAATGAGGAAATCTACTAACATGAGTGTCTTTGACAACATACAGATTGTTATGGCCTAGTTCCTAGGAATAAACATCTCTGAAATGCCAAAACTGGTCAGCTGTTCACATGTCGCTGTCATGAGCAACTACTGAAAGTGGTTGAAGGACAGTGAAACTGTAGTAGGCAACTAGGTGTTGGACAGCAATGCCTAGTCATAAAAGTGGGCGTAGGAGGTTTACCCTCTTCGTTAATCATGACAATGCTGGTCAAGTACAGGTGCTCAACAGCATACGATTCAGTGCAGTTTGATGAACTTGGGGTTCTGCAGCAGATGGTCTTTATGTGTCTCCATATTGTCTCAATGACATCATCAGTTACCTCATCAATTATGACTGCTGTGGGCACTGTGTCATCGACATCAATTGAAATGCGTTACCTGGTCAGATCAACAACATTTCTTGTTACACCAGGTTGATGGCTGTCTGGATATGCCATGCAAGCAGGCTGGTGAGTGCAGTTTCATGCTATCAGAGACATTCACCTGGGCTTTGGTGGAATCTGTGGTTGTAATCGATGGCACCACGACAGCATCGACATCTTCTAGTAAGATAACTAGGCTTATCACAAGGTGAAAATTGTGATGCGGTGGTTTGAGAAGAATAATAGTGAACTCATGTTGATGTCATGGCTGTCAAATTGGCCTGATCTCAACTTGATGGACTGCTGCTGGACACTATCCATGTGCACAAAGTGCTGACCCATGACTTATGGAAATTGCATGTCCTGTGCATAGACATTTGGTGCCACATACCTCTAAAAACCTACCAAGGACTTGTTCAATCCATGCCACACAGAATCACTGCTGTGCTGCAAAATGGTTCAAATGGCTCTGAGACCTATGGGACTTAACTTCTGAGGTCATCAGTCCCCTAGAACTTAGAACTACTCAAACCTAACTAACCTAAGAACAGCACACACATCCAAGCTCGAGGCAGAATTCGAACCTGCGATCATAGCGGTCACGCGGTTCCAGACTGTAGCACCTAGAACCGCTCGGCCACCCCAGCCAGTGCTGTGTTGCATTCCAAAGGTGGACCAACTAGCTATATAATGTTTTGGCTCATCAGGATATTTCCTACCACAAGGAACAGGGAAATGCCCTTGGCAATTCCATCAATTTCTTGAAAATATTTACTGTCGATAAAAAAATAGGTTTAGGATATCGAATGTGGCACCATGGCAGTGTATGGTTCAAACAAATCAACATGCCCTAGTAATGAAGTAATAAAATTCACTTGAAGATGGCTTTGTTATTAGGCAAAATGTCAAGTCAAGATGTCGATATCATTTAGCTGGAATTCCAAAATCTTGTGGAATACTCTATATACTGCGAAAAACTGTTACCATACTATTGCTGGCCTCATATGGTGGGAGTAGCTGAATACATAAAGGTTGAATGAACTACCGTAATGAGTACTGAAATCAACTGCTCCAAGTGCTGTGCTTCAGTAACAGATTTAAAAACATGGAGTACACTACAATTACAGATCCCAACAGGAATTCTTATGGACTCCATAAAAAATTTAGAGATAGTATTCATGGAACTTTGAAATAACTCACAAATTATTGTATGTGGTTATTTCATCATTTGTTTATCAGTTATGTAGTGTTGTCGAGAGCATTTAGTCAGTTAGCTTCATGTTCCATGGATCACTTGCACAATAAATTGGTAGAATTTGGAATGAGACTTTTTTATTCACATACAAATTATTTTATAAATGTGGATGCATCATTGTTCCTTTTGAACTGCAGTGGACTGTTTATGTTGTAAAGCAGAAGCCAGGATGCCCAATTCCTTAGAGATGATCATGGTTGAGCACCACACATTATTCTTAGAGCCCATTTTTGAGCAATGAAGACTTCCTTTCTTAAAGGTGAGTTAGCCCAGAACATTACTCCATATGAAGTTGTTGTTGTTGTTGTTGTTGTTGTTGTTGTGGTGGTCTTCAGTCCTGAGACTGGTTTGATGCAGCTCTCCATGCTATTCTATCCTGTGCAAGCTTCTTCATCTCCCAGTAACTACTGCAACCTACATCCTTCTGAATCTGCTTAGTGTATTCATCTCTTGGTCTCCCTCTACGATTTTTACCCTCCACGCTGCCCTCCAATACTAAACTGGTGATCCCTTGATGCCTCAGAACATGTCCTACCAACCGATCCCTTCTTCTGGTCAAGTTGTGCCACAAACTTCTCTTCTCCCCAATCCTATTCAATACTTCCTCATTAGTTATGTGATCTACCCATCTAATCTTCAGCATTCTTCTGTAGCACCACATTTCGAAAGCTTCTATTCTCTTCTTGTCCAAACTATTTATCGTCCGTGTTTCACTTCCATACATGGCTACACTCCATACGAATACTTTCAGAAATGACTTCCTGACACTTAAATCAATACTGGATGTTAACAAATTTTTCTTCTTCAGAAACGCTTTCCTTGCCATTGCCAGCCTACATTTTATATCCTCTCTACTTCGACCATTATCAGTTATTTTGCTCCCCAAATAGCAAAACTCCTTTACTACTTTAAGTGCCTCATTTCCTAATCTAATTCCCTCAGCATCACCCGACTTAATTCGACTACGTTACATTATCCTCATTTTGCTTTTGTTGATGTTCATCTTATACTGTCCTTTCAAGACACTATCCATTCCACTCAACTGCTCTTCCAAGTCCTTTGTTGTCTCTGACAGAATTACAATGTCATCGGCGAACCTCAAAGTTTTTATTTCTTCTCCATGGATTTTAATACCTACTCCGAATTTTTCTTTTGTTTCCTTCACTGCTTGCTCAATATGCAGATTGAATAACATCGAGGAGAGACTACAACCCTGTCTCACTCCCTTCCCAACCACTGCTTCCCTTTCATGCCATCTGGTTTCTGTACAAATTGTAAATAGCCTTTCGCTCCCTGTATTTTACCCCTGCCACCTTCAGAATTTGAAAGAGCGTATTCCAGTCAACATTTTCAAAAGCTTTCTCTAAGTCTACAAATGCTAGAAACGTAGGTTTGCCTTTCCTTAATCTAGCTTCTAAGATAAGTCGTAGGGTCAGTATTGCCTCACGTGTCCCAACATTTCTATGGAATCCAAACTGATCTTCCCCGAGGTCAGCTTCTACTAGTTTTTCCATTTGTCTGTAAAGAATCCGCATTAGTATTTTGCAGCCATGACTTATTAAACTGATAGTTCGGTAATTTTCACATTTGTCAACACCTGCTTTCTTTGGGATTGGAATTATTATATTCTTCTTGACGTCTGAGGGTATTTTGCCTGTTTCATACATCTTGCTCACCAGGTGGTAAAGTTTTGTCAAGACTGGCTCTCCCAAGGCTGCCAGTAGTTCTAATGGAATGTTGTCTACTTCCAGGGCCTTGTTTCGACTCAGGTCTTTCAGTGCTCTGTCGAACTCTTCACGCAGTATTATATCTTCTATTTCATCTTCATCTACATCCTCTTCCATTTCCGTAATATTGTCCTCAAGTACATCGCCCTTGTATAGACCCTCTATATACTCCTTCCACCTTTCTGCTTTCCCCTCTTTGCTTAGAACTGGGTTTCCATCTGAGCTCTTGATATTCATACAAGCGGCTCTCTTTTCTCCAAAGGTCTCTTTAATTTTCCTGTAGGCTGTACCTATCTTACCCCTAGTGATATGCGCCTCTACATCTTTACATTTGTCCTCTAGCCATCCCTGCTTAGCCATTTTGCACTTCCTGTCGATCTCATTTTTGAGACGTTTGTATTCCTTTTTGCCTGCTTCATTTACTGCATTTTTATATTTTCTTCTTTCATCAATTAAATTCAGTATTTCTTCTGTCACCCAAGGATTTCTAGTAGCCCTTGTCTTTTTACCTACTTGATCCTCTACTGCCTTCACTACTTCATCCCTCAAAGGTACCCATTCTTCTTCTACTGTATTTCTTTCCCCCATTCCTTTCAATTGTTCCCTTATGCTCTCCCTGAAACTCTGTACAACCTCTGGTTCTTTCAGTTTATCCAGGTCCCATCTCCTTAAATTCCCACCTTTTTGCAGTTTCTTCAGTTTTAATCTACAGGTCATAACCAATAGATTGTGGTCAGAACCCACATCTGCCCCTGGAAATGTCTTACAATTTAAAACCTGGTTCCTAAATCTCTGTCTTACCATTATATAATCTATCTGAAACCTGTCAGTATCTCCAGGCTTCTTCCATGTATACAACCTTCTTTCATGATTCTTGAACCAAGTGTTAGCTATGATTAAGTTGTGCTCTGTGCAAAATTCTATCAGGTGGATTCCTCTTTCATTTCTTACCCCCAATCCATATTCACCTACTACGTTTCCTTCTCTCCCTTTTCCTACTGCCGAATTCCAGTCACCCATGACTATTAAATTTTCGTCTCCCTTCACAATCTGAATAATTTCTTTTACTTCATCATACATTTCTTCAATGTCTATTGAATGAAAATGTGCACAATATGTCAGGTTACTGATTTGTGTGTCTCAAAGGTCTGCAGTGATTCTAACTGCAAATTTGGCTGAACTAAGTTGTTGTAAGAGTTCCAAAATGTGCTTTTTCCAATTTAAATCCTCATCAGTGTGGACACGTAAGAATTTTGAAGTTTCTGCCTTATTTACTATTCACCCACCATGTGTTACACTTATTATTGGTGCAGTGCCTCTAGATGTGTAGAACTGAATATGTTGCATTTCCTAAAAACTGAGTGTGAGATCATTCACAGAAAACCAGTCAAATGATACTTTTAAGAATTTAGTTTTATCATTTTGTCTGTTGCTGTTTGTATGCTTGGATTGATTACAGTACTAATCACACACAGAAAGAACTAATTCTGCTTGTTGTATAATGGATGGAAAATCATTTAAGTATATGAGGAACAATGGCGGACCTAAAATTGAGCCTCAGGGAACCCCATGTGAGATTTCTCCTCAACCAGAATAATGTTCCCAGACGACATAGGTTGAATTATTAAGTACAAGTTTCTGCATTCCTTTGGTCAGATGACATTATCCATTGTATGGCTGTACCATCAATCCCATAAAATCTCAGTTTAACTAGGAGAACATTGTTTGCTACACAATAAAATGCCTTACACAGGTCACAGAGAACACTAACTGGTGCTATTTTGTTAGTTAATGCTTGTAAAATTTGGTGAGTGACTGTGTAAATGGCATTCTAAATAGAGCAACCCTTCTGAAATCCAAACTGTGATTTACTGAGGATGTTATTGTTGCACAGAAGAAATATTTAGTCTTGAATGCATCACCTTCTCAAAAAAATTGGAAAACATCATCAGTAGTGAAACAGATTGGTAGTCACTGACATCCCTCCTATCGCCTTTATTACAGAGGGATTTAACATCATAATATTTCAGTTTCTCTGGAAAAATGCCTTGAGTTAGTGATGGTTATTTCCAGTTTTTGTTGGATTCACACAGTAACATTCCAAAGAAAGACAGAGGAATATAGTGCAACAGAACTGCTAATTTATTTAAAAAAACCAACTGTCTCAGAGATTCAATTCTTTTTAAAAAGTATTTTTACAACACTCTGAAACCAGAATGAGATTTTCCCTCTGCAGCAGAGTATGCACTGATATGAAACTTGCTGGCAGTTTAAAACAGTGTGCTGGACCAAGTCTCAAACTCAGGAACTTTGCCTTTCGCAGACAAATACTCTATCAACTGAGCTACCCAAGCACGACTCACGGCCCATCCTCACAGCTTCAATTCTACCAGTACCTCTTCTCCTCCCTTCCAACTTCACAGAAGCTCTTCTGGTAGAAATGAAGCTGTGAGGTTCGGTCGTGAGTCGTGCTTGGGTAGCTCAGTTGGTAGAGCACTTGCCCTTGAAAGGCAAAGATCCCGAGTTTGAGTCTCAGTCCAGCACACAGTTTTAATCTGCCAGGAAGTTGCAACACACTGACTGTTTTCTGTCACGTAGGTCAGGGACAATTACAGTGGTTAACATCTAGGGTCAAAGTATCTTGTGCTACAAATAGAGAGTTTTACTTAATACAGAGGATTAATTGTAAACAACACTGCAAGCACAATTACTATTTTTGTCACTGTCATCCAAAAGGCAAAAAGAGATGTACTATGAACAAAAAATACACAATACCAAGAATGAGACAAGGACAATGTGGAGCGTTATTTGACATTAAATGAATAAACTCAGCAAAGCAGACTATATTCATTCCCTTGATGACAGCAGTATTGGGAAGCTGCTGTTAAATTACAATTATTGACCATGAAATACAGTGAATTCTTCCCAACAATAGAGGAAGACAGACAAGAAAAGGTTCTTAAAGGCAGAGCCATTACATTTATTTAGAATGTATTGCATACTGCCACCAGACATAGTTTTGCCATTTCATCTGTTAGACAGATCACAAACACTATTAGGGGACTAAAATCAGTAACTCTTCTGGTTGTGTTGGTCTCTTCTGGCTGTGTTGGTATTTCAGCTAAACTATTAAAATCTTGTGTAGCCTCCTTCTTGGGTTACTTTTGCAATGAGTTGATGAGTAATTTCTGTACTAACGTACATTTACAAGAGTGGAGTTCATCTGATTACCTTCCATTAGGCATGTCGGTGCATTCAACGGTCATAATGTGACTTTCAAACGATAGAGCAGAACAATCAGTCATCTTCTTCTTGCAGGTTTTATTTGGCAAATCTAGATTCTGGCTAGTGCCTAGCCATTATCAGTGCACCATTTCATAGTGTCAATACATGTTGTAATACGTCAGTCCCCTGTTATTTAGGCGTCCGTCACAGTTCTTTCAAGACCACTGTTTACTTATATACACTCCTGGAAATTGAAATAAGAACACCGTGAATTCATTGTCCCAGGAAGGGGAAACTTTATTGACACATTCCTGGGGTCAGATACATCACATGATCACACTGACAGAACCACAGGCACATAGACACAGGCAACAGAGCATGCACAATGTCGGCACTAGTACAGTGTATATCCACCTTTCGCAGCAATGCAGGCTGCTATTCTCCCATGGAGACGATCGTAGAGATGCTGGATGTAGTCCTGTGGAACGGCTTGCCATGCCATTTCCACCTGGCGCCTCAGTTGGACCAGCGTTCGTGCTGGACGTGCAGACCGCGTGAGACGACGCTTCATCCAGTCCCAAACATGCTCAATGGGGGACAGATCCGGAGATCTTGCTGGCCAGGGTAGTTGACTTACACCTTCTAGAGCACGTTGGGTGGCACGGGATACATGCGGACGTGCATTGTCCTGTTGGAACAGCAAGTTACCTTGCCGGTCTAGGAATGGTAGAACGATGGGTTCGACGACGGTTTGGATGTACCGTGCACTATTCAGTGTCCCTTCGACGATCACCAGTGGTGTACGGCCAGTGTAGGAGATCGCTCCCCACACCATGATGCCGGGTGTTGGCCCTGTGTGCCTCGGTCGTGTGCAGTCCTGATTGTGGCGCTCACCTGCACGGCGCCAAACACGCATACGACCATCATTGGCACCAAGGCAGAAGCGACTCTCATCGCTGAAGACGACACGTCTCCATTCGTCCCTCCATTCACGCCTGTCGCGACACCACTGGAGGCGGGCTGCACGATGTTGGGGCGTGAGCGGAAGACGGCCTAACGGTGTGCAGGACCGTAGCCCAGCTTCATGGAGACGGTTGCAAATGGTCCTCGCCGATACCCCAGGAGCAACAGTGTCCCTAATTTGCTGGGAAGTGGCGGTGCGGTCCCCTACGGCACTGCGTAGGATCCTACGGTCTTGGCGTGCATCCGTGCGTCGCTGCGGTCCGGTCCCAGGTCGACGGGCACGTGCACCTTCCGCCGACCACTGGCGACAACATCGATGTACTGTGGAGACCTCGCGCCCCACGTGTTGAGCAATTCGGCGGTACGTCCACCCGGCCTCCCACATGCCCACTATACGCCCTCGCTCAAAGTCCGTCAACTGCACATACGGTTCACGTCCATGCTGTCGCGGCATGCTACCAGTGTTAAAGACTGCGATGGAGCTCCGTATGCCACGGCAAACTGGCTGACACTGACGGCGGCGGTGCACAAATGCTGCGCAGCTAGCGCCATTCGACGGCCAACACCGCGGTTCCTGGTGTGTCCGCTGTGCCGTGCGTGTGATCATTGTTTGTACAGCCCTCTCGCAGTGTCCGGAGCAAGTATGGTGGGTCTGACACACCGGTGTCAATGTGTTCTTTTTTCCATTTCCAGGAGTGTAGTAGTCGTGAAAGAGCTGAGACAGATGCAAGAACAACAGGATCCTGACATCATACTAGAACATTTACTGATACTATGAAATGGAGCATTGATAATGGCTAGGCACTAGCCAAAATCTCGATTTGCCGAATGAAACGTGCAAGAAAAGTGTGACTGATTGTTGTTCTCTATCATTTAAAAGTGGAGTTAATAATTTAACTCAAATTATAGACGCCCCCCCCCCCCCCCCTCGAAGGCTCATGGTTCTTTGCGAGTTTGTGCATGGCGCACACTGGGCCCCTAGCTATTGCAGCCTATTTTTCCTTCCCTGGCTGCATTTCCTTCATTGTGTCCCTCCCTCTCTCCCTTTCCTCATTCCTTCGTTGCTGCCCCCTCCTTCCCCTCTCTTGGTGTTCTGATTTATGTCGACCTGGCTATCCACATGGTTCTCTGTATGGCTTGCAATTTTGTTTCTCCTGCCTGTTCTCTTTCATCCTTTTTGGCGTTTAGGTCCCCACTTGGGGTTTGATCTCTACTTGTAAATTTTCTTGTTTTAGTGCGGGCCATTTGGGGAAGAACTCCCTCCCTAGCGTCTACAATGTGAATTCCTCTTCCACCTTCCCCTCTTTCTTCTCCACCATAGCCCCCCTTCATCCCTCTGGCTGAGCCCCCTGACAATACAGGGATCACGTTACTGATACCTGAGCTGTCCCCTCTCCATGCATGCCAAGGAGATTGCTTGTCTTCCTGGAGCATCGGAATTCCTGGCAACAGCCACCATGCCAGGTAGCCCTTGGTATGGCTGGGGGGCACCTGTGGAGACAGCCCTGGTTGGAGTGAATGGCATGAGGGTGGATGCTTGGCACATGAAGCGTATCAAGGTGCAAAAATACAGCCGTCCTCAAATGGCTGTCTCTTGGAATAGTAAAGGTTCATTGAAAACTTCTTCATATGACCCAGCAGCCTCCCTTCTCTGACCATTCCCTGGGCCCTGGAAGAAGAGCCAGGCTTGCCGTCTTGGGACGAAATACTTTCCTCGCTACCTCATCTGTACTGGGACAGACACTGACACACTCATCACCACAAAGCCATTGTTTTTTGTGTAGAATATTGAGACAAGTTTGGTGAAGTGGAGTCTCTCAGTAAGACATGGCTGGCCTATCTGTTAATCAAAGCTGCTTCTGCTGCCTAATCTGCAGCTCTTCGTGCTTGTGACCATCTCAGTGTCTGTTACCCCTCACCATTCTCCAAATATCGTCCATCGAGTGAATTTTCATTGGGACCTCATCCTAAAAACTGTTGAACTCCGGGCTAATCTGGAGCGACGTGGTATTCATTTTGTTTGCCATGTGCAGAAGGG